>NC_134353.1:971402673-972602673 GCF_048569485.1 Anomaloglossus baeobatrachus
GTTTTTACCTTTGGAAATGACTTCTCTTCCTCCAGTTTCTAGGGACCGTCCCCTGTGTGCAGCTTGATCCCTCCACCGAATGACTTTGTGGAACAGGCCACCAGCTTGGAAGCTTTGCAGTGGCCCTGGAATCCTTTCTTCCTTCTTTAGGTCTTGTTGTGGTGTCACCTGAGCCTATCTGGGCCTCAGGGTCTTCACCCAGAACTCAGCTCTCTTCAGACTTGAGGTAACTACCTCCTTCTCCTTCCCCTCACAGTCTTCACTCTCTCACTCCATGAGGTAAACTGAAACTAACTGATTCCTGCTTCTACTCTAAAGCTGGTGTCACACACAGCGACAACGACGTCGCTGCTACGTCACCATTTTCTGTGACGTTGCAGTGACGTCCCGTCGCTGTCGCTGTGTGTGACATCCAGCAACGACCTGGCCCCTGCTGTGAGGTCGCCGGTCGTTGCTGAATGTCCAGCTTCATTTTTTGGTCGTCGCTCTCCCGCTGTGACACACACATCGCTGTGTGTGACAGCGAGAGAGCGACGAACTGAAGCGAGCAGAGAGCAGGAGCCGGCACTGGCAGCTGCGGTAAGCTGTAACCAGCGTAAACATCGGGTAACCAAGGGAAGCCCTTTCCCTGGTTACCCGATATTTATCTTCGTTACCAGCCTCCGCCCTTGCTGCCAGCGCCGGCTCCTGCACTGTGACATGTGGCTGCAGTACACATCGGGTAATTAACCCGATGTATACTGTAGCAAGGAGAGCAAGGAGCCAGCGCTAAGCAGTGTGCGCGGCTCCCTGCTCTCTGTACTGTGACATGTAGCTGCAGCACACATCAGGTAATTAACCCGATGTGTACTGTACCTAGGAGAGCAAGGAGCCAGCGCTAAGCGCGGCCCTGCTCTCTGCACATGTAGCACAGCGACGTTATGATCGCTGCTGCTTCTGCTGTGTTTGACAGCTAAGCAGCGATCATAACAGCGACTTACAAGGTCGCTGTTACGTCACAGAAAATGGTGACGTAACAGCGACGTCGCTGTCGTTTAGTGTGAACCCAGCTTAACACTAGCTGTTGGCTCCTCCCACCCTATGGGAGCAGGGATGGGTCTTACGGCCCCTCCCAGCATGCAGCCTGGGGGGGTTGCTGCCACTGTCCCTGGTCCCTGTGTGTGCTTAACAATGGGTGTAGTGCAAATTTGCCTGTGGACCAGCGTTTACTCCTTTCCTTACCCAGGACGGGACATTACACCTCTGGCTGGGGTGCAATGTTCCTGTGGCGACAGAAGCCTCAGGGGCGCCACACTTACACGCGGTCAGAGAGATGGGACCGGCTGCTCACATATCCCCACGCCGGGGCACGGTATGGTGGACAGAAGGAGCTCCAGGTGAATTCATTCCTGTCTGTGTGTGAAGTCTCCATGTTTGGACTTGTGTGCTGATTTAACCCATTGTTATGACGGTATCCTGCTTTACTGCCCAGAAAAGCCATTTATTTTCCTGGCTTGTGACTGGCTTTCTGCAGTTTTAATAAAGCAGCCTGGACATTTTGTTAAATCGCCTCCCGTGCCTACCTCAAATGCTGGGAGTATCAAATAGTAAATAGTATATCTTAATGGAAGTGCAGAAATATACAAAGCTTGATAGATTAATGGATAACAAGTATTAGAAATATCATTCAGCACCATCCACACCAAAGAGAAGGAACAAGAATGTCAGCCGACGTTTCGCTGTTGTACCCAGCTTCATCAGGCGGTGCAGTACATACATGCCTATGTGTATGTAAATCTAGATACATATGTCTCCCAGTGTGTGATTTCTCACTGTGTGTATGTGTGTGTATCTGGATACCACTGTAGGTACAATAAGTGGTTACATGTTCACGGATGATAAATGCTGACGTTCAGGCTTCGATAACTCCGCAGTCGTCAGCCAGAAACGCTTCTTCCTATTCTTATGTCTCCCAAAATAGACGTGACCAGGAATTTTATTAAAAAACTCACATTTAATTGAAATTATTGACAATAATCCTTATATTTCGTGTATCTGAGTTACAACATTAGAAAGTGAGCCCCACAACATAAGACCGGCGTCTCTGCCCAGGTCCCTCTGACAACACTGCCTGTCGACGCTCTGGAGGAAGAGTTTAGGACTTTTTGTGTCTTTTTTGTCAGACACAATCCTCTACATTTGGATTTTGATGGAGCATTGTCCTGCATAAAAATCATGTGTTTCTTGAGCGATACTGACTTCTTCTTGTAGCACGGCTTGAAGAAGTTGTCTTCCAGAAGCTGGCAGTAGGTCTGGGAGTTGAGCTTCACTCCATCCTCAACCCGAAAAGGTCCCACAAGTTGATCTTTGCTGATCCCAGCCCATACCAGTGCCCACCTCCACCTTGCTGGCGTCTGAGTCGGAGTGGAGCTCTCTTTACTGATCCAGCCTCGGGCCCATCCATCTGCCCATCAAGAGTCACTCTCATTTCATCAGTCCATAAAACCTGTGAAGAATCAGTCTTCAGATATTTCTTGGCCCAGTCTTGAGGTTTTATCTTCTGTTTCTTGGTCAGAGGTGGTGGTTTTCAGCCTTCCTTACCTTGGCTTGTCCCTGAGTATGGCACACCTTGTGCTTTGTGATACTCCAGTAACATTGCAGCTCTGAAATATGGACAAACTGGTGGCAAATGGCATCTTGGCAGCTTCACGCTTGATTTTCCTCAATTCATGGGCAGTTATTTTGTGCCTTTTTTGCCCAGCACGCTTCTTGCGGCCCTGTTAGCTATTTGGCATGAAATGCTTGATTTGTCGGTGATCACGCCTCAAAAGTTTGGCAATTTCAAGACTGCTGCGTCCCTCTGCAAGACATCTCACAATATGGACTTTTCAGAGCCCGTCAAATCTCTCTTCTGACCCATTTTGCCAAAGGAAAGGAAGTTGCCTAATAATTAAGCACACCTTATATAGGGTGTTGTGTCATTACACCGCACCCCTCCTCATTACAGAGATGCACAGCACCGGATTTACTTCATTGGTAATTGGCTCTCAAGAGTATACAGCTTGGAGTAGGACAACATGTATAACAAGTATCATGGGATCAAAATACTCATGTGCCTAATAAGGCTGCTTTCACACCTCCGGTTTTTGCTATGCGGCACAATCCGGCACTTTGCAGGAAAAACGCAACCGCTTTTTTTTTGCTGCCGGTTGCGTTTTTCCTGCATAGACTTTAATTAGTGCCGCATTGTGCCGCATGGCCTTGTGTTCGGTCCGGTTTTTGCCGCATGCGGCAGATTTAGCCGATGTGGCAGCCGGATGGAACGTTGCCTGACACGTTTTTTTGTGCGGCAAAAAAACCCGCATCGCGCTGCATCCGGCTGATGCGGCGCTTTTCTCAATGCATTAATAAGGATGCCGGATGCGGCGCGATGCGGCAAAAAACGGACGGGCCGCATGTAAAAAACGTATGCAAAGGATGCGGTGTTTTCACCACATCCGTTGCATAGGTTTCACAGCCGGATTGAGCCGCACTGCTCTAACAGGATGTGTGAAAGCAGCCTCACTCTGCACACAGTGTATAATATGCAGTGTGTGTAACGCAGCTGTGATATCCAGTGAGTGTGTGTAATATGCAGAGTGTGTAAATCACATGCAGTGTGTATGTATAAATACTTTGTGTGAGGGTTGGATCATTTATTTCAGGAAAAGAGTCCTGTTTCTCCACCTCATCGCCTCACTGATAGTGCCATCCTCTCGTTCTCCTCTCATTGCTTCAGTGATGGTGCCATCCTCTCGTTCTCCTCCTCATCGTCTCAGTGATGGTGCCATCCTCTCGTTCTCCTCCTCATAGTCTCAGTGATGGTGCTGTCCTGTTTTTCTCCTCTCATCACCTTTATGATGGTGCCATTGTCTCGTTCTCCTCTCATCGCTTCAGTGATGGTGCCATCCTCTCGTTCTCCTCTCATCGCTTCAGTGATGGTGCCGTCCTCTTGTCCTCTCATCACCTCAGTGATGGTGCCGTCTTCTTGTTCTCTCATCGTCTCAGTGATGGTGCCGTCCTCTTCTCCTCTCATCACCTCAGTGATGGTGCCATCCTCTGGTTCTCCTCTCATCACCTCAGTGATGGTGCCGTCTTCTTGTTCTCTCATCGCCTCAGTGATGGTGCCGTCTTCTTGTTCTCTAATCGCCTCAGTGATGGTGCCGTCTTCTTGTTCTCTCATCGTCTCAGTGATGATGCCATCCTCTGGTTCTCCTCTCATCGCCTCAGTAATAGTGCCATCCTCTCTTTCTTCATCAGCCGTTGTGAAGACGTCGATCCGCGAGCGCAGAAGGACCGGAGTGCAGTCAGTCGGCGCTTGTCTAAGTGTCTGAAGTCGTCTCCTGTAAATGCGTGGTTAATGTCTCTATGTGATGGCACAATATTTGGGGCAGACTTGGTCTCACACTGTCCCTATAGAAGCAGCACAGGTTATTACACTTGTGCCCAGGCTGGGAGATGCCGGCATTACCCACAAATGATCCGACCTTGGGGCTCATCCCGGCAGCAGCTTATCGTGTGCAGTGCTCGTATCTGTTGTAGTCTATGGCGCTGTTCACATGTCTGTGCAACATCAAGGACTGAGTGGGCCAAACAAAATCATGGAGTCTTGTTGACTTTGATCTGTATCTAAGACTAATATCACCAATCCAAGTCCGATTTCACAGACTGCTCGATGTGAGAAGATTGACCAAACTCAGACCAAACGCTGATGAAACAGTAAACGAAAAATCACTGACCTCTGAAGGAGCCTCCTGACAGTGTGAACCTGGCCGATGTCACACAGCTGTACAATCATCAAAACCCCAAGTCACCCTCCAGACCTGAACCAACACCACCACATAAAGACCCACCAAACATGGCCATGTGTGGACAAAAGCATGGAAGTGACAACTGCGCCATCTGTAGGTTGGAGTTGTGGGAACCCTGACGACCCATGGCTCGTGGGGTTACTTCTATATGCAGGAGACCCCCCCTGTACTAGAGGGGGTCATCTGTACAACTGCTTTTCTTTTTGGCTTATTTGTTGGTTGGATTGTGTAGAACCCTCCATCGTGTTCTCGTATATATCCTGCTCTTCCACTCGTCGACCAGAAATGTCATTCCTTTCTTTCTTCCTGCAAATCTAGAGGAAAAAATAGTTTGTTCTCAAAAACTGTCACCACATAATGATGCAATGTGTCATTGGAAGAAGCTGCTGTGCTCAGTGATGAAAGGAAGAAGCTGCTGTGCTCAGTGATGAAAGGAAGAAGCTGCTGTGCTCAGTGATGAAAGGAAGAAGCTGCTGTGCTCAGTGATGAAAGGAAGAAGCTGCTGTGCTCAGAGATGAAAGGAAGAAGCTGCTGTGCTCAGAGACAAAAGGAAGAAGCCGCTGTGCTCAGAGATGAAAGGAAGAAGCTGCTGTGCTCAGAGATGAAAGGAAGAAGCTACTATTCTAGAGACATCAGGAAGAAGCTGCAGTGCTCAGTGATGAAAGGAAGAAGCTGCTGTGCTCAGAGATGTAAGAAAGAAGCTGCTGCACTCAGAGATGAAAGGAAAAAGCTGCTGTGCTCAGTGATGAAAGGAAGATGCTGCTGCACTCAGAGATGAAAGGAAGAAGCTTCTGTGCTCAGTGATGAAAGGAAGAAGCTGCTGTGCTCAGTGATGAAAGGAAGAAGCTGCTGTGCTCAGTGATGAAAGGAAGTAGCTGCTGCACTCAGAGATGAAAGGAAGAAGCTGCTGTGCTCAGTGATGAAAGGAAGAAGCTGCTGTGCTCAGTGAGGAAAGGAAGAAGCTGCTGTGCTCAGTGATGAAAGGAAGAAGCTGCTGTGCTCAGAGACAAAAGGAAGAAGCTGCTATTCTCAGAGACATTAGGAAGAAGCTGCTGTGCTCAGAGATGAAAAGAAGCTGCTATTCTCAGAGACATAAGGAAGAAGCTGCTGTGCTCAGTGATGAAAGGAAGAAGCTGCTATTCTCAGAGACATAAGGAAGAAGCTGCTGCACTCAGTGATGAAAGGAAGAAGCTGCTGTGCTCAGTGATGAAAGGAAGAAGCTGCTGTGCTCAGTGATGAAAGGAAGAAGCTGCTGTGCTCAGTGATGAAAGGAAAAAGCTGCTGTGCTCAGAGATGAAAAGACGAAGCTGCTGCACTCAGTGATGAAAGGAAGAAGCTACTTTGCTCAGTGATGAAAGGAAGAAGCTACTGTGCTCAGAGATGAAATGAAGAAGCTGCTATTCTCAGAGACATAAGGAAGAAGCTGCTGTGCTCAGTGATGAAAGGAAGAAGCTGCTATTCTCAGAGACATAAGGAAGAAGCTGGTGTGCTCAGTGATGAAAGGAAGAAGCTGCTGCACTCAGAGATGAAAGGAAGAAGCGTCTGTGCTCAGTGATGAAAGGAAGAAGCTGCTGTGCTCAGTGATGAAAGGAAAAGCTGCTGTGCTCAGTAATGAAAGGAAGAAGCTGCTGTGCTCAGTGATGAAAGGAAGAAGCTGCTGTGCTCAGTGATGAAAGGAAGAAGCTGCTGTGCTCAGTGATGAAAGGAAGAAGCTGCTGTGCTCAGTGATGAAAGGAAGAAGCTGCTATTCTCAGAGACATAAGGAAGAAGCTGCTGTGCTCAGTGATGAAAGGAAGAAGCTGCTATTCTCAGAGACATTAGGAAGAAGCTGCTGTGCTCAGAGATGAAAAGAAGCTACTATTCTCAGAGACATAAGGAAGAAGCTGCTGTGCTCAGTGATGAAAGGAAGAAGCTGCTATTCTCAGAGACATAAGGAAGAAGCTGCTGCACTCAGTGATGAAAGGAAGAAGCTGCTGTGCTCAGTGATGAAAGGAAGAAGCTGCTGCACTCAGAGATGAAAGGAAGAAGCTGCTGTGCTCAGTGATGAAAGGAAAAAGCTGCTGTGCTCAGAGATGAAAAGACGAAGCTGCTGCACTCAGTGATGAAAGGAAGAAGCTACTTTGCTCAGTGATGAAAGGAAGAAGCTACTGTGCTCAGAGATGAAATGAAGAAGCTGCTATTCTCAGAGACATAAGGAAGAAGCTGCTGTGCTCAGAAACATAAGGAAGAAGTTGCTGTGCTCAGAGATGAAATGAAGAAGCTGCTATTCTCAGAGACATAAGGAAGAAGCTGCTGTGCTCAGTGATGAAAGGAAGAAGCTGCTATTCTCAGAGACATAAGGAAGAAGCTGCTGTGCTCAGTGATGAAAGAAAAGAAGCTGCTGTGCTCAGTGATGAAAGGAAGAAGCTGCTGCACTCAGAGATGAAAGGAAGAAGCTTCTGTGCTCAGTGATGAAAGGAAAAAGCTGCTGTGCTCAGAGATGGAATGAAGAAGCTGCTATTCTCAGAGACATAAGGAAGAAGCTGCTGTGCTCAGTGATGAAAGGAAGAAGCTGCTGTGCTCAGAGATGAAAGGAAGAAGCTGCTGTGCTCAGAGATGAAAGGAAGCTGCTATTCTCAGAGACATTAGGAAGAAGCTGCTGTGCTCAGAGATGAAAAGAAGCTGCTATTCTCAGAGACATAAGGAAGAAGCTGCTGTGCTCAGTGATGAAAGGAAGAAGCTGCTGTGCTCAGTGGTGAAAGGAAGAAGCTGCTGCACTCAGAGATGAAAGGAAAAGCTGCTGTGCTCAGTGATGAAAGGAAGAAGCTGCTGTGCTCAGAGATGAAAGGAAGAAGCTGCTAGTCTCAGAGACATAAGGAAGAAGCTGCTGTGCTCAGTGATGAAAGGAAGAAGCTGCTATTCTCAGAGACATTAGGAAGAAACTGCTGTGGTCAGTGATGAAAAAAAGCTGCTATTCTCAGAGACATAAGGAAGAAGCTCCTGTGCTCAGTGATGAAAGGAAGAAGCTGCTGTGCTCAGAGATGAAAACAAGAAGCTGCTATTCTCAGAGACATAAGGAAGAAGCTGCTGTGCTCAGTGATGAAAGGAAGAAGCTGCTATGCTCAGTGATGAAAGGAAGAAGCTGCTATGCTCAGTGATGAAAGGAAGAAGCTGCTGTGCTCAGAGATGAAAGGAAGAAGCTGCTGTGCTCAGAGTTGAAAGGAAGAAGCTGCTGTGCTCAGAGATGAAAGGAAGAAGCTGCTGTGCTCATAGATGAAAGGAAGAAGCAGCTGTGCTCAGTGATGAAAGGAAGAAGCTGCTGCACTCAATGATGAAAGGAAGAAGCTGCTGTGCTAAGAGATGAAAGGAAGAAGCTGCTGTGCTCAGTGATGAAAGGAAGAAGCTTCTGTGCTCAGAGATGAAAGGAAGAAGCTGCTGTGCTCAGAGATGAAAGGAAGAAGCTGCTGTGCTCATAGATGAAAGGAAGAAGCAGTTGTGCTCAGTGATGAAAGGAAGAAGCTGCTATGCTCAGTGATGAAAGGAAGAAGCTTCTGTGCTCAGAGATGAAAGGAAGAAGCTGCTGTGCTCAGAGATGAAAGGAAGAAGCTGCTGTGCTCATAGATGAAAGGAAGAAGCAGCTGTGCTCAGTGATGAAAGGAAGAAGCTGCTGCACTCAATGATGAAAGGAAGAAGCTGCTGTGCTAAGAGATGAAAGGAAGAAGCTGCTGTGCTAAGAGATGAAAGGAAGAAGCTGCTGTGCTCAGTGATGAAAGGAAGAAGCTGCTGTGCTCAGTGATGAAAGGAAGAAGCTGCTGTGCTCAGTGATGAAAGAAAGAAGCTGCTGTGCTCAGTGATGTAGACTTCTCTTGCCTTCTGCTGGATGTACGTGTTTTTCCCTTGGAGTGTTCTCCTCTGTTCAAGTTCTGTTTGGGAATAATGATGTAAATGAATGTGAAGAGCAGTTCTGGGTGGGACGTGTCTGGCTGCAGATGATGGCTGTAGCTTCTGCCTTTAATATGCAGGTTACATGCACTATGATAAGCAGCACAATGTGTCCAGATCTGCAAATCAACTAACCAAATGATGGAGTTTTAGGTAACGCTGTGCCGCGGTTGCGGCACCACACATGGAAACATGAGCGGCGCTCTGTCAGTAACGGCAGTGATGGGGTCAGGCAGCTCATTTTTTATTGCTGTCACCAGATGAGGAACCATTTCTTATAACACCAGGTGTAGCGATGTGCTCCATGTGCACCAGGTGTAGTGATGTGCTCCATGTGCACCAGGTGTAGTGATGTGCTCCATGTGCACCAGGTGTAGTGATGTGCTCCATGTGCACCAGGTGTAGTGATGTGCTCCATGTGCACCAGGTGTAGTGATGTGCTCCATGTGCACCAGGTGTAGTGATGTGCTCCATGTGCACTGGGTGTAGTGATGTGCTCCATGTACACCAGGTGTAGTGATGTGCTCTATGTGCACCAGGTGTAGTGATGTGCTCCATGTGCACCGGGTGTAGTGATGTGCTCCATGTGCACCAGGTGTAGTGATGTGCTCCATGTGCACCAGGTGTAGTGATGTACTCCATGTGTACCGGGTGTAGTGATGTGCTCCATGTACACCAGGTGTAGTGATGTGCTCCATGTGCACCAGGTGTAGTGATGTGCTCCATGTGCACCAGGTGTAGTGATGTGCTCCATGTGGACCGGGTGTAGTGATGTGCTCCATGTGGACCGGGTGTAGTGATGTGCTCCATGTGCACCAGGTGTACTGATGTGCTCCATGTGCACCGGGTGTAGTGATGTGCTCCATGTACACCAGGTGTAGTGATGTGCTCCATGTGCACCAGGTGTAGTGATGTGCTCCATGTGCACCAGGTGTAGTGATGTGCTCCATGTGCACCAGGTGTAGTGATGTGCTCCATGTACACCAGGTGTAGTGATGTGCTCCATGTGCACCAGGTGTAGTGATGTGCTCCATGTGCACCAGGTGTAGTGATGTGCTCCATGTGCACCAGGTGTAGTGATGTGCTCCATGTGCACCAGGTGTAGTGATGTGCTCCATGTGCACCAGGTGTAGTGATGTGCTCCATGTACACCAGGTGTAGTGATGTGCTCCATGTGCACCAGGTGTAGTGATGTGCTCCATGTGCACCAGGTGTAGTGATGTGCTCCATGTGCACCAGGTGTAGTGATGTGCTCCATGTGCACCAGGTGTAGTGATGTGCTCCATGTGCACCAGGTGTAGTAATGTGCTCCATGTACACCGGGTGTAGTGATGTGCTCCATGTACACCGGGTGTAGTGATGTGCTCCATGTGCACCGGGTGTAGTGATGTGCTCCATGTACACCGGGTGTAGTGATGTGCTCCATGTGCACCGGGTGTAGTGATGTGCTCCATGTCCACCGGGTGTAGTGATGTGCTCCATGTACACCGGGTGTAGTGATGTGCTCCATGTGCACCGGGTGTAGTGATGTGCTCCATGTGCACCGGGTGTAGTGATGTGCTCCATGTGCACCGGGTGTAGTGATGTGCTCCATGTGCACCGGGTGTAGTGATGTGCTCCATGTACACCAGGTGTAGTGATGTGCTCCATGTACACCAGGTGTAGTGATGTGCTCCATGTGCACCAGGTGTAGTGATGTGCTCCATGTGCAGCAGGTGTAGTGATGTGCTCCATGTGCACCAGGTGTAGTGATGTGCTCCATGTACACCAGGTGTAGTGATGTGCTCCATGTACACCAGGTGTAGTGATGTGCTCCATGTGCACCGGGTGTAGTAATGTGCTCCATGTGCACCAGGTGTAGTGATGTGCTCCATGTGCACCAGGTGTAGTGATGTGCTCCATGTGCACCGGGTGTAGTGATGTGCTCCATGTGCACCAGGTGTAGTGATGTGCTCCATGTACACCAGGTGTAGTGATGTGCTCCATGTGCACCAGGTGTAGTGATGTGCTCCATGTGCACCAGGTGTAGTGATGTGCTCCATGTGCACCAGGTGTAGTGATGTGCTCCATGTGCACCAGGTGTAGTGATGTGCTCCATGTACACCAGATGTAGTGATGTGCTCCATGTACACCAGGTGTAGTGATGTGCTCCATGTGCACCGGGTGTAGTAATGTGCTCCATGTGCACCAGGTGTAGTGATATGCTCCATGTGCACCAGGTGTAGTGATGTGCTCCATGTACACCAGGTGTAGTGATGTGCTCCATGTGCACCGGGTGTAGTAATGTGCTCCATGTGCACCAGGTGTAGTGATGTGCTCCATGTACACCAGGTGTAGTGATGTGCTCCATGTGCACCAGGTGTAGTGATGTGCTCCATGTGCACCAGGTGTAGTGATGTGCTCCATGTGCACCGGGTGTAGTGATGTGCTCCATGTACACCAGATGTAGTGATGTGCTCCATGTACACCAGGTGTAGTGATGTGCTCCATGTGCACCAGGTGTAGTGATGTGCTCCATGTACACCAGGTGTAGTGATGTGCTCCATGTGCACCGGGTGTAGTGATGTGCTCCATGTGCACCAGGTGTAGTACCGCCTCAATGTGCACCGGGTGTAGTGATGTGCTCCATGTACACTAGGTGTAGTGATGTGCTCCATGTACACCAGGTGTAGTGATGTGCTCCATGTACACCAGGTGTAGTGATGTGCTCCATGTGCACCGGGTGTAGTGATGTGCTCCAAGTACACCAGGTGTAGTGATGTGCTCCATGTGCACCGGGTGTAGTGATGTGCTCCATGTGCACCAGGTGTAGTACCGCCTCAATGTGCACCGCGCAGACAGCGGAAACTATAGTCGCGGCAGTCGTGGACTACACCAATGATCACCATATATCGCATGGTTTCTCTCATCAATGGGAACATATGCAATACCTGCTCTGTGAATCCGGAGTCTTCTGATTATCGTCCAGGAAACTTTCCCCACCAGCGACATCAGGAGAATTACCAGCTTCAGGAAGAATGGCACCACAAACCCAAAGCTGGAGACCAGTAATGACCTGAAGAAGAAATCCAGACAAGCGGCCGGGGATGTTACTGCAGAATTTAGCCTGGAAATGCATGAAGGCCGCGTTGATCCCCAGTAATTCGTCAATTTACTCCATGATTTGGTCCATCCATCTCCAGTTTCCTTCCATCGCTCCCCCCAGGTATGTCTCTCCTAACCCTTCCATTCCTCCGTCTTCCCCAGTTCTCTTTATGGTCATCCCTCCATTCACACATGCTGGAGATAAGCTATGTCTGAATATCTGCATCATCCAGAATCGCCTGAATCACCCGGCAGAATTCAGTCCAAAAAAAATTCTGTTTAAATCTGCCCTGAAGAGACGTCTATTTTTCCTGGTCCCTCTCCAGAGTGTGGACACCCATGAATAATGAACGAGGGCTGTGGAGGGCTTTCTGCTCGCTTGTCCTAGGTTTGCCTCCCACCGGTCCTGCTGCAGCACTTTCTGCTGAGTCCTCTACACGCTTTCTCAGAACAGTCATTAGTCTGGATATTCTGGCGCTAATGTAGCGCCCCTGAATACATCAGGGTGCTACAGAGAACTGCATCCTTACTCAGGGTGCAGGGCCTACCCCCCCATTTGTACCTAGGAAAACGGTGTCACTCCCATCTGCACCACAAAACCCAATCACTTCACGTCAGTCACTGCCAGACACACCATGGGAGTTGGACTAGCTGGAAAATGGGCCAGCCACTTGGGGACTGGGAAGACTATGAGGGGGGAGATGGAGAGTGGAGAAGTGAGCTCCAGAGAGTGAGGAGCTGGGAGAGGTAGCTCCTGGGGAGCTAAGAAAAAACTGATTGGGTCGCAAGCAGTGATCCGGGTCCAGAGTTGACGGGGACCGGTTGCAGGGACGTTGGACAGGAGTGTGACGGATGTAGTCTTGAAGGGACTGTCGGCACCGTAAGGGCCCAACAGAACTGACCGGTACCGAGCACGACGGGGTACAGGACCCTAGGTCAGGAGCCGATTCAACGTCCTGACAATTTACCTGAGAGGGAGAGGATCTTCAAGAACTTCCCTTAATGCTCAGAGACTGAGGGCATCGGCACAATGAGGGGGACAGGGTTTTTCCAGACACAGCAACCCACTGAGGTCCCAAGTGCCAGCCCTTAGGAGTATGGCTACACTACAGATAGTGAGCAGGGCCCCCAACAGATTCAAGCCATGGGGACAACCAACGGACAACAAATTGTGCACGGAGGCAGGTCCAAATCACTAAGTGACACCGGGGGGGACCAGGTACTTGGACTGGCTCCACGCAGAGGCAGCTGTACTCAGAGACTTTGGTTTACCTACAGTGTATGTGTCTCCTTTCTAAACCTCATCCAACACCACCACTACCCGCAGTGAGTACCCTGGTCCCTGCACCCTGTCCTCCCAATTCTACCAACCCCCCTGAGCCCCGGGGCCTTTTTTTATCTGCAAAGGGACTGACACCTTGCTGCTTGACACCAACCTCCCCGGTACTCCTTACAGCAGCGGCGGTACTCCCATTACCGCAACCCGCAGGTGGCGTCACAAATGTTTCCCTGTGAATAACCCCTTTCACGGATCAGAGTGTCCGCCAAGCCGGTTCCAGACCCATCAAGCCACGACGATCCCGGATCCGAGCAGCCCGACTGACACCGGGGCGGCACACTAACAAGGTCGAATGTCATTACGTTGGGTGCAACACCCCTCAATAACGTGCGTCATGTGGCACCCTGGACAAGCCAGGACGTCACAGGTACTACAACAACACACCCACACCCCGGCTAGGCACACAGAAGTCAAACAGAAATCCTTGTTGCCTCCCTCCAGGGGCTGATGTCCACACCAGGGGGTGGGCCAGGTGGTTGGCCCCGCCCAACGAGGAGTTCACAGTCCTGGAGGCGGGAAAAGGAAGTCAGATTAGTTTTGAGTTTTGGAGAGTGAAGTGGCAGTAGAGGTACTGACCATGTCCGGGTGCGTGGCCCGGTCACATACAGCAAGGTTGGCAGACGGTGGTGACCGTCTGCAGGAGAGGCTGATTGAAGTGAACCGTAAGGACCGGGGACGGGTGGTGGCCCGACGGTACCGGATCAGGGAGTGAAGAGAAGCCAGTACCATTCGGCAGGGCTTACGGACCCCGACCAGGCTAGGAGTCGCCGTAAAACTGGTCAAATTCGTTAGCGAAGGGAACCTCCGGGGTTTCCCAGCAGTCAAGACCCGATTGAAGGCAACAGCTCACACCGTGAAGAGAAATACAGTCATCGCCAAGGCTACAGTTCCCAGGGCCAGAGCCTGCGGGCAAAAGGGGCTCCCTCGGCATCCATCCAAGCTGGGGAGCGGGTTACCAGTGGGAAGCCATTGGAACCGTAAACACAACACAGGTGCAGGGAAAGGCAGTCACCACCAACCTACCGGGAGAACTACCGCAGCCGTCTGTGGGACCCGTCCATCCAGCCGTTTGTTTTACCGGAGACTTTGCATTGATCATTGACTGAGTGAGTACAACCGTGCCGTGCGGCACCGCGCTGCCCCCGCGACCCTGCACCTCACCAGGCCCCGTAACCCACCTGCCATCCCTCCCTCACCGGGCCCCGGGACAACCAACCCCCCTACCCATGGAGGGGAGAAACAACATCCAAGCTGCTCCCTGTCATCGCTTCCGGGATCCCCGTCCAGAGCAGCGGTGGTGTCACCACCTCACCACAACCGTGGGTGGCGTCACGGACAATATCCCTAAACCACACCACCCCCTTTCACTCACGGGCGAGGAACGCCGCTCTAGTCCCCGGGATCTGGCCCACCGCTCGAGCCACCGAGCAGCAGCAACAGTAGCCGGACCCGAGCAGTGGGTGAGCGCAGCGTCCCCTCCTCCGCCCGCGACACGTCACACACATCAGGATTAATCAGCTTGTGAAGATCCAGACCGTAGAGCAATCTGAAGACCAATGGAAGGGAGCGGAGTACGGCGAGGGGGCTGCGGGTGAGGAGAGGGGCAGCCTAGGACGTGTGACTGCCATCTTTTATCATTTTTTGTGCTTTTTCAATCTTGCACCTCTGGCTGTCATTGTGTCAGATTTGTGTGAATTGAATCATGATTAATTTCTGGGGAAATTCGTCATGAATTAGATAAATTATAAAGCGTTTCACTCCGCTCTCATCCAGACTTCTGTCCATCATACGCCATACTGCCCTCCATTCACCACCATGTCTCCTTCATCCGTACATCCACCCACTTCCATCACTCATGACTGATAATCATTCTCTGCCGCCAGTGATCGCTCGGTTACTCGTCATTCATTCCCTTATTACAGGATGGGAATTCCATTGTTCTAGGTTAGATTACATGGGTAACATGGCGGATACCAGTGCTCACCTTGCTTGATTACTCAGCGCTGACGTCTTGTTATCTGTGGGACAAACAATGAAGCAATGTCAGGTTGGAGGACCGCGCTCTTATCAAACCTGAGGGTCCGGAATTAGCTCAAAGCCCTGGAGAGGAGAAGGCTGTGCCCTGTGCAGCAGCACGCAGCATGTCCCAGGCAGTGCGCAGACTCCTCCCACTGCAGGATGGGGCCGAGATGATTGGCTGGGAATAGCGTGACATCATCTACAGGAAGAAGGAAGCTGCCGGGCAGAGGCTCAGCGATATCAGCAGAAGACGCAAAGGAAAATGTTTACATTAGAAGGCAGGAGCCATTTCTTTAAAGGGCACCAATCAGCAGGATTTTCCTATATAGCCTATAGGCATTGCTATACTGGCACTATCATACCTTTAGTTGTCAGCTTGGATGTTTAGGTTTGGAAACACAAGCAAGTAAAGTTTGTATAATGACCAGATTTTTGAATGGCAGCAGCTGCCGATCAGCTGATAGCTGGGGTGGGTATTCATAGTGATTTCCGCCCCCCTTCCTGTCCATCCTCCCCCTGTTATTTATGCTAATTCTATTATACAATCATTTTACTAAGTGACTAGAAGGACCTGTGCTGATACAGTATAGCACTGTATGTATAAAATCAGCCTGATAGTGCCAGTATAGCACTGTATGTATAGAATCAGCCTGATAGTGCCAGTATAGTGTGGCGCCCTGGACAAGCCAAGGGCCACAGGTAACAACACACACACACCCCCACCCCCAGCAGTTCACAGTAGACATCCCCAGTGAAACTTGATTCCTTTCCTCGGGCTCAGACAGACACACCAAGTGGGCGGAGTCAGGAGAGGGAGACACCCACCCAGGAGTTTGGCTGGCCTGAGGCAGGAAACAAGTCCAGTCAAGTCCAGGGAGAGGAGGAGAGAGGAGGTCTGCAGAGAGGCAGACGCAGACTGGGGCCTAGGTTGGAGCCTAGGGCCCTCGTGCAGAGAGTAAGGCAGACGGTAGTGGCCGTCTGCGAGAGCCGGGAAGACAGTTGGTAGAACCGTAGGTAGCCGGGGCTGGGCGGTGGCCCACCGGTACTGAATCGGGGAGCCAGCTGGAAACCGGAGCGCAGGAGGAGCGTACGGAAGGTGCAGGAAAGGACTTACATCACCAACCTGGGGTCAGGGAAAAACACCGCAGCCGCCTGTGGGACCCGTCCATCCAGCCGTTTATTTCAGCAGAGACTCTGTGTGCATCATTACTGGCTGAGTGAGTACCACCGTGCCGTGCGGCACAGTGCTGCCCCTGTGACCCTGCACCTCACCAGGCCCCGTAACCTGCCTGCCATCCATCCCCACCCCATCACTGGGCCCCGGGACCACCAACCCCCTAACCACGGAGGGGAAACAACATCCTAGCTGCTCCATATCATCGCTCCCGGGATCCCCGTCCAGAGCAGCGGGGGTGTCACAACCTCACCACAGCCGTGGGTGGCGTCACGGACAATCTCCCTTCCTAATCCCCTTTTTACTGTGGAGCCTGGGATCACAGACCGGGTCACGCCACCGTGATACCCACAGAAGTGACCCACGGCCCGGATCTGAGTACCCCTTATCCACGGGCGACACGTTTGGCGTCACGAACAGGATCCTACCGCTCTGCCGTTTGGTAGAGGTGCGCCTTGTTACCGCCGGAGGTGTCCGGACGAAAATTTTGCAAAGCCGCCATCTTGGGCGCGAAAAGTTTCCCGCTCGAGCGTCTTCCCCGAGCAGGAAAGGTGCGAAAGTGGAGCCCCGCCCCCTGAAGAAGGAAGTGCCAAAACGAGACTAAGGGGGACGAGATGGCGTCCGGCCGCATGTGAACCGCGGCTGTGGAAGCAGGGACGCCAGGACTCTGCCAGTGTTTGTTTCCTGGAACACCGCTGCACAAGATGTCCCGTCCGTCCGGCATCGCTGAAACCTCGGTGCCCATGCCCGCGGCCAATGCCCCGACCGACCCGTTACCCCTGTCACTGGTAGCGGAGCTCGCAGCGTCTGTGAGGGAGGGCCCAGGTTTTACCATCGTCACTGCCCTGCTACCGGTCCCGGCTTCCATCCCAGCCGCACCGCCGATGACGACAGCCCCGGCAGTCCGCCCGGCCGCGACGGAGATGACGACGGCTCCGGCAGTCCGCCTGGCCGCAACGGCAGCGAAGCACCCATCCCGTTAACTATCTGGGCAGCCTGGTTCTGGACTGGGGTCAAGGGGTGCTGCCCATTTCTTAGGGGCAGCATCAGGGCCAGGTTGTTTGGATGGGTGACTGAAGGACACGTTCCATTGTTATTATTAAAAGTGTTTTAATGTTTGATATGCATCCCGTGATGGGAAGTTAAAAAGTAATGCTTGTGTTTTAATGTTTGATATGCCTTTCTACTTTTTGCAGTTAAAAGAAAAATAAAACCGGTGATGGACGGGCAGCCCGCGGACAGTCTGCATTTTGCTAAGGGGGAATGTGACGCCCTGGAAAAGCCAGGGGCCACAGGTAACAACACACACACACCCCCACCCCCAGCAGTTCACAGCAGACATCCCCAGTGAAACTTGATTCCTTTCCTCGGGCTCAGACAGACACACCAGGTGGGCAGAGTCAGGAGATGGAGACACCCACCCAGGAGTTTGGCTGGCCTGAGGCAGGAAACAAGTTCAGTCAAGTCCAGGGAGAGGATGAGAGAGAAGGTCTGCAGAGAGGCAGACGCAGACTGGGGCCTAGGTTGGAGCCTAGGGCCCTCGTGCAGAGTGAGGCAGACGGTAGTGGCCGTCTGCGAGAGCCGGGAAGACAGTTGGTAGAACCGTAGGTAGCCGAGGCTGGGCGGTGGCCCACCGGTACTGAATCGGGGAGCCAGCTGGAAACCGGAGCGCAGGAGGAGCGTACGGAAGGTGCAGGAAAGGACTTACATCACCAACCTGGGGTCAGGGGAAAAACACCGCAGCCGCCTGTGGGATCCGTCCATCCAGCCGTTTGTTTCAGCAGAGACTCTGTGTGCATCATTACTGGCTGATTGAGTACCACCGTGCCGTGCAGCACAGCGCTGCCCCTGCGACCCTGCACCTCACCAGGCCCCGTAACCTGCCTGCCATCCATCCCCACCCCATCACCGGGCCCCGGGACCACCAACCCCCTACCCACGGAGGGGAAACAACAGCCTATGCTCCATACCATCGCTCCCGGGATCCTCGTCCAGAGCAGCGGTGGTGTCACAACCTCACCCCAGCCGTGGGTGGCGTCACGGACAATCTCCCTTCCTAATCCCCTTTTTACTGTGGAGCCTGGGATCACAGACCGGGTCACGCCACCGTGATACCACCAGAAGTGACCCCGCGGCCCGGGTCTGAGTACCCCTTATTAGAGTTGAGTGCGGTTCGTGGTTCGTGGTTCTCCAGTTCTAGGCTCGAGTGATTTTGGGGCCTGTTCTAGATCGAACTAGAACTCGAGCTTTTTGCAAAAGCTCGATAGTTCTAGAATAGTTCGAGAACGGTTCTAGCAGCAAAAAAACAGCAAATTCCTAGCTGGCTTTCCGCTGTAATAGTGTAAGTCACTCTGTGACTCACACTATTATGACATTTCAGTGTATAGTGTGCGTGAACAGCGCCTTCAGATCACTGCTGTTTCTATAATGGCGATCGCCATTTTTTTTTTTTTTTCCTTGTCTTCCTTCCCTAAGCGCGCGCGTGTAGTGGGGCGGGCCAGCATGTCAGCCAATCCCAGACACACACACACAGCTAAGTGGACTTTTAGCCAGAGAAGCAACGGCATGTGTGATAGGATGTCCATGTCACATGTCCCTGCATTATAAAACCGGACATTTTCCTCCAGGACGCCATTATCTCTTCTGCGTCCTTGGTGTCAGACATCACTTGGGCAGCTCCGTCCTGAGTCCTATCACTGATATAGCTGTATGCGCTCCATACACAGCGCTGGACAGCATAGGGAGAGCACTTTCCATCAGTCCTTTTAAGGGCTCGTACCGGCAGGGTCAGAGTTAAGGTGACAGGTCCTGAAAACAGCGACAGCGTCTGTGTAGCAAAGGTCAGGGATTTCGTCGCTGCATTTCCCCATTAGGAGGGAATAGAAAGGCAGGCTTCCATTCCTCTACCCAGAGACCCACAATCCTGGCACTGTACCCTCCTGTCCTCTGCACACTCCAACTCATTATAACTAAGCCATTATACTAGCAAACACTCAGTGTACCTAGTGGCATCCTAAACGTGGCTATTGGACTTTGCTATAGTCCCACTAGTGCAAAGACATTTGCAGCACCTCTACCTGCATTGCACACTCCAACTCATTATAACTAAGCCATTATACTAGCAAACACTCAGTGTACCTAGTGGCATCCTAAACGTGGCTATTGGACTTTGCTATAGTCCCACTAGTGCAAAGACATTTGCAGCACCTCTACCTGCATTGCACACTCCAACTCATTATAACTAAGCCATTATACTAGCAAACACTCAGTGTACCTAGTGGCATCCTAAACGTGGCTATTGGACTTTGCTATAGTCCCACTAGTGCAAAGACATTTGCAGCACCTCTGCCTGCATTGCACACTCCAACTCATTATAACTAAGCCATTATACTAGCAAACACTCAGTGTACCTAGTGGCATCCTAAACGTGGCTATTGGACTTTTGTCTAGTCACACTAGTGCAAAGTCATTTGCAGCACGTCTGCCTGCATTGCACACTCCAACTCATTATAACTAAGCCATTATACTAGCAATTTTTGCTGCCAGTTTAAGGGCCGTAGTTGCATTGTTAGAGATAATTATTCTTTATTATTCTGCTGTTAATAAAGCTAGACCACCGCTGCAATCTACACCACCTCTCAATTTTTACTACCACATTTTCAGTGCACAATCTTGTCGCAATCAACATGAGTGGCAAAATGACAGATGCTGGTGGAAAGGGGAAGAGGCGTGGTGGAAAAGGAAAAAAAGGGTTTGTCCGTGGGGAAGGTGGCAAAGCTCCATTATCATCTGCTGAAGATAGACCATCTACCAGCAAAAGTAAGATGTCTACTACTTACCGTGGACAATCCGATGTGCTCCCTTTTTTACGGACACGAACAACAGGAACAAAGGTAGATGATGGCCAAAAAAGAAAAATGCTTGAATGGATCTCAAGTGGTCCAACAAGTGCCCTCTCAGCCACCTCAAGTACTGCATCCAAAAAACACCAGTCCTCAGAGTTGTCATCCCAATCAAACTTGCTTTCTCCCAGCTCTGAAGTCTCCATCAGCCCTGAACAGTATGGTGGAACTGAGATGGCTGAGTCTGCAGAGCTGTTCAGTCACACTATAGCTTGGGAATCAGAGGTCTGCTCCCAAGCTACAGTGAGTACAGAACAGGAAATGGTCTGCAGTGATGCCCAGAACCTTTGTGACTCTGATTCAGGCCGTGAGGACCAAGTTTCTGAGCATAATGTTGACCCTTTGTCACAAACTGTAACACCTGTGGTTATAGACAATGAGGAACATACTGATGAAGATGAGACGCAGATACCCGATTGGGATGACAACTTAAATATTCGGTCAGGGCAAGAAGAGGCTCGGTCTGAGGGGGAGGGGAGTGCAAACACAACAATTGATGATGAAGTTCTAGATCCCACCTACTGTCAACCCCCAGTCAGGCACTCGAGGAGGTCAACAGAGGCGGTGGAGGAGGATGCAACCGACGACGAAGTTACCTTGCGCCTTCCTGGACAGAGTCGGAGCACTGGTAGCACGTCTACAACTGCATCCTCAGCCACCACTCTGCCTATGAGCATTATTTGGGGTGGATCAACAGGTCGCATGGCCTCTAAGCCTTGCCTAGCCTGGTCCTTTTTTGACATAGAAAAAGATCGCCCAAATTATGTGATCTGTAAAATTTGTCATGGTTCTCTTAGTAGAGGTCAAAACCTCAGCAGTTTGACAACTTCTTCCATGAATCGTCACATGAATAAATATCATAGGTCCCGGTGGGAAGCTCACTGTGCTGCAATGCGGCCTAGCGGAGCGAACCATCCACGGCCTGCCCCTTCCAGTGCATCCGCGCGCTCTTCATCTTCTAGGACTGTGGGGACAGCTGTCACACCTGTTTTTCCACGCACAACTTCCACCACTGTAACCGCAACAGGCAGTTTGCTTGTAAGGTCGTCAGTTGGTTTGGAAGGGGAAACAAGTGAGTGTGTACAGCTCTCTCAGACATCGATAGCACCAACGTTGGATGAAGGCAACATCATGTCTCCGCCTGCACTTTCCTCACAAACCTGCATTTTTCCAGGGACACCCTACTCAACACCGTCTACACACAGCAGCCAGATCTCTGTCCCTCAGATGTGGTCAAATAAAAGGCCACTTCCTCCGACCCATGACAAAGCTAAGAGGTTGACTCTATCCCTCTGTAAGCTCTTGGCTACCGAAATGCTGCCTTTCCGCCTAGTGGACACACAGGATTCTGTCCAAGTTCCGCCACTGCTTCTGCATCCTCCACCTCATCTGGGTCCTCCACCTCCGCCCCAAGCCTGCCTGGTCAGGCCACCAGCGTTCTCACTGCGCAGAAGGAATCACGCACCCCTCATTACTATGCTGGCAGCAGAGCGCAACGGCATCAGGCGGTCTTTAGCTTGACATGTCTTGGGAATAAGAGTCACACAGCTGAGGAGTTGTGGTCAGCTCTGCGGTCCGAGTTTAATAAATGGTTGTCTCCACTCAACCTGCAGCCTGGTAAGGCCGTGTGCGACAATGCTGCAAACCTGGGTGCGGCCCTTCGCCTGGGCAAGGTGACACACGTACCTTGTATGGCTCACGTGTTGAACCTTGTCATCCAGCAATTTTTAACACACTATCCCGGCCTAGATGGCCTTCTGAACAGGGCACGAAAACTGTCTGCTCACTTCCGCCGTTCAAGCGCCGCAGCTGAGCGACTTGCATCGCTCCAGAAGTCTTTCGGCCTGCCGGTTCATCGCCTGAAATGCGATGTGGCGACACGCTGGAATTCAACTCTCCACATGTTACAGCGACTGTGGCAGCACCGCAGAGCCCTGGTGCAATACGTCATGACGTATAGCCTGGGCCAACGAGATGCAGAGGTGGGGCAGATCACCCTGATGGAGTGGTCTCAGATCAAGGACCTATGCACCCTTCTGCACAGTTTCGACATGGCGACAAATATGTTTAGCGCTGACAATGCCATTATCAGCATGACGATTCCAGTCATTTACATGCTGGAGCACACGCTAAACACTATTCGGAGTCAGGGGGTGGGACAACAGGAAGGGGAGGAACTACAGGAGGATTCATATGCGCAAGGGACAACAACATCACCAAGGTCCAGACGTTCATCATCACCAACGCAGCAGGCATGGGACCATGGGGGACAGGGATCAACAAGGGCGCATAGTAGCAGGCGAAATGTTGAGGAAGGTGCAGGAGAACATGAAGAAATGGAGGACGAACTGTCCATGGACATGGAAGACTCAGCGGATGAGGGAGACCTTGGTCAAATTTCAGTTGAAAGAGGTTGGGGGGAGATGTCAGAGGAAGAAATAATGGGTAGCACCTCTATGCCACAAACACAGCGTGGACTTGGTCCGCATGGCTGCGCAAGACACATGAGTGCCTTCTTGTTGCACTACCTCCAACATGACTCTCGTATTGTCAAAATTAGAAGTGATGATGACTACTGGATTGCCACACTATTAGATCCCCGGTACAAGTTCAAATTTTGTGACATAATTCCAGCCATAGAAAGGGACGCACGTATGCAGGAGTACCAGCAGAAGCTGTTACTCGATCTTAGCTCGGCTTTTCCACCAAACAACCGTGCAGGTGCAGGGAGGGAATCTCCCAGTTGTAACTTGCCAAACATGGGACGGTCTCGTCATCTTCAACAGTCTACCCGTACCAGTAGGAACGTATCTGGTGCTGGTAACAGCAATTTTATGGAATCTTTTCATAATTTTTTTAGACCCTCTTTTGCAAGGCCACCAGAGACAACAAGTCTGACACATAGTCAACGGCTGGAGAGGATGATACAGGAGTATCTCCAAATGAACATCGATGCCATGACTTTGCAAATGGAGCCTTGCTCCTTTTGGGCTTTAAACCTAGAAAAATGGCCAGAGCTCTCCAGTTACACCTTGGAGATTTTGTCGTGTCCAGCTGCCAGCGTTGTCTCTGAACGTGTCTTCAGTGCTGCTGGGTGTGTGCTGACAGATAAGCGCACGCGTCTGTCCAGTGACAATGTGGACAGACTGACGTTCATCAAAATGAACATGTCATGGATCCAGAAGGAATTTACTACCCCTGTGTCATCCTGGGGAGAGTAAATGCTTGTGGATTTGGAATGTGCTTGATGCAAATCTAGCTGTGAAGTGTACAACTAGGGCACAAGTGCTGCCACTGAATGGGTGGGTGTGTGTGGGGCACAATTTTTGGAAAAAAAGGGAGACTCCGCTTGGAGTAACCCTTACTTGCTGTGTTTTTTAAAAATGATCCAAGATGAACAGAGCTGGGATCAGGAAAGACTTTGCTACCTACCCTGGGGTCATCCTGGGGACGGTTAATTATGGCGTATTTTTGAATGTGCTTGATGCAAATCTAGCTGTGAAGTGTACATGTGACGCCCCTGGACTAGTCCAGGGTGTCACAGGGAACTGCACTATTCTCTATCCTTGGTGCAGGGCCCACCCTCCTTGGTTCCGGGGTCCGCAACAGTGATTCTGTACTAACAGCACAAATCCTAGTCACCCAAACACTACACTTGTCAGGCACACCAGGGGCGTGGTTCCAGCTGGGAAAGGAACCGCCAACCTATGAGTCAGACAGGCTGGTGGGAGGAGTCAGTTAGACAGTTGGTAGTAACTGAAAAAGAGAGAGGACCTGGGGATTAAGAGCTCCCTGAGGAGAGCCTGGCTGGGTCGCAGACAGTGGCCTGTACTTGACGGCTCAGAGATTAGCGGCGTCAGCACAGCGGAGGGATAGGACTTCCCACACAGAGCAGTCACAGAAAATCCCACGTGCCAGCTGCTAAGAGCAGGTCCCAATTAAAAAGAGGGACGGGACCCGAAGGTTTCAAGCCAACGGGGCCAGGGACACACACAGTATACAGTGTATGGAGGAAGGCTCCAGTGCACCACAGAATCACTGAAAGGGACCACCGCACGTGCAGTCACCGAGTGCAGCAGTACCAAGAGACTTTGTTTACCTCAGAGTCTATGTCCACTGAATGCGTCATCACACCTGAGTGAGTACCCCGGCTCCCCAGCGCCCTGCCGGCCCTATATCAATATAGGCTGTTCCTACCTATTCCCTACCCTGAGTCCCGGGGCCCCTACCTGCGGAGGGAATCACCACCAGGCTGCCCCAACACCATCAGCCCCGGCACTCCCATACAGCAGCGGCGGTATTCCTTATTACCGCACACCGCAGGTGGCGTCACAAATATTCTCCCCCGTAAAAACCTTTTTGTTTTTCATCAAAGTGTCTGCCGAGCAGTCCGACTGCTGCTAGGGCGTCACACATTGATTTTTGGCGTCACGAACAGGATAGGACTGGACCCACTAACCTGGGTGACGTGCGCCTTCTCCAAAACTGTTGAGCCCAAAGTGAATAAAAAAAAAAAAAATTCAGTTGCCGCCATCTTGCTGCTGAAAACCAAGGGGGCATAGAAAGATGTCGGCGCCGGGTGAAGCGAGCGCAGCGGCAGTTCCCCCTCAAGATCAAGGTGACATGGACGCACGAGCGACCGCGCAGATAATGCCAATGACTTTACCGTATGTGCCAGGCGCTACCTGGCTACCACAATATGATGGTTCCCCTGACACTCTGCAAGGATTCAAAAGAAAAATCCGCACACTCCTGGATATGTTTGGGATGAATGACCGGCAGCAAGCGTCTGTACTACTCGGCCAGTTATCAGGCGCCGCAGAGCTGGAGGCGGAGACCTGGACAGATCAGGACCGGGCCTCAGTAACTGCCATTTTTGAACGTCTGCGACTTTCCTTTGAAAACCGCACTGAGGCAGAACTCCGGATAAAGTTTTACAACTGCAAGCAGCGCCCACAAGAAAGCATTAGAGACTATGCTCTGAGGCTGCAATCAGCGCTACGGACTCTCAAACTAACCATTCCCATCAGTGAAGCTGAAGGAAACAAGGTGCTTGTTGAACAGTTTCTGCAAGGCCTGGGGTCAGTGGAGGACCGCAAGCAGCTACGGCTGTGGACTCTGGAATATCCTGCAATGGACTTTGCTGTTTTAAAAGACCGAGCCATCAAGGCTTTGCAAACCCCAGAGCCAACTAATTCTCCTGCTACGTCCTGGCAAGCCGGCACTTCTCCTCTACATGTGCCACCTCCTGTTAGAGCACTGCCAGAGCCAAAGACCCCAGCAGCGCCTGCAGGCGATACCAGTGATTTGTCTTTACAGGTGCAGCAGCTGAGCAGTGATGTTGCAAGGATCCTAGAGGCAATGCAGCTCAAGCCCAAGACCAAGCCGGCGGAGAAGATCCAGCTTGCTAACTGCCCAGATGACGTCCCTTGGATGAGAGGGAGGACCTCGACATACAGAGGAAGGAACCGTGACCGGTATGAAAACCTTGTTTGTTATAGGTGCAACAAGACTGGTCACTACGCCCGTTATTGTCCTTTAAACGGGCCACCCCTGGGGCCAAGGGCCACTCCCCAGGACTAAATCAACAAGGCCCAGCAGACTGGCGGGAGCGGTATGTTGGAGGAAGGACCATCGTTTCCATCACCTTGGATGGGATTCCGACTTCAGCACTTCTTGATACCGGCTCCCAGGTAACAACTATACCCCAAGTACTGTATACCAAATTCTGGTCAACTGAGGAACTCGCCCCACCGGACAATGACCTCACCATTTATGCTGTAAATGGTTTACCAGTAACACAACTCGGGTTCAAGGAGGTAACCATCAAGGTGGGCAGGGTGGAGTTAGCACGCCAAGGACTCATAGTAGTGCAGAATGACCCTAGTGACCGGAACCCTAAGATGATTTTGGGGACTAATGTTATTGAGAATTGTATGGGGGAAGTATTGTTTCTTCTCCAACAGCTCTCTGAAACTGCAGGAACGGGACGCCAGAGGGTCCTGCAAAGAGAGATTCGAGACCTCCAGCAGAGGCAACAGGTAAATTTGTCTGGTGGGGAAATTGGCGGTGTACGGGTAATGGATGCAGCTCCTGTGGTAGTGCCCCCACGGAGTGAGATGATGATATGGTGCAAGGCAGCTGTAGGCTCCCGTGGACAGAATTACCAGGCAGTGGTAGAGGCCCTACCTTCAGAGCACTGGTCTACAGTACTGACAGCCAGAGGGGTAGTCGATGTCCGTAAGGGGAGAGTGCCCGTGCGAGTGTTGAATTGCGGGGAGGAAGAGGTTAGACTGCCCAGGTATGCTACCATAGCCAAATTGTACACTGTGAGTGAGAATTTCATCCAGACAGTAAAGTCCTCAGCCACACCAGATCAGTCAGCCACAGACAGTTCCCAGATTCAGCAAGAACAGTGGTGTCAAGAGTTACATGTAGGTACTGACTCCACTCCACTACATCAAAAACAAGGGGTCTACAGGGTGGTTCAGGAGTATGAGCAAGTGTTTAGTAAACACCCATTAGACTTTGGGAGGGTGAAAGGGGTTCAGCATCATATACCCACAGGCATTCATCCACCTATAAAGGAAAGGTATAGGCCCATACCACCTGCTCACTACCAGTGTGCCAAAGACATGCTGAGAAGTATGAAGGAGGCTGGGGTCATCCGTGATAGTTGCAGCCCCTGGGCAGCCCCGCTAGTCCTAGTGAAGAAGAAAGACGGCACTATGAGGATGTGCGTGGACTATAGGAGAATTAACAACATCACACATAAGGATGCCTATCCACTGCCCAGAATTGAAGAGTCCTTGACTGCATTAAGATCTGCAAATTACTTCTCTACCCTTGACCTCACTAGTGGTTATTGGCAAGTGTCCGTTGCTGAGGAGGATCGCGAGAAGACCGCCTTTGCCACCCCGATGGGATTATGTGAATTTAACAGCATGCCATTCGGGCTGTGCAATGCACCTGGTACGTTTCAACGACTCATGGAGAGCTGTTTAGGCCATTGCAACTTCGAGACTGTCCTGCTGTACCTGGACGACGTAATTGTATATTCCAAGACCTATGAGGAGCATCTGGGACATCTGGCAGAAGTATTTGAAGCCCTTTCCAGGTACGGGATGAAACTAAAACCCTCCAAATGTCACCTGCTGAAGCCCAAAGTCCAATACCTGGGGCATGTGGTAAGTGCCGAAGGTGTGGCTCCGGACCCTGAGAAAATCACAGCTATCCAGAACTGGCCCAGGCCTCAGAACATCAAAGAGGTGCGCCAATTCCTGGGATTGATGGGGTACTACCGGAGGTTCGTGAAAGGCTATACCAAGATGGCATCCCCCTTACAAGATCTCCTAGTCGGACAAAGAAAGCACGGCAAGACTTCTGGCTCTCCATTCACATGGGGTGAGGAGCAGGAGAAGTCCTTCAAGTGGATGAAGTCAGCTTTGACAGGAGATGAGATTCTGGCATATCCTGACTATAACCTCCCATTTGTGCTGTACACTGATGCCAGCAACGTGGGGCTGGGAGCTGTTCTATCCCAGGTACAGGATGGCAAGGAAAAGGTGATTGCATACGCCAGCAGGAAACTCCGTCCAACAGAAAGAAATCCTGAGAACTATAGTTCTTTCAAGCTGGAGTTCTTAGCACTTGTTTGGGCAGTGACAGAGAAGTTTAAGCATTACCTGGCTTCTGCAAAATTCACCGTATATACAGACAATAACCCGTTGACACACCTGGACACGGCGAAGCTTGGAGCTTTGGAGCAGCGGTGGGTAGCACGACTGGCAAATTACGATTTCACTATAAAGTACAGGGCTGGTCGCAAGAACGCTAACGCTGATGCGTTGTCCAGGATGCCCCAGTTGTGTGATGATGGGAGGCATGAAGATGACCTGGAGGAGATTGAGATACCTGCTTTCCATCGCCCTACTGATAGAGTGAAACCCCGATATTATAGTGATCAGCAAGAGGCGACCTTCAACCCATTGCCCCACCATGGTTGGCAAGAAGCCCAAGATAATGACCCTGCAATCAGATTGATAAAGGCATTGATATCCGAGGCTGATTCACACCTTGAACCAGATGCTCCAGAAGAAGCTAAGAAATTGTGGAAAGAAAGAAGTCGTCTGTGTTTCCATGGAGGCAAGTTGTGCAGAAGTCTCATTAATCCAAAAACGCATGAGAGAATATGCCAGATAGTAATACCCACAGCATATGCACCAGTGGTGTTGGAGGCCTATCATGATAGAGCTGGGCACTTTGGTTGGAAGAAGTTGGAAATGTTGCTGAGAAGTCGCTTTTATTGGACTGGGATGAGAGATACCATAGAAGCTTGGTGCAGGAACTGTGGTCCATGTACATTAAGGAGAAAAGATAGCACCAGTCAGCGAGCGCCATTGCAACCAATAGTAACTACCCAGCCTCTAGAACTCGTTGCCTTAGACCACGTCAAGCTCGCACCAAGCAGGAATGGGTACACCTATGCACTCACCATAGTAGATCACTATTCAAGATTCCTGGTGGTGGTACCTGTCAAAGATCTAACTGCCAGCACTGCGGCGAAGGCTTTCCAGGCACATTTCTGCAGACCCCACGGTTACCCAGATCACGTCCTAACAGATCAAGGTCCCGCTTTTGAAGCAGAAATCTTCCAGGAATTTTGTAAATTGTATGGGTGTAAGAAGATACGCACTGCCCCCTACCACGCACAAACAAATGGGATGTGTGAGAAGATGAACTATGTAGTCATCAACCTGCTGAAAACTCTACCCCTTGAGGAGCGGAACGAGTGGCCTGAAAAATTGCCAGATCTTGTGGACATGTACAATAGTATTCCTGTGAGTTCCACTAAATGCACACCCGCTTATCTCATGAGGGCTAGACCTGGGAGACTGCCAGTGGATCTGGAGATGGAAGTTGAGATGCCTGAAGTTTATTCCCCAAATGCAGATTGGGATACCAAGCGTAGAGCTCAATACAGGCAAATTCAAGAGTATGTCGAGGAGAATCTGGACCAAAGTAGGGAAAAGCAAGAAAGAAGCTTTAACAAGCAAGCCCAAGCCCCTCCATTTTCACCAGGAGAAGTGGTCTTAAAAAGAAAAAGAAAGATGCATAAACTGGACGACCAGTGGGAAAGAGAGCCATATGTGGTCCAGCCTTCCAATTTCAACAACCAGAAGACCTGTCTTGTCAGCAAGGACCAAGGAAGAACCACAGCTGTAATTTCCCGTGACCACTTGAAAAAGTGCCCTGAACCCCTGAACATCCAGAAGGAAGAACAGCCCCAACCTCAAATGACTGAGAAAAAGAAGAGAGTGATCCACACCATCCTAGGTGACTTCCCGGAAGATTGGCCTATGTACAATGGAGCAGTGATTGTGCCTGTACTCACATTCCCGCAACCCGCGGAAGAACCAGAACCAAGGAGGCCTGAAATCATTGCACCTAGAGAAGTACCCATACCAGCACCACGAACACGTAGATTACCACCTACAACACCTAGCACCAGTAGTCGGGAACAGGTAGTAGCAAACACCACAGTACAAGGGTTAGAGGGAAGCCAGGAGCTTAGAAGGTCCACCCGTGTGAACTTTGGTCAGCCCCCACATAGGTTCAGAGATGAGGAATGGTAGCGGAACCCGGCTACTCTACCCTAATGTAAATAGTCTAAATATAGAGTAAATTTAAAAATGTTTAGTATTTTCCATGCTTTTAATTCTACTATTTTCCATGCTAAAGATAGTCATGTAAGACATGTTGATATAGAGTGTTGATAAGAAGAATGTTGATTTTATTTTAATTACCTGGATTCATGACCTGATTGACGACCAATGATAAGTTTTATTGAAAATGGACCTTTGGCTACAGGACTGGTGGTAGCCAGCACGAACTGGTGCTATTGTAAATGGTTATTTCCCATTCATAGCCACGGACTGCATCCCCACCTACAGGAGAAGACACAGGTGGAGGAGAGACCTGGGAGACATATGGCCCAGGTCTGGCCACCAACAGGAGCGGTGGCTTGCCTCCTTTTGGAACTTTGGGGGTGGGATGAAGGATTGGGAAAGCGAAACGTTGGGTTCAAGTGCCTCCCCTGCGTGGGATGGATAGATATGTTTTTCTTATTAAAATGTTCACTTTTTGCAGATAAAAATAAACACTCTGGGTGCACTGTAGCTCGGGGACGAGCTACGTTTAACCAAGGGGGAATGTGACGCCCCTGGACTAGTCCAGGGTGTCACAGGGAACTGCACTATTCTCTATCCTTGGTGCAGGGCCCACCCTCCTTGGTTCCGGGGTCCGCAACAGTGATTCTGTACTAACAGCACAAATCCTAGTCACCCAAACACTACACTTGTCAGGCACACCAGGGGCGTGGTTCCAGCTGGGAAAGGAACCGCCAACCTATGAGTCAGACAGGCTGGTGGGAGGAGTCAGTTAGACAGTTGGTAGTAACTGAAAAAGAGAGAGGACCTGGGGATTAAGAGCTCCCTGAGGAGAGCCTGGCTGGGTCGCAGACAGTGGCCTGTACTTGACGGCTCAGAGATTAGCGGCGTCAGCACAGCGGAGGGATAGGACTTCCCACACAGAGCAGTCACAGAAAATCCCACGTGCCAGCTGCTAAGAGCAGGTCCCAATTAAAAAGAGGGACGGGACCCGAAGGTTTCAAGCCAACGGGGCCAGGGACACACACAGTATACAGTGTATGGAGGAAGGCTCCAGTGCACCACAGAATCACTGAAAGGGACCACCGCACGTGCAGTCACCGAGTGCAGCAGTACCAAGAGACTTTGTTTACCTCAGAGTCTATGTCCACTGAATGCGTCATCACACCTGAGTGAGTACCCCGGCTCCCCAGCGCCCTGCCGGCCCTATATCAATATAGGCTGTTCCTACCTATTCCCTACCCTGAGTCCCGGGGCCCCTACCTGCGGAGGGAATCACCACCAGGCTGCCCCAACACCATCAGCCCCGGCACTCCCATACAGCAGCGGCGGTATTCCTTATTACCGCACACCGCAGGTGGCGTCACAAATATTCTCCCCCGTAAAAACCTTTTTGTTTTTCATCAAAGTGTCTGCCGAGCAGTCCGACTGCTGCTAGGGCGTCACATACAACTAGGGCACAACTGCTGCCACTGAAGGGGTGGGTGTGTGTGGGGCACAATTTTTGGAAAAAAAGGGAGACTACGCTTGGAGTCACCTTGCGGTGTTTTACATGATTTTAGAAGGGCGTGCCATGCCTATATCTGTGTGTCCTCCTCTTTTTCCTTGTCCAGCTCTTTTGTTTTCGCATGAGTATATGTCCTTGTCACTTTCCCATGTGTTTGTGTTGTGTTGTGAGTTGTTTGTCACCTTTTGGACACCTTTGAGGGTGTTTTCTAGGTGTTTTTATGTGTTTGTGATTGCCTGCCATTGTTTCCTATGCAGTTCGAGTTCGGTTTGTCGAACGTTCGACGAGCCGAACTCGAACGGGACCTCCGTTCGGCGAGCCGACCTCGAGCCGAACCGGGACCGGTTCGCTCATCTCTACCCCTTATCCACGGGCGACACAATAGCACTGTATGTATGGAATCAGCCTGATAGTGCCAGTATATCACTGTATGTATAGAATCAGCCTGATAGTGCCAGTATAGCACTGTATGTATAGAATCAGCCTGATAGTGCCAGTATAGCACTGTATGTATAGAATCAGCCTGATAGTGCCAGTATAACACTGTATGTATAGAATCAGCCTGATAGCGCCAGTATAGCACTGTATGTATGGAATCAGCCTGATAGTGCCAGTATATCACTGTATGTATAGAATCAGCCTGATAGCGCCAGTATAGCACTGTATGTATAGAATCAGCCTGATAGTGCCAGTATAGCACTGTATGTATAGAATCAGCCTGATAGTGCCAGTATAACACTGTATGTATAGAATCAGCCTGATAGTGCCAGTATAGCACTGTATGTATAGAATCAGCCTGATAGTGCCCGTATAGCACTGTATGTATAGAATCAGCCTGATAGTGCCAGTATAGCACTGTATGTATAGAATCAGCCTGATAGCACCAGTATAGCACTGTATGTATAGAATCAGCCTGATAGTGCCAGTGTAGCACTGTATGTATAGAATCAGCCTGATAGCGCCAGTATAGCACTGTATGTATAGAATCAGCCTGATAGTGCCAGTATAGCACTGTATGTATAGAATCAGCCTGATAGTGCCAGTATAACACTGTATGTATAGAATCAGCCTGATAGTGCCAGTATAGCACTGTATGTATAGAATCAGCCTGATAGTGCCCGTATAGCACTGTATGTATAGACTCAGCCTGATAGTGCCAGTATAGCACTGTATGTATAGACTCAGCCTGATAGTGCCAGTATAGCACTGTATGTATAGAATCAGCCTGATAGTGCCAGTATAGCACTGTATGTATAGAATCAGCCTGATAGTGCCAGTATAGCACTGTATGTATAGAATCAGCCTGATAGTGCCAGTATAGCACTGTATGTATAGAATCAGCCTGATAGCGCCAGTATAGCACTGTATGTATAGAATCAGCCTGATAGTGCCAGTATAGCACTGTATGTATAGAATCAGCCTGATAGTGCCAGTATAGCACTGTATGTATAGAATCAGCCTGATAGTGCCAGTATAGCACTGTATGTAGAGAATCAGCCTGATAGTGCCAGTATAGCACTGTATGTATAGAATCAGCCTGATAGTGCCAGTATAGCACTGTATGTATAGACTCAGCCTGATAGTGCCAGTATAGCACTGTATGTATAGACTCAGCCTGATAGTGCCAGTATAGCACTGTATGTATAGAATCAGCCTGATAGTGCCAGTATAGCACTGTATGTATAGACTCAGCCTGATAGTGCCAGTATAGCACTGTATGTATAGACTCAGCCTGATAGTGCCAGTATAGCACTGTATGTATAGAATCAGCCTGATAGTGCCAGTATAGCACTGTATGTATGGAATCAGCCTGATAGTGCCAGTATAGCACTGTATGTATAGAATCAGCCTGATAGTGCCAGTATAGCACTGTATGTATGGAATCAGCCTGATAGTGCCAGTATAGCACTGTATGTATGGAATCAGCCTGATAGCGCCAGTATACCACTGTATGCATAGAATCAGCCTGATAGTGCCAGTATAGCACTGTATGTATAGAATCAGCATGATAGTGCCAGTATAGCACTGTATGTATAGAATCAGCCTGATAGTGTCAGTACAGCACTGTATGTATGGAATCAGCCTGATAGTGCCAGTATAGCACTGTATGTATAGAATCAGCCTGATAGCACCAGTATAGCACTGTATGTATAGAATCAGCCTGATAGTGCCAGTATAGCACTGTTTGTATAGAATCAGCCTGATAGTGCCAGTATAGCACTGTATGTATAGACTCAGCCTGATAGTGCCAATATAGCACTGTATGTATAGAATCAGCCTGATAGTGCCAGTATAGCACTGTATGTATAGAATCAGCCTGATAGTGCCAGTATAGCACTGTATGTATAGACTCAGCCTGATAGTGCCAGTATAGCACTGTATGTATAGAATCAGCCTGATAGTGCCAGTACAGCACTGTATGTAAGGAATCAGCCTGATAGTGCCAGTATAGCACTGTATGCATAGAATCAGCCTGATAGTGCCAGTACAGCACTGTATGTATAGAATCAGCATGATAGTGCCAGTATAGCACTGTATGTATAGAATCAGCCTGATAGTGTCAGTACAGCACTGTATGTATGGAATCAGCCTGATAGTGCCAGTATAGCACTGTATGTATAGAATCAGCCTGATAGCACCAGTATAGCACTGTTTGTATAGAATCAGCCTGATAGTGCCAGTATAGCACTGTAGGTATAGACTGAGCCTGATAGTGCCAGTATAGCACTGTATGTATAGAATCAGCCTGATAGTGCCAGTATAGCACTGTATGTATAGAATCAGCCTGATAGTGCCAGTATAGCACTGTATGTATAGAATCAGCCTGATAGTGCCAGTATAACACTGTATGTATAGAATCAGCCTGATAGTGCCAGTATAGCACTGTATGTATAGAATCAGCCTGATAGTGCCCGTATAGCACTGTATGTATAGACTCAGCCTGATAGTGCCAGTATAGCACTGTATGTATAGAATCAGCCTGATAGTGCCAGTATAGCACTGTATGTATAGAATCAGCCTGATAGTGCCAGGATAGCACTGTATGTATAGACTCAGCCTGATAGTGCCAGTATAGCACTGTATGTATAGAATCAGCCTGATAGTGCCAGTATAGCACTGTATGTATAGAATCAGCCTGATAGTGCCAGTATAGCACTGTATGTATAGAATCAGCCTGATAGTGCCAGTATAGCACTGTATGTATAGAATCAGCCTGATAGCGCCAGTATAGCACTGTATGTATAGAATCAGCCTGATAGTGCCAGTATAGCACTGTATGTATAGAATCAGCCTGATAGTGCCAGTATAGCACTGTATGTATAGAATCAGCCTGATAGTGCCAGTATAGCACTGTATGTAGAGCATCAGCCTGATAGTGCCAGTATAGCACTGTATGTATAGAATCAGCCTGATAGTGCCAGTATAGCACTGTATGTATAGACTCAGCCTGATAGTGCCAGTATAGCACTGTATGTATAGACTCAGCCTGATAGTGCCAGTATAGCACTGTATGTATAGAATCAGCCTGATAGTGCCAGTATAGCACTGTATGTATAGACTCAGCCTGATAGTGCCAGTATAGCACTGTATGTATAGACTCAGCCTGATAGTGCCAGTATAGCACTGTATGTATAGAATCAGCCTGATAGTGCCAGTATAGCACTGTATGTATGGAATCAGCCTGATAGTGCCAGTATAGCACTGTATGTATAGAATCAGCCTGATAGTGCCAGTATAGCACTGTATGTATGGAATCAGCCTGATAGTGCCAGTATAGCACTGTATGTATGGAATCAGCCTGATAGCGCCAGTATAGCACTGTATGCATAGAATCAGCCTGATAGTGCCAGTATAGCACTGTATGTATAGAATCAGCATGATAGTGCCAGTATAGCACTGTATGTATAGAATCAGCCTGATAGTGTCAGTACAGCACTGTATGTATGGAATCAGCCTGATAGTGCCAGTATAGCACTGTATGTATAGAATCAGCCTGATAGCACCAGTATAGCACTGTATGTATAGAATCAGCCTGATAGTGCCAGTATAGCACTGTTTGTATAGAATCAGCCTGATAGTGCCAGTATAGCACTGTTTGTATAGAATCAGCCTGATAGTGCCAGTATAGCACTGTATGTATAGACTCAGCCTGATAGTGCCAATATAGCACTGTATGTATAGACTCAGCCTGATAGTGCCAATATAGCACTGTATGTATAGAATCAGCCTGATAGTGCCAGTATAGCACTGTATGTATAGAATCAGCCTGATAGTGCCAGTATAGCACTGTATGTATAGAATCAGCATGATAGTGCCAGTATAGCACTGTATGTATAGAATCAGCCTGATAGTGTCAGTACAGCACTGTATGTATGGAATCAGCCTGATAGTGCCAGTATAGCACTGTATGTATAGAATCAGCCTGATAGCACCAGTATAGCACTGTTTGTATAGAATCAGCCTGATAGTGCCAGTATAGCACTGTATGTATAGACTGAGCCTGATAGTGCCAGTATAGCACTGTATGTATAGAATCAGCCTGATAGTGCCAGTATAGCACTGTATGTATAGAATCAGCCTGATAGTGCTAGTATAGCACAGTATGTATAGAATCAGCCTGATAGTGCCAGTATAGCACTGTATGTATAGAATAAACATGATAGTGCCAGTATAGCACTGTATGTATAGAATCAGCCTGATAGTGCCAGTACAGCACTGTATGTATGGAATCAGCCTGATAGCGCCAGTATAGCACTGTATGTATAGAATCAGCCTGATAGTGGCAGTATAGCACTGTATGTATAGAATCAGCCTGATAGTGCCAGTATAGCACTGTATGTATAGACTCAGCCTGATAGTGCCAGTATAGCACTGTATGTATAGAATCAGCCTGATAGTGCCAGTATAGCACTGTATGTATAGAATCAGCCTGATAGTGCTAGTATAGCAAAGTATGTATAGAATCAGCCTGATAGTGCCAGTATAGCACTGTATGTATAGAATCAGCCTGATAGTGCCAGTATAGCACTGTATGTATAGACTCAGCCTGATAGTGCCAGTATAGAACTGTATGTATAGACTCAGCCTGATAGTGCCAGTATAGCACTGTATGTATAGAATCAGCCTGATAGTGCCAGTATAGCACTGTATGTATGGAATCAGCCTGATAGTGCCAGTATAGCACTGTATGTATAGACTCAGCCTGATAGTGCCAGTATAGCACTGTATGTATAGAATCAGCCTGATAGCGCCAGTATAGCACTGTATGTATAGAATCAGCCTGATAGCGCCAGTATAGCACTGTATGTATAGAATCAGCCTGATAGTGCCAGTATAGCACTGTATGTATAGAATCAGCATGATAGTGCCAGTATAGCACTGTATGTATAGAATCAGCCTGATAGTGCCAGTATAGCACTGTATGTATAGAATCAGCCGGATAGTGCCAGTATAGCACTGTATGTATAGACTCAGCCTGATAGTGCCAGTATAGCACTGTATGTATGGAATCAGCCTGATAGTGCCAGTATAGCACTGTATGTATGGAATCAGCCTGATAGTGCCAGTATAGCACTGTATGTACAGAATCAGCCTGATAGTGCCAGTATAGCACTGTATGTACAGAATCAGCCTGATAGTGCCAGTATAGCACTGTATGTATAGAATCAGCCTGATAGTGCCAGTATAGCACTGTATGTACAGAATCAGCCTGATAGTGCCAGTATAGCACTGTATGTATAGAATCAGCCTGATAGTGCCAGTATAGCACTGTATGTATAGAATCAGCCTGATAGTGCCAGTATAGCACTGTATGTAGAGAATCAGCCTGATAGTGCCAGTATAGCACTGTATGTATAGAATCAGCCTGATAGTGCCAGTATAGCACTGTATGTATGGAATCAGCCTGATAGTGCCAGTATAGCACTGTATGCATAGAATCAGCCTGATAGTGCCAGTATAGCACTGTATGTATAGAATCAGCATGATAGTGCCAGTATAGCACTGTATGTATAGAATCAGCCTGATAGTGTCAGTACAGCACTGTATGTATGGAATCAGCCTGATAGTGCCAGTATAGCACTGTATGTATAGAATCAGCCTGATAGCACCAGTATAGCACTGTATGTATAGAATCAGCCTGATAGTGCCAGTATAGCACTGTTTGTATAGAATCAGCCTGATAGTGCCAGTATAGCACTGTATGTATAGACTCAGCCTGATAGTGCCAATATAGCACTGTATGTATAGAATCAGCCTGATAGTGCCAGTATAGCACTGTATGTATAGAATCAGCCTGATAGTGCCAGTATAGCACTGTATGTATAGACTCAGCCTGATAGTGCCAGTATAGAACTGTATGTATAGACTCAGCCTGATAGTGCCAGTATAGCACTGTATGTATAGAATCAGCCTGATAGTGCCAGTATAGCACTGTATGTATGGAATCAGCCTGATAGTGCCAGTATAGCACTGTATGCATAGAATCAGCCTGATAGTGCCAGTATAGCACTGTATGTATAGAATCAGCATGATAGTGCCAGTATAGCACTGTATGTATAGAATCAGCCTGATAGTGTCAGTACAGCACTGTATGTATGGAATCAGCCTGATAGTGCCAGTATAGCACTGTATGTATAGAATCAGCCTGATAGCACCAGTATAGCACTGTTTGTATAGAATCAGCCTGATAGTGCCAGTATAGCACTGTATGTATAGACTGAGCCTGATAGTGCCAGTATAGCACTGTTTGTATAGACTGAGCCTGATAGTGCCAGTACAGCACTGTATGTATGGAATCAGCCTGATAGTGCCAGTATAGCACTGTATGTATAGAATCAGCCTGATAGTGCCAGTATAGCACTGTATGTATAGAATCAGTCTGATAGTGCCAGTACAGCACTGTATGTATGGAATCAGCCTGATAGTGCCAGTATAGCACTGTATGTATAGAATCAGCCTGATAGTGCCAGTATAGCACTGTATGTATAGAATCAGTCTGATAGTGCCAGTACAGCACTGTATGTATGGAATCAGCCTGATAGTGCCAGTATAGCACTGTATGTATAGAATCAGCCTGATAGTGCCAGTATAGCACTGTATGTATAGAATCAGCCTGATAGTGCCAGGATAGCACTGTATGTATAGAATCAGCCTGATAGTGCCAGTATAGCACTGTATGTATAGAATCAGCCTGATAGCGCCAGTATAGCACTGTATGTATAGAATCAGCCTGATAGTGCCAGTATAGCACTGTATGTATAGAATCAGCCTGATAGCGCCAGTATAGCACTGTATGTATAGAATCAGCCTGATAGTGCCAGTATAGCACTGTATGTATAGAATCAGTCTGATAGTGCCAGTACAGCACTGTATGTATGGAATCAGCCTGATAGTGCCAGTATAGCACTGTATGTATAGAATCAGCCTGATAGTGCCAGTATAGCACTGTATGTATAGAATCAGCCTGATAGTGCCAGGATAGCACTGTATGTATAGAATCAGCCTGATAGCGCCAGTATAGCACTGTATGTATAGAATCAGCCTGATAGCGCCAGTATAGCACTGTATGTATAGAATCAGCCTGATAGTGCCAGTATAGCACTGTATGTAGAGAATCAGCCTGATAGTGCCAGTATAGCACTGTATGTATAGAATCAGCCTGATAGTGCCAGTACAGCACTGTATGTATAGAATCAGCCTGATAGTGCCAGTATAGCACTGTATGTATAGACTCAGCCTGATAGTGCCAGTATAGAACTGTATGTATAGACTCAGCCTGATAGTGCCAGTATAGCACTGTATGTATAGAATCAGCCTGATAGTGCCAGTATAGCACTGTATGTATGGAATCAGCCTGATAGTGCCAGTATAGCACTGTATGCATAGAATCAGCCTGATAGTGCCAGTATAGCACTGTATGTATAGAATCAGCATGATAGTGCCAGTATAGCACTGTATGTATAGAATCAGCCTGATAGTGTCAGTACAGCACTGTATGTATGGAATCAGCCTGATAGTGCCAGTATAGCACTGTATGTATAGAATCAGCATGATAGTGCCAGTATAGCACTGTATGTATAGAATCAGCCTGATAGTGCCAGTATAGCACTGTATGTATAGAATCAGCCGGATAGTGCCAGTATAGCACTGTATGTATAGACTCAGCCTGATAGTGCCAGTATAGCACTGTATGTATGGAATCAGCCTGATAGTGCCAGTATAGCACTGTATGTATGGAATCAGCCTGATAGTGCCAGTATAGCACTGTATGTACAGAATCAGCCTGATAGTGCCAGTATAGCACTGTATGTACAGAATCAGCCTGATAGTGCCAGTATAGCACTGTATGTATAGAATCAGCCTGATAGTGCCAGTATAGCACTGTATGTACAGAATCAGCCTGATAGTGCCAGTATAGCACTGTATGTATAGAATCAGCCTGATAGTGCCAGTATAGCACTGTATGTATAGAATCAGCCTGATAGTGCCAGTATAGCACTGTATGTAGAGAATCAGCCTGATAGTGCCAGTATAGCACTGTATGTATAGAATCAGCCTGATAGTGCCAGTATAGCACTGTATGTATGGAATCAGCCTGATAGTGCCAGTATAGCACTGTATGCATAGAATCAGCCTGATAGTGCCAGTATAGCACTGTATGTATAGAATCAGCATGATAGTGCCAGTATAGCACTGTATGTATAGAATCAGCCTGATAGTGTCAGTACAGCACTGTATGTATGGAATCAGCCTGATAGTGCCAGTATAGCACTGTATGTATAGAATCAGCCTGATAGCACCAGTATAGCACTGTATGTATAGAATCAGCCTGATAGTGCCAGTATAGCACTGTTTGTATAGAATCAGCCTGATAGTGCCAGTATAGCACTGTATGTATAGACTCAGCCTGATAGTGCCAATATAGCACTGTATGTATAGAATCAGCCTGATAGTGCCAGTATAGCACTGTATGTATAGAATCAGCCTGATAGTGCCAGTATAGCACTGTATGTATAGACTCAGCCTGATAGTGCCAGTATAGAACTGTATGTATAGACTCAGCCTGATAGTGCCAGTATAGCACTGTATGTATAGAATCAGCCTGATAGTGCCAGTATAGCACTGTATGTATGGAATCAGCCTGATAGTGCCAGTATAGCACTGTATGCATAGAATCAGCCTGATAGTGCCAGTATAGCACTGTATGTATAGAATCAGCATGATAGTGCCAGTATAGCACTGTATGTATAGAATCAGCCTGATAGTGTCAGTACAGCACTGTATGTATGGAATCAGCCTGATAGTGCCAGTATAGCACTGTATGTATAGAATCAGCCTGATAGCACCAGTATAGCACTGTTTGTATAGAATCAGCCTGATAGTGCCAGTATAGCACTGTATGTATAGACTGAGCCTGATAGTGCCAGTATAGCACTGTTTGTATAGACTGAGCCTGATAGTGCCAGTACAGCACTGTATGTATGGAATCAGCCTGATAGTGCCAGTATAGCACTGTATGTATAGAATCAGCCTGATAGTGCCAGTATAGCACTGTATGTATAGAATCAGTCTGATAGTGCCAGTACAGCACTGTATGTATGGAATCAGCCTGATAGTGCCAGTATAGCACTGTATGTATAGAATCAGCCTGATAGTGCCAGTATAGCACTGTATGTATAGAATCAGTCTGATAGTGCCAGTACAGCACTGTATGTATGGAATCAGCCTGATAGTGCCAGTATAGCACTGTATGTATAGAATCAGCCTGATAGTGCCAGTATAGCACTGTATGTATAGAATCAGCCTGATAGTGCCAGGATAGCACTGTATGTATAGAATCAGCCTGATAGTGCCAGTATAGCACTGTATGTATAGAATCAGCCTGATAGCGCCAGTATAGCACTGTATGTATAGAATCAGCCTGATAGTGCCAGTATAGCACTGTATGTATAGAATCAGCCTGATAGCGCCAGTATAGCACTGTATGTATAGAATCAGCCTGATAGTGCCAGTATAGCACTGTATGTAGAGAATCAGCCTGATAGTGCCAGTATAGCACTGTATGTATAGAATCAGCCTGATAGTGCCAGTATAGCACTGTATGTATGGAATCAGCCTGATAGTGCCAGTATAGCACTGTATGTATAGAATCAGCATGATAGTGCCAGTATAGCACTGTATGTATAGAATCAGCCTGATAGTGCCAGTATAGTACTGTATGTATAGAATCAGTCTGATAGTGCCAGTACAGCACTGTATGTATGGAATCAGCCTGATAGTGCCAGTATAGCACTGTATGTATAGAATCAGCCTGATAGTGCCAGTATAGCACTGTATGTATAGAATCAGCCTGATAGTGCCAGGATAGCACTGTATGTATAGAATCAGCCTGATAGCGCCAGTATAGCACTGTATGTATAGAATCAGCCTGATAGCGCCAGTATAGCACTGTATGTATAGAATCAGCCTGATAGTGCCAGTATAGCACTGTATGTAGAGAATCAGCCTGATAGTGCCAGTATAGCACTGTATGTATAGAATCAGCCTGATAGTGCCAGTACAGCACTGTATGTATAGAATCAGCCTGATAGTGCCAGTATAGCACTGTATGTATAGACTCAGCCTGATAGTGCCAGTATAGAACTGTATGTATAGACTCAGCCTGATAGTGCCAGTATAGCACTGTATGTATAGAATCAGCCTGATAGTGCCAGTATAGCACTGTATGTATGGAATCAGCCTGATAGTGCCAGTATAGCACTGTATGCATAGAATCAGCCTGATAGTGCCAGTATAGCACTGTATGTATAGAATCAGCATGATAGTGCCAGTATAGCACTGTATGTATAGAATCAGCCTGATAGTGTCAGTACAGCACTGTATGTATGGAATCAGCCTGATAGTGCCAGTATAGCACTGTATGTATAGAATCAGCCTGATAGCACCAGTATAGCACTGTTTGTATAGAATCAGCCTGATAGTGCCAGTATAGCACTGTATGTATAGACTGAGCCTGATAGTGCCAGTATAGCACTGTATGTATAGACTGAGCCTGATAGTGCCAGTACAGCACTGTATGTATGGAATCAGCCTGATAGTGCCAGTATAGCACTGTATGTATAGAATCAGCCTGATAGTGCCAGTATAGCACTGTATGTATAGAATCAGTCTGATAGTGCCAGTACAGCACTGTATGTATGGAATCAGCCTGATAGTGCCAGTATAGCACTGTATGTATAGAATCAGCCTGATAGTGCCAGTATAGCACTGTATGTATAGAATCAGTCTGATAGTGCCAGTACAGCACTGTATGTATGGAATCAGCCTGATAGTGCCAGTATAGCACTGTATGTATAGAATCAGCCTGATAGTGCCAGTATAGCACTGTATGTATAGAATCAGCCTGATAGTGCCAGGATAGCACTGTATGTATAGAATCAGCCTGATAGCGCCAGTATAGCACTGTATGTATAGAATCAGCCTGATAGCGCCAGTATAGCACTGTATGTATAGAATCAGCCTGATAGTGCCAGTATAGCACTGTATGTAGAGAATCAGCCTGATAGTGCCAGTATAGCACTGTATGTATAGAATCAGCCTGATAGTGCCAGTACAGCACTGTATGTATAGAATCAGCCTGATAGTGCCAGTATAGCACTGTATGTATAGAATCAGCCTGATAGTGCCAGTATAGCACTGTATGTATAGAATCAGCCTGATAGTGCCAGTATAGCACTGTATGTATAGAATCAGCCTGATAGTGCCAGTACAGCACTGTATGTATAGAATCAGCCTGATAGTGCCAGTATAGCACTGGCTTTAGGTTATACAATAAAATCCTGCTGATTGGTGCGTTTTAAGGTGAGGGGTCTGTGAGCTCAGGGATCTGTCACTTTGTAATTGGCCAAAATGCATAAAAAAAATTTTTGTTCAGAACATTCCTGAATAAAGATAGATCAGAACCAAACCCACCAGAACACGAGACCAGACCATCTGCCGCGGAAAGGAGAAACTCTCCTGAATCCTCCCGACACCACAGCTCTAGTGGCTTCTTCAAATAAGCCTGCAGACAGGAGACGACCACAGAACCATTCACGGTAACTTCTGTAAAGTTCTCCGGGAAATCCACCATGTGCGACCACGGAGGCGCCTTACGACAAACACCTGGTGACAGAAAGACCCAAAGCATCAGGAGAGGAAGCGAGAGTCACAGAAAACAGCTAGAAATGCACAGACTCCAGAGCATTGTACTAACAGGAGCTCACAGCTTTATTAGGGCGCTCCAGGAGAGCCAAAGAAATCCACATGTCAAGGGCTCCCATGGTGGTGGCTGCAGGTGGCTTATGTTTACGACATTTGCACCTTTTTTATACATACCAATGAAATACTAAATTATCCCAGAAACATTACATTATTAATGTAATTTAGTAAAAAAAAATGTTCTATTTCTATGATTGCAGTCTGCATTCTGTTGCTTGCGGTTTGCAACTCTGCCTGTAAGGTGCATACTGGGAAATAACAGCTCGTAACTTTCTGACTAAACATCCGGAGTCACACTTGCAAGTGACTTGCCGAGTCTCACATCGCATCACCCCTGCACGGCCGCACACTCTCCTGACAGGAGCGGGTCGGCTGCATGTATTTCTATGCAGCTGAGACGTTCCTGTCCGGAGAGCATCAGGCTGTGCCGGGTGATTCGATGTGAGACTCGTGCGAATCACACACAAAACACTCCCAAGTGTGTCTCCGGCCTAAGAAAAAGACTAAAAGACTCACGGCACTTCCTATATTTCAAATATGAACAGGTGCAAACCGAACAAGAAACATAGTAACAGAAAGAGACATTGCACTCTGCAGTGCCAAGATGTGTGCAACAATAAATATGGGAATATAGACATGCATCACTGCTATGAAAAACATCTAAAAATTGAGATACTTAGCACACAAAATTGGCCAGATTTTATGTGAGCCCAACAGCCAGCGGTAAGGCGACCTCATTTATATTGGGGTCCCTATCACACTAATGCCCCTCTTTGGGTTAAAAAACTTACAATTTATGGGCGGACAGGAACCTGCAAATGTAGAATTACAATTGAATAAGGCTGCAGAGCAGGTTCCTGTCTGAAAATAAATTGTAATTTTTTAAGCCAGTGTGAGGCAATAGTGTGATAAGGACCCAACAACAAAAGGTCACCTTGCCTCTGGCTGTTGGGCTCACATAAAATCTGCCCATTTTTGTGTGCTGAGTATCCCAATTTTTACGTTTTTTCATAGCAGTAAAGCATGTCTATATTCCCATATTCATTGTTCCACTGTCTCCTTTTTGTTTCTGACTAAAGATGTTATTATATAAAAAGGAATAAAAGAAAAAAAACTGATAAAGCACTTTGAGCCGCCCGTACCGACACAATAATCGCCATCTCTCTGTGGGGACAGGGCAAACCCTCCGGACGCCTCTCTACACCGCAATGTCAGGTTCTTCTGCTGATAACGCTTTTGGCAGGGTGTCACCACTACTTGATCCACTTCAACCTCTGTGATTTCGGGTGGGAAATCCACGATATCTGTCCATGGAGCGGTAATGAGACAAACACCTGGAGCAGAGAAGGAAAGTGAGGACAATGTCAGATAAGGAGTGAGAACTGAGGAGGCAAATAATCATGATTCCTGGAAGTGGGAATCAAGTTGTGTTCCCTACATAATGGTCGAGGGCTTCAACTAAACTCAACCAGGAATACTGGACCACGAGCTCAAAACTGGGAAATAAAGGAAAATGGCTGCAACTCTGTCATCTCCTCACAAGATGTGTGAGGTGGTCAGATAGAGCAAACTGGGGTACTGTACATGGACAGATCAGATGGAGCAGACTGTGGTACCGGACATGGGCAGATCAGATGGCGCAAACTGGGGTACCAGACATGGGCAGATCAGATGGAGCAGACTAGGGTACCTGACATGGGCAGATCAGATGGAGCTGACTGTGGTACCGGACATAGGCAGATCAGATGGCGCAAACTGGGGTACCAGACATGGGCAGATCAGAAGGAGCAGACTAGGGTACCTGACATGGGCAGATCAGATGGAGCAGACTGGGGTACCTGACATGGGCAGATCAGATAGAGCAGACTGGGGTACCTGACATGGGCAGATCAGATGGAGCAGACTGGGGTACCTGACATGGGCAGATCAGATGGAGCAGACTGGGGTACCTGACATGGGCAGATCAGATGGAGCAGACTGGGGTACCAGACATGGACAGGTCAGATGGAGCAGACTAGGGTACCTGACATGGCCAGATCAGATGGAGCAGACTGGGGTACCTGACATGGGCAGATCAGATGGAGCAGACTGGGGTACCTGACATGGGCAGATCAGATAGAGCAGACTGGGGTATCTGACATGGGCAGATCAGATGGAGCAGACTAGGGTACCTGACATGGGCAGATCAGATGGAGCAGACTGGGGTACCTGACATGGGCAGATCAGATGGAGCAGACTGGGGTACCTGACATGGGCAGATCAGATGGAGCAGACTGGGGTACCAGACATGGCCAGATCAGATGGAGCAGACTGGGGTACCTGACATGGGCAGATTAGATGGAGCAGACTGGGGTACCTGACATGGGCAGATCAGATGGAGCAAACTGGGGTATCTGACATGGACAGGTCAGATGGAGCAGACTGGGGTACCAGACATGGACAGGTCAGATGGAGCAGACTGGGGTACTGGACATGGGCAGATCAGATGGAGCAGACTGGGGTACTGGACATGGGCAGATCAGATGGAGCAGGCTGGGGTACTGGACATGGGCAGATCAGATGGAGCAGACTGGGGTACCAGACATGGGCAGATCAGATGGAGCAAACTGGGGTACCGGACATGGCCAGATCAGATGGAGCAGACTGGGGTACTGGACATGGGCAGATCAGATGGAGTAGGCTGGGGTACTGGACATGGGCAGATCAGACGGAGCAGACTGGGGTACCAGACATGGGCAGATTAGATGGAGCATACTGGGGTACCTGATATGGGCAGATCAGATGGAGCAGACTGGGTTACCAGACATGGGCAGATCAGATGGAGCATACTGGGGTACCAGACATGGCCAGATCAGATGGAGCAGACTGGGGTACCGGACATGGGCAGATCAGATGAAGAATACTGGGGTACCGAACATGGGCAGATCATTATTGCAAATACATCTATAGGAGATCTCTACCAAAATATTGTTCACTACATACAGTGGATATGTAATAAGTGGGAGAGGAGCTCGTTCACTGCTGACTCCCCAAAGAGCTGGAATATGGCTGTACCCATTTCTTGGCAAGACCCATTTTTGCACCACTATAGATATCCTGGATAGTTTTGAGCTTCATCATTTTTTTTCTTTCCTCCTATATAACAAGCACTGGAACGAATGTCCATCCATGATGAACAGGTTGCCTCCTCCAGAGACCCTCTATTCAATTATGGGGTCCTGAGTGTGGGATCTCCACCATTACACTCATGTGCCCTGATAGGACAGATGGGCAGGGTCTACATATTAGTCCCATCAATCTGTAATCTGATGGCCTTGAGAAAGTATCGGGTTAGTATAAAACAGTGAACCTTACGCACATAATGTCTCCAGCGTCCTGCGCCTCTCTCGCTTGTAGCCCCCGAGAGTTAGTTCTTCTTTCTGCTCTCACAAAACCACAGTGGTCTCCAGAACTGACCAAAATGAAGTTTAATGACAATCATCTCAACACATTGCTCCGACCGGCAATAAAAAAGGGAAGTCAGGTCAGATCTGTGACTCAGTACTGCAAACCGTACGGTGTGTGATGAGGAAGTGGTCACCCCAAGAGGATGGGACATTCCGCATGTTATTAATAGTGATGAGGGAGCACTAACATACTCAGGTACTCGGTACTCAAATCAAGCAGGTCAGACTCACGGACAAGATCCACTCCAGTACCACGTATAATGGAAGGCAGAGGGGAAATTAGAGTATTTTGGTGGAAGACCCTTTCAAGAGGTGTGAGGTGACAGGGAAATCACTGAAACGGATGGAAACAGTGCTCAAATTGAATGGGAACAGCATGGGAAAGATCCCTGGCCATAACTCTGACTTCAAGGTCAGTGCTAGCTGTGAAGGTCCATGGTTATTTGGACCTTCCCAGCCTAAAAATATTGGCTCACAATCACCCCAGAAGTGACGCGTACATTTGATTCTCTAATTTTGTTGCTTTCTCCGCCTCTTCCCGATTGCATTGGTGCAGTGGCAGTCAGGGTAATACTGTTAGGGTTGATGTCAGTTGTGTAATGTCAGCTGACATCAAGCCCAGGGGTTAGTAATGGAGAAGCATTTAATAGACACCCCCATTGCTATCCCACTATTCCAAAAAAATACACACACAGGAAAAAATTGTTATTTGAATAAAGACTTCCCCACATTATCCCTCTCTTGCCAATTCATCATCAAAATGTTCCCACAAAGTTCTGTCATAGTCCACGTACCCCAAATGCAGCTCCAGTGACCATGAATGACAGTAGAGTTCAGTTACTCCTAGGTGCTGGGTAGTGACAATAACTCTTATCAGGGTCGCCGGATTACGACGGAGTGCAATGTTGAGCCGGCGGCTGTGATGAGCGTTACTCGGCACCTGTGAGTAGCTGTATTTTACTGTCATTTACAGTCACCGAAGCTGCATTCGGGAAACGTGGACTACGAGAGACCTTTGTGGGAGCATGTTGATAATAAATTGGTTAATGTGGGTTAATGTGGGGGAGTTTTTATTCAAATAAACTATTTTTTCCTGTGTGTGTTTTTTGGATTACTAGGTCAGCAATGGGGGTGCCTAATAGGCCCCTCTCTATTTCTAACCCCTGGGCTTGATGCCAACTGACATTATAAAGCTGATATCAACCCCAAAACTATTACCTTGATTGCCACCGCACCAGGGCAATCAGGAAGAGCTGGACAACGCGCCAGAATTGTTATCTAATGGATACACCACTTCTGGGGCAGATGCGGGCTGCTATTTTTAGACTGGCAAGGGGCCAAAATCTATGGGCCTTCTTCACCTGATAATACCAGAACCCAGCTGTCTGCTTTACCTTGGTTGGTTATCAAAAATAGAGGGGGCCCCATGCCACTTTTTATTTATTTATTTGGTTAATAAAAGGCTAAAAACACCCTTTAGTAACACATGAAAGGCACTAAAGGCTGCAAATGTACAATGTACTATAATAGCAATTAAACCTTGCGTATAATTCTGGTCTAATCTAAGCTCTCTCTTCTTCATCAACTCTCCCTGAACTGATACCAGAACTGAGTGTGCCAAGCATTGCGCAACCGGGTCTCCTATAAGACCTGATGTGCAATGTGGCCAGCCAATGACAGTAATGCCACTAACCAACTTGGCTACAATATTACCATCTATGGCAGGTAATCCCCTCTCTCCTAGGGCCTCTCTCTACTAGGGCCCTTCTCTCCTAGGACCCCTCTCTCCCAGGGCCCCTTTTTCCTAGTGCCCCTCTTTCCTAAGACCCCTTTCTCCTAGAGCCCCTTTCTCCTGGGGCCCTCTCTCCTAGAGCCCCTTTTTCCTAGGGCAGCTCTATCCTAGGACACTTTTATCTTAGGACCCCCTCTGCTAGGACCCCTCTCTGCTAGGACCTGTCTCTGCTAGGACCCCCTCTGCTAGGACCCCTGTCTGCTAGGACCCGTCTCTCCTAGGACCCCTCTCTCCTAGGACCCGTTTCTCCTAGAACCCTTCTAAGGGTCCTCTTTCATAGGTACCCTCTCTTGTAGGACCTCACAATCATAAGGCCTATCTTTCCTAGGACCATCTCTCCTAGGGCCCCTTTTTCCTAGGGCACCTCTTTCCTAGGACACCTCTCTCCTATGACCCCTCTCTCCTAGGGTCCCTCTCTCCTAGAACCTCTTTCTCCTAGGACCCCTCTCTCCTAGGGCCCATTTCTCCTAGAACCCTCCTAAGGCCCCTCTCTCATAGGTCCCCCCTCTTGAAGGACCTCACAATCATAAGGCCTATCTTTCCTAGGACCCTCTCTCCTTGGGCCCCTTGTGGCCTGTCTCTGGGCTAATGTAATTGTCTGAGAAACTTTCCACAGTAATCCCAACTCTGTGATACAGATAGGTGACCCCTGATACTCTTACCTGGTGGGACGTTCACCTTTATCATGTGCATGTTGTCCTTCAGATTTCGCTCTATTCCACAGTAATAAGTGTCTGAATCCTCTGCTCTCATGTTCACCATTGTCACATTGAAGCTGTGAGTGGCCGGAGTGTCCTTGATGCTGATTCTTCCTTTGGAGAGCTCCTTGTGTGTCTTGGTATTTATTTGCACAATACAGGACGTAGCGCTCTCCCCTTTACACCAGTACTTTATGTAGTCCTCAAATCCTCTATCATACAGACATTGCACAGTCATAGAGTTCCCGGAGTGAACGGTTACAATACTGGGACCAGTCAGACACCAGATACCTGTGTGTGATACAATGAGCAGAAGTCAGTGTTCTTCAATGTAACAGGTCTTATATCATCTGCAACATAACACGGTATTACCTAATGATAATGATGTGACTGCTGACCCCACCCCTAATGATAATGAGATATTTACTGACCCCGCCCTCTAATGATAATGGGATGACTGCTGACCCCGCCCTCTAATGATAATGAGATGACTGCTGACCCCGCCCTCTAATGATAATGAGATGACTGCTGACCCCGCCCTCTAATGATAATGAGATGACTGCTGACCCCACCCCTAATAATAATGAGATATTTACTGACCCCGCCCTCTAATGATAATGGGATGACTGCTGACCCCGCCCTCTAATGATAATGAGATGACTGCTGACCCCGCCCTCTAATGATAATGAGATGACTGCTAACCCCGCCCTCTAATGATAATGAGATGACTACTGACCCCGCCCTCTAATGATAATGAGATGACTGCTGACCCCGCCCTCTAATGATAATGAGATGACTGCTGACCCCGCCCTCTAATGATAATGAGATGACTGCTGACTCCTCCCTCTAATGATAATGAGATGACTGCTGACCCCGCCCTCTAATGATAATGAGATGACTACTAACCACACCCTTTAATGATAATGAGATGACTGCTGACCCCACCCCCTAATGATAATGAGAGCTCTGTTCCGCGATAGTGCCACTGCGCATGCGCGAGACTGCCAGAGCACCGCGGAAGATGAAGGCGGCGGCCTCATCTATGTAAATGAACACTGGGGGACGGCGAACAGCGTCAGGAGGGGGGGATAACAGAGGAAATACAGCCCGCCCCCGGGGCCAACAAACCTCATTACCATGACATTGACATGTCAGTTTTACCAAATAGGGATCATGGCAAAAAAAACAAAAACCAGAATCGTGGAATTGCACTTTTTTTGCAATTTCACCGCATATGGAATTTTTTGCCATTTTTCAGTACAATATGGGGCAGAATGAATGGTGTAATTCAAAAGTACAACTCGTTCAGCAAAACAATACCCTCACATGGTTATATGGATAGAAAAATAAAGTTATGGCTCTTGGAAGAAGGGGAGGAAAAAACAAAAAAAGGAAAATCGCCCCGGGGTGAAGGGGTTGAATGACTGCTGAATGGCAGCATTTCTTCCCAGACTGACCCCTCTTCAGACGTGCACTAACATATCCCTCAGTGGGCACAGGTTGCCATTGTTCTTGGTAGCACAGGTCCTGTTTATACTGGATATTATGCTATCGAGAAGATATGTGCAAATGAAAGGATCGTTTCACCCACAGAACAAGTATGTTGCATTATCGTCGAGCTCGGCAGCCGCTTACACTCCTTGATTATCATGAAATGACTGATCCTCGGAATGCTCTGGCATTATAATCAAGCTCTAAATGCACCTTAAGAATTGATTTATTTGTTTTCATCATGGTGATCCGAAACATGGTTGTAACTAGTGATGATGGGTGAACCTGCAGATATCCGGGATCGGAGGGTCAACCAGATTTAAAAATAAACCCCAGTTTGAACCGGACTTCATCCCCGATATCTGGCCTGCAGGAGGGCTTCACTAATGGTTTATTATTTTCTATATTTATAGGAGCTAATAAAAATAAATGTTGCAAACCTGTTTTAATGGGTTATCCCAAGTCATGCCCTCTTCACTAAGTAGGGGGTATCTTTCCAGCCGCTGGAGACCCGACTACTGGGACGACCATAAACTCGAGAATCGGAGCTTCAAAAGCACCATGTTAACAAAGCTTTAGTTGATTATGCGCACTGCTGCGCCATTCTCATGTGGCTCCACAAATAACTCTTTTAAGAGAATGGTGAGGAGCATGACAAAGTAAAGCAAATTCACATGATGGATGTTGTAGGACAGTGAGGAACCAGGGCTCCTAAGCTGTCCCTCAAGTTAGGGAGCCCTATGCTATATCTAATGTCAGTAATATTCCTAATGGTAGAAAGGCCTGAGTCTTCTTCCAAGCCCTGCTCCTGACCAGTCCTTATCTCATTCCCCCTCCTCCACGCAGGGAGAGATGGGACAGGAGGGTGATAAAACCCACCAAAAAAGACACTGTGGATTTTTTGATGAAGGTGGAAGGCATGATACTTGACCGTGACATGTTCTTAGTGTCGGTTGATGTTGAGGCCCTGTACAGCTCCATACCCCATTAGAAAGGTATGGCAGCAGTACAGTACTACTTGCGTTCAAGGGCTGTGCATTTCCAAACACATAACACCTTTGTCCTGAATTTGTTGAGTTTTGTATTAACGCACAACTATTTAATCTTTGATGGTAAGTGCTTCTACCAGCTCAGGGTCACTGAGGTAGGGAGTTCTTGTGCCCCGTCATATGCAAATTTGCTTCTGGGCTGGTGGAAGTAAATGGTCATCATCAGTGATGACTCCCAGTGGTGGATCTCAATGATCCACTTTTGGGGGAGGTTCATTGATGATGTGTTCATCATTTGGTCAGGCACAACAGAGGACTTCCATCACTTTATGGAGTGCATAAACAATAATGGGTTAAGACTTAGCTTCACTATTGAGATCCATGAAAGTTGTCCTTTCTTCCTGGATATCTCCTTTACAAAGAATGAGAAAGGACTTCTCTCTACGAAGATGTACAGAGAACTGACCTCAATAAACAGTTTGTTGAGGTGGGATAGCTTCCACCCAGTCCTCCTAAAAAAAGAGTATACCTAAGTGGTAGTATTTGTGGATTAAAAGAAACTGTTCTGATGAACAGGATTTTCTTGAGCAATCAAGGGACCTCAGGGAGAGGTTTAGGGAGAGGGGGTACCCCCATCAAGTCTTACAGGGTGCTTATAATAATGTTTTGGGGCGAACAAGAAATTCCCTTTTTCAACTTAAACCTAAAGATAATGAAAGGGGGCCCCTTAGGGTAATATGCACTTTTGATTGTATACACTTTTGTGTATCCCAATAAACACATAAAAATAAATATAAGATCCTTCAAAAATTGACAGAGTCTAAATATCACCATAAAGATCCAAAAAGTTAAGTATAGATAAATAACATAGCGGACACAGTGTGTCAGAAATAGGAGCACAATGTAGATATGAAAAGATGCAAGTGCCTTAATGTGAACACAATTACCAGTCCAGAGAGTCACATGTGAGAGCCGTATTCTACTGCACCTGATGCGTGTTTCGCATGAAATGGAAGAAGCATTTCATGTGAAAAATGCGTCGGGTGCGGTGGAACTCCGCCCTCACATTTGGCTCTCTGGACTGGTAATTGTGTTCACATTAAGGCACTTGCCTTTTTTATATCTACATTGTGCTCTATTTCTTGTGTCTGCTATGTTATTTATCTAGACTTACCTTTTTGGATCTTTATGGTGATATTTAGACTATCAATTTTTGAAGGGTCTTATATTTATTTTTATATGTTTATTTGGATACACTGATTTATCCATGTGTTTAATATTTTATGCCCTTGGGACTTACACACGATCCCATTACCATACTTGCAGCTACATTTACAGCTACATTTATTATTATTATTATTATTTTTCACTTGAGCACCAGTGACTTTCATTTAAATATGTTTAATATTTATATTTATTTTTATTAGCACATGTAGTATCCTATTTTTGTGCCTTACCAGCAGAGTTTGCAGGTGTCCCCCTAGTTTTTCCTTGCACTTGTTGTAGTTTCATGCATTGTCGGAACCTTTTAATTCCTTTTTAAATAAAATATATTTTTACATTGCAATTGGCATAGGTTTGCATCCCTATATCTGTGTTTTGCTGTTATTTTGCATACTGCCACTACCTGTAGGTTGTGATATAGTTTTGATTGGTATATTGACGGAAAAATAAAAAATGGTAGAACTCTTTGACGAAGGGGAGGAAAAAGTGAAAACGGAAAATCACCTGGGATGAAGGGGTTAATTTAATTTGAAAAAAAATCTCATTTAGAAAGTGATGGCAGATACACATGGCAAAAAAGATAGAACAAGGTTAAGAAAAGGTTAGAAATGTAAGTGGTAATAAAGAAAAGTATCTGGAGGGTCAGTGTTCAACTAAGTTACATGATTTTGTATAAAAAGAACATGACAGAGAGGCAGAGCCTCCCGGAAGCAAAGAGAGTCACCAAACCTAAAAATTGTAAAACAATTTCAGAAAAATCATCTTCAACATAAAATGCTAATTACTTTGAATATGCTGCTAGCTACATGACATAATATAATCAAAATCTTCAGAGGCTCTGGAGAAATCCGTGTGTATAGGTGAGAAGGCCATCAGGCAATATTGGAGGATCGTGATCTCTGGGTGTTTAGTGGCACTGCAACAATAACAAGTATGATTCGGTCCTATAAATCACTGCATGGATGTAGAAAAACTTCCAAAAATGATTGTCTGTGATCACACAGTGCGGTGCAATCCACAAATACAAGTGAAAGCTCTAAACATGTAAAGATGAAGCCAAATATCATCACAATCTAGAAATGTTGCTATTTTCTCTGCGTTAAAGCTCATTTATAAAGCATGGATGCAAAATGTTAAACTCTTCTGTGGTTGGAGGAATCAAAATGTAAATTTTTTTATAGAAATTCTGGATGTCATTCTGAAGACACAGCCCTGTAAAATGTCTGTCAGGGGTTAACATTCTAAATTTGGCCAGACACAGTGCCTTTTGTGTGTTATCTAGTGTTTGTTGAGTCATTGTTTTACCCAGGACTATCGGAGCTTCCCATGGTCTGACAATGTGGATTGCTAAATTAATGTAACTTCCCCCAGCCTCTCTGTCTACCTCACTCAGATGAGAATTACCTATGCGGATTGAAATGCCACCCAATCAGAGCACAGCCTTATTCCACCAATCTGGTGAAACCACATTCCCTGGAATGAGTGCCCGGGAGATATAAGAAGGGACTGTTGGAGTTACCGGGTTGTTCTTTTGCTACATGACTGCAATCTAGGGGTTTTGATCCCGGTTGGAAGTCCACTACCAAGCTTAGGCACTTTTGGCACCGGCTAGGGAATCTGAAACTGGATTACATTGTGCAGCAGCACCGCCAAGGATCCTAGGATTTGACTGAAAGAAACCGAGGTTGGGACGATTTGGTTATCTGGCTATGGACCTTGCTGTGCTCGTGAAGTTTTCTACGCTTGTCATTATCCTATTATCAGTGGGTGCCTGCCAAAAGCAGGGTGCTGCTGGTTTGGGGTATGTGGCCCTGGAAGCTCCGAAGGCATGAATAGTCTACTCCCTGGTCGGCCAGCGGAAGGGTGAGACTCTGTTGCCTGTTACGTTGTGTGATTTGCATGGTTTTGTGTTATTTTCCTTTGACTGTTGGGGATCCAATATAGTCTAATTATTGTGGTTCCCGCACCTTGTGTTGTCTGAGTAGTGTTCTGCCCATGGGTATGGAGTTCGGGAGCTCAGTTGCGATGAGCCCTGGTCCATGCCGTCTTTCTAAAGGCGGCCAGGCCAACGGACGAGAGCACCCACTGACACCCGAGTCTCAAAGTTGTGTCCTGCAAACTCAGGAGGACAGGGACCATCCAGCTTGTTATAGAGGACAGAGGCCATCCAGCTTGTTATTGGGGAGAGGGACCATCCAGTGTAGTATCAGTTTCTGCACCTGTAATGGTATGGGGGGAAGGGAGGGGTATTAGTACCTATGGCAGGGGCAGCTACACATGAAAGGTGCTATAAATGCTGAGCTTTATATAGAGGTGATAAAATGACATCTGTTCCATCCAGACAATGTTTATGTCAGGGAAGATCTTTTACATTTCAGCAAGACAATGGTAAACCACCTGCTGCATGTATCCCAGCAGCACAGAAGAGGAGTTTGGGAGATGAACCAGCCACATGCAGTCCACACGTTCCGCCAACAAGAAACATTTCCTGATTTGCTTTATAAAATGAAAATTCAGGCAAAAACCCAAAGTATGGAGCAGGGAGAATCCGACAATGGACAACGTTTCTCTCCTAAAACACCAGAAATTGTCTCCTCACCTCCCCGACATTTACAGACCGGTGTAAGAAGAATGGATACTGTACAACTAAAACCCTTTTGATTAGAAGTGGTGAGAATGCAACTTCCACTCTAGGACTATGGCGGAAGATCTGTTCTCCTCTAATGGACCATCTGCCTGCAAATGAGAAGAAATCTGGGTGCCACAGAGAAATATCTGCTGCCATAAACCGTCAAGAAGGGAGACAACAAAGGGTCATTATTACTGTGCAATAATCTGCAGATGATGATCACGAATCTCTCACTAAATGAACGTGAGGGGAAATAGAACTGAAAGAGGACCTCATGTAAGACCTGAAATGTCAAGACAATCATAAGATACAGTTAAAATTCAGCAGCGGATATCTGGTCTTCGGGGATGGGGGGGAGCAGCCCATTTTTAACAAAGAGGGGGTGACAAATGAAATGGATGGGGCCGTGTGACATCAAACATGGTCTTCTAAGATGATCAGATTGATCAGACTTGTAAACCAGACATTATACATAAAGGTCATGTCACAAAGAACCCCCTGACCATAAAAAATCAGAATGTAAAGGACCTTGGATAACATTGCAGGAGAAGATAATTTACTCTGTTTCTTCCCTGGTTACACTCACCTCCCCCAGGTAGCAGCAAACACAGAAGGATAAGGATCATCATTTTAGCACCAAATTCCTGGAGGTGGTCACCATCTCCTCCACACATCCTCCAGTGTCAATGTTGTCTGCTTGATGGCTCAGTTTTCTCCTCCTCCCCTCATCCAATCCTTCATCGGTTGCTCAGTTTTCTCCTCCACCCTTGATCCAGTCCTTTATTCAGTGACTTCGTTTTCTCCTCCAGTCCTCTGCTCAGTGACTCAGTTTTCTCCTTTAGCCCTCATCCAGTCCTTTGCTCAGTGGCTCAGTTTTCTCCTTTAGCCCTCATCTAGTCCTTTGCTCAATAGTTCAGTTTTCTCCTCCACCCCTCATCCAGTCCTTCACTCAGTGGCTCAGTTTTCCCTTCGCTCAGTGGCTCAGTTTTCTCCTCCAGTCCTTCGCTCAGTGGCTCCGCTTTCTGCTCCAGTTCTTCGCTCAGTGGCTCTGCTTTCTGCTCCAGTCCTTCGCTCAGTGGCTCAGTTTTCTCCCCCAGTCCTTCGCTCAGTGGCTCAGTTTTCTCCTCCAGTCCTTCACTCAGTGGCTCAGTTTTCTCCTCCAGTCCTTCGCTCAGTGGCTCAGTTTTCTCCTCCAGTCCTTCACTCAGTGGCTCAGTTTTCTCCTCCAGTTCTTCGCTCAGTGGCTCAGTTTTCTCCTCCACCCCTCATCTAGTCCTTTGCTCAGTGGCTCAGTTTTCTCCTCCAGCCCTTCGCTCAGTGGCTCAGTTTTCTCCTCCAGTCCTTCACTCAGTGGCTCAGTTTTCTCCTCCAGTCCTTCACTCAGTGGCTCAGTTTTCTCCTCCAGTCCTTCGCTCAGTGGCTCAGTTTTCTCCTCCAGCCCTTCGATCAGTGGCTCAGTTTTCTCCTCCAGCCCTTCGCTCAGTGGCTCAGTTTTCTCCTCCAGTCCTTCGCTCAGTGGCTCAGTTTTCTCCTCCAGTCCTTCACTCAGTGGCTCAGTTTTCTCCTCCAGCCCTTCGCTCAGTGGCTCAGTTTTCTCCTCCAGCCATTCGCTCAGTGGCTCAGTTTTCTCCTCCAGCCCTTCGCTCAGTGGCTCAGTTTTCCCCTCCAGTCCTTCACTCAGTGGCTCAGTTTTCTCCTCCAGTCCTTCGCTCAGTGGCTCAGTTTTCTCCTCCAGTCTTTCTCTCAGTGGCTCAGTTTTGTCCTCCAGTCCTTCGCTCAGTGGCTCAGTTTTCTCCTCCAGTCCTTCGCTCAGTGGCTCAGTTTTCTCCTCCACCTTATTTAGTGCTCTGTTTGACACCTCAGGCACAGTTTTTATGTCCTCATAGACTAAAAATGGTTCAAAGAGTTTAATTTTAGAAACTGAAATGAAGTCACCTTCCCATGCCCATGAATAGTTTTCACATTCGTTACTTATTATAAAAGAGGATATAGAAGTCATTGTGTGAGATCTGAGAAGTGAGAAGGGCTCAGGACATGAGAATCACTACCCTATGTATTAGATGTATCTGAAGTAACAGTAATAGCAGACAATCTGCCTTTATACTGAAATATTCCCATGGATGACCATCCCAGGAACGCACGTTTCGCGGTGATCCTTCAGTGTAATGACGCTGCCGATCACCCAATGAACGAGCAAAACATTCATTCATCAGGTGAAATACAATTTAAGTTTGATTAAAAATTTGATTCTCGGCAGCCAATGAACATTGAGCAATCAAGCCTTACGCAAACACTTGGTAATGTGCGAGTGACCTCATCATATACGGCTTTAGGTAAATGGATGGAAATTTCTGAATACTGGTGTCTTAGAAATACAAGAATTTTAGTTTGATTATTTATTTTCTTTCTGTTCCCACCCTACGAGAGGCCAGACCCTACTTACGATCCTACCAGAGTGATGCACTCCAGATGCTGCTGCTAAGGTGAGAATATCAATAATATGGTTTCAATTTGTGCCCGGACCTGTGCAGGCTCCTACCTGGGAAATCCACTAAAATTAGAAGGAAGCCGAGATCTGCGGAAATTTAGAGTCACGGAAGATGAAGATTTTGTGTTGAATTGTTTTCTTTGAATGCCAGGACCACTTTTTGATTTACATTCTGATCACAAAAATGTTTAAATACAGTAATTCGACCCAGAAAAAATATGAAATTAAGTAGAAATGCTATGTAGGGTGAAGATGGCAACCCAAAAGGCTAATGCACCAGGAGGACTCTAACCGCATAATGGAAGAGCGGCTGCAGAGCTGAATAACAAGTATTTTATTTTATTTTTAACATCTCATTTCCATTGTAGATATTCACTTATTAAGTTTGGGTTACAATTTATATAAGCACAGCAGGGTGCTACCCGAGACTTCTCTATGAGAGGGAGCACCTTATGTCCAGTCCCTGACCAGTCTGAATGAAAGAATAAGAACTAGGGGCGCTTCATGTGGAAATCAATGGGATATAACTGAGAAATAGAGACTTATGGGAGCCGCTCACCTGGTAAGATTGGGCAAACTGCAAGCACAACACTACATAGAGCTTGAGGAATACTAGGATGTGGCTGCTCCATCCAATGAACCTGATCGAGTCAGGCATGGACCTGAGGAGAAAGGAAAAGAGTGGAAAATGCGGTGTTTGAGGGTGCAGCCGGGTGCAGAGGAAACAGCGTAAGCAAGAGATTGCAAAGAGGGGAATTTTATTCACAACTAGTGATGAGCGAGCACTACCATGCTAGTGTGGCACCCCAGTGGTCATGGGAGCCATAGTGGCACTGTTCTCCTTCCCGGGGGCAATGCTATGCCTGGAAGCAGTGGGGAGATCTCCTTGTCATGTGCAATCACACACACAACACTTCCTAACTCAGGCCAGAAGGGGGAGCTCAAGTCCTGGTTGGGCCGAGCTTCCCTGTCCATTCTGGGCTGGGGAGGGGTGAGACGGGGAAACAGGAAGAGGAGCCTCAGAACACTAGAGGCGAGGAAAGAGAACAGTCGCGGTAAGAGAGCTGAGTGCAAGCTTTCCAGGACTGAGTGCAAGAATCAGGACTCCGAGGTCCTCGACTGTCGGGTGCTAACGGCACAGCAGTAAAACCCAGACAGCAGGAGATTCCACATCTCCTGCCTCACCAGAGACTCCCAAGGTGAAGTAGCATAATAGAGCCCAGGGCCGCAGAAATACAAGCGGGCCCTGCATCCGGCTCATGCTGCCTGCCACAAGGGGCAAGGCAAACTGCATCTAAGGAGAGGGATGCTGTGCTGCTTCAGGCCACAGCGACCCATACGCAGAGCGCACTCAGGAAGGCCTCCAACCCACCTGGCAAGGAGAGATCTCCCAAAGGTACCAGGCTGACTGGACCACTGTAACTCGGGACCACAACCACTGACCAGTAAAAGGCAAAAGAAACTACCGGCCTGTGTTGTGAAGTTACTGTCGGCATCCTCAGTCCTGCACCCCAGCACACCACCATAGATTGCCATAGACTGCCATCCCCATCATCCTCCCCGGGGCCCGCTCCACCTGTGAGGAGCAGAACCATCTTTGCTGCTGCCACCATCCGCCCTGGAGGACAGCGACAGCAGCGGCGGTGGCATACAACAAGTGGCATCACGAGACAATCCTCCTCACCCTCATCCACTAATACCCTCATCCTCTTCGTTCCCTCATCCATCCCTTTTATTGTACACCTTGGGGCCACGAAGCCGGGCAGGGCCACCCGTGACATCCCAGACCCGACATCACCGGCCTGGCGACGAGCATTTAAAGGGAACCTGTCAGGTCATGTATGTGTTCTAACCTACAGTGTGATGTGTGCGCTAGTAACCCCTTCCTATCCATCCCTGTGTTTTACTAATGTGTAATGTGAATGTATAAAAATGTCTTTTATTACTTGTGTGTTCTGTATGTAAATGAGCAGTGGCTGTAGCCCCATGGGCATCGTACCGACCTTTGGGCGTTTGCATGTTTTCCGTGGTATCACGGCCCTGTGGGCATGTTACCATGGATTTACATTAGCGACGTTTCCATGGCTACTTGAGATCCTGCGCATGAGCACTTACCATTCCCGCAGCCTTGTTATCCGGGTGCTTCCGTCTCGTCTTCAGACGCGTTCTGCGCATGACCGGAACGGCAGGAGTCCTCTGAGCATGCGCAGAGCGCATCTTAAGACAAGAAGCAAGCAAAGCTGCGGGAATGGTAAGTGCACATGTGCGGGATCAAGTAGCGACAGACGTGATGAGCACCCGAGCATGGTAGTGCCCGCTCATCACTAGTTACCAGTACTGAGCACCCGAGCATGGTAGTGCCCGCTCATCACTAGTTACCAGTACTGAGCACCCGAGCATGGTAGTGCCTGCTCATCACTAGATACGAGTATCAAGCACCTGAGCATGGTAGTGCCCGCTCATCACTAGTTATGAATATCAAGCACCCGAGCATGGTAGTTCCCACTCATCAATAGTTATGAGTACAAAGAACCTGAGCATGGTAGTGCCCGCTCATCACTAGTTACGAGTACCAAGCACTCGAGCATGGTAGTGCCCGCTCATCACTAGTTACCAGTACTGAGCACCTGAGCATGGTAGTGCTCGCTTATCACTAGTTACCAGTACTGAGCACCCAAGCATGGTAGTGCCCACTCATCACTAGTTACGAGTACTGAGCACCCGAGCATGATAGTGCCCGCTCATCACTAGATACGAGTATCAAGCACCTGAGCATGGTAGTGCCCGCTCATCACTAGTTATGAATATCAAGCACCCGAGCATGGTAGTTCCCACTCATCAATAGTTATGAGTACCAAGAACCTGAGCATGGTAGTGCCCGCTCATCACTAGATATGAGTATCAAGCACCTGAGCATGGTAGTGCTCCCTCATCACTAGCTACGAGTACTGAGCACCTGAGCATGGTAGTGCACGTGTGATGCCCTGGGCAAGCCAGGGGTCACAGGTCATGACACCACCACACACCCCACATTCCCTGCAGGAACACCAAGGTCAGAACACAAAACCCTTGTTGCCTTCCTCCAGGGGCTGATGTCCACACCAGGGGGTGGGCCAGGCGGTTGGCTCTGCCCACCGAGGAGTTCACAGCCCTGGAGGGGCTGAGTTCAGTTGAGAGTTTAGTGGAGAGTAGAAGTGAAGTGGTAGAGGAGCAAGAGAGAGGAGTTAAGGTGGAAGAGAAAGTGACAGTTAAGAACCTGAAGTTGGTCCGGGTGTGTGCCCCGAACTGAGACAGCAAGGTTGGCAGACGGCGGTGACCATTTGCAGGAGAGGCTGATCGGAGGTTGCCGAAAGGACCGTGGACGGGTGGTGGCCCGGCGGTACCGGAGCGGTATACGAAGAGAAGCCAGCACCATTGGCAGGGGCCTTTCGGATCCCGGCAAGGCTAGGAGTCGCCGTGAATTTGCCAAATCCGTCAGTGAAGGGGACCTCCTGGGTCTCCAAACAACTAAGTCCCGATTGAAGGCAACCGTCCAACCATATTGGAGAGACACCGCCACCGCCAAGGCACCAGTTTCTCAGGGCCAGCGCCTGCGGGCAAGAGAGGGGCTCCTCCGGCTCATATCCAAGCTGGGGAGCGGGTTACCGGTGGGAATCCATCGCTACCAACAACCGTATCTAGGTGCAGGAAAGAGACAGTCACCGCTAACTTGCAGGGAACATCAACACCGCAGCCGTCCGAGGGAGCCGTCCAACCAGCCGCTTGTTTACCGTGAACTGTGTCATCTTCCTTGGGCTGAGTGAGTACCTCCGTGCCGTGCGGCACAGCGCTGCCCCTGCGTCCCTGCACCTCCACATCCCCATAACCCGCCTGCCAACCATCCTAACTCCCTATCATCGGGCCCCGGGACCACCAATCCCCCTACCCACGGAGGGGAGGGCCAACATCTAGCTGCTCCATACCACCACTCCCGGGATCCCCAGACAGAGCAGCGGTGGTGCCCACACAATCACCACAACCGTGGGTGGCGTCACGGACAATAAATCCCCTAAACCCAAAGCCCCCTTTTCACTCACGGGCGAGGAGCGCCGCTCGAGGCCCCGGGATCCGGCACATCGCTCGAGCCACCGAGCAGCAGAGGCCGCAGCAGCGGTGGCAGCCGGACCCGAGCAGAGGGAGAGCGCAGCGTCCCCTCCTCCGCCCGCGACACACGCTCATCACTAGTTACCAGTACTGAGCACCCGAGCATGGTAGTGCCCGCTCATCACTAGTTACCAGTACTGAGCACCTGAGCATGGTAGTGCTCGCTTATCACTAGTTACCAGTACTGAGCACCCAAGCATGGTAGTGCCCACTCATCACTAGTTACGAGTACTGAGCACTCGAGCATGGTAGTGCCCGCTCATCACTAGTTACCAGTACTATGCACACGAGCATGATAGTGCCCGCTCATCACTAGTTACCAGTACTGAGCACCCGAGCATGGTAGTGCCCGCTCATCACTAGTTACCAGTAGAGAACACCCGAGCATGGTAGTGCCCGCTCATCACTAGTTACCAGTACTGAGCACCCGGGCATGGTAGTGCCTGCTCATCATTAGTTACCAGTACAGAGCACCTGAGCATGGTAGTGCCCGCTCATCATTAGTTACCAGTACAGAGCACCTGAGCATGGTAGTGCCCGCTCATCACTAGTTACCAGTACTGAGCACTCGAGCATGGTAGTGCCCGCTCATCACTAGTTACCAGTACTGAGCACCCAAGCATGGTAGTGCCCGCTCATCACTAGTTAACAGTAGAAAACACCCGAGCATGGTAGTGCCCGCTCATCACTAGTTACCAGTACTGAGCACCCGAGCATGGTAGTGCCCGCTCATCATTAGTTACCAGTACAGAGCACCTGAGCATGGTAGTGCCCGCTCATCACTAGTTACCAGTACTGAGCACCCGAGCATGGTAGTGCCTGCTCATCATTAGTTACCAGTACAGAGCACCTGAGCATGGTAGTGCCCGCTCATCACTAGTTACCAGTACTGAGCACCCGAGCATGGTAGTGCCCACTCATCACTAGTTACCAGTACTGAGCACCCAAGCATGGTAGTGCCCGCTCATCACTAGTTACCAGTACTGAGCACCCGAGCATGGTAGTGCCCGCTCATCACTAGTTACCAGTACTGAGCACCCAAGCATGGTAGTGCCCACTCATCACTAGTTACCAGTACTGAGCACCCAAGCATGGTAGTGCCCGCTCATCACTAGTTACCAGTACTGAGCACCCGAGCATGGTAGTGCCCGCTCATCACTAGTTACCAGTACTGAGCACCCGAGCATGGTAGTGCCTGCTCATCATTAGTTACCAGTACAGAGCACCTGAGCATGGTAGTGCCCGCTCATCACTAGTTACCAGTACTGAGCACCCGAGCATGGTAGTGCCCGCTCATCACTAGTTACCAGTACTGAGCAACCGAGCATGGTAGTGCCCACTCATCACTAGTTACGAGTACTGAGCACCCGAGCATGGTAGTGCCCGCTCATCACTAGTTACCAGTACTGAGCACTCGAGCACGGTAGTGCCCGCTCATCACTAGTTACCAGTACTGAGCACCCGACCATGGTAGTGTCCGCTCATCACTAGTTACCAGTACTGAGCACCTGAGCATGGTAGTGCCCGCTCATCACTAGTTACCAGTACTGAGCACCCGAGCATGGTAGTGCCCGCTCATCACTAGTTACCAGTACTGAGCACCCGAGCATGGTAGTGCCCACTCATCACTAGTTACGAGTACTGAGCACCCGAGCATGGTAGTGCCCGCTCATCACTAGTTACCAGTACTGAGCACTCGAGCACGGTAGTGCCTGCTCCTCACTAGTTACAAGTAGAGATGAGCGATGTTCGAAGTGAACCGTTCGCCAATTTCAAATTCGAGTTGTTTTGGGGGTGTTCAAGTCTTTCGACAAACTCGAACGATTTGCTTCACGTCCGACAGTTCGAGCTACCGCTCGATAACGGTTCAATCACCAAAAGCGTGGCTTTTCACAGTAAGGCTATGTGCGTACGTTGTGTACCTGCATGCGTCCTGTGTCCCCAGCACAATCCCTCTCTCTTTCCTACTCACCGGTCAGCTGCACGGCTGTCACAAAGCTCCGGCAGCTTTTCCTCTTTTGAAAATGGCTGCCGCTCATTATTCAATCTTGTATTCCCTGCTTTTCCCGCCCACTGGCACCAATGATTGGTTGCAGTCAGACACGCCCCCACGCTGAGTGACCAATCACAGCCGCCGGCGGGCAGGTCTATATTGTGCAGTAAAATAAATAAATAAATAATTAAAAAAAAACCCTGCGGTTCCCCCAATTTTGATACCAGCCAAGATAAAGCCACATGGCTGGAGGCTGGTATTGTCAGGATGGGGAGCGCCACGTTATGGGGAGCCCACCCACCACCCTAACAATATCAGCCAGCAGCCGCCCGGAATTGCCACATCCATTAGATGCAACAGTCCTGGGACTCTACCCGGCTCATCCCGAATTGCCCTGGTGCGGTGGCAGTCAGGGTAATAAGGAGTTAAATGGCAGCTTATACCTGTCTCTAAGGCGGGCTTTGCACACTATGACATCGCAGGTGCGATGTCGGTGGGGTCAAATTGAAAATGACGCACTTCCGGCATCGCATGCGACATCGTAGTGTGTAAAGGCTCGATGATAAGATTAACGAGCGCAAAAGCGGCGTAATCGTATCATCGGTGCAGCGTCGGCGTAATCCATGATTACGCTGACGCGACAGTCCGATGTCGTTCCTCGCTCCTGCGGCAGCACACATTGCTGTGTGTGAAGCCGCAGGAGCGAGGAACATCTCCTACCGGCCTCACTGCGGCTTCCGTAGGATATGCAGAAGGAAGGAGATGGGCGGGATGTTTACATCCCACTCATCTCCGCCCCTCCGCTCCGATTGGCCGCCTGGCGTGTGACGTCGCTATGATACCGCACGACCCGCCCCCTTAACAAGGAGGCGGGTCGCCGGCCAGAGCGACGGTCGCAGGAAAGGTGAGTCCATGTGAAGCTGCCGTAGCGATAATGTTCGCTACGGTAGCTATCACAAGGAAATCGCTGCGACGGGGGCGGGTACTATCGCGCTCGGCATCGCAGCATCGGCCTGCGATGTCGCAGCGTGCAAAGTACCCCTAAGTCCTAGGTTAATCATGACAGGCGTCTCCCTGAGATACCTTCCATGATTAACCTGTAAGTGAAAGTAAATAAACACACACATCCAAAAAATCCTTTATTTGGAATAAAAGACAAAAAAAACCCTCATTAACCACTTTATTAATCCCCAAACACCCATCCAGGTCCGAAGTAATCCACACGACGCTTTCAGCTCTGCTACATGAAGCTGACAGGGAGTGCCGTAGAACACGATCGCTCTGTGTCAGCTCCACGCAGCAACTGAAGTGAGCCTCGCTATTACCGGAGACTTCACTCAGGTAGTGCCGGGGTGTGTGCGGGGATGATGATGTGTGCAGTGATGCCGGGGTGTGTGCGGTGATGATGATGCGTGCGGTAGTGCCGGGGTGTGTGCGGGGATGATGATGGGGGTGGTAGTGCCTGCGTGTGCGCGGGGATGATAATGTGTGCGGTAGTGTCGGGGTGTGTGCGTTGATGATGATGAGTGCGGTACTGCCGGGGTGTGTGTGGGGATGATGATGGGGGCGGTAGTGCCGGGCTGTGTGCAGGGATGATGATGGGTGCGGTACTGCCGGGGTGTGTGCGGTGATGACAATGTGTGCAGTAGTGCTGGGGGGTGTGCGAGGATGATGATGAGTGCGGTAGTTCCTATGTGTGTGCGGGGATGATGATGGGGGTGGCAGTGCCGGTGTGTGTGTGCGGTGATTATGATGAGTGTGGTAGTGCCGGGGTGTGTACGGGGATGATGATGTGTGCGGTAGTGCCGGGGTGTGTGCGGGGATGATGATGTGTGTGGTAGTGTTGAGGTGTGTGAAGTGATGATGATGGGGGCGGTACTGCCGAGGTGTGTGCGGGGATGATGATGTGTGCGGTAGTGTTGAGGTGTGTGCGGGGATGACGATAGGGGCGGTACTGCCGGGGTGTGTGCAGGGATGATGATGTGTGTAGTAGTGTCGGGGTCTGTGCGGGGATGATGATGAGTGCGGTAGTGTCGGGGGGTGTGCAGGGATGATGATGGGGGCGGTACTGCCGGGGTGTGTGCGGTGATGAAGATGATGAGTGCGATAGTGCCGGGGTGTGTGCGGGGATGATGATGTGTGCGGTAGTGTCGGGGTATGTGCGGGGATGATGATGTGAGCGGTAGTGTCGGGGGGTGTGCAGGGATGATGATGGGGGTGGTACTGCCGGGGTGTGTGCGGTGATGAAGATGATGAGTGCGATAGTGCCGGGGTGTGTGCGGGGATGATGATGTGTGCGGTAGTGTCGGGGTATGTGCGGGGATGATGATGTGAGCGGTAGTGTCGGGGTGTGTGCGGTGTTGATAAGTGCGGTAGTGTCGGGGTGTGTGTGGGGATGATGATGGGGGCAGTAGTGTCGGGGTGTGTGCGGTGTTGATGAGTGCGGTAGTGTCGGGGTGTGTGCGGGGATGATGATGGGGCGGTAGTGCTAGCGTGTGTCTCTCTCTCTCTCTCCTCTCTCTGTCTCTCCTCTCTCTCTTCTCTCTCCTCTCTCTCCCTCCCCCCTCTCTCTCTCTTTTTTCTCTCCCCTCTCTCTTCTTTCTCTCCTCTCTTTCTCCCCTCTCGCTCTTCTCTCTCCTCTCTCTCTTCTCTCTCTCCTCTCTCTTCTCTCTCTCATCCCTCTCTCTCATCCCTCACTCTTCTCTCTCTCCCCTCTCTCTCTCTTCTCTCTCGTCTCTCTCTCGCTCTTCTCTCTCCTCTCTCTCTTCTCTCTCTCTCTTCTCTCATCATCCCTCTCTCTTCTCTCTCTCCCCTCTCTCTCTCTTCTCTCTCTCATCTCTCTCATCTCTCTCTCTTCTCTCTCATCTCTCTCTCTTCTCTCTCTTTTCTCTCTCTCATCTGTCTCTTCTCTCTCTTCTCTCTCCTCTTTCTCTCTCTCCCTCTCTCTTCTCTCTCTCTTCACTCTCTCTCAGACCTGGCGATGATCAGCTGATGCGGTCACCTGATGGTATCAGCTGACACTATAAATCGAGTGGTGTGGCCGGCTTTTTACTGCCCGGCCGGCTAAACTATCAGCTGCTGCTGTCGGACAGGAGTCTGCACAGAAGTGTGTAGTTTTTGTTTTTTGCACTGATGCATCAGCTGATTGTATAAAAGCCGTTTATACAATCAGCTGCTGTGTCATGTGATTCAGGCCCTTGAACCTAACACATCATCTCATCGCTTTGCCTTCCAGCAAACCAATCAGATGATATTGGATCCGGATTGGACGACGCGGGACCCTTGACCCAGGATTACTGCAAAGGGGTGTTCTTTATCTCAATAAAGATGGAGTCACTAATTGTGTTGTGTTTTATTTCTAATAAAAATATTTTTCTCTGTGTTGTGGTTTTTTATCTTTACTAGAAATTCATGGTGGCCATGTCTAATATTGGCGTGACACCATGAATTTCGGGCTTAGGGACAGTTGATAATATACATCTAGCCCTAACCCCATTATTACCCAGCGAGCCACCCGTCACCAGGGCCGGACACATAAATTAGGCAAAGCCCACGTCATTTTTTTTTTAAAATTATTTCATAAAATTCGTGAAATTAAAAAAAAGAGCTTCCCTATATTTTTGGTTCCCAGACGGTACAAATAGCCAGCTGGGGGTTCGGGGCAGCCCGTACCTGCCTAGCATACAAAAATATGGCGAAGCCCACGAAATTTATTGGGGGGGCAAAAAACTCCTGCATACAGTCCTGGATGGAGTATGCTGAGCCTTGTAGTTCTGCAGCTGTTGTCTGCTCTCCTGCATACACTAGTGACATGCAATTTCCCCGTTCTGCAGAATTTGGTAATCCAACTTAAAGTCTGTTTCGCCCTAGGGCTCTGCACCCTGATAAGCGCCGGTCCCAGGGAACAGTTAAGCTCACCTCCAGGCAACCATTAGTTCTCCTTGGTTCCACAGCTGCTACTAATATTGAGCTCTTCTCCTATCTGCGTCTCCAGCCTTCTCCCAGTCTGGTCAGGTCTCCGTCGGGAAGCTCTTAAGCTTGCTCCCGAAGGACCTTGTTCTTGCAGTGCCCCTGACTATTCTAACTTGAATGTCTCGGTGTCCCTTTGTTTCCCCAGTGCTCCCCCCTCCCTCCTGATGACTCATAGTAGCTGGGAACAACTCATTGTTATGGTGACCACCTTTGTCCCAGTTCCAGTGGGGAGCACCTGACTGTATGGTAAGTGATGTATGTTGTGTAAGGCTGCTTTCACACTACGTTTTTTTAACATGCGTCATGAACGTTTTTTAACGCAAAAACGGATCCAGTGCAAATGCGTTTTCATTTCAATGCATTTGCAATGGACTCGCGTCAACTTGCGTTCACATGCGTTTGCGTGCGTTATAGTGAGGATCCAGCGACTTGCAGTATTTTAACTTTTTTCAAAAACGCTACTTGTAGCGTTTTTGAGCTGCGTCCAAATACTGTTTTTCACTGGATCCTGACTATACTTCATGCAAACGCATGTGAACGCTGGCACGCTGATAGACAGGATCCTGCTTGCTCTACTGAGCATGCCCAGAAACCAGCCTGGCGTGATCAGCCTCTCTCTCCCCCTCCCTCTCTCTCCTCTCTCTCCCCCGCCTGAGAGCGGTCGACGCTCGTAACCAAGGTAAATATTGGGTAACCAAGCAAAGCGCTTCGCTTAGTTACCCGATGTTTACCTTGGTTACGTGTGCAGGGAGCAGGCACCTTGGCTCCTAGCAGCTACGGACGCTCGTAACCAAGGTAAATATCAGGTATCCAAGCAAAACACTTCGCTTAGTTACCCGATGTTTACCTTGGTTACCAGCGTCTGCAGCTGTCAGATGCCGGCTCCCAGTCTATCACGTTCAGTTCCCCTCACTCCTGATCACATGACTTCAATGGCCGCCCATAAACTTCAAGTGGCAGGATCCTGCAAAATAACACATGCATTTGCATGCGTTTTTCTTTGTAAAAACAGGATCCACTTTTACAGCAAAAAAACGTTCATGACGCATGTTAAAAAAACGTAGTGTGAAAACAGCCTAAGTGAGAAACTCCAGACATTAACCTCCTCCTTACCAGGATGAATTCTGCACCTTAAAGGAGGCGCAGTACCCTGTGGCCTAAAGATAGAAGTTTAAGCAGAGCTGGTGCCGCTTCACAGAGGCAGCACTGCAAAGTCTCCAGCTCGGGACTGATGCCAAGGGTAATTCAGACAAGAATGAAGAGCTGGAGGAGGAGGAGGGGGTGCAGGAGCTGTGTTTAGGAGGTGAATGTGGTAAAGGGCCGCTTGAGGGCCCTCTCAAATTTCTGTTAGAGGGCTGCCTGAGAGCCTCCCCAAGTGTATGATTGAGGGGCATCTGATGCCCCTGCCAGATTTATGTGCCAGGCGACATTGAATGTGGACGCTAATACGTAATTATAGTTGTCAACCTCTGCAGTCAGGTAGGGACAAATCAGGGACAGGTTTAGCGAACTCTTAGCCTGTTAAAGATTCTTTGATTGGATCTCCCCTGATTTTTCCATCCTTGTGCTTAGAAGGGTGCAATGCAATTGTCCACGTCGGTCGTTAGGTGGAAATTCCCAGTAACTGAGTAGGTCGAGGCATGGGTGATGTGATGAGACACGTGCTGGTGTAGGGTGGGGACAGCACATTAGGAAAAATACTCTTGACTGGTAAACGAGTACCGAGGTATGTATAAAGTTGCTTAAAGACTCAATGTCCACAAGCCTAAACAGGAAACATTTCCAGGTCAATCAGCCTATAAATGTGCCCATTTAGTGTTGGGCCTGTGGATGGGTGGGTGTATGGATATTTGTGTTTGCTTTCCTAAGCCTGAGGTAGGGACAACTCAACTATGCCCTGGGACAAATAAACTGAGAATATTGCTTTTGTTGCTTATGAATTTGCAATGACGGCGGGCATGCCTGCATCCTGCACAGGGGATTGGCAAACAGGCAACACAGGGGTAGAAGCAGTGGTGAGGGTTCTCCAAAATGTATGAGTGAGAGCACTCCCAAATGTATGATAGAGAGCCCTTCAGAATGTATGAGTGAGGACCCTCCCAAATGTACGAGAGAGGACCCTCCCAAATGTATGAGAGAGAACCCTCCTAAATGTATGAGTGAGGACCCTCCAAAACATATGAGAGAGCCCTCCCAAATGTATAAGAGAGAGCCCTCCCAAATACATGAGAGAGAACCCTCCTAAAGGTATGAAAGAGGAACCTCCCAAATGTATGAGAGAGCCCTCCCAAATGTATGAGAGAGAGCCCTCCCAAATGTATGAGAGAGAACCCTCCTAAAGGTATGAGAGAGGAACCTCCCAAATGTATGAGACAGAGCTCTCGCAAATGTATGAGAGAGGAAGCTACCAAATGTATGAGAGAGAACCCTCCCAAATGTATGAGAGAGGACCCTCCCAAATGTATGAGAGAGAACCCTCCCAAATGTATGAGAGAGGACCCTCCCAAATGTATGAGAGAAAACCCTCCCAAAGGAATGAGAAAGGGCCCTCCCAAATGTATGAGAGAGGACCCTCCACAATGTATGAGAGAGGACCCTCCCGAATGTATGAGAGAGAAACCGCCCAAATGTGTGAGAGAGGACCCTCCCGAATGTATGAGAGAGGACCCTCCCGAATGTATGAGAGAGAACTCTCCTAAAGGTATGAGAGAGAACCCTCCCAAATGTGTGAGAGAGGACCCTCCCAAATGTATGAGAGAAGAACCTCCCAAATGTATGAGGGAAAGCCCTCCCAAATGTATGAGAGAGACCCTCCCAAATGTATGAGAGAGGACCCTCCCAAATGTATAAGAGAGGACCCTCCCAAATGTGTGAGAGAGGACCCTCCCAAATGTATCAGAGAGGACCCTCCCAAATGTATGAGAGAGAACCCTCCCAAATGTATGAGAGAGAACCCTCCCAAATGTATGCGAGAGGACCCTCCCAAATGTATGAGAGAACCCTCCCAAATGTGTGAGAGAGAACCCTCCCAAATGTATGAGAGAGGACCCTCCCAAATGTGTGAGAGGGGACCCTCCCAAATATGTGAGAGAGAACACTCCCAAATGTATGAGAGAGGACCCTCCACAATGTATGAGAGAGGACCCTCCCGACTGTATGAGAGAGAAACTGCCCAAATGTGTGAGAGAGGACCCTCCCAAATTTATGAGAGGACCCTCCCGAATGTATGAGAGAGAACCCTCCTAAAGGTATGAGAGAGAACTCTCCCAAATGTATGAGAGAGGACCCTCCCAAATGTATGAGAGAGGACCCACCCAAATGTATGAGAGAGGACCCTCCCAAATGTGTGAGAGGGGACCCTCCCAAATGTATGAGAGAAAACCCTCCCAAATGTATGAGAGAGGACCCTCCCGAATTTATGAGAGAGAAACTGCCCAAATGTGTGAGAGGACCCTGCCAAATTTATGAGAGAGGACCCTCCCGAATGTATGAGAGAGAACCCTCCTAAAGGTATGAGAGAGAACCCTCCCAAATGTATGAGAGAGGACCCTCCCAAATGTATGAGAGAGAACCCTCCCAAATGTGTGAGAGAGGACCCTCCCAAATGTATGAGAGAGAACCCTCCCAAATGTATGAGAGGACCCTCCCAAATGTGTGAGAGAGGACCCTCCCAAATGTATGAGAGGACCCTCCCAAATGTGTGAGAGAGGACCCTCCCAAATGTATGAGAGGACCCTCCCAAATATGTGAGAGAGAACCCTCCCAAATGTATGAGAGATCCCCCAAATGTATGAGAGAGGAGCCACATGACGAGTCTGTGGATATGGTGAAGGAGGAGGAGGCCCCAAAAAAATAAGCTCCACAGACGCAGTGTACAGTGTGTCCGGAGTTAGTGTCGGGGGATCTTGTGTCACTGAAGGGAGAGATTTTCGGATGCATTTTTCACCTCCTGGTCCTGGTACAATAATCCACCAAACACCTGGGCGATTTTCTGTTTTTTCCTACCTTTCTTCCAAGAACCATAACATTTTAATTTTTCTGTCCATGTAGCCATATGAGGGCTTGCTTTTTGCAGGACGAGTTGTACTTTTGAATGACACCATTCATTCTGCCCCATATTGTACTGGAAAATGGGAAAAAAGATCCAAGTGAGGTGAAAAGTGCAATTGCACGATTGTTTTGGGGGGGTCTTTTATTCACCATGTCCCTTACACAGTCAAACTGATGTGTCGGTGTGATGCCTCACGTTGGTACGAGTTCGAAGACACCAAACTTTTACTGTTATCTTCGGGATGAAAAAAAAATTCAGAAATTTGTCCAAAAAAAAGAATAGCACTTTTGTCGCCATATTCCGAGCCCCGTAGCGTTCTCATTTTTCAGGATCTGGGTCCCAGTGATGGCTTATTTTTTGCATCTTGAGCTGACGTTTTCAATTATTCAATATTATGTTTTGATAGATCGAACATTTCGAAACACAGCAATACCAAATACGTGTATATTTTTATTATTGTTAATTAAGGCGCCGGTGGATCGCAGATTCACCCACGCCTGGTAGCCTCACATGTCTACTGATCAGATCAGCAGACATGTGCGGGGATTACTGAACCTGTGGTAATGGGACAGATACAGCCAAGGACATAGTGGTACGTTTTTGTTCATGAAGGGGTGAATACGGCTCTTCATAAATGACCTAGGGGGCGTCTGACCATCACACACCACATCCTAGATAAGGCAGGATTAAAAGCAATGCAATAAACAGGAGAAATGCTGCATGTGAACAGAGGCTGAAGGGGAGGATTTATTTCCACTTTTTTATTTTGCCTTTTATTCCAGTCATTTTACAGGAGAGAAGGTTTCTGGATATTTTTTCAATGTAGATTTGGTTTTGCAGCTTTTATTGTCACTATGTAACCCTCTGACAACATTATTCCCAGAGACTGGCTATGGTCAGAAATGCATCCAGCGTCTTCCCCATGCTGTTCACATTCAGTCTCAGCACATTTCTATCACAGTTCCTCCTTCTAATTTTTGTCAGCCCTTGCACTTAGTGCATAGCCTTTATGAGTGTAACAGACCCGCTAGCTAACCATTATAACAGAATGTGTATGAGGCCTCCTTTATGTATAATACAGGGTGTATCGTAGTCCCTCCTCTATGTGTAATACAGTGGGTATCGGAGTCCCTCCTCTATGTGTAATACAGGGTGTATAGGAGTCCCTCCTTTATGTGTAATACAGGGTGTATCGGAGTCCCTCCTTTATGTGTAATACAGGGTGTATCGGAGTCCCTCCTCTATGTGTAATACAGGGTGTATCGGAGTCCCTCCTCTATGTGTAATACAGGGTGTATCGTAGTCCCTCCTCTATGTGTAATACAGGGTGTATCGGAGTCCATCCTCTATGTGTAATACAGGGTGTATCGGAGTCCCTCCTCTATGTGTAATACAGGGGGTATCGGAGTCCCTCCTCTATGTGTAATACAGGGTGTATCGGAGTCCCTCCTTTATGTGTAATACAGGGTGTATCGGAGTCCCTCCTCTATGTGTAATACAGGGTGTATCGGCGTCCCTCCTCTATGTGTAATACAGGGTGTATCGGAGTCCCTCCTCTATGTGTAATACAGGGTGTATCGTAGTCCCTCCTCTATGTGTAATACAGGGTGTATCGGAGTCCCTCCTCTATGTGTAATACAGGGTGTATCGGAGTCCCTCCTTTATGTGTTATACAGGGTGTATCGGAGTCCCTCCTCTATGTGTAATACAGGGTGTATCGGAGTCCCTCCTCTATGTGTAATACAGGGTGTATCGGAGTCCCTCCTCTATGTGTAATACAGGGTGTATCGGAGTCCCTCCTCTATGTGTAATAAAAGGTGTAGCAGAGTCCCTCCTGTATGTGTAATACAGGGTGTATCGGAGTCCCTCCTCTATGTGTAATAAAAGGTGTAGCAGAGTCCCTCCTCTATGTGTAATACAGGGTGTATTGGAGTCCCTCCTCTATGTGTAATACAGGGTGTATCGGAGTCCATCCTCTATGTGTTATACAGGGTGTATCGGAGTCCCTCCTCTATGTGTTATACAGGGTGTATCGGAGTCCCTCCTTTATGTGTAATACAGGGTGTATCGGAGTCCCTCCTCTATGTGTAATACAGGGTGTATCGGAGTCCTTCCTCTATGTGTCATACAGGGTGTATCGGAGTCCCTCCTTTATGTGTAATACAGGGTGTATCGGAGTCCCTCCTCTATGTGTAATACAGGGTGTATCGGAGTCCCTCCTCTATGTGTAATACAGGGTGTATCGTAGTCCCTCCTCTATGTGTAATACAGGGTGTATCGGAGTCCATCCTCTATGTGTAATACAGGGTGTATCGGAGTCCCTCCTCTATGTGTAATACAGGGGGTATCGGAGTCCCTCCTCTATGTGTAATACAGGGTGTATCGGAGTCCCTCCTTTATGTGTAATACAGGGTGTATCGGAGTCCCTCCTCTATGTGTAATACAGGGTGTATCGGCGTCCCTCCTCTATGTGTAATACAGGGTGTATCGGAGTCCCTCCTCTATGTGTAATACAGGGTGTATCGTAGTCCCTCCTCTATGTGTAATACAGGGTGTATCGGAGTCCCTCCTCTATGTGTAATACAGGGTGTATCGGAGTCCCTCCTTTATGTGTTATACAGGGTGTATCGGAGTCCCTCCTCTATGTGTAATACAGGGTGTATCGGAGTCCCTCCTCTATGTGTAATACAGGGTGTATCGGAGTCCCTCCTCTATGTGTAATACAGGGTGTATCGGAGTCCCTCCTCTATGTGTAATAAAAGGTGTAGCAGAGTCCCTCCTGTATGTGTAATACAGGGTGTATCGGAGTCCCTCCTCTATGTGTAATAAAAGGTGTAGCAGAGTCCCTCCTCTATGTGTAATACAGGGTGTATTGGAGTCCCTCCTCTATGTGTAATACAGGGTGTATCGGAGTCCCTCCTTTATGTGTAATACAGGGTGTATCGGAGTCCCTCCTTTATGTGTAATACAGGGTGTATCGGAGTCCCTCCTCTATGTGTAATACAGGGTGTATCGGAGTCCTTCCTCTATGTGTCATACAGGGTGTATCGGAGTCCCTCCTTTATGTGTAATGCAGGGGGTATCGGAGTCCCTCCTCTATGTGTAATACAGGGTGTATCGGAGTCCTTCCTCTATGTGTAATACAGGGTGTATCGGAGTCCCTCCTGTATGTGTAATACAGGGGGTATCAGCGTCCCTCCTCTATGTGTAATACAGGGTGTATCGGAGTCCCTCCTCTATGTGTAATACAGGGTGTATCGGAGTCCCTCCTCTATGTGTAATACAGTGTGTATCGGAGTCCCTCCTCTACGTGTAATACAAGGTGTAGCAGAGTCCCTCTCCCTTCTATTTTTTGGCAGTTCTTGCATTCTCCGCAGCGGCTTTGTGAGGTTCAGAGTCCTTCCTCCATAAATTACACAGGAGATATCTGACCATGTCCTGCACCGCAGGCACAGATAAGGCAGCTGACAATTACATTTACCGGTGAATGTTTTTTTCACCTATGAAAGCAGAGAAAGTGCAAAAATGCAGCAAAATGCTACATGTGAACATAGCCTAAGAATTATTACCGGTATTTTTTTTCCCTTTAATTTTAATTTGCCTTATGTAAAACTCTTTATACAGGAAAGAACGTTTCCTATCATTTTTTCCTGGAAAATCCATGTTATCCTCAGTTTTGTATGTTTTATTGTCAGTAGAGATGAGCAATCCTACTAAGGATCGTATTGGTTCAGGATCGCTGAGCCCGCCGATCCAATTGTCAATCCTAGCTGAACACATTAAATTCAATAGGCGGCAAAACTGATGTGCTGTAAAATGGGGTAGGGGGACTGTAAAAGAAAGAAAATAAAAAACGATTAAAGCAGTCCATACTTGCCACGTCCCCACAGCTGCAGCACTACTTCCGGGGCCAACAATTATCCCTCTTCCATATTGTGACGGGTATGCGACAGAGCAGTAATGGACGCCAGGCCGAGGAACAATCCAAGGGGCTTTATTGGAACCACAAAGATAAAGCACCAAACACGAATGTAAATCCTTAAAGTCTGCAAGGAGTCCACAACAAAACAACAGATCCAGTGGCGCCTCCCGGTATTCCAACGCCAGGGAAAATATGGCAAATGTCCTAATATGAGTTCCTTGAGTCCAACAGGGTGAACTACAAAACATAATCCCAAGTGGCCACTGATCTCCAATCTGTGACAGTCCATACACAGGCCCTAGGATCCAGCCTCAGCAATAGATCCTAGTCCTTCTCCAGCCGAGATCCAACTAACTGACCTAACATGGGTCTCATTGTTCTCTCCTCCTAGGATCAGCACCTTAGGTGGGCAGAAGAGTCCAACTCCGCCTGGACCCTTGATACTTGTAGCTCCTAGTTGTAAAGAAGTTTCTAGAACACAGTCTGTAGGGATGGTGTATTAGGCAAGCCCCCTGTAGAGGAGAACAAAGACAGCCAAGCAACCTACATGACCATATATGACATAGAGAACATGAATACAGGCCGGGGGTTGGGGAGGGACACATCGTCACACAATTCACTGTTCTCTCCGGCCACCAGTGTCTCTAATTGGCTGCAGTAAGACCCCGCACCAAGACAACATCTGTGATTGGAGGTGCAAATTTGGTGCTGAAATGTCTGCACCAAATTTCAGCACCAAATTTGCACCTCCTGGCAGAAAACTACACTGAAATGGTGTGAAAACCGTCTTTGTGCATTTTTTTGCCAAGACACATAGATTTGGTGCTGAACTTTTTATACCATATTCCTGCATCCAATCTACACATCCTGGAAAAGAAATTACATCACTATCGCATCATTCCGCATGCTGCAGTGATGCATTTTTTTTTTGCCAGGAGGTGTAGATTGGGTGCAGGAATATGGTGTAAAAAATGTTCCCCAAATCTGCATCGCTTGGCAATAAAACCCACAGTTTTCTGCCAGGAGATGAAGGCCTTCATTGCGGTCCCCTGAGGTTAGGTTACCTGCGGTCACAGGTGGAGGGCCGTGGGAACCTCCAGCTGTGACCGCAAATAACCTGAGTGTCGTCACCACTCTTGGCTGCACCTCAATCTCTGCCTTAAGTTACAGCATGCGGACATGTATTATTGTCGAACCTTGTTAGTTCAGATGTCGCAGAGCTGGAATCGTCGTGGGACCTCGTGTGGATTACCTTGGACTTAATCAGTGAAACAGCACCAACTAATTTGTTGGGAGCAGATGTCCTTCGTGCCCAGCAAATTAATATTCAATACAATGGAGATGGCTAGGTATAATTGACCTCCAACCTTAGAGAGGAACAATTCTAGAGTGGTTTTGTACCTTCATCAGTCTTATGCAAGCATCACATGGGACGATAAATCGTGCGATCGCACCCGCCCCCGTCGTTTGTGTGTCAAACGCGCACAAAGTCGTTAACCCCCCGCCACACGCACTTACCTCCCGAACGACGTCGCTGTGGGCGGCGAACATCCTCTTCCTGAAGGAGAGAGACGTTCGGCGTCACAGCGACGTCACACGGCAGCCAGCCAATAGAAGCGGAGGGCCGGAGATGAGCGGGACGTAAACATCCCGCCCACCTACTTCCTTCCGCATTGCCGACAGGACGCAGGTAAGCTGTGTTCGTCGCTCCAGGGGAGTCACACGGAGCGATGTGTGCTGCCACGGGAGCGACAAACAACCGGAACACAGAAGGAGGAACGAGATTATGAAAATGAACGACGTGTCAATGATGAACAAGAAGGTGAGTATTTCTGCTCATTCATAGGTGTCACATGGTACGATATCTCTGACGATGCCGGATGTGCGTCACTAACGACATGACCCCGACGACATATCGCCAGAGATATCATACCGTGTGACGCCCGCATTAGCCTGAGAAAAAATCATTCATCAGATGACTGTCTAGCTCAGGTCCCTGAAACCTTGTGGATGACGGGGAACACTGATGTTGGTAGACTACCAGTTCCACCAGTAGAGGCAAAGCTAAAACCAGATGTCTCACTGCCATGTGGTAAACAGTAGAGATTAGCGAACCTTTCAAAGTTCGGTTCGCCGATTTTTCCCGAGCTTCCCGGTCTTTGCCAAATAGTTTGACGAACCTGTTCATTGAACATACCGAGCCAATTGAATTCAACGAGAGGCTAAACTTACAGTTAGGTCCAGAAATATTTGGACAGTGACACAATTTTCGCGAGTTGGGCTCTGCATGCCACCACATTGGATTTGAAATGAAACCTCTACAATAGAATTCAAGTGCAGATTGTAACGTTTAATTTGAAGATTTGAACAAAAATATCTGATAGAAATTGTAGGAATTGTACACATTTCTTTACAAACACTCCACATTTTAGGAGGTCAAAAGTAATTGGACAAATAAACCAAACCCAAAAAAAAAATTTTTATTTTCAATATTTTGTTGCGAATCCTTTGGAGGCAATCACTGCCTTAAGTCTGGAACCCATGGACATCACCAAACGCTGGGTTTCCTCCTTCTTAATGCTTTGCCAGGCCTTTACAGCCGCAGCCTTCAGGTCTTGCTTGTTTGTGGGTCTTTCCGTCTTAAGTCTGGATTTGAGCAAGTGAAATGCATGCTCAATTGGGTTAAGATCTGGTGATTGACTTGGCCATTGCAGAATGTTCCACTTTTTTGCACTCATGAACTCCTGGGTAGCTTTGGCTGTATGCTTTGGGTCATTGTCTATCTGTACTATGAAGCGCCGTCCGATCAACTTTGCGGCATTTGGCTGAATCTGGGCTGAAAGTATATCCCGGTACACTTCAGAATTCATCCGGCTACTCTTGTCTGCTGTTATGTCATCAATAAACACAAGTGACCCAGTGCCATTGAAAGCCATGCATGCCCATGCCAGCACGTTGCCTCCACCATGTTTTACAGAGGATGTGGTGTGCCTTGGATCATGTGCCGTTCCCTTTCTTCTCCAAACTTTTTTCTTCCTATCATTCTGGTACAGGTTGATCTTGGTCTCATCTGTCCATAGAATACTTTTCCAGAACTGAGCTGGCTTCATGAGGTGTTTTTCAGCAAATTTAACTCTGGCCTGTCTATTTCTGGAATTGATGAATGGTTTGCATCTAGATGTGAACCCTTTGTATTTACTTTCATGGAGTCTTCTCTTTACTGTTGACTTAGAGACAGATACACCTACTTCACTGAGAGTGTTCTGGACTTCAGTTGATGTTGTGAACGGGTTCTTCTTCACCAAAGAAAGTATGCGGCGATCATCCACCACTGTTGTCATCCGTGGACGCCCAGGCCTTTTTGAGTTCCCAAGCTCACCAGTCAATTCCTTTTTTCTCAGAATGTACCCGACTGTTGATTTTGCTACTCCAAGCATGTCTGCTATCTCTCTGATGGATTTTTTCTTTTTTTTCAGCCTCAGGATGTTCTGCTTCACCTCAATTGAGAGTTCCTTAGACCGCATGTTGTCTGGTCACAGCAAAAGCTTCCAAATGCAAAACCACACACCTGTAATCAACCCCAGACCTTTTAACTACTTCATAGATTACAGGTTAACGAGGGAGACGCCTTCAGAGTTAATTGCAGCCCTTAGAGTCCCTTGTCCAATTACTTTTGGTCCCTTGAAAAAGAGGAGGCTATGCATTGCAGAGATATGATTCCTAAACCCTTTCTCCGATTTGGATGTGAAAACTCTCATATTGCAGCTGGGAGTGTGCACTTTCAGCCCATATTATATATAGAATTGTATTTCTGAACATTTGTAAACAGCTAAAATAACAAAACTTGTGTCACTGTCCAAATATTTCTGGACCTAACTGTATATGTTGTAAAATGGTGCAGAGGGGCTGTAAAATAAAGAAAATAAAGCAGGACATACTTATGGTGGAGGGCACGAGGCAGGCAGTCATCGTAGTCGTGAGGGCAGGGGGAACAACAGGTCACAGCACAGCCTGTCATTAACCCCTCGCCTCCCCATCGCTGCACCACACACAGGAGGACTCCGTAACAGTCTTAGGCAACACACTTTCACTTTTTTTCAGTAAATAAAGTCCAGACTCAATCTTGTTTCTCAAACATGCCAACTTTATTTTCTGGAACTGTCCGCATCAACTCGGTCCTCATCTCGCTGGCACCGGTATTCTTCCTGTGGGGGTTCCATCCACTCTTCCATACTTTACATAATTTAATAGCAGTCCATATCACTGGCACCTGGATACCTTATGTCACCTCCAGGTCTCTCCTTCCAGACTACACTTCATTCTAGCACCAGGGGGGTCCGCCGCAGAACAGGCTATCCTGACTGTGCCCATGCCATCCAGACATACCCTTCTACCTGAGGGCGCACTGACCCTTCAGTGAGTGTAAATCTAAAAATAAGAAGCGCTGATAGTGTAACACCAGATGAACAAGTGTAGTATATAGGAAATATACACTCACCTAATTCGGTTGTGAAAGTCACAACCACTGATAAGCATAAGATAATGGCGTCTGCTGCAGCCCCACGTGGATGAGCATTCAAAATGCTTTTGTTGATGTACTAGTCCTGAGGAAGAGGTTTCGACCTTGAAACGCGCAGACCGATGAAATAAAGTAATGATATTTATTCATCAACATCTATATAGTTTCATTTGGCTGATGCGCGGCGTTTAACCCCTTCTTTACTCCATTTTGAATTCCCTTCAGTGAGTGTGGAATTCGTTGAGTTTCAGCCAGTAGATACCGACGTCAGGCCCCCAACCATCCGACTATACCCCTCTCCTTGGGGGACACGGTTCTCCACACCGGACCGGATCTCACGTGTTATGGTCGCAGGGTGACCCATTGGGCCAGAATCTTCTACTTGTGGGTTCTCACTAATTCATCTTCCCGGGGACTGTTCTCCTCCCTCTCCCATTGTCTCTCTCTTATATAGTCTCTGTTCTCCTCCTCCCCACCCAGGTGCCAGGACAATCCTGCTGCAACACTGCCACCTGGTGGCAAATTACACAAGGCATTTACAGTTACAAACAGAATATTAGTGTGCTGGGTACAGATACAGGTGTGGATCTAACCCTTAACCCACCTACATAGTTACCGAGTCTCTCCACAGCTGTAACTGCTCCTGTGGCTGTACATCCGGGCCCAGTGATTAGTCTCATACATATTCACTGCATTCTTCAGCCACTGGCGTTTATGATTGGCTGCTGTCAGACCGCACCCCCAGACAGTGTCTGTGATGGGTTGGATAGGTCTAACAGAGTATAAAATAAAACAATTCAACAAGGCGAAAATCAACTTCCCCCCGATATAACTAATTTAACACAAGAAGAAGTACATCTGCATTTGGGTAAAGTAAACGTTGACAAATCCCCAGGGCCAGATGACATTCATCTACGAATATTGAGGGAATTGAGTTCCGTAACTGACAGACCACTATATCTCATTTTCTTAGACTCCCTTGTAACAGGGTTGGTGCCTCAGGATTGGAGAATGGCTGGTGTGGTACCCATATGTAACAAACATAAGAGTGTGGATCCAGGCAACTACCGTCCACTAAGTCTTACATCAGGGGTGTGCAAGGTGTTTGAGGGTATTTTAAGAGATGACATTAAACGATATATTAGAGACAATAATATAATAACTGATTACCAGCATACAATCATGAAAAAGATAAGATGCTCCATTCAATTGGCCTAAAGTACACTGCGCTCTCCTGGTTCTCTTCCTATCTTTCTGGCCGCTCATTCAGTGTATAATTTGCTGGCTCCACATCTTCTCCTCTTCCTTTCACCGTTGGAGTCCCTCAAGGTTCAGTCCTGGGCCCTCTTCTATTCTCCCTCTACACTGCTCCGATTGGACAGACCATCAGCAGATTTGGCTTCCAGTACCATCTTTATGCTGATGACACACAGCTATACACCTCATCCCCTGACCTCACCCCCGCTGTACTACAGAACAGAAGTGACTGTGTGTTTGCAGTTTCAACATCATGTCTGATCTCTATCTGATACTCAACCTTTCCAAAACTGAACTTCTCCTCCCTCTGTCTTCCAACCTCCTTAAACCTGATATGTCCTGCTCTGTGTGCGGCACCACGATAGCTCCTAGGTTGTAGGCTCGCTTTCTGGGTGTTATACTTGACACCGATCTCTCCTTAACCTCCCATATACAATCTCTTGCCCGCTCCTGTCGCTTGCAACTCTAGAATCTGCCCCTTTCTCACCATGGAAACGACAAAAACCCTCACCGTGGCCCTGATCCACTCTCGCATTGGCTACTGTAACTATTAATTGGTCTCCCCCTAACTAGACTCTCTCCTCTACAGTCCACCCTTAATGCAGCAGCCAGGGTCACCTATCTGGCTAGCCGCTACTCAGATGCCTCTGCTCTGTGCCAGTCATTGCACTGGCTGCCCATATATCACAGGATCCAATTCAAACTGCTTGTTCTCACCCACAAAGCTCTCCACAGTGCGGCAACCCCTACATCTCCACCCTCACCCCACCCGTCCTATCCACAGTGCGGCACCCCCTACATCTCCACCCTCCTCTGTCTATCACCACAAAGCTCTCCACAGTGCGGCACCCCCTACATCTCCTCCTCATCTCTATCACCACAAAGCTCTCCACAGTGCAGCACCCCCTACATCTCCACCCTCCTCTCTGTCTACCACCACAAAGCTCTCCACAGTGCGGCACCCCCTACATCTCCACCCTCCTCTCTGTCTATCACCACAAAGCTCTCCACAGTGCGGCACCCCCTACATCTCCACCCTCCTCTGTCTATCACCACAAAGCTCTCCACAGTGCGGCACCCCCTACATCTCCACCCTCCTCTCTGTCTATCACCACAAAGCTCTCCACAGTGCGGCACCCCCCTACATCTCCACCCTCCTCTCTGTCTATCACCACAAAGCTCTCCACAGTGCGGCACCCCCTACATCTCCACCCTCCTCTCTGTCTATCACCTACCCGTCCTCTCCACAGTGCAGCACCCCCTACATCTCCTCCTCATCTCTGTCTACCACCACAAAGCTCTCCACAGTGCGGCACCGCCTATATCTCCACCCTCATGTCTGTCAATCACCTACCCATCCTCTCCACAGTGCGGCACCCCCTACATCTCCACCCTCCTCTCTATCACCACAAAGCTCTCCACAATGCAGCACCTCCCTACATCTCCACCCTCCTCTCTATCACCACAAAGCTCTCCACAGTGCAGCACCCCCTACATCTCCTCCTCATCTCTGTCTATCACCACAAAGCTCTCCACAGTGCAGCACCCCATACATCTCCTCCTCATCTCTGTCTATCACCACAAAGCTCTCCACAGTGCGGCACCCCCTACATCTCTACCCTCCTCTCTGTCTATCACCACAAAGCTCTCCACAGTGCGGCACCCCCTACATCTCCACTCTCATCTCTGTCTATCACCACAAAAGTCTCCACAGTGCGGCACCCCCTACAGATCCACCCTCCTCTCTATCACCACAAAGCTCTCCACAGTGCAGCACCCCCTACATCTCCACCCTCCTCTCTATCACCACAAAGCTCTCCACAGTGCAGCACCCCCTACATCTCCACCTTCCTCTCTATCACCACAAAGCTCTCCACAGTGCATCACCCCCTACATCTCTGCCCTCCTCTCTATCACCACAAAGCTCTCTACAGTGCAGCACCCCCTACATATCCACCCTCCTCTCTATCACCACAAAGCTCTCCACAGTGCGGCACCCCCTACATCTCCACCCTCCTCTCTATCACCACAAAGCTTTCCACAGTGCAGCACCCCCCTACATCTCCGCCCTCCTCTCTATCACCACAAAGCTCTCCACAGTGCAGCACCCCCTACATCTCCGCCCTCCTCTCTATCACCACAAAGCTCTCCACAGTGCAGCACCCCCTACATCTCCGCCCTCCTCTCTATCACCACAAAGCTCTCCACAGTGCAGCACCCCATACATCTCCGCCCTCCTCTCTATCACCACAAAGCTCTCCACAGTGCAGCACCCCCTAGATCTCCACCCTCCTCTCTATCACCACAAAGCTCTCCACAGTGCAGCACCCCCTACATCTCCTCCTCATCTCTGTCTATCACCACAAAGCTCTCCACAGTGCGGCACCCCCTACATCTCCACCCTCATCTCTGTCTATCACCACAAAGCTCTCCACAGTGCGACACCCCCTACATCTCCGCTCTCCTCTCTGTGTATCACCACAAAGCTCTCCACAGTGCGGCACCCCCTACATCTCCACCCTCCTCTGTCTACCACCACAAAGCTCTCCACAGTGTGGCACCCCCTATATCTCCACTCTCCTCTCTGTCTATCACCACAAAGCTCTCCACAGTGCGGCACCCCCTACATCTCCACCCTCCTCTGTCTACCACCACAAAGCTCTCCACAGTGTGGCACCCCCTATATCTCCACCCTCATGTCTGTCTATCACCTACCCGTCCTCTCCACAGTGCGGCACCCCCTACATCTCCACCCTCCTCTGTCTATCACCACAAAGCTCTCCACAATGCAGCACCTCCCTACATCTCCTCCCTCCTCTCTATCACCACAAAGCTCTCAACAGTGCAGCACCCCCTACATCTCCTCCTCATCTCTGTCTATCACCACAAAGCTCTCCACAGTGCAGCACCCCCTACATCTCCATCCTCCTCTGTCTATCACCACAAAGCTCTCCACAGTGCAGCACCCCCTACATCTCCACTCTCCTCTCTATCACCACAAAGCTCTCCACAGTGCAGCACCCCCTACATCTCCTCCCTCCTCTCTGTCTATCACCACAAAGCTCTCCACAATGCAGCACCTCCCTACATCTCCTCCCTCCTCTCTATCACCACAAAGCTCTCCACAGTGCGGCACCCCCTACATCTCCTCCTCATCTCTGTCTATCACCACAAAGCTCTCCACAGTGCAGCACCCCCTACATCTCCATCCTCCTCTGTCTATCACCACAAAGCTCTCCACAGTGCAGCACCCCCTACATCTCCACTCTCCTCTCTATCACCACAAAGCTCTCCACAGTGCAGCACCCCCTACATCTCCACCCTCCTCTCTGTCTATCACCACAAAGCTGTCCACAGTGCGGCACCCCCTACATCTCTACCCTCCTCTCTGTCTATCACCACAAAGCTCTCCACAGTGCGGCACCCCCTACATCTCCTCCTCATCTCTATCACCACAAAGCTCTCCACAGTGCAACACCCCCTACATCTCTACCCTCCTCTCTATCACCACAAAGCTCTCCACAGTGCAGCACCCCCTGCATCTCTACCCTCCTCTCTATCACCACAAAGCTCTCCACAGTGCGGCACCCCCTACATCTCCACTCTCATCTCTGTCTATCACCACAAAAGTCTCCACAGTGCGGCACCCCCTACATCTCCACCCTCCTCTCTGTCTATCACCACAAAGCTCTCCACAGTGCAGCACCCCCTACATCTCCACCCTCCTCTCTGTCTATCACCACAAAGCTCTCCACAGTGCAGCACCCCCTACATCTCCACCCTCCTCTCTGTCTATCACCACAAAGCTCTCCACAGTGCAGCACCCCCCTACATCTCCACCCTCCTCTCTGTCTATCACCACAAAGCTCTCCACAGTGCAGCACCCCCTACATCTCCACCCTCCTCTCTGTCTATCACCACAAAGCTCTCCACAGTGCAGCACCCCCTACATCTCCACCCTCCTCTCTGTCTATCACCACAAAGCTCTCCACAGTGCAGCACCCCCTACATCTCCACCCTCCTCTCTGTCTATCACCACAAAGCTTTCCACAGTGCGGCACCCCCTACATCTCCACTCTCATCTCTGTCTATCACCACAAAAGTCTCCACAGTGCGGCACCCCCTACATCTCCACCCTCCTCTCTGTCTATCACCTCAAAGCTCTCCACAGTGCAGCACCCCCTACATCTCCACCCTCCTCTCTATCACCACAAAGCTCTCCACACTGCAGCACCCCCTACATCTCTGCCCTCCTCTCTATCACCACAAAGCTCTCCACAGTGCAGCACCCCCTACATCTCCACCCTCCTCTCTATCACCACAAAGCTCTCCACAGTGCGGCACCCCCTACATCTCCACCCTCATCTCTGTCTATCACCAGAAAGCTCTCCACAGTGCGGCACCCCCTACATCTCCCCCCTCCTCTATCACTACAAAGCTCTCCACAGTGCAGCACCCCCTACATCTCCACCTCATCTCTATCACCACAAAGCTCCCCACAGTGCAGCACCGCCTACATCTCTGCCCTCCTCTCTATCACCACAAAGCTCCCCACAGTGCAGCACCCCCTACATCTCCACCCTCCTCTCTATCACCACAAAGCTCTCCACAGTGCAGCACCCCCTACATCTCTGCCCTCCTCTCTATCACCACAAAGCTCCCCACAGTGCAGCACCTCCTACATCTCCTCCCTCCTCTCTATCACCACAAAGCTCTCCACAGTGCAGCACCCCCTACATCTCCACCCTCCTCTCTGTCTATCACCACAAAGCTCTCCACAGTACGACACCCCCTACATCTCCACCCTCCTCTCTGTCTATCACCACAAAGCTCTCCACAGTGCAGCACCCCCTACATCTCCACCCTCCTCTGTCTATCACCCCACCCATTCTCTATGCTCTGCAAATGACTTTCTACTAACATCCACACTAATCTGAACCTCCCAGTCTCGGATCCAAGACTTCTCCTGAGCTGCACCAATCCTCTGGAACGCTCTACCCCAAGAAACTAGGGCGAACCACAACTTACTCAGCTTCAGACGCTCCCTAAAAATGCATCTTTTTAGGGTGGCCTATCACACTCCCTAATCAAATTCAATTCACATAGTCCCACCATGACTTCTCAGAACACAACTCCATGTGAAACTCCACTGCACCCAAAAGCATCTCAAAGTTTTGGCTGACTGGTCCATCTATCCCCCATTTCTCTGAGATGGCTGGATTGTCATTGGAAATGAGCAGTGCACCTGTAACTTGTCTCCCCCACATCTCATTGTAGATTGTAAGCTCTTATGAGCAGGGTTGTCTATTTTGCTCTAATTATTGTATTTTCTATAACTGTTACTTGCTTGTATATGAACCTCCTTAATTGTAAAGCGCTGCGGAATATGTTGGCGCTATAAAAATAAAGATTATTATTATTATAATTCGTGTCTAACCACATGTTGGGGTTCTATGAGGAGGTAAGTGCAGATCCGGATATTGGTAATGCAGCTGATTGGATTTATTTTGACTTTGCAAAGGCATTTGATACTGTACCACATAATAGCCTTAGGCCTAAGACACACGGTATGAAAATTGGACCGAGTGGAGTGTGATAAAACATCGCATTCCACTCGAACCAATATTAGCCTATGAGTCAGCACACATGAGTGATTGTTTTCTCGATCCGATTGGGGCTGAGATAATAATCGCAGCATGCTTCTCTCTGCGAGAGAAAGATCGCACTGCACTCGCGGTACACCAGTGCACCACGAGTGCAGGGCGAGAATGGCAATAGCCGGCTACAGAGGAGAGAAGGAGATAAATCCCTCCCTTTCCTCCTCAGCGCCGTCCCGTCCCCCGCAGCTGAGGACCTCAGTCGCATTGACACTCTCATGACACTCAGCTCCTGCTGTACTGCCAGTGTGAGCTGAGTGTCATGCGAGGAACGCATTAGTCCCCATGTGGCCCCAGCCTCATACTGAAGCTCCAGAAACAAGGACTAGGGGAAACTATAAGCAGATGGGTAAGGAATTGGCTACAAGATAGGAAACAAAGATTAGTCATAAATGGTACATTCTCTAAATGGGCCATAGTCAGCAGTGGGGGCCGCAGGGATCTGTACTGGGAAAAACAAGATTTTAGGGTGTACAGTAAGAGAGATTAGATCCCGTGATTCCAACGTATTGTTACCCCTCTATAAACCACTTGTAAGGCCACATCTGGAATATGAGATCCAGTTTTGGGCTCCACATTTTAAAAAGGATATTAAAAAGATAGAGTCAGTTCAGTCAGCAACTAGATTATTACAAGCAATGGAGGCCGCCCATATGATGAGTAATGGAGGCCGCCCGTATGATGAGTAATGGAGGTTGCCCGTATGATGAGGAATAGAGGCCGCCCGTATGATGAGGAATGGAGGCCGCCTGTATGATGAGGAATGGAGGCCGCCCGTATGATGAGTAATAGAGGCCACCCGTATGATGAGTAATGGAGGCCGCCCGTATGATGAGGAATGGAGGTCGCCCGTATGATGAGTAATGGAGGCCGCCCGTATGATGCGTAATGGAGGCCGCCCGTATGATGAGGAATGGAGGCCGCCCGTATGATGAGGAATGGAGGCCGCCCGTATTATGAGAGGTGAAAAAAGTTGGATTTGATTAGCTTAGAAAAAAGACGTCTCGGAGGAGATCTCATTATATATATATATATATATATATATATATATATATATATAAAAATACATGTGTGGTCAATATAAAAAGGACGGCACAGGACTTATTCCTTCCAAAGACCATACTAAGGACCAGGGGGCACTCACTACAAGTGGAAGAAAGGTGATTTCAGCAGCTAAATAGGAAAGGGTTCTTTACAGTTAGAGCTGTCAGAGTGTGGAATGCCCTACCACAAGAGGTAGTAATGGCAGATACTAGAACAGCTTTGTATCAGGGCTGGATGATTTCCTTAGTACACACAACATTGTTGGTTATAAATGATTTAATGACAAAATATATAATTGGACTTTCTTCAACCTATGTAACTATGTAATTGGCATAGCGTTCCCCCCCATGTATTGATACCAGCACAGATAAAGTGCAGGAGTACAGACTGCAGCCCCCAGCCGTGCACTTATCTTTGCTATGTATCAAAATAAGAGGAACCGCATGTAGCTTTTTTTTACTTATTGAAAAAAACAGAGTGCGGTCCCCCCAATTTTGAATCCAAGCCAAGATAAAGCCCGATATCTGGGGGCTGATATTCTCAGGCTGGTGAGACCCATGGTTATTGGGCCCACCCAGCTTAAAATTAGCAGCCTGCAGCCGCCTGGGATTGCCACATCCATTGGATGTGACAATATCAGCACTTTACTGGTTCATCCCGATTTCCCTGGTGTGGTGGCAATCGGGGTAATAAGGGATTAATCGTAATTCACAGCTGCCACTAATCCCTGGATTAGTAATGGGGAGGGTCTATGAGAACCCCCATTACTAATCTGTAAGTGAAAGTAAATACAGTGGGTCCAGAAAGTATTCAGACACCTTTACATTTTTCACTCTGTTTCATTCCAGGCATTTGGTAAATTCAAAACAGTTCAATTTTTTTCTAATTAATGTACACTCTGCACCCCATCCCCCATGTTGACAGATAAAAAAAACCTCAAAAATGTAGAAATTTTTGCCAATTGTTTAAACAAGAGAAACTGAAATATCACATGGTCATAAGTATTGAGCCCCTTTGCTCAGTATATCCCATGGTGATAAGTATTCAGCCCCTTTGCTCAGACACTCATATGTAAGTCACATGCTGTCCATTTCCTTGTGATCATCCTTTAGATGGTTCTGCTCCTTCATTGGAGTCCAGCTGTGTGTAATTAAACTGATAGGACTTGATTTGGAAAGTCGCACCCCTGTCTATATAAGACCTCACAGCTCACACTGCATGTCACACCAAATGAGAATCATGAGGTTAAAGGAACTGCCCAAGGAGCTCAGAGACAGAATTGTGGCAAGGCACACATCTGGCCAAGGTTACAAAAGAATTTCTGCAGTACTCAAGGTTCCTAAGAGCACAGTGGCCTCCATAATCCTTAGATGGAAGAAGTTTGGGACCACCAGAATTCTTCCTAGACCTGGCCGTCCACCCAAACTGAGCAATCATGGGAGAAGAGCCTTGGTGAGAGAGGTAAAGAAGATCACTGTGGCTGAGCTCCAGAGATGCAGTAGGGAGATGGGAGAAAGTTGCACAAAGTGTATCACTGCAGCCTCCACCAGTCAGGCCTTTATGGCAGAGTGGCCCGACAGAAGACTCTCCTCAGTGCAAGACGTATGAAAGACGCATAGAGTTTGTAAAAAAACATATGAAGGACTCCCAGACTATGAGAAATAAGATTCTCTGGTCTGAGGAGACGAAGATAGAACTTTTTCGTAATAATTCTAAGCGATATGTGTGGAGAAAACCAGGCACTGCTCATCACCTACCAAATACAATCCCCACAGTGAGACATGGTAGAGGCAGCATCATGCTATGGTGGTGTTTTTCAGCTGCAGGGACTGGACAACTGGTTGTAACTGAAGGAAAGATGAATGCGGCCAAATACAGAGATATCCTGGAAGAAAACCTCTTCCAGAGTGCTCTGGACCTCAGACTTGGCCGAAAGTTCACCTTCCAACAAGACAATGACCCTAAGTACACAGCTAAAGTAACAAAGGAGTGGCTTCAGAACAACTCTGTGACCATTCTTGACCGGCCCAACCAGAGCCCTGACCTACAGTCATATGAAAACGTTTGTGCACCCCTATTAATGTTAACCTTTTTTCTTTATAACAATTTGGGTTTTTGCTATTTCAGTGTCATATATCTAATAACTGATGGACTGAGTAATATTTCTGGATTGAAATGAGGTTTATTGTACTAACAGAAAATGTGCAATCTGCATTTAAACAAAATTTGACCGGTGCAAAAGTATGGGCACCCTTATCAATTTCTTGATTTGAACACTCGTAACTACTTTTTACTGACTTACTAAAGCACTAAATTGGTTTTGTAACCTCATTGAGCTTTGAGCTTCATAGGCAGGTGTATCCAATCATGAGAAAAGGCATTTAAGGTGGCCACTTGCAAGTTATTCTCCTATTTGAATCTCCTATGAAGAGTGGCATCATGGGCTCCTCAAAACAACTCTCAAATGATCTGAAAACAAAGATTATTCACCATAGTTGTTCAGGGGAAGGTACAAAAAGTTGTCTCAGAGATTTAAACTGTCAGTTTCCACTGTGAGGAACATGGTAAGGAAATGGAAGAACACAGGTACAGTTCTTGTTAAGCCCAGAAGTGGCAGGCCAAGAAAAATATCAGAAAGGCAGAGAAGAAGAATGGTGAGAACAGTCAAGGACAATCCACAGACCACCTCCAAAGACCTGCAGCATCATCTTGCACAGTGACACCATCTGCAGCATCGGTCAACAATGCAATGCACTTTGCACAAGGAGAAGCTGTATGGGAGAGTGATGCGAAAGAAGCAGTTTCTGCAAGCACGCCACAAAAAGAGTCGCCTGAGGTATGCAAAAGCACATTTGGACAAGCCAGTTACATTTTGGAAGAAGGTCCTGTGGACTGATGAAACAAAGATTGAGTTGTTTGGTCATACAAAAAGGCATTATGCATGGAGGCAAAAAACACGGCATTCCAAGAAAAGCACTTGCTACCCACAGTAAAATTTGGTGGCGGTTCCATCATGCTTTGGGGCTGTGTGGCCAATGCTGGCACCGGGAATCTTGTTAAAGTTGAGGGTCTCATGGATTCAACTCAGTATCAGCAGATTCTTGACAATAATGTGCAAGAATCAGTGACGAAGTTGAAGTTACGCAGGGGATGGATATTTCAGCAAGACAATGATCCAAAACACCGCTCCAAATCTACTCAGGCATTCATGCAGAGGAACAATTACAATGTTCTGGAATGGCCATCCCAGTCCCCAGACCTGAATATCATTGAACATCTGTGGGATGATGTGAAGCGGCTGTCCATGCTCGGCGACCATCAAACTTAACTGGAATTGTTTTGTAAACAGGAATGGTCAAATCTACCTTCATCCAGGATCCAGGAACTCATTAAAAGCTACAGGAAGCCACTAGAGGCTGTGATTTATGCAAAAGGAGGATCTACAGAATATTAATGTCACTTTTATGTTGAGGTGCCCATACTTTTGCACTGGACAAATTTTGTTTAAATGCGGATTGCACATTTTCTGTTAGTACAATAAACCTCACATCAATCCAGAAATATTACTCAGTCCATCAGTTATTAGATATATGAAACTGAAATAGCAAAACCCAAATTGTTATAAAGAAAAAAGGTTACATTAATAGGGGTGCCCAAACTTTTTCATATGACTGTAAACCCAATTGAGCATCTCTGGAAAGACCTGAAAATGGCGTCCACCAATATTCACCATCCATCGTGACGGAATTGGAGAGGATCTGCAAGGAAGAATGGCCGAGGATCCCAAAATCCAGGATCCCAAGAAGACTCATGGCTGTACTAGCTCAAAGGGATGGTGCCACTACTCAATGCTGAGCAAAGGGGCTGAATACTTATGACCATGCGATATACTGAGCAAAGGGGCTGAATACTTATGACCATGTGAGATTTCAGGTTTTCTTGTTTAATAAATTTGCAAAAATGTCTACATTTCTGTTTTTTTTCTGTCAAGATGGGGGATAGGGTGCAGAGTGTACATTAATGAAAAAAACAACTTTTTTTTATTTTACCAAATGTCTACAAGGAAACAAAGAGTGAACAATTTAAAGTGGTCTGAATACTTTCCATACCCAGTGTAGATACAAACAACAAAAAAAAAATCCTTATTTTGAAATATAATACAAAAAAACCCCACCCTCTTTCACCAATTTATTATCCCTCAAAACGCCCATGAAGGTTAACCATAATCCACACTAGGTCCCACAACGATCCTGGCTCTGCTACATCTGAAATTACAGTGCGAGGCCAAAGAACATAACTGCCAGCTGTATCTGCAGGCAGAAAATGAACCAAAGCGATCAGCAGTGACTTAATTCAGGTGAGCTGCGGGCCACAGCTGGAGGTTCCCATGGCCCTTCACTTGTGACCGCTGGTAACCTGACCTCAGTGGACCTCAATGAACTCACAGACCTGCATCTCCTGCAAAACCGAGGAAAGAGAGCGCAAATAGGGTCTTACCAGACTAAAAATGTGGTGTACAAGTTATTACACTAACCTTTCAGGGTTGTCAGAGTCACAACCCCTATGAAGGCTTGAAAAATAATGGCGACTGCTGCAGCCCCACGTGGGTTAATATTCAGTGCTGGAGAGGAGAAGTAGGGTTAATGCCGCGCTTCCGCCGAATAGAAAAATTGTTGATGATTAACAAATTCTTTTATTTCATAGGTCTACGCGTTTCAGGGATCCAGTCCCCTTCTTCAGGACAAAAAGGAGAATCAACAATATGCAGACATACAGAGATTGACAGTTATATACACATGTGATGCAATAGAGACCGCGCACTGAAGATTAAAAAAAATCGGCGAGCAAGCACATCTGCCTCTATCGTAGTATTTTATACAATGAAGAATTACAAAACATCGGACTTTCACACACGGATATAAAATATGGTTCATTATTGCAATTAGATAAATAAATATCAAAAATTGAAAGACAAAATAAAATTACAAAAAATAAGAAAAAAAGATGAAAAAACCTAAATAAAGACATTAGAACTCTGATGTCCTACATATTTATATATATATATATATATATATATATATATATAGTGTACCTGACTTTTATTGATTGATCATCCCTAAAACGCATAGACCTAATAAAATAATTTATTAATAATCAACAATTTCTCTAAATCGGTGGCAGCGCGGCATTATCCCTGCTTCTCCTATCCAGCAGCGAATATAGATCTGCATCCCCTGGCACATAAGTGTGGGGGTTTTTTTTGCTAAGAGATACAGATTTAGTACCGAAATTTTTACACCATATTCCTGTACCCAAGCTGCCCCTCCTGGAAAAAAAAATCGCATCTTTATCACATGCGTTATGATGCAGTTTTCATATGTTGGGGTTTTTTTTCCTAGAAGGTGTAGATTGGGTGCAGGAATATGGTGTAAAAATTTCAGCACCAAATCTGCATCTTCTGGCTAAAAAATGCACAAAAATGGTTTTGACGCCGTTTCAGCATGGTTTTCTGACAGGAGGTGCAAGTTTGGTGTTGAAATCTGGTGCAGACATTTCAGCAGAAATGTGCACCTCCTGGCAGAAATCTCCACCGAAACGGCATCAAAACTGTTTTTGTGCATGTTTTTGCCAAGAGATGCAGATTTGGTGCTGAAATGTTTCCCAATCTACACCTCCTATCTCCAAACCTATCTCCAATCTAAACCCAATCTACACCTCCTTCCAAAAAAACGCATCAAAACCTCAGGCGGTATGATGCGGTTTTTACAGCATAGTCTTGCACTTAATCTACACCTCCTTGCAAAAAAAACGCATCAAAACCTCAGGCGGTATGATGCGGTTGCCAGGAGGTGTAGATTGAGTGCAAGACTACAGTGTAAAAATTTCAGTGCCAAATCTGCATCTCTGGAGATCTGGGTATGTGAACTCAGTGACGTCACCTAAAGTGAGGTGACTAAGTTCATTTAGGTTAGGTTACCTACAATCATAGGTGGAGGGCCATGGCAACCTCCAGCTGTGAACGAAAATAACCCGAGTGACGTCACAGCTGATCGCTACTGAGTCTCTGCCTGAAGTTACAGAGTGCGGTCATGTGCTATGGCCGCACTTTCAGTTTAGATGTAGCAAAGCCAGGATCATCGTGGGACCTCGTGTGGATTACATCAGACCATCAGGTGTTTTTTCGGATTTAATAAAGTGGTGAAAAAAAGCAACAAAGAGAGGGATAAAATCTCCTCCAAAAATTCAGCAATTACTTAAGGTAAAATAGAGGGCAGCAGTTATAACCTGCATAAGCCAAGGAACTAATGCACTAGTTGAATGCAGCAAGGTCTCCAATAAGGTGGAGGCATCACAGGTGCAAAAGAAGCAAATCACTCACACACTTCCAATCAATGGAGGGGGCGATTGCTCGATGATAAAATTCCACACTAGTGGCTTGTATAGTTAATGTTAGGCCTTGTATATAGGAGTTCCCATCCCTGTATGGTGCACTTGGATAGTACTGGCGCAGCCCGCCTGGTCGAATAGTATGGGCGTGACTAATAGGCTGCTAACCAGTTACTGTGCACCTACATGTGTGAACAGCGCCCTATACAAGCCACTTGTGTGCAATTTTATCATCCAGCAATCGCCATCAATAAGCATGGGTCTCCCCAGCCTTAGAATACCAGTCCTCAGCTGTCGGGCTTCATCTTGTCTGGGTACCAAAATTGTGGGGGACCACAGGCTGTTTTCTTTCATTATTTAATTTAAAAAAGCCACATGCGGTTCCTCTTGTTTTGATACATAGCCAAGATAAAGCGCATGGCTACAGGCTGCAGCCCCCAGCCGTGTGCTTATCTGTGCTGTTATCAATAGATGTGGGATTCTACGCCAATTGTTTTAATTTATTTCGTTTATACCACGATAGACCCGCGCACAGTGTCTGTGATTCCAAGCAATCACATACTGTCTGAGGGTAAAGTCTAAAGTCTATCTGCAGCCAGAGACGCTGGTGGCCGAATAAAGCAGTGAATATGTATGAGGATAATCAGCGGCCCCCGGAAGTACAGCTGCGGGAGCAGTTACAGCAGCGGAAGACTCGGTAAGTATGTCTTGCTTTCACCCTTTTGCTTCTTTTTTTTACACTGATTTTCCTTGCCAATCACAGCCATACCAATACTTGACATAGCTGTAATGGGGCCGGGAGTGGGTTTTCTGCAAATTAACCTGAACATTGCTGACATTTGACCAAAGTGCATGGGTAGCCGAGCCCGAACCAAACATGCTAAGGCTCGTACCGAATTTGAAATTGGCGAATCTATATCGTACTCCGCTCATTCACTCATTTCTATTAAACAGTACCCCCTCAGCCCTACACAGGATGCAGCTATTGGAATAATGATAAAAAGAGTTGCTCAAGTCAAGGACAATCATTCCTACTACCTCCACTTGTAATACGCCCCTGTACTGCAAAAAGATAAACAGTTGAAAAAGCTCAACCAGCAAATTACCATATGGTTCATAATCTTTGAGCTACAAATGAGGTCACTGAGCTCATAACCCCTATAATCCTAAATTCTCATACTCTATTAGCTCAAATTCCACACATTTTACATTGATTAAAAGAGCAAATGCATTCTTTTCCGTGCCTCTGCAGCCAGGCTGCCAGTGTCTATTTGCTTTCATTCATGGTCAAAATAGCATAACTGGATAGTGCTGCCACAAGGTGCCCAAAATTCACCAACAATGAATAGTGCTGCAATGTCCTCAGTGTTACAAAAAAATGAGCTTCTCCATATTCAGAGTTTGTGTTACTTCAGTATGTGCAAAATCCATTGCTTTATTGCCCGGATCAAATGTCACGAACAATCCATCTCTCGTTTGTGTTTTCTTGCAAAACATGGATGTAAATCATCTAAGACTAAACTCTAGTTCTGTTTGCAGAAGGTAGTCTTTTTAGGTCATTGTCCAGCTCAAATGTACCAAGCATCTCACAGAAGAAATAAAGATGGCAATACAATAGCTTAAATTGCCCCAAAAACATCACACGACTCAGAACCTTGCTGGGTTTGGTGTCATATTATAAGCCATGGATACAATCAGCATCCCAACTCATTCAGCCCCTGTATGATTGTTTGGCCACAGAACCCTTCCATCTGACCCCAGAAGCTGAACAAAAGTTTTACTCCCAAAATTTTTTGATTAACCGTGCCCCAGGTCTTAGTTTACCCAACTATATTAGACCATTTTCTTTGTTCTGTACTGAGATGAATGGCTATGCCAGTTCAGTACTTATACAAAAACATGGACAACAACAAAAGACGTGTGGCATATTATTCAGCTAGACAAGATCCCGTTGCCAGGGGTGCACCTTTTCTTTGTCAGAGCTATTGCTGGAGTTCAAGCCATGCTTTCAAAGGCCACAGAAAAAATTCTCGATTACAAGGTCATTCTTTAGACTCAACATGATATTCATAGTGTCCTCAGTCAGGTACAACCAAGACATCTCAATGACTTGGCAGCTTTGACTTTGCCAATGCCACCAACTGTAGAACTGAAAACAGTGTAAAGTTTATAATCCAGCCACACTTCTGCCACTGGCTTCAGAAGGGGGGAAAGATGCGGACAGTGATCTAATTTTACATTTATCAGCAAAGAAGGAAATCATGAACATACATACACCTCATGATTGCGTTGTTCTAAAGCAAGAAGAAACGGCAGGGTTTGAACATGTCTCAGATGAGCCCATTGCTAATGCAGATTGAGTTTTTTGTAGATGGATCCAGATAACGAGATGGTAATCGATTATACACTGGATATGCTGTGGTTACACAACATGAGGTAATAACAGCTTAACCACTCCGTCCTAGCCTGTCGGCACAGCAGGCAGAGCTGAAGGCCCTCATTGAGGCGTGTAGAGCGGCAAAGGGTAAGAGGGCCAATGTGTATGTCGATAGCAGATATTCTTTTGGAACTTGTCGCAATTATGGTACAATATGGAAAGCTATATCTTTTCAAATGTCAAATGGGACACCAATATAAAAATGCAGAGTGTATGAGCCCTGATGGAGGTTCTTCTGTTACCAACTAAGCTTGATGTAGTGAAGATAAAAGCTCACACTTGAGCTGACACTGATGAAGCCAGAAGAAATACTTGTGCAGATGCAGCAGTCAAGGAAGCAGAGAAGAGTCCTGGAGTTGAGAGTCTAGAGCAAATTCAGACCATGACCTCAGTGGCACATGTCATTCCTGATATTCTTAAGTCCCTAAAAAAGGTGGTTCAACAGGAAAAGAAGTGAGAAACGCAAGGAACGCAGCTGTCTGAGGAAGGATTGTGGTAAAAAGGCTGTAAACTTTATCTGCCACAAGCTTTCTTCTCAATGATGGCCCAGGTAAGCCCCTTCTGACTTGTGTATTTGTCAAAACCATATATGTATGTGCTTTGGTAGACAAGGTATGGGTGACACCAGGGTTCGGTACACAGGCGGCCAAGTATACCCAGTCTTGCATGACGTGTGCCCAACACAGTGTGGGAATAACTATAAAAACTGCAGAAAGACACCCATCGTCCTCAATATCCGTTTCAGAGATTGCAGATTGACAATATACAGCTACCACAAGTAGGTGTATATGGGTTTGTGCTCATTTGTGTTGATCTCTTTCATCCGGTGCAGAAAGCTACAGCTAAGGTTACTGCTCAAAAACTCATGAAGGAGGTGGTATGCAGATATGGGGTTCCTGAAGTAATTGAAAGTAATAGAGGTATAGATTTTACAGTAGAGTTGATGAGAGAGATATTAGTCTCTGGACATTGTGGACGTTCTTCATACTCCTTACCATCCACAGAGTAGTGGGAAGGTTGAAAGACTAAATGGAACATTAAAGTTAAAATTTCAGAAGACAACAGAGGAGACAGGCAAGCCATGCACCGGATGTTTGCCTTTAGCTCCTTTCTTAATGAGATACACTTGAGGTAGAAAAACAGGTCTCTCTCCATATGAGATACTTTGTTGTTCAGCACCTAGAACAGGACTATACTTACCACAGTTCCTTCCGATACAACGTGATAACTTGAACAGCTATGTACAAGCCTTGCATAATAGATAATGTTGTGCATAAACAGGTGTATTCTTCTATTCTAGACCCTGAATCAGTGTCTGGAACATATGATCTCAAGCCTGGAGACTGGGTGGTCGTAAAAAGACATCCTAATTGCCTTGAATCAAGGTTTGACAGCCCATTCCAATTCCAGCCCATTCGGAGAAGCTTGAGGGGAAAACCCACTTGGATTCATGCCAACCATTGTAAAAGTCACACCACCAGCAGAATGATGACGATGATCTTTTTTCCTGTTATAATAATATTAATGGCATAATTGTTCAACATGTGATTTAAAAGGGAACCAGCAGGCTAGCAGAAATTAACTCCCGCTAGCCCGATCACTACTAGCACACAGCTGGTCGATGTTCAAGCCTGCCTGTGCAACTCAGAAGCACCAGAGAAACCATAACGTGGAGAGTCGGAGTCTGCAACCGCCATGATACTCGGTGAGTTTACAGCCAAACACCGTGTGACGCCGGTCCACATGTAAGGGAAATCCTATTAATGAACCCCTGCACTTACTGTATGTTACAGACTTCAAAGAAGAAGAGATCCAGAGTTGTGATACAATTATGGGTATTCAGGTAGGGAACTGAGGTGAAGCAGGTAGGAAAGTCCCGAGGACACGGATAATGTGCTCCTCTATATATCATGATATACCCATAATTGGTCACAAAAAGGAGGATTGTGAGAGAACAGAATCCATTTTGTTCTTCTAGTCTCCATCTTGTACTTAACTCTGATGTCATAGTGATCAATTAACAGTGAATCGGGAGGGAAGTTTCACATTTCTTTTCATGCCATTATTGGTCCTATTGACTCATAGGTTGGAGCCAACTTTCCTTTGTCAGTTACACTATTTTATGTGCCAACATGCGCCAATAAAGGAGAAGTCGAATCTAATCACACCATAGAAGGCTGTGCTGTATTGATTTTCTCAAGATCTCAAAACGTATTTTAATATTTGGAGCTCGGAAGAAAGTGAATTTCGCTCACACCCTCTATAAACCATTTTAATTATTTTGACCAGAATTGGTTCTTGGTAGAAAATGGAAATGTTCAGTATTAATGCCCTTTAAAAAAAAAAGCATTTGCAATCAGTAGAAGCAGAAAAGTACAAAAAAAGTCAGCTCACCCATCCATCATGGAACCATGCAATGGAAAGCAGCTGTGTCCACTGGTGGTAAATAGGAAGAGGAAGGATCCGGCGCTAGTTTCCAAAAAATCCATAATTATTGAAATATATGTATATATATATATATCTATGTATGTATATATATATATATATATATATATATATATATATACATACATGAAAAAATGGTTTTATTCAATAAAACCAAGAAAACGCAATAAGAGGAAAATCCTTCAGCAATAAACGCGTTTCATATCTTCAAATTCCCATCCATTGTATAAATCAAGGCATGTGTCCTCGGCGTTTTACATCATATCCTGTCAATCACATGTCTATCAACCACCAATCACAGAAAAGCCTCAAACCACAGGTCCTAGAACATTCACTTGTATAAAGTTAATTCAAATACATAAATAACAATGCAAATTTATATTTAAATACTCTCATCAGAAAATACATTTAACAATAATTGTTCTAATTGTAATGGAGTATATCATCATTCCCTTTATTCCGTCCCTGCGGCGTTCTGCTTTGTAAATGGTAAATCCACCAGGACTCCCAATTTCGCAAAATCCTACCAAGATCACCTCCCCGTACCGGTAATTTAACTTTCTCAATTTATTGAATTTTGCACATACTAGTGTCTCCCCCATGGACAGTGGAAAAATGTCTGGTAATAGCGGAACATTTAACTGTAAGGTTTTTTACCGCATCAGACAAATGCCTGCAGATCTGAATTTTAGTGGCCTTGACGTGCAGCCCACATATTGTAGGCTGTATGTCATGCAAGTTATAAGATAAATCAGGCCTTGCGTACTGCAATTAATGTTTTTATTTTTAATCTCTTTCCTGTAGATGTGGAGACAAAAAAAAATTACCTTAACAGCATGGTCACAGCAAATACATCTGCTGTGACCACACTTATAGTCTGCAAAAAAATTATCCATATTATTCCTATCCCCACATAAAAAGAGGGGATAACATAGTCTGTAACGTTGGTGATCTAGTGGCCACAAATCTTATTGGCTCAGATAATGTTTTTGAGATTCAGATTCTGAAGGATTGGTAGAAATATTGAAAGTATTCCCTTAATTCTATCAAACTAAGGACTGAATTGTGTAACAAACGTGATCTCTTTCTGTTGTTTACCAAAACTTACTATCCTTACACCATTTTATATCCTTCAACATATCCTCTCTTGGTAGGATTTTGCTTAATCGGGAGTCCTCGTGGATTTACCGTTTACAAAGCAGATCGCCGCAGGGACTGAATAAAAGGCATGATATTATACCACATTATGATTACAACAATTATTGTTAAAACCATTTTTTGATAAACTTTCTGATGAGTGTATTTAAATAAAAATTTGCATTGTTATTTATGTATTTGATCAACTTTATACAAGTGAATGTTCTAGAACCTGTGGTTTAAGGCTTTTCTGTGATTGGTGGTCGATAGAAATGTGATTGACAGGATATGATGTAAATTGCCAAGGACATGCGCCTTGATTTCGACTTCCTCGGCTCGACTCCCAGTTTCCACTGTACTATCATTACTAGAAGAAACAGATGCCTAAGCTGAGCGTTATCAGACACAACAGTAGAAGTAGCTAATAAAGCTTCAAAAAGGAACCTGAAGACCTCTCTCTTCCGCCAAGCCTGCAACCTGCAGTAACCCTCAGTCCTCCATAGCACCATATGACCATCACTACCACCATCACCTACTGTATTCTCACCCATCCCTTGTAGACTGAGCCCTAGCAGGCAGGGTCCTCTCTCCTCCTATATCCTCACCCAGCCCTTGTAGACTGTGAGCCCTCGTGGGAGAGGTCCTCGCTCTTCACGTACCAGTCTGTGCCTTGTATTGTTTCATTATTGTTATTGTCCCTATTATGTATACCCCTTCTCTCATGTAAAGTGCCATGGAAAAAATGGCGCTATAAAAACCAATAATTTTGTTAGTATAGAAACAATTCTACGGACCCAGAGTTGGCATAGTATTTTCACTTAATCACTAGATGGGAAATCCTTTGATTATCTTAATTAATCACATAGTTACTTAGGTTGAATAAAGACCTAGGTCCATCTAGTTCAAGCTTCCTCCAACAGTTCTACATTATGTCCCTAAGTCACTTATAACCAACAATGTTGTGTACTGAGGAATCATCCGCCCTTTTTTAAAAGCTGTTATAGTATCTGCCATTACTACCACCTTCCAACGGGAAGACCAGCGGTGCAGACAACGTCCTTCCTCCATTATATTCTCTGAAGATTTCCATATCTGATATAGCCTAATATTTCTAGCTTTGCCACTACTCATCTTCTTGTCAACACTGACTAACTTGATCTCTAACCCTGTGGTCCATGACTGGATGACAGTTCTTCTGAATCATACTTAGATCATATGTTTCTATGTTGGCTTGAAATCAGTTTTAGAGAACCATAGGAGGTCAAAATGAGAACGGATCGAAGCTGCCCAGTAGCCCAGCAAACACTTGTTCTCAGAGGACAGATTGTTGTGGTCTTCAGTTCTCCCAGTACAGAATCTAGTGGTCTCTGCTACTTCTAGTACATAATCTCGTCATCTGAACTGCGACCATTACACAGCACAAGAAATAAACACTTTTTGTCTGCTACTTGGCAAAAACCATGTGCGCTATACTAAATCGAATGCGCTGAATCCAAATCTGAAGTTAGTTTTTTTGTAGCACGTCAGGATATTAAGTTATTCCAATTTTTGTGAAAATTAAAATAAGCAATTAATAAAGATACAGAATCGTTATGTCCCACAGTTTCACAACATGTATTACCATTTTTATTGAAAAAGAAGTATAGGTAAATAAACCAAAAAACTTAAAAATCACTTATAGTAGCTTAAGAAATCGCCTTGAACTCAGCAGAGTACTTTTAAAAGTGCTTCAGGCACTTGCTTTTGCGCTTGTGAGTGGTCCTAGTGGCCCGTTGCAAAAACCAGCAGTAATCGCCCATCATGTTGGGGTTAAAGCGACCTGGGTATCTTTTTTCCATAGTAGAAATGTCCTGGTGGAATCTCTCACCATGTTCGTCACTGACATTACCCATATTTGGAGGAAAGAAGTCAAGATGTGAATGTAGGAAATGCATTTTCAATGACATTCGGGCACCATGCATTTCGTATGCTTGAAGCATATTGTCTATTAGTTCAGCATAGTTTTCTGCTCTTTCGTTTCCAAGGAAGTTTTGAACTACTACTATAAATGCATCCCATGCAGTTAGTTCAAGTGGGGTGAGTTCTTTCTTGAAGATTTCATCATGGATTAGTTGGTGGATTTCAGGACCAATAAAGATTCCTGCTTTGAGTTTGGCCTCAGTTTTCAATGCACTAAACCTTTCCTTCAGATACTTAAATCCATTCCCTTGACGATCCATTGCTACTACAACATTTTTCATTAGTCCTAGTTTAATGTGAAGAGGTGGAAGATAAACTTTAAGTGGATCGACAAGTGATTCGTGTTGAACATTGTGCTTACCAATCTTATGTTCATCTCTATTGGGCCACCGTTTAATTTTATAATGGTTGTTGTCATCTCGACTGTTCCATAGGCACAGAAAGCACATATGCTTAGTGTAACCTAACTGCAAACCAAGGACTAGTGCAACAACTTTGAGGTCAGCACAAATGTTCCATTGATGTTCTGAATATTTAATCAATTTCAGAATGATCTGCATAGAAGCATAGGTCTCTTTCATTCCAACCGCATGTGCAATGCCTTCAACAATGCCTGAATAGGCGTATGGCCTTTTCTAAGTATAACTCAAAATCTGGACGTGCTGTGCAAATTCTGAGTTCATATTTGGAATCAGCATGTTCAAATTAGTAAAGAACACATGTTTTACCCTCAGTAGCAAAATCATTGTTGTGCTGTGTTATAGATGTTTAGGGTCTTCAATGCACCCTCTACAGTATGTAATAGCCTTAATTGCTCCCAGTAGGGAACTTGTGGTCTTTCAGTACAGATCCTCAGTCTCTTCTACACCTGGTACTGATCCCTGTTTAGAACCTAATGAGGTCCCCTTCTTCTAGGACAGAACGTGTGGTCTTCCAGTACAGATCCTTTTGTCTTTTTCTGCACCCAGTACTGATACTTGTGGTCATCTCTGCTCCCAGTGTCCACTTCTCCCAGGACAGAACTTCTGATCTTCCAGTACAGATCCTTGTGACCCCATCTTCTCCTGTTACAGATCCTTGTGGCCGCATCTCCTCCTGTTACAGATCCTTATGATCTCCTTTACTCCCGCTACAGATCCTTAGGGTCTCCTCTGCTCCTGGTTCAGATTCTTACGGTTTCCTCAGGTCACAGTAAAGATTCTTATTTTTCTTACAACTAATTTATTTTTTTGGGGAAGGCTAATTGTATTTACCTTCTATTACCGTTGACCTGCCAACCCCATATTAGTAATTCCGCTTTTCATTTTGCAACCCCCTTTCTCCCCAAGATCCTAGACTTACATCTTCTCGATCCATCCATTTTTTTCGCTAGCACAGTAGCTTCCTTCATATTTTACTGCAGCTCATCACTATCATGGAGTCTGCAGCCTGATTCTTCATAGACAATACATTTTATAAGATCTTTCATTAGTGTCTCATCTGTCCTTCTTTTATACAAGTAGAAATCCATCCAGACAATGAGCTCATTCACTGCTCACACCTACGATGACTTTATAGAGAGAAAGACAATAGGACTCTATTCAGAGTGTAAATGTCAACACTGTCCTCTGCATTAAGGGGTGCTTCACACACAGCGAGCTCGCTGCCGAGATCGCTGCTGAGTCACGCTTTTTGTGACGCAGCAGTGACCTCATTAGCGATCTCGCTGTGTGTGACAATGAGCAGCGATCTGGCCCCTGCTGCGAGATCGCTGCTCGTTACACACAGCCCTGGTTCGTTTTCTTCAAAGCCGCTCTCCTGCTGTGACACACAGATCGCTGTGTGTGACAGCAAGAGAGCGACAAATGAAGCGAGCAGGGAGCAGGAGCCGGCGTCTGACAGCTGAGGTAAGCTGTATCCAAGATAAACATCGGGTAACCAAGGTGGTTACCCGATATTTACCTTAGTTACCAGCCTCTGCAGCTCTCACGCTGCCAGTGCCGGCTCCGGCTCTCTGCACATGTAGCTGCTGTACACATCGGGTTAATTAACCCGATGTGTACAGCAGCTAGGAGAGCAAGGAGCCAGCGCTAAGCAGTGTGCGCGGCTCCCTGCTCTCTGCACATGTAGCTGCATTACACATCGGGTTAATTAACCCGATGTGTACTGTAGCTAGGAGAGCAAGGAGCCAGCGCTCAGTGTGCGCGGCTCCCTGCTCCCTGCTCACACTGGTAACTAATGTAAACATCGGGTAACCATACCCGATGTTTACCTTAGTTACCAGTCTCCGCAGCTTCCAGACGGCAGCTCCGTGCAAGCGCAGCGTCGCTTGCACGTCGCTGCTGGCTGGGGGCTGTTCACTGGTCGCTGGTGAGATCTGCCTGTTTGACAGCTCACCAGCGACCATGTAGCGATGCAGCAGCGATCCTGACCAGGTCAGATCGCTGGTCGGATCGCTGCTGCATCGCTAAGTGTGAAGGTACCCTAACCCACTGCGGACAGAAGGAGCCCATGTGACACCTAGGAGCTGACAGTCTTTCACAATAGCTCCATATCTCTTCGAGATCTTTCTTAGAGGTTTACTGCTCTACTAAAGGTCCAGTCACACTAAGCAACTTACCAGCGATCCCAACAACGATAGGGATCGCTGGTAAGTTGCTAGGAGGTTGCTGGTGAGATGTCACACTGCAACGCTCCAGCGATCCCACCAGCAACCTGACCTGGCAGGGATCGCTGGAGCGTGGCTACACAAGTTGCTGGTGAGCTCACCAGCAACCAGTGACAAGCCCCCACCGCCGCGTGGAAGCTGCTGCGCTTGGTAACTAAGGTAAATATCGGGTAACCAACCCGATATTTACCTTGGTTACCACCGCACGGAGCTACATGTGCAGAGAGCAGGGAGCAGCGCACACTGAGCGCTGGCTCCCTGCTCTCGTAGTTACAGCACACATCAGGTTAATTACACGATGTGTGCTGTAGCTACATGTGCAGAGAGCAGCGCACACTGAGCGCTGGCTCCCTGCTCTCCTAGTTACAGCACACATGGGGTTAATTTCCCGATGTGTGCTGCAGCTAAATGTGCACAGAGCAGGGAGCAGCGCACACTGCTTAGCGCTGGCTCCTTGCTCTCCTAGTTACAGCACACATCGGGTTAATTAACCCGATGTGTCCTGCAGCTACATGTGCACACAGCAGGAGCCGGCACTGAGTGAGAGCGGCGGAGGCTGGTATCAAAGGTAAATATCGGGTAACCAAGGACAGGGCTTCTTGGTTACCCGATGTTTACATTGGTTACCAGCCTCCACAGAAGCCGGCTCCTGCTGCCTGCACATTAGTTGTTGCTGTCTCGCTGTCACACACAGCGATCTGTGCTTCACAGCGGGACAGCAACAACTAAAATATGGCCCAGGACATTCAGCAACAACCAACGACCTCACAGCAGGGGCCAGGTTGTTGCTGGATGTCACACACAGCAATATCGCTAGCAACGTCACAAAAGTTGTTCGTTAGCAGCGATGTTGCTAGCGATGTTGCTTAGTGTGACGGGGCCTTAAGCTACCGGAGGGTGTGATAATCAGATATTATGGCAATAGGAAGCAGCCGGCTTATGGTGGGTCCTCCATAATTGTCTATATATTTTACTAGCTGTACTACGCGGCTTCGCCCGGGTTAATAACTGCTGTTAACAAAATAGAATGTATTAACAAAAATGTATTCTGCACACAAAAACCACAAAACAAATAGAAATGTAATTAATAGGCAAAAACTAAGCTAATAGAAGCATTTCACAACATATATTTCAACACCACAGATATTCCACACAGATTTAACTAAATTGGCCAAGTAGTGTGCTTCGTCTGTCTCTTTCCTCGTCTGTCTCTTTCCCCGTCTGCCTGTGTCGGTCTGTCTCTTTTTTTGTCTGTCTCTATCTCTGTTTCTTTCCCCATCTGTCTCTCTGTCTGTCTCTATCCGTCTCCCCACCGACATCTTATTACCTCACATATAAGCTTCTTATACTATGAATGTCTTTTGTTCCTATAGCAACCAATCACAGTTCCTACTAATAACCTGTAGTTCCAGGCTCCATTTACTTTAATGGAGGCATGTTTTTTGGAGAGTAACTGTAAATCGCGAGGTTAAATTTTCCTGTCAAAACATAGTCTACGACGTTCCCTGGGTCACATGAGGGGTCTGTGCAAAATTTCGTGATTGTAAATGCGATGGTGCGGATACACTTTTCGTTCCACTTTTTCCCCATTATGTAGATAGTGGCAAAATTGATTGGTAAATTGGAACGCGCGGGGTTAAAGTTTCGCCTCAGAACATAGCCTATGACGCTCTCGGGGTCCAGAAGTGTGAGTGTGCAAAATTTTGTGGACATGGCTGCGACGGTGCAGATGCCAATCCTGGACATACACACACATTCAGCTTTATCTATATATCTAATTGCGTCTGTCTGTCTGTCTTGCTCCAAAATTGTGTCCTTACGGTGACACAAAGCTGATTGGCCGCTGGGCTCACCCTGGCCCCGCCCCCCCGCACGGATTGGCCGCTCGCCTTGCCTCGGCTCCTCCCCCACCCACGGATTGGTCGCTCGCCTCGGCCTTGCCCCGCCCTCCGCATGGATTGCCCGCTCGCCTCGGCCCTCCGCACGCATCGCCAGACATAACCTTGCGCTGCTGGGATCATGACGGAGCCGGTGTACGCTGGTAACCATTATACACATCGGGTAACTAAGGTCCCTTGGTTACCCGATGTGTATCATAGTTACCAGTGTACACCGGCTCCGTCACGATCCCAGCAGCGCCAGACATAACCTTGCGATGCTGGGATCGTGACGGAGCCGGTGAACGCTGGTAACCATTATACACATCGGGTAACTAAGGTCCCTTAGTTACCCGATGTGTATCATAGTTACCAGCGTACACCGGATCCCGGTACACATGTGCAGGGAGCCGGCATTATACTCCTCTCCCCCCAGGACTACTCCTCCTATTATAGTCCTCCTATTATACTCCTCTCTGAGTATAATAGAAGAACTATTATAGCATGGGGGATGTAGCACGATGGGGGGTGCGCATCATGGGGGATGTAGCACAATGGGGAGTGCGCAGCATGGGGGATGGAGCACGATGGGGAGTGTGCAGCATGGGGGATGGAGCACGATGTGGTGTGCACAGCATGGGGGATGGAGCACGATGGGGGGTGCGCAGCATGGGGGATGGAGCACGATGGGGGGTGCGCAACATGGGGAATGGAGCACGATGGGGAGTGCGCAGCATGGAGGATGGAGCACAATGGGGAGTGCACAGCATGGGGGATGGAGCACGATGGGGAGTGTGCAGCATGGGGGATGGAGCACGATGGGGGTGCGCAGCATGGGGGATGGAGCACAATGGGGGTGCGCAGCATGGGGGATGGAGCACGATGGGGGGTGCGCAGCATGGGGGATGGAGCACGATGGGGGGTGTGCAGCATGGGGGATGGAGCACGATGGGGGGTGCGCAGCATGGGGGATGGAGCACGATGGGGAGTGTGCAGCATGGGGGATGGAGCACGATGGGGGGTGCGCAGCATCGGGGATGGAGCACGATAAGGAATGCGCAGCATAGGGGATGGAGCACGATGGGGGTTGGGCAGCATGGGGGATGGAGCACGATGGGGGTGCGCAGCATGGGGGATGGGGCACGATGGGGGGTGCGCAGCATGGGGGATGGTGCACGATGGGAGGTGCACACCTCCCCCCAACACACACACACACACACACACACACACACAACACACCACACACACTGGGAACCTCAAACACCGCCCTACACAGACACCCACACACACAGACAACGCCGCACACACACAACACCCAACACACAAACACCGCGGCATACATAAATATACGCACATACCGCACAACACACATTGCACAAAACATACCTCCCCCAAAACACACCACACCCACACAAACCGCGCAACACACACACAACGCTACAGACACACAGCGCTCCACAAACAACGCAACACACATACAACACCGCTCTCGCCCCCCGCCACACCCAGACAACACCCGGAACATGTACAGCACCCTACACAAACACTTGGTAACTACACACAACAACATCAAAAATCATACATTAACTACACAATACGTAAATTCTAGAATACCCGATGCATAAAATCGAGCTACCTTCTAGTATATTATATTTTCCATATGATGGCTTTTGCTATTAAGTTGCAAGATTTATTAATACTTATGCACAAAGGAGTCAATCAACCGGTCACTGAGCCGTCTTCAAAGTTAATGGTGCATAATAAGCTCAAACAAGACAAAGTGGTATAAATGAGTAAAAAAACAATGAGATCAAAAATAGAAGAAGAGGTGAAGGACTGTAATTACGGGATTTTTACTCTCAGGTCTCTGTAACAACCTCATGCCACGAAGCACAAGTGTAGAATAACATGAGGCACGGGTCCGTAACAGTATGAGGCACGGGTCCGTAACAGTACGAGGCAGTGGGTCCGTAACAGTACGAGGCACGGGTCCGTAACAGTACGAGGCACGGGTCCGTAACAGTACGAGGCAGTGGGTCCGTAACAGTACGAGGCACGGGTCCGTAACAGTACGAGGCAGTGGGTCCGTAACAGTACGAGGCACGGGTCCGTAACAGTACGAGGCACGGGTCCGTAACAGTACGAGGCAGTGGGTCCGGAATAACACGAGGCAAGGGTCTGTAACAGCATGAGGCACGGGTCCGTAACAGCACGAGGCACGGGTCCGTAACAGTACGAGGCACGGGTCCGTAACAGTACGAGGCACGGGTCCGTAACAGTACGAGGCACGGGTCCGTAACAGTACGAGGCACGGGTCCGTAACAGTACGAGGCACGGGTCCGTAACAGCACGAGGCACGGGTCCGTAACAGTACGGAGGCACGGGTCCGTAACAGTATGGAGGCACGGGTCCGTAACAGTGCGAGGCAGGGGTCCGTAACAGTACGAGGCACAGGTCCGTAACAGTACGAGGCACGGGTCCGTAACAGTACGAGGCAGTGGGTCCGGAATAACACGAGGCACAGGTCCAGAATAACACGAGGCACAGGTCCAGAATAACACGAGGCACAGGTCCAGAATAACACGAGGCACGGGTTCGGAATAACAGGTCTGTATTTGAGTTTGAATTTAGATTGTTAGCCCCCAATGGATAAAGCGCTTAGGGATAAAATGCTGCTTTATAAATCAATAAAAATAAATAAAATGATAACCTTAAGCACAGATCTACAATAACCCTAGGCACAGGTGTATAACACAAGGCACATGTCTGTGATATTGCTAGGCACAGGTCTACGATAACCCTAAGCGCAGGTGTACGATAACCCTAGGCACAGGTCTACGATAACCCTAGGCACAGGTCTACGATAACCCTAGGCACAGGTCTACGATAACCCTAGGCACAGGTCTACGATAACCCTAAGCACAGGTGTACGATAACACAAGGCACAGGTCTACGATAACCCTAAGCACAAGGCTACGATAAAACAAGGCAAAGGTCTACGATAATCTTAGGCACAGGTCTATGATAACACAAGGCACAGGTCTACAATACCACAAGCCACAGGTCTATGATAACCCTAAGCACAGGTCTACGATAACCCTAACCACAGGTATACGATAATCCTAAGCACAGGTCTACGATAATCCTTAGCACAGGCCTACGATAACACAAGGCAAAGGTCTACGATAACCCTAAGCACAGGTCTACGATAATCCTAAGCAGAGGTCTGTGATAACCCCAAGCACAGGACTAAAATAATCCTAAACACAGGTCTGTGTTAATCCTAAACACAGGTCTATGATAATCCTAAGCACAGGTCTACGAGAATCCTAAGCACAGGTCTACGATAATACTAAGCAGAGGTCTGAGATAACCCCAAGCACAGGTCTACGATAACCCTAAACACAGGACTAAAATAATCCTAAACACAGGTCTGTGAATCCTAAACACAGGTGTGTGATAATCCTAAACACAGGTCTGTGATAATCCTAAACACAGGTCTGTGATAATCCTAAACACAGGTCTACAATAACACAAAGCACAGGTATACGATAACCCTAAACACAGGTCTACGATAACCCTAAGCACAGGTATACGATAACCCTAAACACAGGTCTACGATAACCCTAAGCACAGGTCTACGATAACCCTAAACACAGGTCTACGATAACCCTAAGCACAGGTCTGGAATAACACAGGACGCCTCTGTCTTTTGTAATATATAATTTTATTGAACATTTTAAATAAGCTTGGTATATATTACTCGCATTCTTTTTGGGTACCATTTCAAAAATAATAAAATAAAATCAAAGAAAATAAACACAAATCGGCAGTGCACAGTTACAAGATCAGGGACCACTGGTTTCGAGGGAAAGGGACACAAACCTTTATTTACAGAGGGGATTACTGAAACCTAGGTTATTAAGGAAAGAAAAAGCTGCAAAATTTTCAAAAGCAAAAACCATTGTGGATTATAGTGATGACCAGAAGGCGTGGGGTGCAGATGCAATGCACAGAAACAGAGAGCCCTTAATAGTCAAAGGCAGACACATCAGAGGGGTCCGACTACTCCAAACCTGGGTCTTTCTGGGGGGGAGATGATGTATGAGCGCCCGTTGAGCTGGAAACATAGAACCCGTTTAGCTGGGTACACTGACGTTCTTGTTTGGGAGGTAGGAAGGGGAGTGCTACAAATCTGTTGCGTCAATGGGGGTCAATCAACGTGTACCAGAAGAATTCGGAGCAGAGATACCGGGGATCGGCATGTGTCAACATAAAACTGCCCCACTGACTGCATAGAAGGGGGACCCTCTTATACAGCCACCTTAATATTGCTCTGAAGGACATTTACTTAGACCCATCTATGATCAACCATCAATGCAGGAACCTAGAGCACTGAAGGGAAACCCAACGAGTAAGAAAACACTAATAAATACCATGGTTGGACTCTCCCGTTATATGGGGCAGAGCCGACTAGTGCTTGGGGGCTTGTAGACTTTATGTGTCAGAGAAATAACCCTAGAGGCTACAAAATATTCTACAAAAAACAGTGCGTTGCGGGGGGGAGGGGGGGGATCAGTGTTACATGCATTGAGGTAGTACAAAGCAATGTGAAAGGGACGTAAGGGTGAGCGGGCGACACTGGCACCAAGTATGCAGGGTGAGGAACGCCGGGGCATCGGGGAGGTTAAGTGCTTTAGTTCATCAAAAGTTTCAGTAGCATAACCAGGAACAAGACGACAAAGTGCAGGTCATCGAAAAAGGACTGGGTCATCACCACCATCGCCACGACCCTCGTCATCATCACCAAAGTCTCCATCAAGGCAAAATCCTTCTACGATATACAGTGATGGGACATAAAGTGCTTCACGCTGGTGATCGGGCCGGGCAGCAGGAAGATCAACATGGGATAAAGTGCTTGTTTAGGGGCTGACACAGTGAACAACCTAAAAATGCGCATGATTGGACAGTAGATTGTCGAAGGTGCTGAAGATGCAGGAGCGCAGCGCTCTGAAGCCGCAGGATGACCGAACCGTTCACGTGTCTTATATTCCAGTCACATCCAGAGCTGCGTTTACAGATCCACCTCTCACTTCCATGCTGCCGCATGCTAAAGCGGTGTGCCGCAGTGCATTGTGGGAGACGTAGTGTTTAAAGGTCACTGAACAGTAGCAAAGAAAAAAGTCTCCCACCAAGCATTGCAGCAGTGCTGAGGATTATGGGATGTGTGACTGTAGTATAAAGCATGGGGGATTGTACCCACACTCAGTGTTATATGGAGATGTAATATACTATCCTATTGTGAAGTGTGTGTCATGGAGCTGGGAGGGGGTCACCCACAGGCCGGGCAGCCTTATATCAGTATCATCACCTCCATCCACCCACTGTCTTGTCTAGACGTGTCTCCATCTCTCAGGTCATGTGGCGGCAGCAATTATCAGCCAAAGGAGAGCAGCATCTTCTGGCATTTCCAAAACACTTGGTGGAAAACATCACATATCAATGCCAAATAAACTGTCAGAATGATGGCTACCACCCCTGCGGCATGCTAGACCGGCGGCCACTGCGGCGTGCTAGACCGGCGGCCCCTGCGGCGTGCTAGACCGGCGGCCCGTGCGGCGTGCTAGACCGGCGGCCCCTGCGGCGTGCTAGACCGGCGGCCCCTGCGGCGTGCTAGACCGGCGGCCCCTGCGGCGTGCTAGACCGGCGGCGTGCAAGGCGATCTGCCGCTAGTGTGTCAAATGAACTGCAGTGGCTCAGATAAGCTGGTGCAGTGCATAGATAAGCTGCTGATAGGAGGCAACCAAGGCCTGTGGTGTGGTGGGCACGTTGCAAGACTTGTGCAATGGTCTCCCTGTCATGACAAGCAGATATGGATTCATTAACACTTTAGAGCATCTCAACAGAGGTTGTAGAAATTTCTATGCGTTAGGCTTATGGAGATACAGACCGCGTCATTCCTGCTGTTATTGTACTGATATAAGAACTTAGTGAAGGGTGATGAGGGTCCCTGTCCCAGAATGTACTAGACATACACATACCCGGAGGACCCCTAGATCGTAGCCAAGCTTGTGCTCCACACGCTCATGACATTTTGGGTACATTTTATCTAATCCTCGTTTGCACTGGTCATAGCTAAAGCTGAGAACAAATCTCGAGTAAAGACGTCAACCGGATACTGTAAACAAAGCCACCACAGGCCGCGTGGCTGGAGAGGACTTCAGGCATCATTCCATGCACACCGCTAAGTCTGTGCACCTGGCAGCTTCCTACTGGGTCCTGGACGTGGAGTGCTGAGCCTCGGTGCTGTGTGAATAAGTCCTCGGCTCGCCTCACAGTTTAGGTTCTGATAGCGGGATGTGTCTGGGGGTGACCTTCGGCATACTGATATAAAACTAAATCCCCCTAAGCAGCAGGTGGGACAGGACACAGTCTCCTCATGGTCCAGCACAGAACTGGAAGACGCGTGGAGAGGAGCCATGCTATCGCTCTCTGCACCTTCACAGCCGAGTCCGGGTAAGCTCCCCTCCCATAAGTTCCCCTCCAGAGAGCCCAGTGGGTGTGGATTGAGCAGGCCGACCCACCTGATGGGTTTACCACCCACTACATTGTTGTTGTCTGTGAGGCTCATGCTGTTCGGAACACTTTGTGGCTGTAGTTGCCAGGTACTGACTGGAGGGGATGGGGAACGGGAAGACGAGGGCGTCGAAGATGATGAGGAGTGAGGAGGAGAGGAAGCAGCCAGAATAGATCCATTGTTTTGTAAGTGTGGTGGCCTTCTGCAGAACGTGTTCTCTTCTGTACTATCAGGACTGCTTGAGCAATCCATAGGTTCTCCTGTCCCAGGGTGATCCACCTCTGAATGAACCCCTGATGAAGCTCCAGTGGGTTTTAACTTTCTACTCCAGTCCTTCAATCTGCCTTGAAGTTTCTGGCCTCCTGAATCAGACACATTCCCGAAAGAATCATCCTTCCATTCATGGACACTGGAGGAAGAATCTATAGTTTTCTGGTCCAGAAGCCCATTATCTTCAGCTGGAGGACTTCTAGTGGTCTTATCTCCATTATACTGTGAGGTGCGGCCTTCTGTAGGGATCTCCTTCATGTCACCCCTTAGTGTCTGCAGGTCAGAAGGCTGCATTGCTCTCCATTCTGGGTTCAAGGTCCAATCTTTTTCTAACAGAGGGCTGGCTATCCCATTGGATTGCAGATTTTTGGGAGATTTCATGCGTACAGATAGATTGTCAGGGGAGTTCTCCTGGGGAAGACAATTTGAAAAATGTTCTGGTAAGAAACCATTGAGTGTCCGGGTTTCCTTGCTGCCTGGCGTGTGCCAGTAGTTGCTACTTTCTCCATTATCTCGATGGCTTCTTTGGACTGGGGTGGTGACGGGGCAGAGACTACCTCTACGTTCAGTTTCAGGTGAGGAAGGAAGGGATCTGCAACGTCGCGGCTTTGTCATCATGTCAGAAAATTCACACTTGGCGTCCACCATGGGCTCAGGAGTTACGGGACTGCTCAACTGGTAAGACATTGGTGGGGGGAGGTCAAAGGTTAACGAAATCACCGATTTGCTTGGGGTGTCGTAAAGTTTGATTCTTCCACCTTTCAGATCTTCTCGTTGTGAGAAGGGATTGAAGCGGGCCGGAGTGTCAGGTAAGAGGTCGATGTAGGGGCCATGAGAGCGGAGAGCCAGTGGTGTCGGAGGAGAGAACATGTCAGACTGACTCCGGGACAAGCGCTGGTCTGGTGGGGTGGGAACATCCCTGGTCCGCTCCTCCTTAACTGAGGGATCAGAACGTTTTCCTCCATCTGCAAGAGAAATAAAGCTCGTTATAATGATATACTATATTTTTTGTTTTATAAGACAGACCGGATAATAAGACGCACCCCAAATTTAGAGATGAAAAATGTAAAAAAGAAAACAAAAAAAAAAAAGTGTTGTCCGTCTTATGCTCTGGTGGTGTTCTACTGGAGAGCGGCAGCAGAAGTGGTGAAGCAGGGTCACAGGAGGCAGGTGCGGTGGTAGAGTAGGGCGTTGCTGCAAGGGCGGCAGTGAAGTCTGTGCTGGCGGCGGTGGTGGCTGTGCTGGCGGCGGTGGTGGCTGTGCTGGCAGCGGTGGGGGCTGTGCTGGCAGCCGTGGGGGCTGTGCTGGCAGCCGTGGGGGCTGTGCTGGCAGCCGTGGGGTCTGTGCTGGCAGCCGTGGGGTCTGTGCTGGCAGCCGTGGGGGCTGTGCTGGCAGCCGTGGGGGCTGTGCTGGCAGCCGTGGGGGCTGTGCTGGCGGCGGTGGTGGCTGTGCTGGCGGCGGTGGTGGCTGTGCTGGCAGCCGTGGGGGCTGTGCTGGCAGCCGTGGGGGCTGTGCTGGCAGCCGTGGGGGCTGTGCTGGCAGCGTGAAGCAGGGTGGTGCGGCGAGTATCACAGATGCTCTGTCGGCGGTTCAGGCTTCAAAGAAATGGTGCCCTGAGTTGGCACATGAGCAGATGGAGATCTTGGCTCAGTGAGAAGCCAAGAGCTCCATCTGTGCATGTGCCGATTTTGGGCGCCATTATTTGAAGCCAGAGCATCTATGACACTCGCCGCACTGCCCTGCTCCACACAGACAGCCCGCCAGCCGCCCGCACAGGCAGAAAGCCAGCCGCCCGCACAGGCAAAAAGGCAGCCGCCCGCACAGGCAGAAAGGCAGCCGCCCGCACAGGCAGAAAGGCAGCCGCCCGCACAGGCAGGCAGACAGCCGCCCGCACAGGCAGGCAGACAGCCGCCCGCACAGGCAGGCAGACAGCCGCCCGCACAGGCAGGCAGACAGCCGCCCGCACAGGCAGGCAGACAGCCGCCCGCACAGGCAGGCAGACAGCCGCCCGCACAGGCAGGCAGACAGCCGCCCGCACAGGCAGGCAGACAGCCGCCCGCACAGGCAGGCAGACAGCCTCCCGCACAGGCAGGCAGACAGCCTCCCGCACAGGCAGACAGACAGCCTCCCGCACAGGCAGACAGACAGCCTCCCGCACAGGCAGGCAGACAGCCGCCCGCACAGGCAGACAGACAGCCGCCCGCACAGGCAGACAGACAGCCGCCCGCACAGGCAGAAAGCCAGCCAGCCGCCCCCACAGGCAGGCAGACAGCCGCCCGCACAGGCAGGCAGACAGCCGCCCGCACAGGCAGAAAGACAGCCGCCCCCACAGGCAGGCAGACAGCCGCCCCCACAGGCAGGCAGACAGCCGCCCCCACAGGCAGGCAGACAGCCGCCCCCACAGGCAGGCAGACAGCCGCCCCCACAGGCAGGCAGACAGCCGCCCCCACAGGCAGGCAGACAGCCGCCCCCACAGGCAGGCAGACAGCCGCCCCCACAGGCAGGCAGACAGCCGCCCCCACAGGCAGGCAGACAGCCGCCCCCACAGGCAGGCAGACAGCCGCCCCCACAGGCAGGCAGACAGCCTCCCGCACAGGCAGACAGACAGCCTCCCGCACAGGCAGACAGACAGCCTCCCGCACAGGCAGACAGACAGCCTCCCGCACAGGCAGACAGACAGCCTCCCGCACAGGCAGACAGACAGCCTCCCGCACAGGCAGACAGACAGCCTCCCGCACAGGCAGACAGACAGCCTCCCGCACAGGCAGACAGACAGCCTCCCGCACAGGCAGACAGACAGCCTCCCGCACAGGCAGACAGACAGCCTCCCGCACAGGCAGACAGACAGCCTCCCGCACAGGCAGACAGACAGCCTCCCGCACAGGCAGACAGACAGCCTCCCGCACAGGCAGACAGACAGCCTCCCGCACAGGCAGACAGACAGCCTCCCGCACAGGCAGACAGACAGCCTCCCGCACAGGCAGACAGACAGCCTCCCGCACAGGCAGACAGACAGCCTCCCGCACAGGCAGACAGACAGCCTCCCGCACAGGCAGACAGACAGCCTCCCGCACAGGCAGACAGACAGCCTCCCGCACAGGCAGACAGACAGCCTCCCGCACAGGCAGACAGACAGCCTCCCGCACAGGCAGACAGACAGCCTCCCGCACAGGCAGACAGACAGCCTCCCGCACAGGCAGACAGACAGCCTCCCGCACAGGCAGACAGACAGCCTCCCGCACAGGCAGACAGACAGCCTCCCGCACAGGCAGACAGACAGCCTCCCGCACAGGCAGACAGACAGCCTCCCGCACAGGCAGACAGACAGCCTCCCGCACAGGCAGACAGACAGCCTCCCGCACAGGCAGACAGACAGCCTCCCGCACAGGCAGACAGACAGCCTCCCGCACAGGCAGACAGACAGCCTCCCGCACAGGCAGACAGACAGCCTCCCGCACAGGCAGACAGACAGCCTCCCGCACAGGCAGACAGACAGCCTCCCGCACAGGCAGACAGACAGCCTCCCGCACAGGCAGACAGACAGCCTCCCGCACAGGCAGACAGACAGCCTCCCGCACAGGCAGACAGACAGCCTCCCGCACAGACAGACAGCCTCCCGCACAGACAGACAGCCTCCCGCACAGACAGACAGCCTCCCGCACAGACAGACAGCCTCCCGCACAGGCAGACAGCCTCCCGCACAGGCAGACAGCCTCCCGCACAGGCAGACAGCCTCCCGCACAGGCAGACAGCCTCCCGCACAGGCAGACAGCCTCCCGCACAGGCAGACAGCCTCCCGCACAGGCAGACAGCCTCCCGCACAGGCAGACAGCCTCCCGCACAGGCAGACAGCCTCCCGCACAGGCAGACAGCCTTCCGCACAGACAGACAGCCTCCCGCACAGACAGACAGCCTCCCGCACAGACAGACAGCCTCCCGCACAGACAGACAGCCTCCCGCACAGACAGACAGCCTCCCGCACAGACAGACAGCCTTCCGCACAGACAGACAGCCTCCCGCACAGACAGACAGCCTCCCGCACAGACAGACAGCCTCCCGCACAGGCAGACAGCCTCCCGCACAGGCAGACAGCCTCCCGCACAGGCAGACAGCCTCCCGCACAGGCAGACAGCCTCCCGCACAGGCAGACAGCCTCCCGCACAGGCAGACAGCCTCCCGCACAGGCAGACAGCATAGCGCCCATTCTCCACCTCCTGGTAAGCTATATTCGGATTTTAAGACGCACATTTTTGGGAGGAAAAGAGCATCTAATAATCCAAAAAATACAGTTAATACATGAGTTCACGGTATGGGAGGTGGCATCTGCTTCCAGATACAATCATGTAGAGGGTTACAGGAAGGAAAACCATTTACTATGAGAAATCACAAGAGGTAATGTCAAAAGGAAACCCCATGGTCACTGATCACTCACCTTTCCCTGGTGTTTTCAGCTCCAAAACGTCTATCTTGGGGGACATTTGGGCATCCATACTGTCCAAGATGGCCTCGAGTCGCTGACTAACCTCGCAGCAGGACGGCCTGGACTCTGGCGACATCTGTAAAAAGAGAAGGATTCACGCAAACTAAGAGACGCAGTGGTTGTATCACAACTCACACTCCAGTCACACCCAGAGCTGCTGTCACTAATGGTGTGACCAGTCACACAGCAGCACATACCCAGCAGCAGTGAAATGCCAGCTGTACGAAGGCGGGAGGGCAGTCCGGAGGGACCATGTCCCGGAACGTCGTGATATCCAGGCCGAAGTCCTGCAGAAACCAAAGCAGTAAATAAGAGACAATTCCAAGAGACAAAGCGCTCTACAACACATCTGCATATAAAAGAGACAGTATCCTGTGTAAAGATGCCCGACTCACCGCGCAAGAGAGGCCCGACTCACCGCGCAAGAGAGGCCCGACTCACCGCGCAAGAGAGGCCCGACTCACCGCGCAAGAGAGGCCCGACTCACCGCGCAAGAGAGGCCCGACTCACCGCGCAAGAGAGGCCCGACTCACCGCGCAAGAGAGGCCCGACTCCCCGCGCAAGAGAGGCCCGACTCCCCGCGCAAGAGAGAGGCCCGACTCCCCGCGCAAGAGAGAGGCCCGACTCCCCGCGCAAGAGAGAGGCCCGACTCCCCGCGCAAGAGAGAGGCCCGACTCCCCGCGCAAGAGAGAGGCCCGACTCCCCGCGCAAGAGAGGCCCGACTCCCCGCGCAAGAGAGGCCCGACTCCCCGCGCAAGAGAGGCCCGACTTCATGTATAAGTGAGCACACATCCATGTATGAAAGCCTGCCTCCAAGTATAAGAAAGCCCACCTCCCCGTATAAAGTAGAGCCCGGCTGCTCATATAAAGGAAATCAAGTTTGTAGTAAAACACAAAAAAAATGAAAGTGCACAGATGATGAACAAGACAATATAGTTGAAAGCCTAAAGGCCGCTTTACACGATAGCTAGCGATGTCATGCATAATAGCTCCCTCCCCAGTCGTTGGTGCAACATTTGGTGATCGCTGTTGTAGCGAACATTATCGCTACGGCAGCTTCACACGCACATACTTTCTCAGCGACGTCACTGTGACCGCTGAACAATATCTCCTTCAAGGGGAGGTGTGTTCGGCATCATATCGACGTCACTGCGGCGTCACTAAGCAGCCGGCCAATAGAAGCGGCGGGGCGGAGATGAGCGTCTGGAACATCCCGCCAACCTTCTTCTTTCCGCATTGCTGGCGGGACGCAGGTAAGGAGATGTTTGTCGCTCCTGTGGTGTCACACACAGCGATGCGTGCTGCCGCAGGAACAACGAACATCGTACCGGTGGCAGCAACGATATTAAGGAAAGGAGCGACGTGTCAACGATCACCGTTTTTGAACAATTTTGCGATCGTTGATCCTCGCTCATTGGTGTCACACGCTGCGATGTCGCTACCGGCGCCGGATGTGCGTCACTAACGACATGACCCAGACGATATATCGTTACCGATGTCGCAGCGTGTAAAACACCCTTTAGTCTCCCTCCGCTCTCTATACAGACACATCTGCAGGTTTTTCCCTCTGCTCTCTATACAGACACATCCGCAGGTTTTTCCTTCTGCTCTCTATACAGACACATCTGCGGGTTGTTCCCTCCGCTCTCTATACAGACATCTGCAGGTTTTTCCCTCCGCTCTCTATACAGACACATCTGCAGGTTTTCCCTCCGCTCTCTATACAGACACATCTGCAGGTTTTCCCACCTCTCTGTATACAGACACATCTGCAGGTCTTCCCTCCGCTCTCTATAAAGACACATCTGCAGGTTTTTCCCTCCGCTCTCTATACAGACACATCTGCAGGTTTTTCTCTCCGCTCTCTATACAGACACATCTGCAGGTTTTTCCCTCCGCTCTCTATACAGACACATCTGCAGGTTTTCCCTCTGCTCTCTATACATACATATCTGCAGGTTTTCCCTCCGCTCTCTATAAAAGACATCTGTGGCTGTCTTGTAATGCACACCTGAAACACACGGCTTCTTTGTGTAGCATCATGGTAATATCAAAAGAAATCAGCTAAGATCTCAGGAAGAGAGTTGTGGACTTGCACAAGTCTGGTTCATCCTTGGGTGCAATTTCCAGATACCTGAAGGAGCCTCATTCATCTGTGCAAACAATTCACACACAATACACAAGTACAAACAAGATGGGAATGTGCAGCCATCATACTGCTCAGGAAGGAGACGGGTTCTGTGTACCAGAGATGGACGTGCTTTGGTCAGACATGTGCAGATCAACCCAAGAACAAAAGCAAAAGACCTTGTGAAGATGCTGGCGGAAGCTGGTAACATTGTGTCATTATCCATAGTGAAACGAGTAGAGAAAGGCAACTCTACCAGGAAGAAGCCATTACTCCAAAAGAAACAGAACTAACCAGACTAAGGTTTACAAATGCACAGGAACAAAGACCTTTATTTTTGGAAATGTCCTGTGGTCTGACAAAACTAAAATTGAATTGTTTGGCCATAATGACATTGATATGATTGGAGGAAAAAGGGAGACGCTTTGAAGCCTAAGAACCATCCCAACTGTGAAACACGGGGGCAGCATCATGTTGTGGGGTTGTTTTGCTGCAGGAGCGACTGGTGACTTCACAAAATAGATGCATCATGAGGAAAGAAGATTATGTGGCCATACTGAAGAACATCTCAAGACATCAGCCAGGAACTTACAGCTTGGACGGAAATGGGTCTTCCAAATAGACAATCAAGCTACTGCCAAACTGGTTACACAGGGGCTTAAGGAGAACAAAGTCAATGTTTTGCAGTGGTCATCATAAAGCCCTGATCTCAATCCTATGGAAAATGTATGGGCAAAGCTGAAAAGGCCGGAGCGAGCGGCGACCTCCAAACATGGCTCAGCTCCACCAGAGCTGTCACACAGTGTAAGGGCAATGCCACTAAATACTAATGACATGGAGGGAACCGTCTTTATAGGGAGCAGAGGGAAAAACCTCCAGATGTGTGTGTATACAGAGCGGAGGGAAAAACCTGCAGATGTGTCTGTATACAGAGTGGAGGGAAAAACCTGCAGATGTGTCTATATAAAGAGCGGAAGGAAAAACCTGCAGATGTGTCTGTATACAGAGCGGAGGGAAAAACCTGCAGATGTGTCTGTATACAGAGCGGAGGGAAAAACCTGCAGATGTGTCTGTATAGAGAGCAGATGGAAACTAAAACTATGATCACACTTTTTACAGTCCCAGCAAAGTCTATGAGATTTCTGCAATCTCATGCACACACTCACAATCACCTCCAGGATTTTCCTGACGGTTTTGTGAACCACCTTCGGTTTTGCTGCATTCTGAAAAGAATGAACATGTCAATTCTTTTCTGCACTTTTGCTACGGTTTTGACCCTAGTGTATGACCTCACCAGCATCATCCTCGTACCTGCCCATAATCTCGAGCCTGCGTAACTACATCACCGGCGCTTGCGCAAGGGAAACTTTATGCTCAGCCCCGCAATAGGGGCACAGCGAAATGTACCTGTGCGAGACTCCAGCAGCGAGGACGAAGACGGGGGCGGCGTCATCCATGTAAATCATTACTGGGGGACAGAGGACAGTGGCAGGAGGGAGGACAGGAGCCGAATTAGAGCCCGTCCATCTGCCAACAAAACTCATTTGCATAGGAAACGGTAAGATTTTATAAAGTTCTTTTAGGGGTCTGCAAGGGGGCCAGCAACAAGGTGCACCTTCCTAGAATGCAGCCCAGAAGCTGCAGAAGGTGATATTTTTGGTTTACATAGTTACATAGGTTGAAAAAAAGCCCGCGGTCCATCTAGCTCACTCTTCCTCCACCAGTTCTACATTTGGTCACTAAGTCATTTATAACCAACAATGTTGTGTGCACTGAGGAAATCATCCAGACCTTTTTTAATAGGGAAAAACTGGTGACAGAATCCCTTTAACAAAGAATAGCTGAGAAAATGGGCCCTACAATTTGTTCCCCACCTTCTTATAAACGCACCAATACCCCACGTGGTCAGACGCCTCTGTTTGGACACACGGCCGGGCTCGGAACGGAAGGAGCAATATTTGAATTTTGGAACAGAAATTTGGTTCAAATAGATTGTGGGCACCATGTTGCATTTGCAGGGCCCCTAAGGTGCCTAAACATCAGAAACCCCCACAAGTGACCCCATTTTGGAAACTAGACCCCTCAAGGAATTTATCTAGGGGTTTACTGAGCATTTTGAACCCACAGGTACTTCACACAATTTGATAACATTAAGCAGTAATTTTGAAAAGGTTTCATTTTTTTTTTCACACAAAATGTTTTTTTAGCACTAAATTTCCCCCTTTTCTAAGAGGTAATACCAAAAAGTGGACCCCACTGTTTGTTACCCGCCTTCTTATGAGCGCGGGGATACCCCACATGTGGTCAAATACCTTGGTTTCGACAAATGTCCAGGCTCGGAACGGAAGGAGCAATATTGGAATTTTGGAAATCAAATTTGTCTCTATTTGGAACAGATTGTCACGTGCGGCCCCAGAAGCTCGAGAACAACAGAAAGCCCCCCCGAAATGTTTTTTGGGGTTTTTTTTGTAAATTATATCCACCAATGTATTTAGGGATGAAGGAGTAGTTGGATAGCCCCTATTTTTTATTGTTAATGAAATAAAAGTTTGAAAATTTACAATTTGCATTTCTTTCTCTCACATTTATGAGTCTATTTTCTACGTTTTGATGATGAACACGTCTCATATTTTATTGCACTCGTTTTTCCGTGTTCAGAAATCCACCGAATATTGCACCAATGTGAGTCTTGGGCCTGCGCAGGGGCCTGTAATAGATGGGCACCATTAGGTCTTCAGGGGAACATTCATGGGATGTCAGGACCCATTCACAGCCACAGAAAATCCTTCCAGGACTCATAATGGGAGCTGTGCCCCGAAAAACACACCGGCTGATAACAAAACGTGGTCTTGCTCACAAAACTGTGTCCTGTAATTGTGTATTATTGCAGCAGGAAGAATAAACTGTACTGAAGTGAAGGGAAAATGGCCATAATGTGGAGGAAAATGCACCAAACTATGTGGGAAACCTTGTTCCAAAGATGAGAGATCACCAGCAGGGGGAGGAGGACAGGATTATTCTTAGAGACTGGTCATAGGTCGTCTGCTGAGCCCCATCAATCCCTATTTGTGCCACATAACGTGGTTCAGGATAACACATTCTGAAGTATACGGACGTGAGGTCCACATTCTGGAGTATACGGACGTGAGGTCCACATTCTGAAGTATACGGACGTGAGGTCCACATTCTGGAGTATACGTACGTGAGGTCCACATTGTGGAGTATACGGACGTGAGGTCCACATTGTGGAGTATACGGACGTGAGGTCCACATTGTGGAGTATACGGACGTGAGGTCCACATTGTGGAGTATACGGACGTGAGGTCCACATTGTGGAGTATACGGACGTGAGGTCCACATTGTGGAGTATACGGACGTGAGGTCCACATTCTGGAGTATACGGACGTATACGGACGTGAGGTCCACATTCTGGAGTATACGGACGTGAGGTCCACATTCTGGAGTATACGGACGTGAGGTCCACATTGTGGAGTATACGGACGTGAGGTCCACATTGTGGAGTATACGGACGTGAGGTCCACATTGTGGAGTATACGGACGTGAGGTCCACATTGTGGAGTATACGGACGTGAGGTCCACATTCTGGAGTATACGGACGTGAGGTCCACATTCTTAAGTATACGGACGTGAGGTCCACATTCTGGAGTATACGGACGTGAGGTCCACATTCTGAAGTATACGGACGTGAGGTCCACATTGTGGAGTATACGGACGTGAGGTCCACATTCTGGAGTATACGGACGTGAGGTCCACATTGTGGAGTATACGGACGTGAGGTCCACATTGTGGAGTATACGGACGTGAGGTCCACATTGTGGAGTATACGGACGTGAGGTCCACATTCTGGAGTATACGGACGTATACGGACGTGAGGTCCACATTCTGGAGTATACGGACGTGAGGTCCACATTCTGGAGTATACGGACGTGAGGTCCACATTCTGGAGTATACGGACGTGAGGTCCACATTCTGGAGTATACGGACGTGAGGTCCACATTGTGGAGTATACGGACGTGAGGTCCACATTGTGGAGTATACGGACGTGAGGTCCACATTGTGGAGTATACGGACGTGAGGTCCACATTGTGGAGTATACGGACATGAGGTCCACATTCTGAAGTATACGGACGTGAGGTCCACATTCTGGAGTATACGGACGTGAGGTCCACATTCTGGAGTATACGGACATGAGGTCCACATTCTGAAGTATACGGACGTGAGGTCCACATTCTGGAGTATACGGACGTGAGGTCCACATTCTGGAGTATACGGACGTGAGGTCCACATTCTGGAGTATACAGACGTGAGGTCCACATTCTGGAGTATACAGACGTGAGGTCCACATTCTGGAGTATACGGACGTGAGGTCCACATTCTGGAGTATACGGACGTGAGGTCCACATTCCGAAGTATACGGACGTGAGGTCCACATTCCGGAGTATACGGACGTGAGGTCCACATTCTGGAGTATACGGACGTGAGGTCCACATTCTGAAGTATACGGACGTGAGGTCCACATTCTGAAGTATACGGACGTGAGGTCCACATTCTGGAGTATACGGACGTGAGGTCCACATTCTGGAGTATACGGACGTGAGGTCCACATTGTGGAGTATACGGACGTGAGGTCCACATTCTGGAGTATACGGACGTGAGGTCCACATTGTGGAGTATACGGACGTGAGGTCCACATTCTGGAGTATACGGACGTGAGGTCCACATTCTGGAGTATACGGACGTGAGGTCCACATTCTGGAGTATACGGACGTGAGGTCCACATTCTGAAGTATACGGACGTGAGGTCCACATTCTGGAGTATACGGACGTGAGGTCCACATTGTGGAGTATACGGACGTGAGGTCCACATTCTGAAGTATACGGACGTGAGGTCCACATTCTGGAGTATATGGACGTGAGGTCCACATTCTGGAGTATACGGACGTGAGGTCCACATTCTGAAGTATACGGACGTGAGGTCCACATTCTGAAGTATACGGACGTGAGGTCCACATTCTGGAGTATACGGACGTGAGGTCCACATTCTGGAGTATACGGACGTGAGGTCCACATTGTGGAGTATACGGACGTGAGGTCCACATTCTGGAGTATACGGACGTGAGGTCCACATTGTGGAGTATACGGACGTGAGGTCCACATTCTGAAGTATACGGACGTGAGGTCCACATTCTGGAGTATACGGACGTGAGGTCCACATTCTGGAGTATACGGACGTGAGGTCCACATTCTGAAGTATACGGACGTGAGGTCCACATTCTGGAGTATACGGACGTGAGGTCCACATTCTGAAGTATACGGACGTGAGGTCCACATTGTGGAGTATACGGACGTGAGGTCCACATTGTGGAGTATACGGACGTGAGGTCCACATTCTGGAGTATACGGACGTGAGGTCCACATTCTGGAGTATACGGACGTGAGGTCCACATTCTGGAGTATACGGACGTGAGGTCCACATTCTGAAGTATACGGACGTGAGGTCCACATTCTGAAGTATACGGACGTGAGGTCCACATTGTGGAGTATACGGACGTGAGGTCCACATTCTGGAGTATACGGATGTGAGGCAGCACTGTGGAGTATATGGATGTGGGCATGTGGACGAGGCTTTGGTGAGTGATCAAGTCCTGGACTTAATTGTAATGATGGGCGAGGATGCTCACCACTGATCGGTGCTCGAGCTCGGGTACACTTGGTACTCAGCCGATTATCGCGGGTGCTTGCATGTGTCACTCATGAAACATTGGACAGACAGAGCCGGCCGAATGTTTGCGGAGAGCCGAGCTGCCCGATCATTACACTCATCACTCGACCCCGTCAGAGCGCCCCCCGGAGTAATGAGCGCTCCTGCACTTTAGTCCTCACTCATCATTAAATTGTGAAATGTATTTTACTGATAAAAATATTTTATATCTTGTCCAGTAAAAATTCCTCTCCTTGGTGGTCCATTACACAGAAAATATACATTATGTGGGAGAAAAAAGGCGCTACCACACAATTTGGTGTAATTCATGCCAATTCAATAATGGGAAGATGTCTGGTAGTTCTCAAAGCCAGGGCAGATACAGGGGCTGGGTTAGGACGGGCACATGGGGCAATAATATCGGGAATCACTCCATTTGCCATGTTTCCTACATACACTGCATCGTTTTTCGGGACGGGGCAAATGGAATGGCGTTCGGACAGTCTCCAGATATCCTCTGACTTGAAGGCTGCCTTTGGTGTCATCAAGTCAAATAGGAGACTCTCAAAAATGTTCTCCTCATGCTGGAGGAAGGCGAGCGCTCCTTGTGACTTCTTGTACAGGACAAAGATGAGAAAGGCAGCAGCCTGGATGAGGTAGAGGCCTTGTACCAGGCCCTGATCTTACACTTCACCAGATATGGTTGAAGGACCAGGTCCTAAAGGTCTTCACCTTCCATAAATGTATTGCACTCTGGTACAGCGACCGGCAGTCTCTGACCGTCACACTGGTGTCCACATGCAGGGTGGTCACATGTCATTCTCACTGGCAAGTGACGTCTACGCCTCTTCTCCACATGTCTGGACACCAGCTAAGACGGAAAACCAACAGTTTTTTTATTATGACTGACTATCCTCATGGAGGGATTTATTTGGGGGGATAATGGAGGGATAATTGTCCGTGCACACCCAGTAGCCTTCATGTAAAAATGGAGTCATTCACTCCCAGAGAATTTTACCTGGGTTGCCAGTAGTCTGGGGGCAGTTTGGGGGGGTTGATTTGGCGGTCCCTACCTTCGTATATAAGAAAGGTGCACATGACCCTGTTGTCCCTCACATTTTGTATCATTTTACACCGCATTTTCCTTGCTTGTAGGGAAAAAATTGGCAAAATGATAGCAGACCGGTGAGGACTCGTCAACTGCAACATTTTGCTCCGGTGTAAAGGAATTTAGAAATGAATCTTTTAGGGGGGAACTTATGGGTCTCCATTTATTTAGCCGATCATAGTTGGGGTCATTTCTTGGGGGATTTAGGAAACTAAAATGGAGCAATCTCACTAGGCTTTGATATCTGGCTCTATACCGCGGTGCTGTGCACAGATGAGGATACCCGGTAGGAGCGGAAACTGCAATGATTTTCTTTTACTAAACCCATAATAGGGTAATACCTAAAAAACAAAATGATTTTGGGGACATTTGTGGGGATCCATGAATGGGAATGAACGAGACTGGGTTTTTGGGAAATATATTGACGGGGATATAAATTTGGGCAATTAATGATAGGACTTCGGGGGGGGGGGTAACAAAAATGTAGAAAAAATCAAAAGGGGGTAAAGTTAGTTACATCAACTATTATACCAGAGGGCTGGTGAGGAAAAGGACTGATCTGGATATCACAGTGCAGGGGGGACTGAAGTACTGGAGGTGAGGGCAGATCTCGGGGGATGCACAGTGCAGGGGGGACTGAAGTACTGGAGGTGAGGGCACATTTCGGGGGATGCACAGTGCAGGGGGGACTGGAGTACTGGAGGTGAGGGCAGATTTCGGGGGACCCACAGTGCAAAGGGGACTGAAGTACTGGAGGTGAGGGCAGATTTCGGGGGACGCACAGTGCAGGGGGGACTGAAGTACTGGAGGTGAGGGCAGATTTCGGGGGACGCACAGTGCAGGGGGGACTGAAGTACTGGAGGTGAGGGCAGATTTCGGGGGACGCACAGTGCAGGGGGGACTGAAGTACTGGAGGTGAGGGCAGATTTCGGGGGACGCACAGTGCAGGGGGGACTGAAGTATTGGAGGTGAGGGCAGATTTCGGGGGACGCACAGTGCAAGGGGGACTGAAGTACTTGAGGTGAAGGCAGATTTCAGGGGACGCACAGTGCAGGGGGGACTGAAGTACTGGAGGTGAGGGCAGATTTCGGGGGACACACAGTGCAGGGGGGACTGGAGTACTGGAGGTGAAGGCAGATTTCGGGGGACGCACAGTGCAGGGGGGACTGAAGTATTGGAGGTGAAGGCAGATTTCGGGGGACGCACAGTGCAGGGGGGACTGAAGTACTGGAGGTGAAGGCAGATTTCGGGGGACGCACAGTGCAAGCGTCTGTCATTCTGCTCCATGAAGAGGAGGGTAGTGGCCGGGGGATGATGTTACCGCTACTGATGTATCTTGGGGGACTCCATTTCTCTCCTCTGACATATTAGATCACATCAGAGAGAACTCATTATTAGTGTTGAGGTCACTATTTTTTCACGGGATTGCAGTAATTTATTGAATAACGGCGATCATGTGATTGAAGAACATAAAAGCCGGCCCCGATTGTGTTTCCCGGGGTCTGAGCCATACTTGGTAGCGGTGAGGGAATAAGACCCCGAGCGGCCGCAGTGTAAATGTCTATCGGGGGTCGTTACGAGATTAAATACGGGATAAAGATGGGGATCTGAATATTTTCCATATTTTTAATTTTTACACTTTTTTTATACTTTTTACGGTATTTGTTTGTTTTCTTAGCCCCACTTTACACACGCACATAAAGAAGACACACAAGTGTTAGTTTTTTTATGTCATTTCTATTTGTATTTTGCATGTTCTCTCTTCTCACCGGGAATCACTGGTGCTATATAAATAATAATAATCCCTCTACATGATCTTATATCGCTGTTTTATCCATGTGAGTACAATCCACGGAACCTGATCAATCCTCAGCACGGATATACGCTCGGCTGGATTATCTGTATCCTGCAGAAATAGCCGGAGGAATTGTCCCCGGGACGTTTGTATAGAGCGGAGGCGTCAATCACACCTCCAGCATATGGGACTCCTGCACAACTGCCTCTTGTCATGAGGGGTCCTGGATATGTATTACCTTATGCTATGAGGGGTCTAACAAGATCTGTATATAGGAACCCGCCTCCCCGCCTAAAGGAACCCGCCTCCCCGCGTTAAGGAACCCGCCTCCCCGCGTTAAGGAACCCGCCTCCCCGCGTTAAGGAACCCGCCTCCCCGCGTTAAGGAACCCGCCTCCCCGCGTTAAGGAACCCGCCTCCCCGCGTTAAGGAACCCGCCTCCCCGCGTTAAGGAACCCGCCTCCCCGCGTTAAGGAACCCGCCTCCCCGCGTTAAGGAACCCGCCTCCCCGCGTTAAGGAACCCGCCTCCCCGCGTTAAGGAACCCGCCTCCCCGCGTTAAGGAACCCGCCTCCCCGCGTTAAGGAACCCGCCTCCCCGCGTTAAGGAACCCGCCTCCCCGCGTTAAGGAACCCGCCTCCCCGCGTTAAGGAACCCGCCTCCCCGCGTTAAGGAACCCGCCTCCCCGCGTTAAGGAACCCGCCTCCCCGCGTTAAGGAACCCGCCTCCCCGCGTTAAGGAACCCGCCTCCCCGCGTTAAGGAACCCGCCTCCCCGCGTTAAGGAACCCGCCTCCCCGCGTTAAGGAACCCGCCTCCCCGCGTTAAGGAACCCGCCTCCCCGCGTTAAGGAACCCGCCTCCCCGCGTTAAGGAACCCGCCTCCCCGCGTTAACCCCTTCAGCCACCGGGCACTTTCCGTTTTTGCGTTTTTGTTTTTTGCTCCCCTTCTTCCGAGAGGCGTAACTTTTTTATTTTTCCATCAATCTTGCCATATGAGGGCTTGTTTTTTGCGGGACGAGTTGTACTTTTAAATGAAACCATAAGTTTTACCATATAGTGTACTGGAAAACGGCAAAAAAATTCCAAGTGCGGAAAAATTGCAAAAAAAGTGGGATTGTACAATAGTTTTTGGGATATTTTATTCACCGTGTTCACTATATGGTAAAACTGATGTGTGGGTATGATGCCTCAGGTCGGTGCGAGTTTATAGACACCAAACATGTATAGGTTTACTTGTATCTAAGGGGTTAAAAAAAATTCACAAGCTTGTCCGAAAAACGTGGTGCACGTTTTGCGCCATTTTCCAAAACCCGTAGCGTTCTCATTTTTCAAGATCTGAGGCTCAGTGATGGCTTATTTTTTGCGTCTTGACCTGACGTTCTTAACGGTACCATTTTTGCGCAGATGCTACGTTTTGATCGCCTGTTATTGCATTTTGCGCAAAATTTGTGGCGACCAAAAAACGTAATTTTGGCGTTTGGAATTTTTTTGCCGCTACGCCGTTTACTGATCAGATTCATTGATTTTATATTTTGATAGATCGGGCATTTCTGAACGCGGCGATACCAAATATGTGTGTATTTTTTATTTTTTTAACCCTTTAATCTTCAATGGTGTGAAAGGGGGGTGATTTGAACTTTTAGGTTTTTTTATTTTTTTAATTTTTTAAAACTTTTTTTTTTTATTTTACTAGTCCCCCTAGGGGGCTATTGCGATCAGCAATCCGATCGCTTTGCACAATCTGCAGATCTCAGCTACAGAGCTGAGAACTGCAGATTTGCTGCTTCACTTTCAATGCCGGCTGTATTCCGGCATTGAGAGGAAGTGACTCATGTTAGCCACAGGCATCATCACATGACCCTGTGCTACCATGGCAACCGCCGAAAGTCACGTGATCATGTCACATGACTTCCGGCGGGGGCGGGGTAAGTCACTGTCATGGCGGCGCCCATATACATATCGCTGCCAAGACTTTGGCAGCGAAATGTAAGGGGTTAATGGCCGCGGGTGGAAGCGATAACAGCTGATATGTGCGCGTCTTGCCGCCGCCTGCCGGCGGCAGGGGGCGGGGCTTACCGGAACACGATCCATGACGTATCTAGTACGTCATGGGTCGTTAAGGGGTTAAGGAACCCGCCTCCCCGCGTTAAGGAACCCGCCTCCCCGCCTAAAGGAACCCGCCTCCCCGCCTAAAGGAACCCGCCTCCCCGCATTAAGGAACCCGCCTCCCCGCATTAAGGAACCCGCCTCCCCGCATTAAGGAACCCGCCTCCCCGCATTAAGGAACCCGCCTCCCCGCATTAAGGAACCCGCCTCCCCGCATTAAGGAACCCGCCTCCCCGCATTAAGGAACCCGCCTCCCCGCATTAAGGAACCCGCCTCCCCGCATTAAGGAACCCGCCTCCCCGCATTAAGGAACCCGCCTCCCCGCATTAAGGAACCCGCCTCCCCGCATTAAGGAACCTGCCTTCCCTACATGGATATTGGGACAATAAAACTCTCACACCACTAATCAAAGCTAATTAAGGATTCCCTCTCTAAGCTCAGTGTTTATTAAATGTCCTGTTATTCTACCTCCTCTGCTGTTTGTGCATATATTTGTGCTTCTTCAGATATTTTGTCATACCATGCCTGATGAAGGGACCTGAGATGTCTGGAAAGCTGCTCTGTAACATCACTTTATTTTATTTTAGTCGCCATTAAAAGGTATCACAACTACAAGATTATATCATTTTGTTCCTCTCACCGAGAGCAATCAATCATGTTTCATCTGGATAACACGGTACCAAAACATTTTTCTTTTAACACATGAGAGAAACACAGCAAAGTCTTCTGTACGATTGAGTGTGGCTAAAAAAGATGGACTCCGCAGGACAGGAGGCCAAATCCACCCCATCTGCCTCATCAGGATGAATGGCTATGAATCAGGACTAAAGCCGCATGTAATACCCAAATGTGACCACACGATGGCGCCATGACACTGAGAATGATCAGTCAAGGCTCATACTGAGGCCCTCTATTAGAAGCAAGTAGAGGAACAGGGGCTCAGATCAGCCCCCTGAAAACGGCAAAAAACAACAAAAGTCCTTCCAGTCATTCAGTCCACCAAGGCAACAACAGACTGCAGGACTCACCTCAGCGCGTGGGGGGATAATGAGGGTCTGCAGGACTCACCTCAGTGTGGGGGATAGTGAGGGTCTCCAGGACTCACCGCAGTGTGTGTGTGTGTGGGGGATAGTGAGGGTCTGCAGGACTCACCGCAGTGTGGGGGGATGAGGGTCTGCAGGACTCACCTCAGTGTGGGGGGATAATGAGGGTCTGCAGGACTCACCTCAGTGTGGGGGGGATGAGGGTCTGCAGGACTCACCTCAGCGCGTGGGGGGATAATGAGGGTCTGCAGGACTCACCTCAGTGTGGGGGATAGTGAGGGTCTCCAGGACTCACCTCAGTGTGGGGGATAGTGAGGGTCTCCAGGACTCACCACAGTGTGGGGGGATGAGGGTCTGCAGGACTCACCTCAGTGTGGGGGGATAATGAGGGTCTGCAGGACTCACCTCAGCGCGTGGGGGGATAATGAGGGTCTGCAGGACTCACCTCAGTGTGTGGGGGGATAATGAGGGTGTGCAGGACTCACCTCAGAGTGGGGGATAGTGAGGGTCTCCAGAACTCACCTCAGTGCGAGGAAGATAGTCGGGGTCCGCAGGAATCCGTGCAATTATCTCACATAATATGATTCCAAAGGCAAAGACATCAGCCTAGAAGGAGACAGAAGAGCAGGGTGAGGGCAGAAGAGCCGGGTGAGGGACAGAAGAGCCGGGTGAGGGACAGAAGAGCCGGGTGAGGGACAGAAGAGCCGGGTGAGGGACAGAAGAGCCGGGTGAGGGACAGAAGAGCCGGGTGAGGGACAGAAGAGCCGGGTGAGGGACAGAAGAGCAGGGTGAGGGACAGAAGAGCAGGGTGAGGGACAGAAGAGCAGGGTGAGGGACAGAAGAGCAGGGTGAGGGACAGAAGAGCAGGGTGAGGGACAGAAGAGCAGGGTGAGGGACAGAAGAGCAGGGTGAGGGACAGAAGAGCAGGGTGAGGGACAGAAGAGCAGGGTGAGGGACAGAAGAGCAGGGTGAGGGACAGAAGAGCAGGGTGAGGGACAGAAGAGCAGGGTGAGGGACAGAAGAGCAGAGTGAGGGACAGAAGAGAAGGGTGAGGGACAGAAGAGCAGGGTGAGGGACAGAAGAGCAGGGTGAGGGACAGAAGAGCAGGGTGAGGGCAGAAGAGCCGGGTGAGGACAGAGAGGGGTTGGGATCACCCCAAATATTAACATACAAGTCACCGCAGCAGCGTCTCACCTTCTCGTTGTACACATTTCCCCGCAAGACCTCAGGGGCCATCCAATATGGAGAGCCCACCACCGACAGCGGCTCTGTCTGACTGCAAAAGCAAAAGGAAGGGTCACCTTCTTGGAGAGGAGGAATACTGCCCGTAGCGCCTACTGTCATGATCTTGGGTGTCTACCTGATGTGTGCGCTGTAATTTGCTGATATCTGACTGGGGTGTGCGCTGTAGCGTGCCGGCGTCTCACTCAGGTGTGCAATGTAATATGCCGGCGATTGCCCACGGAATGCACTGCGCTGTTCCAGCACCGGTATCCACCGCACACTCTGTGTCACATGACACCGGGCTCTTACCTGCGATCAGGAATTTTCTCAGCCAATCCGAAGTCAGCCACCACGGCGGTGTATCCGCTGTCGTCATATCGCACCAGGCAATTCTGGGGAGAGAGGCAGAGAGGGCGAGCGTCGGGTTACAGGACATCACTGTATATGGTGGAGGTTAGTCTTCATCTCTGCTGAGGCCAGCAGTACACGAGTCATTACCTTGGAGGTGAGGTCACGGTGGAAGACGCCCTTGGCATGCAGGTAGCGCAGGCCTCGGGCAATATCCAGGCTCAGTTTGACGCGTACGGACCAGGAAAGAGGCTCCGCGCTCTGCAGAAGCTGCTCCAGGTTACCGCCATTAATGTACTGAAAGGAGAGGAGATAGGATTACTCAGTATGCACAGGGTGACTGTGTCCTGGAGGACTACCCAGCATGCACAGGGTGACGTCAATCTGCAGGACTACCCAGCATGCACAGGGTGACGTCATCCTGCAGTACTACCCAGAATGCATAATGTTGTGATTTTATTCTACATCATTTACAAAATCTTTGCTTCGTGTAAGTGAATGAGAAGGTTCATAATGGACCTCAGAAGAGAAGGGAGCACCAGACCCCCGTGTGCACCCCACTTACCTCAGTGAGGGCGTGAAGCTGACCCTGCTGCACACAAACACCCATGAACCTAAAAAGAAAGACGAGGTGCATGAAGGACAATGGCAGCAGATAGGACTAATGATGAGAGGGATCACCAAATGTGGACGGACAAAACACGGATGAGGCCGACCATTATCTAAGCATATTGGTGTGATTAGGTGGATGAGGGTGACCGTTACCTCAGGATATTGGAGGGGATCAGGTGGATGAGGGCAACCTTTACCTCAGGATGTTGGGGGGGGGGAAATCAGGTGGATGTGGGCAACCTTTATCTCAGGATATTGAGGTGATCAAGTGGATGAGGGCGACCTTTATCTCAGGATATTGGGGGGTGGGGGAGAGGGATCAGGTGGATGAGGCAACCTTTACCTCAGGATATTAAGGTGATCGGTTGGATCAAGGTGACTTTTACCTCAGGATATTGGGGTGATTGGGTGGATCAGCGTGACCTTTACCTCAGGATATTGGGGTGATGGGCTAGAACAGGATGAAGGTGTCCTTTACCTCAGGATATTGGGGTGACACAGTCGGTTCATCAGTTGCACCTCTCGGAGCATGTTGGCACGGTTGCTCATCATCTTGTTCATCTTGAGCACCATGATTTGGCCGGACTGGCGATGCCGCACCTGGAGACACCGAAAGAAAGAAAGAATCAATCAGTCATTGTGACTTCCCATTAAGCTCCTATGTCTATGCTGGTGTGTCCATGCCGGTCTGTGTCCCCGTGTGTGAGGCAGTCACTGACCATGAGGCTGAGACACCTCCTGAGCGGCCTGACCGCTGAGCCCCCAATATACAGTCACTTGTGATTTTGGAGGCCACACATCACATCTCCTCCGCATCACATGTATATAGAGGGATATGATCACAGTGACTCTTACCATTGACATCTCTACAGTGGCTATAAAAAGTCTTCACGCCCCCGATAAAAAGTCAGGTTTTTATCATGAAAAATAAAATTTCTACGAAGATGGAATTTCAGAAGATTTTCCACTTGTCGTGTTGCCCATAATTGTATAAACCCATTGAAATATTTTTGAATGGAAAAAGAAAAAAAAAAAAGAAAATAGTCTTAAGGGTGCTTTACACGCTGCAACATCGCTAGCGATAGCACCCGCCCCCGTCGTTTGTGCGGCATTTGGTGATCGCTGCCGTAGCGAACATTATCGCTACGGCAGCGTCACACGCACATACCATTGCAGCGACGTCGCTGTGACTGCCGAACAATCCCTCCCTCAAGGGAGTGGTGCGTTCGGTGTCATAGCGACGTCACTAAGCGGCCGGCCAATAGAAGCGGAGGGGCGGAGGTGAGCGGGACATAACATCCAGCCCACCTCCTTCCTTCCTCATGCCGGTGGACGGAGGTAAGGAGATGTTCGGAGTTCCTGCGGTGTCACACACAGCGGTGTGTGCTGCCCCAGGAACGACGAACCACCTCACTACTGACCAGACAACGATTTTTGGTAAATGAACGACGTGTCACATACCAACGATTTTTGCCTCTTTTGCGATCGTTTAAGGTCGCTCATAGGTGTTACACGCTGCGATGTCGCTAACGACGCTGATGTGCGTCACAAACACAGTGACCCCAACGATATATCGTTAGCGATATCGCAGCGTGTAAAGCACTCTTTAGTCTTTTTGGGTCGGGGTCTATCACGTCCAGAACTGGCCATCTTTGCTCCTCCTTGCAGTAAGCTCTCCATCTGTCAGACTGCGGGGGTCTCCTCTTCAGGTCACTGCAGATTTCCCCTTGGACTCAGGGCTGAGTTCGACTGGTCCGGAACTTCCATCTTCTGGAGAAGCCATTCTTTTGTGATTTGGAGGTCACTTGGGGTCATTGTAGCCCAAAAGGTGAAATTCCTCTTCATCTTCAGACTGAAGGTTTTGCTGCAAAATTGACTGATATTTGTTCCCTTCGTAATCCCCTGCACCTTGACTAACATTCCAGTTCAGGCTGCCCAAAAACCAGCAGCAGAGCCCCATGCTGCTCCCACCAGGCCTCACTGTGGGGATTGTGTACTTCTGGTGATGCACATTGTTGACTTTGAAACTTTTGGTATTCTGGCCAGAAAGTTGCTCCTCAGTCTCACGAGATAGAACATATTTCTTACATGCTTTTGGCAAACTTGAAGGTTTTAGATAATTTTGGTAATGGACAACCGGGCTTAGATGAAAAGGCTTCCGTCTTTGCCCTGTAAATCTCAAGCCGGACATATGAAGAATATAGAGGAGACCACCAGTACTTTCCAGAAATTCCTGCAGCTCCTTTAATGTTGCTATTGGCCACTTGGCAGCCAACCAAACTAAGTTTCTTCTTGTCTTTTCATTCATTTTTGAGGGACGTCTAGTTCTCGGTTATAGTGAAATCCTAGGTGCATTGCCCCCCTGGGAAGTATGCAAATCAAAGAAAGGTCCGTGGAGCCTCTGTTAGGAGTCTCGACACAGAAAATAGCCAAATATCCCTCCGGGTAGGACCTCTCCTAAAAAAGAGTCTCTCCTTGGCTGGGTCCTTCCCGGAGGGATATCTGGCTATTTTCTGTGTTGAGGCTCCTAACAGAGGCTCCACCTTTTTTGATTTGCATACTTACCAGGGGGCAAAGCACCTAGGATTTCACTGTTTTGAGCGCCTTTGTTGGCTGCCGGCAGTGTTTTTCTCTGGCTGGTTTTCCAGAGATCTGTGATGGTTTTGTCTTGTTGGTCTACTAGGCATTGCTCCCACCTGGCCAGAATCCTACTCCACACTGATGAGGGGCACTACCCCAAAACAGCTGTCTGTGGATGGATACGTGGCCTTGGTATTTCCCTTGACAGATCTTTAAACTCGTCAAAGAGTTAGATATTGACTAAAAGGGTCACTTAATATGGTGGTCTCCTAAAAAGAGCCACTCCTTGGCTAGGTCCTTCTGGCTATTTTCTGTTTCGAAACTCCTAACAGAGGCTCCATGGACCTTTTTTGATTTGCAGTTCTCAGTGATGTCACTGTTCTGCCAAATCTCAGCTCCTTCTTGATGATGCCTTCACAGCCTCCATAGTATCTACTGTCGGGATATTGCTTTTGTACTTTCTCCTAAAACCTTTCCATAATTAGACCCTTTGCTGTGTTGTCAGCTGTTTATGGACTGGAAAATGGCAGAAAAATCCTCATACAACAGCAAAACATTTTCAGGGGTTAATCAGAATCCATGTGAATGATAGTGGCCGAGCACTGACTACTGTGCATCACAGGGCTAAATTATAAGAGGGTGTTCACACTTATGCACCCTACCCCTCACAATGATTTTAGCTGGTTTCTCAATGGATTTGTACATATTACAGGCAACATTAAAAGGGGGAAAAGTTCTGAAATGATTCTTCTTGGTAGGATTTTTTTCTATGATAAAAACCTGGAATTTTATCAAGGGCGTGTAGACTTATATGTACTGTATATAAAGCAATTAAGGGAGGACGCACATCACGTCTCCACTGCAGTGTGTACCTAATATATAGAACACATACTTACACCAATGTTCGGGCGCAGTGCACTGCAGCAGGTGCTGCATACATGTAATACACAGGGAAGGCGGACATAATACTCCGGGATTATAATGTTACATCTGCTATAATAACATATAATCTATAGACGAGACATTTTAACGCCATAGTGTAGGGATCAAAGCAAAGTTATACAGGATCCTCCTTACTGATGATCATAGGGGTGTAATCTACAGACAGGGACCTTCCTTACAATAATGAATTTCAGGAAGGGCGAGACGCGCGTCAGCTCTGGACACGGGGAGGGTAGCAGTGCTAATATCTCACTCTCCTCCACAGAAAATAATATTTACCCCTGTTGCCCCTAGTGAGGTGTGTGTCAGCACATAAAGATAATAAAGGCGCAGAGCCGCCTGGCAAACAAGCAAGGTGAAGAGCGGGTGGTGTGTACATGTATGGTGAGGAGGCGGCATAACCACAGGTACAGTGAGAAAGAGGCCGCGCAAACACAGGCACGGTGAGGACGAGGCTGCGCGCACACAGGCACGGTGAGGAAGAGGCAGCACACATGGTGAGAGGTGGTATACACAGGTATGGTGAGCAGGCAGTAGGGCCGCACACAGCACAGTGATAATGCTGCTGCTGTGCACTTTGCTCTGTGCAATGCTCCTCCAGCTCCTGATGCTGCTGTACACACAGGTACTTTGGCCGGTCACAGCAGGCGTTGGCTCCACTGATAAGACTGGAATGTGCTGTGCCATCCTAACCCAACATTACATGAGAGGTGAGAAATGCTGGGATCAGCCACAACACACTATTTAGGTGATAATGGCGCTCGTCAGGGAGCGAATAGAAGATCACCAGTGATCAGCAGAAATGGGCAATCATAAGGATCTGAGCGACTGTGACAACTGGCTCATGGTCTGATGTGGGGTGTTGCAGGCACGCGACAGGTCCTGTGGGGTGTTGCAGGCACGCGACAGGTCCTGTGGGGTGTTGCAGGCACGCGACAGGTCCTGTGGGGTGTTGCAGGCACGCGACAGGTCCTGTGGGGTGTTGCAGGCACGCGACAGGTCCTGTGGGGTGTTGCAGGCACGCGACAGGTCCTGTGGGGTGTTGCAGGCACGCGACAGGTCCTGTGGGGTGTTGCAGGCACGCGAAAGGTCCTGTGGGGTGTTGCAGGCACGCGACAGGTCCTGTGGGGTGTTGCAGGCACGCGGCAGGTCCTGTGGGGTGTTGCAGGCACGCGGCAGGTCCTGTGGGGTGTTGCAGGCACGCGACAGGTCCTGTGGGGTGTTGCAGGCACGCGACAGGTCCTGTGGGGTGTTCCAGGAATACACTTATTTTGGGGGACTCCAAACATACAACAGGTTTTGTGGAATGTTCTCAGTACTCAAAAGTTTTTGTCTTGTGTTCCTGGTGTATGGGAGGTCCTGTGATTAAATCCCTGCATATACCAGGTCTTGTGGGCTGTTCCTAGTATACAGCAGGTCCTATGGGTTGATCCTAGTAAATGACTCTCGTATGTGGAAGCGTCTTCTCCCAACAATAACTTTAAAATCTCTCCCTGTTCAATGTGATTGTGATCCAGACTCATTGCTGTCACTTCAAAACTCCCATGTGCTTTGTTTCTGTTCGTTTCTGGGGCTTTTTAAAGTATGTTTGGGGGTCATTGTCCTGCTGGACGACCCCTGATCTAGGACACACACCCAGCTTTCTGACACTGGGCTCTACATTGCAATCCAAAATCCTTTGGTAATATTCAGATTTAATGATGTCTTGCACACAGTCAGGGCCCCCAGTGCCACAGGCAGCAAACAACCCAAAACATCTCTGAGCCTCCACCATTTGTAATTGTAGGTCCTGTATTCTTTTCTTGGTAGGCCTCATTCTGTTTTTGGTAAACAGCAGAATGAATGCTTTGCCAAAAAGCTCCATCTTGGTCTCATCTGTCCACAAGACAGTAGGCTTTCCCAGATGGATTTTGGATTACTCACATGCATTTTGGTAAAGAGCAGTCTAGCTTTTTTATGTCTGTGTCAGCAGTGGGGTCCTCCTGGGTCTCCTCCATAGCATAGCATTTCATTTAAATTGAAATTTCCTTGGATAGTTTGCGCTGACACTGATGCACCTCGAATTTCTCTGGAACTATCCTGCATTACAAAATTTTCATAAATTTTTTTTCTGCCACCCACATCCATGGAGATTAGCTACAATGTCATCAGTTGTAAACTTTTTGATTATGTTGCACACCATGAACGTAGGAACATCAAGATTTCTGGAGATGGACTTGTAATTTTGAGAGTGTTGAAAAATACCAACAATTTTGGTTCTCAGGTCCTAAGACAGTTCTTTTCTCCTCTTTCTGTACTTCACTCTTCGTGTGGCACACAAACACATAATGCAAGGATTAAGTCAACTTCTCCCCTTTTTATATGGTTTCAGGTGTGATTTCCATATTGCCCGCACATGTTACTTGCCACAGGTGAGTGTGAACGAGCATCACAAGCTGGAAACAAAAATTGTTAACTCACAATTTTGGAATGGTGCCAACAATTTTGTCCAGCCCATTTTTTGTGATTTTCTGTGAAATGAAGGACAACTTGCTTTTGCTTTTTATTTTTTTGTGTGTTGTTCCATATGCACAGGAAATACACAAGAAATACACGTGTATAACAAAACGTGTAATTTCAATAATTTTATGGGAGAAATAATTCATTTTCTGAACAAATTTCATGCCAACACTTTTGACCATGACTGTATATACATATCTCGAGTTTTGAAGGGGGCTCCTGGTGTATGGCAGAACATGAGGAGAACAGCACTCTGCGGTCTACAGAGCAGATGATCAACCAGGCATAATGGAAGCTATACATAATGGTGAGCTAGGAATGATGGGAATGATATACGGTTTTTGGGGTTTTGAGCTCCTGTAATCAGTGATGATGGGGCACTGTGCTGTGTGTGACACTTGTGGGGATGGACAGGCAGAAGTTGATTTTTGGGAGTTTGATCTGTGATCGGTGATGATGGGGCACTGTGCTGTGTGTGACACTTGTGGGGATGTACAGGCAGAAGTTGATTTTTGGGATTTTGAACTCCTGTGATCGGGGATGATGGGGCACTGTGCTGTGTGTGACACTTGTGGGGATGGACAGGCAGAAGTTGATTTTTGGGAGTTTGAGCTCCTGTGATCGGGGATGATGGGGCACTGTGCTGTGTGTGACACTTGTGAGGATGGACAGGCAGAAGTTGATTTTTGGGAGTTTGAGCTCCTGTGATCGGGGATGATGGGGCACTGTGCTGTGTGTGACACTTGTGGGGATGTACAGGCAGAAGTTTGTTTTTTGGGATTTTGTGCTCCTGTGATCAGGGATGATGGGGCACTGTGCTGTGTGTGACACTTGTGGGGATGTACAGGCAGAAGTTGTTTTTTTGGGATTTTGCACTCCTGTGATTGGGGATGATGGGGCACTGTGCTGTGTGTGACACTTGTGAGGATGGACAGGCAGAAGTTGATTTTTGGGAGTTTGAGCTCCTGTGATCAGGGATGATGGGGCACTGTGCTGTGTGTGACACTTGTGGGGATGTACAGGCAGAAGTTTGTTTTTTGGGATTTTGTGCTCCTGTGATCAGGGATGATGGGGCACTGTGCTGTGTGTGACACTTGTGGGGATGTACAGGCAGAAGTTGTTTTTTTGGGATTTTGTACTCCTGTGATCAGGGATGATGGGGCACTGTGCTGTGTGTGACACTTGTGGGGATGGACAGGCAGAAGTTTGTTTTTTGGGATTTTGTGCTCCTGTGATCAGGGATGATGGGGCACTGTGCTGTGTGTGACACTTGTGGGGATGGACAGGCAGAAGTTTGTTTTTTGGGATTTTGTGCTCCTGTGATCGGGGATGATGGGGCACTGTGCTGAGTGTGACACTTGTGGGGATGTACAAGGAGAAGTTTGTTTTTTGATCTCCTGTGATCGGGGATGATGGGGCACTGTGCTGAGTGTGACACTTGTGGGGATGTACAAGGAGAAGTTTGTTTTTTGATCTCCTGTGATCGGGGATGATGGGGCACTGTGCAGTGTGTGACACTTGTGGGGATGTACAGGCAGAAGTTTGTTTTTTGGGATTTTGTGCTCCTGTGATCGGGGATGATGGGGCACTGTGCTGTGTGCGACACTTGTGGGGATGTACAAGGAGAAGTTTGTTTTTTGATCTCCTGTGATCGGGGATGATGGGGTACTGTGCGGTGTGTGACACTTGTGGGGATGTACAGGCAGAGGTTTGTTTTTTGGCAGTTTGAGCTTCGGAGCAGCGCTCAGTACTTCCTCTCCAGCCCTTGCTGCCTTGGCTCCATATTTGTCTGTCTCTCCCGGCAGCAGCTGCCGCTGACATCACTCCTCTCAGACGCCATCAGTAGGGTTGCCTTCAGAGTGCAGGACTCCCCCTACATCGAGTACGTGGTGTGTACAGGACTGGCTAGAAATCAATGTCCTGGAGCCGCAGAGTCACAGCCCACACCTCAAACCACGGGGTCTGACGACAGCAGCTCACAGGCCTTATAAAGGCTGATAACAGAGAAATGGTAGAATAGCTGATGAGACATCACGGCACTGATTGGAAACAGCTATACTGCTTGCCCGTCTATACATGATGGTGTCTAGTAACGCAGCCCAGCTCCATTCCAGTGTATACCAGACACATGGTGAGAGTCTCTTCTAATCCCTAAAGCTCGTAATCCATAAGGTGCCTCCACCACATACAGACATGAGGACAAGGATAACTATACATGCGCCTATTTTTGGATCTTTATGGAGAAAATTGTTTATTGTTAAGGATCAGGGATCTACGCACCATAAATGATCAACAATGTTAACGGCACAGATCAGGTCATCATCCTCCCCGTATCAGGAGCCAGAGTGCACCGTTATGTGATAAATATGTCCTTGCAGGCTCCGTAACTTTGAGCGTCATATCGTATATCATTCACATCCAAAGTTCCAGATAATTAGGGGTTAAACATTCAAAGGGCTTTCCTCATGTAAAAATCATACAGGGGAGCACCAACTAATGACCCTGAGCAGAGGGTCACTGACAAAGAGCGGATGAAGCCGGATAGTACAACCCTCGATAGAATTGTCTCGCCGGTAGAGGAGGGATGGAAGAGTTTGATGATCCCAACTCCACTCGTCGAGAGCCACCAAAAGTTCATTTCAGGATATCCCTAGTATTGTACAGGTGATGGAATTACCATCTGGGCAATACTAAGAAGATCCAGAAAACATGCTGAATTTAGGCAATACTGGTATGGGCTTATTCAGACGACCGTTCCGTCTGTCCTGTTCCTGTTTTTTTACGGACCAACTGACAGGAACATCTTTTCAATGTCTTTTGTGTAGGATCGGATGGCACACAGAAGCACTTCCGTCTGCATCCAATCCTACAAAAAAACCACATTGGATGCGGCTGTAATTGGTTGTAGTCAGACTGCGGTCACTCAGCGTGGGGCCGTGTCTGACTGTAACCAATCACACACGCTGCGGGAGCAGTGTGACAGTTGATCGGTGAGAATGTAGCGCGTGCTCCCACCCCTTTGCCCCAGATTCTGTTCCCCATAGGACCTGCATCTGGCCAGATACCCCAGACTTCATGTAACTCTCCTTCCATTTTTTTGCGGTCCACAAAAACGGAACGGTCATGTGAACGACTTCTATAGAAGAGGACAAGTACAGAAGTCTCCGATCTCCAGAGGAGATGATGCGAACGGATCCGAAATTAAATCAAACCCAATCTTAAACATGAAAAATAAAAATCAGACCAAAGCTTCATCAGTACAAGAATTCAATCATCAAAGAAGACAATTGAGAAAGGAAAAAGATCACGACTGCTCATAGGATGGAAGGAGATTATCAGGGGATCGAGACTCAAGCACTGATCACAGGATCTATGGAAACAATCGCACCGATCACAAAAACAGAGGGAGGCAATCGCAGGATCGGGACTACAGCCCTGTTCAGAGGAGGACTCCTGCACTCTTCACAGGATGTATGGAGACAATCGCAGGATAGGGCTACCACACTGATCAAAGGATGGATGCAGACAATCGCAGGATCGGGACTAGCACACTGATCAAAGGATGGATGGAGACAATCGCAGGATCGGGACTATCGCACTGATCAAAGGATGGATGGAGACAATCACAGGATCGGGACTACCGCACTGATCACAGAAATAGAAGGAGACAATCGCAGGATCGGGACCACCGCACTGATCAAAGGATGGATGGAGACAATCGCAGGATCGGGACTATCGCACTGATCAAAGGAAGGATGGAGACAATCGCAGGATCGGGACTATCGCACTGATCAAAGGAAGGATGGAGACAATCGCAGGATCGGGACTATCGCACTGATCAAAGGAAGGATGGAGACAATCGCAGGATCGGGACTACCACACTGATCAAAGGATGGATGGAGACAATCGCAGGATCGGGACTACCACACTGATCAAAGGAAGGATGGAGACAATCGCAGGATCGGGACTACCACACTGATCAAAGGATGGATGGAGACAATCGCAGGATCGGGACTACCACACTGATCACAGAAATAGAAAGAGGCAATTGCAGGATCGGGACTACCGCACTGATCAAACGAGGGATGGAGACAATCGCAGGATCGGGACTATCGCACTGATCACAGAAATAGAAAGAGGCAATTGCAGGATCGGGACTACCACACTGATTACGGGATGCACGGAAACAGTTACAGGATCAAGACTACCGCACTGATCACAGCAGGGATGGACACAAAGCACAAGATTGGGACTACCGCACTGATGACAGAATCACAACTACTGCACTGCTCACGGGATGGACAAAGAATCACAGGATCAGGACTACTGATCTCAGGATCTTTGGAAACAAATCGCACTGATCACAGAAACAGAGGGAGGCAATCGCAGGATCGGGACTACAGCCCTGTTCAGAGGAAGACTCCTGCACTCTTCACAGGATGTATGGAGACAATCGCAGGATAGGGCTACCACACTGATCAAAGGATGGATGCAGACAATCACAGGATTGGGACTAGCACACTGATCACAGAAACAGAAGGAGACAATCGCAGGATCGGGACTACCGCACTGATCAAAGGATGGATGGAGACAATCGCAGGATCGGGACTATCGCACTGATCAAAGGATGGATGGAGACAATCGCAGGATCGGGACTACCACACTGATCAAAGGATGGATGGAGACAATCGCAGGATCGGGACTACCACACTGATCAAAGGATGGATGGAGACAATCGCAGGATCGGGACTACCACACTGATCAAAGGATGGATGGAGACAATCGCAGGATCAGGACTATCGCACTGATCAAAGGATGGATGGAGACAATCGCAGGATCAGGACTATCGCACTGATCAAAGGATGGATGGAGACAATCGCAGGATCAGGACTACCACACTGATCACAGAAATAGAAAGAGGCAATTGCAGGATCGGGACTACCACACTGATCAAAAGGATGGATGGCGACAATCGCAGGATCGGGACTATTGCACTGATCAAAGGATGGATGGAGACAATCGCAGGATCGGGACTATTGCACTGATCAAAGGATGGATGGAGACAATCGCAGGATCGGGACTACCGCAGTGATCAAACGAGGGATGGAGACAATCGCAGGATCGAGACAATCGCAGGATCGGGACTACCGCACTGATCAAACGAGGGATGGAGACAATCGCAGGATCGGGACTATCGCACTGATCACAGAAATAGAAAGAGGCAATTGCAGGATCGGGACTACCACACTGATTATGGGATGCACGGAAACAGTTACAGGATCAAGACTACCGCACTGATCACAGCAAAGATGGACACAAAGCACAAGATTGGGACTACCGCACTGATGACAGAATCACAACTACTACACTGCTCACGGGATGGACAAAGAATCACAGGATCAGGACTACTGCACTGATCACAGGATGGATGGACACAAAGCACAAGATTGGGACTACCGCACTGACCACATAATCACAACTACCGCACTGATCATGGGATGAACAGAGAATCACAGGATCAGGACTACTGCTCTGATCATGGGATGAACAGAGAATCACAGGATCAGGACTACTGCTCTGATCATGGGATGAACAGAGAATCACAGGATCAGGACTACTGCTCTGATCATGGGATGAACAGAGAATCACAGGATCAGGACTTCTGCTCTGATCATGTGATGAACGGAGAGTCACAGGATCAGGACTACTGCTCTGATCATGTGATGAACGGAGAGTCACAGGATCAGGACTACTGCTCTGATCATGGGGTGAACGGAGAATCACAGGATCAGGACTACTGGACTGATGATGGGATGAACGGAGAATCACATGATCAGGACTACTGGACTGATGATGGGATGAACGGAGAATCACAGGATCAGGACTACTGCTCTGATCATGGGATGAATGGAGAATCACAGGATCAGGACTACTGGACTGATGATGGGATGAACGGAGAATCACAGGATCAGGACTACTGGACTGATGATGGGATGAACGGAGAATCACAGGATCAGGACTACTGGACTGATGATGGGATGAACGGAGAATCACAGGATCAGGACTACTGCCCTGATCATGGGATGAACGGAGAACCACAGGATCAGGACTACTGCCCTGATCATGGGATGAACGGAGAATCACAGGATCAGGACTACTGCCCTGAGCATGGGATGAACGGAGAACCACAGGATCAGGACTACTGCCCTGATCATGGGATGAACAGAGAATCACAGGATCAGGACTACTGCCCTGATCATGGGATGAACGGAGAATCACAGGATTGGGACTACCGCACTGACCACAGAATGGATAGACACAAAGCACAAGATTGGGACTACCGCACTGACCACAGGATGGATAGACACAAAGCACAAGATTGGGACTACCGCACTGAACATGGGGTGGACGGAGACAATTACAGGATCGGGACTACTGCACTGATCACGGGATGAACGGAGAATCACAGGATCAGGACTACTGCTCTGATCATGGGATGAACGGAGAATCACAGGATCAGGACTACTGCTCTGATCATGGGATGAACGGAGAATCACAGGATTGGGACTACCGCACTGATCACAGGATGGATAAACACAAAGCACAAGATTGGGACTACCGCACTGACCACAGAATGGATAGACACAAAGCACAAGATTGGGACTGCCGCACTGAACATGGGGTGGACGGAGACAATTACAGGATCGGGACTACTGCACTGATCAAGGGATGGACGGAGAATCACAGGATTGGGACTACCGCACTGACCACAGGATGGATAGACACAAAGCATAAGATTGGGACTACCGCACTGACCACATAATCACAACTACCGCACTGATCATGGGATGGATAGACACAAAGCACAAGATTGGGACTGCCGCACTGGCCACAGGATGGAGAGCATGGAGACGATCACAAAATTAGAACAGCACGGATCAGAGGACCAGGGCAACCATACTGATCATACGATGGGCAGAGACAATCACATGAACAAGACTACCGCACTGATCTACGATACATAAAACTCCAGAAACCGGAAAGAAAAAAAAAAAAACGACACTCACATGACCTACCTAGTGGTGGATCATTGTAGAATCTGAAACATCCATCACTAATGAATTTAATATGGCAGAAAGATAATCAGGATCAACGTTACCTCAAATCTGATGATGCACAGAACGCTGCTGCTTCTGCGTGTCGTCCATAATTCATTATAATTACAATGTGGAACCAAGAGCGAGAAACAACAGGACCTCCAGGCTATCAACATGGCCACCTGTACCAGAACGCGTCCCATCCATACTATACATAACACTTCTCACATACGCCCCTCTGACGTGCCTTCATTATGTGGTATGGTTGGCATTCCACCATGCAATAATCACCTCACTGCCCCCATCTTCCATTGCACATGGCTCGTATGATGTCCACCTCTCAGCATCACGGTGATTAAGCAGAGGTGTGGCGTGTATGAAAGGCGCAGACCATGGCCAACACTCGGAGTGATAAGAGCCAAATGTGGCCCCGTGTGTGTACAGGGAGGGGTGACTGGAGCAGGGTGGGGTTCACTAGGGTCACATGCGGTCAGCACTGCCAGAAGCAGACGTCTGGATGGAGGGAGCAAGCCAAGATCAACCGTATAACGTCACCACAAATCCCAGCAGTCCAATCATAACTACAGGGTCATTCACTTCCCAATTACACATCAGTCTGTAATATGAAGACTCAGTAAGAAAGATTCCAGCCCCGAGAACACGAACCCGTGACCTAGAGTAACCAGCGTCCTGAGCCACAGCCAGAGCTCCATAGGACCATAAGGCTAGATGCGTTTTTGTTGCGTTTTTTGGTGCAGTTTAGTTGTCAGAAAGTTCTGACTTTTGACTTCCCAGCAAAGTCAATGAGAATTCAGATTTGCTGAGCGCACATTGCAGTTTCGTTGTCTGCAGATTATTTGTCACAAACGTCTGACAAAACAATGCAGCATGATCTATCTTTTTGCGTTTTGTCCCTGCGTTTCTCACTAGTGATGGGAGGATTCTCAAATCAATCCCACCGCCGACTCAGGGTTGGCGGGGGTTTCCAGGACCACATGACAGCACCACAGGAGGTTGCTTCCTCCACCCTCTAGAGGGACAGGAACACAAGAGGTTAAAAACCCCTAACCCTTCTCTCCAGTGTTTTCCCTGTCCCTGTACAGGATGGACATAGGAACTTACCGGGATGTAAGGGGTCCAGTTGGATCGGGGGAAGGGGGGGGGGGGGCATCGCTCTCTCTCCTTCCAGCCTGTCAAGACGCCCCAGGGCGACACCTCTCAGCGAGAGGTCCCTCAGTCGCGTCGGTCGAGCCAGAGCTCCCGGTGCCTGCCGCTTCGCTCCGAGGAGGGCTCTCGGCCTCCTGCCACAGCCACGCGATACTTCCGGGAGGCGCGGTATGGACGAACGCCGGCGCATGTGCGGACGACGCACTTCACGTTTCCGGATTACTGCGGCCCGGGAGCTTGGCGCGAATTTCGAATCCGGAATTCGGGAGGCAAGACTGTGACCTGGAGACACCTTCACTCAGGTAATAAAAACCTGGAAGGGTAGGGGGGTACATTGATTTCAGTTAGGCTCCTCACACAGCGCTGTTCGGTTATGGATGAGAGTGAGCGTTCAGACACAAAAACCCCTAAGGATGCCCAGGTCTCTGTAAGTGTCAGCCAGTCAAGGTTTCCTTGCCCTGTAGTCAGGAGACTTGTCTGAGCCTTGTTCTTTTTTGCAGGGTGGAGGTTCTATTGTGGGTTCTGGCACCATCCCCAAAAAGAAATGTAACACTAAAGTTAAGCGCTGTGCGGTGTGTGATGCAAAACTCCCAGACGCCTATATTAAAAAGCTCTGCGAGACCTGCATTAATAAGCTGATCTCTGAGGAAAGAACTACCCTCCTGTCGGACATGAGGTCCTTGATACGGGAGGAAGTTTAGGCTGTCATATCTAGCAAGGTTTCTCCGCCAGAGCCCCCGGCGCCCCCTAAAAAGCGTCCACGCCATATGTTAGATTCCTCGGAGGAAGATGAGATGTCCGGGAACTCTGACTCACCAGGGGAAGATGAGGTCCTGGGTTCGTTGCCGGAGGAAGAGAGGCGTTACTTGTTTTCAGTGGGCAACACGGATGATCTGCTTCGTGCCGTACGGAAAACTATGATGGTGGAGGATGCGGAAAAACCGCGAACCGTACAGGACAAGATGTTTGGGGTCTCAGCGCCACAGGGTCTTTCCGGTCAATCACCACGTGCGTGCGATGATCCTGGACGAATGGGAAGAGGCGGAGAAGAGATTAATAATTCCTCGAGACTTCAAGGCCAGGCTGCGGTTTGAACCCGGCGACATCAAAGAATGGGAAGACGTTCCTAAGATTGATGTCCTAGTGACGAAAGTCGCACGGAAGACGTCAATCCCGTTTGAGGACTCCTCGGGTCTACGGGACCCCATGGATAGGAAGGCTGATGGTCTCCTTAAAAAGGCTTGGGAGGCTTCAGCAGCCACCATAAAGGCAAACATAGCCACTACTTCCATGGCACGGTCTATGTCTTGTTGGTTGTCGGACCTGGAATCTCAGGTTCGGGATAACGTCCCTAGGGACACCATCTTAGACTGCCTTCCTATGTTGAAACTAGCGACCGGATTCATGGCAGATGCTTCCGCTGAGTCTGTGCAGTTTTCTGCCAGGAATGAGGCCCTTACTAATTCTGCCCGCAGGGCCATATGGTTGAAAACTTAGTCTGGTGACGGAGCATCTAAAAATAAGCTGTGCTTCATCCCCTTTTCAGGTGCCCGGATATTCGGTCCTGCTCTAGACGAAATTCTAGAAAAGGCTTCCGATAAAAAGGGCGTGTTCCCCGAGGTTAAACCTCCACGTTCTCTTCCCTCCCAGAGGTTTCGTCCTGCTAGGCAGGACTATAAAGGCAGGGGTAAAGCAGGAAGATGGGGTTTCCATAAGGGCGGACCAGATAGACAGCCCTACTTCGACCCCAGAAAGAAGCAGGATAGATCCTGACGCCATTATCAGGGGGAGGCTCAGCAATTTTTTGGGACGCTGGCAACAAATAACCTCCAATCCGTGGATCCTTCAAGTGGTAGGGGAAGGTCTACAGATTGAAAATTTTCAAGGACCCCCCCCCCCCAAACAGGTTCACCCTGATGAAACCCCAGTCGCGATCCCTTACCAACCGCCTGTGGTCGGATGTGGATGCCTTACTGCAGACCGGGGCAATCCTCCCGGTTCCAGTCTCAGAACAGTTTCTGGGCCATTATTCTTCCCTATTCTCTGTTGCCAAACCCTCCGGAGAATTCCGGACAATAATAAATTTAAAGCCCCTCAATCTGTGGGTCCGGTACAAAAGATTCCGGATGGAGCAGTGTTCCATCAGAGAGGCCATGAGTGTCCTGGGCATGATGACTTCCTGCATCCAATGCGTTCGATGGAGTCAATTCCACTCCAGGCCACTCCAAAAACTAGTCCTGTCGTACACTGTGGGATCCCCGCTGGTCCCTCCATTACAAGATTTCCCTGACTCCTTTGGTCATTGAAGATCTAAGATGGTGGATGTGCAGGAAAAATCTTCAGTTGGGAGTTCTGTGGGCCTGTTTGCCGTCCGTCACGCTCACGACCGATGCAAGACAGACGGGCTTGGGCGCCCATGTGAACTCCCTTTACTTTCAGGTCAGATGGCCTCCAGACGTGTCGAACCAATCATCCAATTTCAGGGAGCTACAAGCTGTCTGGCAGGCTCCGAAGACAGCTCCTCCTTTATTCCAGGGTCGACATGTTCGGGTACTGTCGGACAATGTTACGACAGTGGCCTTCCTTCGACATCAGGGGGGCTCTCGCCACCCACCTTTGCAAGCTCTGGCATCAATAATATTTCAGTGGGCAGAACATTCGGTTCTCTCCCTGTCAGCGGTTCATCTCAAAGGCTCGGAAAACCATCTCGCAGACTTCCTCAGCAGACGCACGATCGACCCCTCGGAATGGGAACTGAAAGACAGTGTCTCTCAGGATCTGGTCCGACAATGGGGCAGACCCCAGGTAGATTTGTTTGCGTCCAGAACGAATGCAAAGCTGGAGGTTTTCTTCTCTCTGAATCCACGGGATGCTCCTGCTGCGATCGACGACATGGCCCAGCCCTGGTCTGTGGGTCTGCTGTATGCCTTTCCGCCCCTGCCATTACTCCCCAGAGTACTCCGGAAGATTCAACAAGATGGAGCCAATGTGATCCTCATAGCCCCCTTTTGGCCCAAGAGGAGCTGGTTCTCTTTACTCAGACACCTGGCGATTGCAGAGGCGGTCCTGCTTTCCCTGACGGGCGATCTCCTCAGCCAGGGTCCAGTTCTTCACCAAGACCTGGATCTTGAAGGGAGGTTCCTGAAAAGGAAAGGATTGTCACTTGATGTCATCTCTACACTCCAGGCAAGTAGAAAGCAGATTACCCGGACAATATATGGGAAAATCTGGAAGAAATTCTGCTCGTTTTTTAGGTGAAGAACCTGTTAACAGTTCTCGTCCTAATATTCTAAAAATCTTGGATTTCCTACAACTGGGATTCCGCAAGGGTCTAACACCTAGCATCTTGAAAGGTCCAGATCTCGGCACTCAGCGTCTTCTTTGACATGCCACTGTCTTCCAATCCCTGGGTTGCCCGATTCGTGAAGGGCATACAGCGGCTTCGGCCTACCATTCGGTCCACAGTGCCTCCCTGGGATCTGACATTGGTACTCAATGGCCTTTGTGATTCTCCATTTGAGCCCTTGTCTGCCATTTCAATGGAACATTTGTCCTTCAAGGCAGTGTTTTTAGTGGCCATCACCACAGCTAAACGAATCGGTGAATTACAGGCTTTATCTATCAAGGAGCCTTATCTTCAGATTTTGGATGACAGAATTGTTCTGAAACTCGATCCGACGTTTCGTCCCAAGATGGTATCCTCTGCTAACCTAGAACAGGAAGTAGTTTTACCATCCTTTTGCCACAACTACGCGAACCAGAAGGAACAGCATCTGCATTCCTTGGATGTGAAAGGAACAGTACTGAGCTATTTGGAGGAAACCCGGAACTGGAGATTGGAGTCAAACTTATTACTTCAGTTCAGAGGTAAAAATCGGGGTAAAACGTCATCTAAAGGCCCTGTCACACACAGAGATAAATCTTTGGCAGATCTGTGGTTGCAGTGAAATTGTGGACAATCAGTGCCAGGTTTGTGGCTGTGTACAAATGGAACAATATGTCCATGATTTCACTCCAACCACAGATCTGCCAAAGATTTATCTCTGTGTGTGACAGGGCCTTAAGGCTATACTGTCTCGGTGAATTAGGTCAACGATATCCTCGACCTACCAATTGGCAGGAAAGACCCTGCCTGATCACCTTAGAGCCCACTCCACTAGATCACTGTCTACCACATGGGCAGAAAGGGCGGGGGCCTCTCTAGACCAGATTTGCAAAACAGTCACTTGGTCAGGTCCAAACACTTTTTGTAGGCACTACAAGTTGGATATATCGTCTTCACACCAGACCTCGTTCGGTAGGAAGGTCCTCCAAGCAGTGGTCCCCCCCTGAGGATAGGTTAATTCAGTACTCTCCTGTGGTGCTGTCATGTGGTCCTGGAAAATAGGAATTACAACCTACCGGTAATGATATTTTCAGGATCCATCATGACAGCACCCTTATTTCCCCCTTCCTTTGTTTTCTACTTTGTGTGCATTAACATTGAATGTCGGTTCACAAGCATAAATAAACTTAGTGTTATACCCATCCTGGTGTGGTACTTGAAAAGCCACTGGAGAGGTTGGGAAGGGGAGAGATTTTTAACCTCTTGTGTTCCTGTCCCTGTAGAGGACGGAGGAAGCAACCTCCTGTGGTGCTGTCATGATGGATCCTGGAAACATCATTACCAGTAGGTTGTAATTCCTATTATCTGGCTGGCTGCAAGGGTGTAAGAACAAGCACTTCATACTCACCGATCACCGGCGCGGCTGTCACACTACTCCCACAGGCGCTTATTAGGCTCATGCATGTTCTTCCAGGGCCGCTCATTAGGCTCATGCATATTCAATGCTTCCCCTGCCCACCGGCCTCTGTGATTGGTTGCAGTCAGACAGCACCCCTAGCCTGTGTGAGCCTATCTGATTCTTCCAATCACAGACAGTGACAGTGTGACAGCCGGCCGGACTTAAAAACAAAAAAAAAAAAAAAAGTACGGTTCGGGACTGGACTTTAACCCAATCATCTACGTGAACACCGAACCCAAAATAATTCTACGTTACCCCATCATTGCACTGTAAAATGGTGGTAGAAAGAGCTAGGGGACTGCCAAATAGGAGTATTATACTTACTGAGTTTACCACGCGGCTTTCACACTGCTTCCGGGTCCACTCATTAACCTTCATGCATATCCACTGCTTCCTCCGCCCACCCTCTGTGACAAGTGTCTGTGATTGGTTGAAATTCAGACTGCCGGCGTCTGTGATTGCTTGTGGAGTGTAAAAATAAATAATTGGAAAAAAAATGGCGTAGGGTCCCCATATATTCATACGAAGTGCAAATAAATCAGACCGCTGGAGGCATATCCCGGCAAAAAAACCGCCCCAAAATCCCATATGTTTTGATGCGGTTTGGGCGTGTGTTTTGCCAGGAAATGCAGATTTGGTGCAGAAATGTATACATGTAAATACTCAATGTGCACACATTGCCTAATCCGGTAATCCGGCATTAAGTTCAATGACTTCACCTGAGGTGAGGTCACGGAGTTTACTTCAGGTCAGTTCACTTGAGGTCATAGCTGGGGTAGTGTGGGAACCTCCAGCGGTGACCTCAGGTGAACTCAATGACGTCCTCGCTCACAGCTGCGGCTGAGTCAGTGAGTGTGTCGGCAGCTCGAAGTGGGTGGTCTCGTTTTCTAAAGTGACTGTGCACTGCAAACTCAAATGTAGCAGAGCCAGGATCGTTGTAGGACCTTATGTGGATTATATTGGATCTACAGGCGTGTTTTGGGAGTTAATATATTGGAGAGAGGGTGTGGGTTTTTTTTAAAAAAAATAAAGGATTTTGGTGTGTTTATTTCTTTCTACTTACAGGGTTAGTAATGGAGGGTCTAATAGACCCCCTCCCATTACTAACCTCAAGCTTGCTAACAGCTGTGATTTTTGACAACTCACGTCTGTCATTAACCCCTTACATTACTTCAATTGCCATTTCTCCAGGGCAATCGGGATGAGCCAGGTAAAGTGCCAGAATTGTCACGTCTAATGGATGCAACAATTCGGAAGCAGCTACAAGCTGCAATTTTTAAGCTGGGGGGGCAATAATCATGGGCCTCCCCAACCTGAGAATACCAGCCACCAGCTGTCCGCTTTATCTTGGCTGCGTATCAATAGTTTTATTTTTTGTTTTTTTTTAATTATTTAAAGAATAAAAATAAAAAAGCCGAATGGGGTTCTTTCGTATTTTGATACACAGCCAAGATAAGCACACAGCTAAGGGCTGAAGCCTGTAGCCATCTGACTTATCTACACGGAGTGTCAATTATTATTTTTGTCAATAATTTATTTCATTTTCCACTCTACAACCAACACAGACGCCGGCAGTCTGATTGCAACCAATTACAGACCCTGTGTCAGAGGGTGTGCGGGGGTAGCAGTGAATATGCATGAGAGGTAATGATCGGACCCGGAAGTAGTGTGACAGCCGCAGAGGAAACTCGGCAAGTATAAGGCCTTGTGCGCACTAGGCGTTTTTGCCGTGTTTTTAGCGGCGTTTTTTACCGCGTTTTTGTGCTGAAAACGCAGTGACATTGCTTCCCCAGCAATGTCAATGGGTTTTCAGAAGTGCTGTCTGCACACAGCGTTTTTTTTTAGCTGCGTTTTTGTGGTGACCACAAAAACGCAGCATGTCAATTATTTCTGCGTTTTTCACTGCGTTTTTCACCCATTGAGTTCAATGAGATGTTCAAAAACGCAATGAAAAAGGCACATTGCAAATATAGCTGCGTTTCTATGACTAAAAACGCAGCTATAAACGCAAGGGGTGGGTACTACAGTGACGTGTACAGGAAGAGGATTCCTTCTGTTGGTAAACACAGAAGCATGAATCCTCCCGGTACCGTCACCGCTGCGTCCACCTCCCGTCCTGTGCATGTCAGCTCCGTGCGGCGCCATGTCTGGGCGGGAGGTGGAATCAGCGGCGAAAACCAAAGTGAACAGTAGAAAAAAAAAAAAATGTCATATATACTCACCTGTCTGCAGGGTCCCGGTGCCATGTCCGCTCCTGTCCCGGTCCCGCCGCTCTGGCTGTGTGCAGTCTCCCCGGGGCAGGACCTAGCTTGCAGGACCTGGCGGTGGATCACCTGATGCAGTCACCTGACGCATCAGCTGATCGTAATTCTCGCGGTGTCGCCCGGCCGGTTATCAGCTGATCCTGCCGTCAGGGGACTTCATCAGCTGATTACCGGCAGCTCCGGCAGCGATGGGACAGGATCAGACTCTCATCCGATCGCTGCAAGAGCTGCCGGTAATCAGCACATAAGTGAGTATTATTTTTTTTTTTTCTACTGATGCATCAGCTGATTGTATAATCGGCTTTTATACAATCAGCCGATGTGTGATGTGATTCAGGCACTTGAACTTGACACATCATCTGATCGCTTTGCCTTCCAGCAAACCGATCAGATGATATTGGATCCAGATTGGACGGCGCGGGACCCTAACCCAGGATTACTGCGGAGGGGGGGGTTTTATTTCAATAAAGATGGAGTCACTAATTGTGTTGTGTTTTATTTCTAATAAAAAAATTTTTCTGTGTGTTGTTTTTTTTTTTTTTTTTTTTTATCATTACTAGAAATTCATGGTGGCCATGTCTAATATTGGCGTGACACCATGAATTTCGGGCTTAGGGCTAGCTGATAATATACAGCTAGCCCTAACTCCATTATTACCTAGCTAGCCACCCGGCATCAGGGCAGCTAGAAGAGTTGGATACAGCGCCAGAAGATGGCGCTTCTATGAAAGCGCCATTTTCTGGGGTGGTTGCGGACTGCAATTCGCAGTGGGGGTGCCCAGAGATCTTGGGCACCCTGCACTGTGGATTCCAATCCCCAGCTGCCTAGTTGTACCCGGCTGGACTCAAAAATTAGGCGAAGCCCACGTCATTTTTTTTTTTTTTTTTTAATTATTTCATGAAATTCATGAAATAATTAAAAAAAAAAGGGCTTCTCTATATTTTTGGTTCCCAGCCGGGTACAAATAGGCAGCTGGGGGTTGGGGGCAGCCCGTACCTGCCTGCTGTACCCGGCTAGCATACAAAAATATGGCGAAGCCCATGTCATTTTTTTTTTCTTTTTGGGCAAAAAACTGCATACACTAGTGAATGGAGGATGCTGAGCCTTGTAGTTCTGCAGCTGCTGTCTGCTCTCCTGCAAACACTAGTTCTGCAGCTGTCTGCTCTCCTGCATACAATGAACATTTTGAAGAAGGAAATGACATCAGACCTTTTTTTTTTTTTTTCATCAACAATCTTTAATGGCATTGTGCACTGATTAAAAACGCAGTGAGCAAAAACGCAGCAAAAAACGCACCAAATCGCGGCAAAAACGCATGCGTTTTTGCCGCGTTTTTTTAGCCGCGGGTGCGTTTTTTGAGACAAAAACGCACCTAAAAACGTAGCGTGAAAAAAACGCCTAGTGCGCACATACCCTAACTGTCCAAACTTTAATCTCTATTTTGCTTTCTTTTACCTTTTTTTAAACATTTTTATCTGGGTGGCCGAACCCGAACAGTAACACGGACTTCCCTGAGAAGTCATAGAATCATAGAATATTAGAGTTGGAATGGACCTCCTGGGTCATATAGTCCAACCCCTGCTCAAAGCAGGACTCACTAAACCATCCCAGACAGATGTCCGTCCAATCTCTTTTTAAAGACCTCCATTGAAGGAGACCTCACCACCTCTCGTGGCCGCCTGTTCCACTCATTGATCACTCTCACTGTCAAAAAGTTTTTTCTAATATCTAATATGTGTCTCCTCCCCATCAGCTTCATCCCATTGCTTCTAGTCTTTCCTTGTGAAAATGAGAATAAAACTGATCCCTCTACACTGTGACCGCCTGTAAGATATTTGTAGACAGCTATTAAGTCTTCTCTTTTGCAAGCTAAACAATCCTAAATCCTGTATCCGCTCCTCATAGGACATGGTTTGCAGTCCTGTCACCATTCTGGTCACTCTTCTCTGAACTTGCTCCAGTTTGTTGATGTCTCTTGTAAAATGTGGTGCCAGAACTGGACACAATATTCCAGATGAGGCCTGACCAAAGAGGAGTAAAGAGGGATAATGACTTCACGTGATCTAGACTGTATGCTTCTGTTAATACATCCTAGAATGGGGTTTGCCTTTTTTGCTGCTGCGTCACACTGTTGACTCCTGTGCAGTCTGTGATCTATTAGTATACCTAAGTCTTTTTCACACATGCTGTTGGATATCTCTATTCCTCCCATGCTGTATATGTCACACATGCTGTTGGATAGCTCTATTCCTCCCATGCTGTATATATCACACATGCTGTTGGATAGCTCTATTCCTCCCATGCTGTATATATCACACATGCTGTTGGATAGCTCTATTCCTCCCATGCTGTATATGTCACACATGCTGTTGGATAGCTCTATTCCTCCCATGCTGTATATGCTCTTTTCATTATTCTTGCAGAGATGTATGACTTTGATTTCTCCCGGTTATAAACCATTCTATTAGTTGCTGCCCATTGTTCCAGCTTGTTTAGATCTTGTGGAATACTCTCTCGCTCTTCTCTAGTATTAGCTATTCCTCCTAGCTTTGTGTCATCAGCAAATTTAATCAGTTTACCCTTAATTCCTTCATCTAAATGATTGATAAAGATGTTGAACAGCACCATGCCCAGGACAGAGCCCTGTGGTACCCCACTTGTGACAGTCTTCCAACTGGATGTGCAGCCATTTATGACCACTCTTTGACTGCGATCACTAAGCCAGTTATGAATCCATCTAACAGTTGTCTTGTCCATTCCACACTTGGTCATTTTTTCAATAAGGATTGTATGAGATACTTTGTCAAATGCTTTACTGAAGTCAATATATACTATATCTACTGCATTTCCCTGAACCACCCAGTCAGTGATTTTGTCATAGAAGGAAATTAAGTTAGTGTGACATGACTTATTAGTTACAAACCCATGCTGGCTCTGGTTAATCACTTCATTCTCATCCAGGTACTTGCATAAATATTGTTTAATAATTTGTTCAAAGATCTTTCCTGGTATGGAAGTCGGGCTCACAGGCATGTAGTTCCCTGGTTCACCTTCTTCCCCTTTTTGAAGATAGGGACAACATTTGCTCTTCTCCAGTCTTCTGGAACTTCTGTTCTCCAGGAATTTTCAAAAATTATGAAGAGTGGTTCTAATATTTCCTCTGCTAACTCCTTCAGTACTCTGGGGTGTAATTCATCTGGACCTGGGGGACTTGAATTCATTAATGTTAGCTAAGTATTCCCTCACTATCGCTTTGTTTATTGATGGCCCGGATTCTTCTAATCCTACAATAGAACGGTGAAGATCAGTTGATTTTACTTTTACTTTTTCAGAGAAAACAGATGCAAAATAACAATTTAAAAGTTCGGCCTTCTCAACATCATTTTTTATAACTTCACCTGTAAAATTCCTATAACATCTTTGACTTTTATTTTATTTTTGACATAACTCCAAAATCCTTTTTTATTGCTTTTGACATCTCTTGCTGCCTTATTTCATTAGGAGCTTTGGCTAATCTGATGTGTGCCCTGCAGGTTTTGCAGACGGTGTTATATTCTTCTTTAGATATGCCTCCCTCTTTCCATTTGATAAACATTTCTTTCTTCCTTTTTAGCATGTGTTTAAGTTCTGTGTTCATCCATCCTGATTTCCTTAAATGTTTCTTATTCTTCCCTCTTTTAGGGATTGTTAACGATTGCGCTTTGAGAATCTCATTTTTCAAGATGTCCCATCCTTCCTGGACATCTGTCCTTAAGGACATAAGGCCATTGAATCCCTGCTATCCTCTTTCTGAGTAACTTAAATCTGCCTTTCTGAAATCCAGCCTTGAAGTCTGAGTTTTCACCGGTGTTCATCCTCTAATTATCCAAAACTCTATGATAGCATGGTCACTGCTTCCCGGGGTCCCAGCCACCCTTACCTCCTCTATGATAGCATGGTCACTGCTTCCCGGGGTCCCAGCCACCCTTACCTCCTCTATGATGGCATGGTCACTGCTTCCCGGGGTCCAGCCACCCTTACCTCCTCTATGATAGCATGGTCACTGCTTCCCGGGGTCCCAGCCACCCTTACCTCCTCTATGATAGCATGGTCACTGCTTCCCGGGGTCCCAGCCACCCTTACCTCCTCTATGATGGCATGGTCACTGCTTCCCGGGGTCCAGCCACCCTTACCTCCTCTATGATAGCATGGTCACTGCTTTCTCAGGGTCCCAGCCACCCTTACCTCCTCTATGATAGCACGGTCACTGCTTCCCAGGGTCCCAGCCACCCTTACCTCTTCTATGATAGCATGGTCGCTGCTTCCCAGGGCCCCAGCCACCCTTACCTCCTCTATGATAGCATGGTCACTGCTTCCCAGGGTCCGAGACACCCTCACCTCCTCTATGATAGCATGGTCGCTGCTTCCCAGGGTCCCAGCCACCCTCACCTCCTCTATGATAGCATGGTCACTGCTTCCCGGGGTCCCAGCCACCCTTACCTCCTCTATGATAGCATGGTCACTGCTTCCCGGGGTCCCAGCCACCCTTACCTCCTCTATGATAGCATGGTCACTGCTTTCTCAGGGTCCCAGCCACCCTTACCTCCTCTATGATAGCACGGTCACTGCTTCCCAGGGTCCCAGCCACCCTCACCTCCTCTATGATAGCATGGTCACTGCTTCCCAGGGTCCCAGCCACCCTTACCTCTTCTATGATAGCATGGTCGCCGCTTTCCAGGGTCCCAGCCACCCTTACCTCCTCTATGATAGCATGGTCACTGCTTCCCAGGGCCCCAGCCACCCTCACCTCCTCTATGATAGCATGGTTACTGCTTCCCAGAGTCCCAGCCACCCTTACCTCCTCTATGATAACATGGTCACTGGTTCCCGGGGTCCCAGCCACCCTCACCTCCTCTATGATAGCATGGTCGCTGCTTCCCAGGGCCCCAGCCACCCTTACCTCCTCTATGATAGCATGGTCACTGCTTCCCAGGGTCCGAGCCACCCTCACCTCCTCTATGATAGCATGGTCGCTGCTTCCCAGGGTCCCAGCCACCCTCACCTCCTCTATGATAGCATGGTCACTGCTTCCCGGGGTCCCAGCCACCCTTACCTCCTGTATGATAGCATGGTCACTGCTTCCCGGGGTCCCAGCCACCCTTACCTCCTCTATGAGGGCATGGTCACTGCTTCCCGGGGTCCAGCCACCCTTACCTCCTCTATGATAGCATGGTCACTGCTTTCTCAGGGTCCCAGCCACCCTTACCTCCTCTATGATAGCACGGTCACTGCTTCCCGGGGTCCAGCCACCCTTACCTCCTCTATGATAGCATGGTCACTGCTTTCTCAGGGTCCCAGCCACCCTCACCTCCTCTATGATAGCATGGTCGCTGCTTCCCAGGGCCCCAGCCACCCTTACCTCCTCTATGATAGAATGGTCGCTGCTTCCCAGGGTCCCAGCCACCCTCACCTCCTCTATGATAGCATGGTCACTGCTTCCCAGGGTCCCAGCCACCCTTACCTCCTCTATGATAGCATGGTCACTGCTTTTTCAGGTTCCCAGCCACCCTTACCTCCTCTATGATAGCATGGTCACTGCTTTCCAGGGTCCCAGCCACCCTTACCTCCTCTATGATAGCATGGTCACTGCTTCCCGGGGTCCCAGCCACCCTTACCTCCTCTATGATAGCATGGTCACTGCTTCCCAGGGTCCAGCCACCCTTACCTCCTCTATGATAGCATGGTCACTGCTTCCCAGGGTCCCAGCCACCCTTACCTCCTCTATGATAGCATGGTCACTGCTTCCCAGGGCCCAGCCACCCTTACCTCCTCTATGATAGCATGGTCACTGCTTCCCAGGGTCCAGCCACCCTTACCTCCTCTATGATAGCATGGTCGCTGCTTCCCAGGGTCCCAGCCACCCTCACCTCCTCTATGATAGCATGGTCACTGCTTCCCAGGGTCCCAGCCACCCTTACCTCTATGATAGTATGGTCACTGCTTTTTCAGGGTCCCAGCCACCCTTACCTCCTCTATGATAGCATGGTCACTGCTTTCCAGGGTCCCAGCCACCCTTACCTCCTCTATGATAGCATGGTCACTGCTTCCCAGGGTCCCAGCCACCCTTACCTCCTCTATGATAGCATGGTCACTGCTTTTTCAGGGTCCCAGCCACCCTTACCTCCTCTATGATAGCATGGTCACTGCTTCCCAGGGTCCCAGACACCCTTACCTCCTCTATGATAGCATGGTCACTGCTTTTTCAGGGTCCCAGCCACCCTTACCTCCTCTATGATAGCATGGTCACTGCTTCCCAGGACCCCAGCCACCCTTACCTCCTCTATGATAGCATGGTCACTGCTTCCCGGGGTCCCAGCCACCCTTACCTCCTCTATGATAGCAAGGTCACTGCTTCCCAGGGTCCCAGCCACCCTTACCTCCTCTATGATAGCATGGTCACTGCTTCCCAGGGTCCCAGCCACCCTTACCTCCTCTATGATAGCAAGGTCACTGCTTCCCAGGGCCCCAGCCACCCTTACCTCCTCTATGATAGCATGGTCACTGCTTCCCAGGGCCCCAGCCACCCTTACCTCCTCTATGATAGCATGGTCACTGCTTACCAGGGCCCCAACCAACCTTACCTCCTCTATGATAGCATGGTCACTGCTTACCAGGGCCCCAGCCAACCTTACCTCCTCTATGATAGCATGGTCACTGCTTCCCAGGGTCCAGCCACCCTTACCTCCTCTTTGATAGCATGGTCACTGCTTCCCAGGGTCCCAGCCACCCTTACCTCCTCTATGATAGCATGGTCACTGCTTCCCAGGGTCTCCAGCCACCCTTACCCTCCTCAACTATTTCCTCCCTGTTTGTAAGGATTATATCCAAGGTAGCAGATCCCCTTGTTTTCTCCTCCACCTTTTGGAAGATAAAGTTGTCAGCAACAGAGGATAAGAATTTGTTGGAACTGTTACTATTGCCTGAGAGAGATTCCCAACAAATGTCTGGAGAGTTGAAATCTCCCATGATCACAACATCATATTTTTTTGAGAAGTTGGTCATCTGATGTATAAGGCTCTGTGCGCACTGGGAAATGAAATTTCCTTGAGAGAATTCCGCATGCTCTCAAAGATTACCGCACCCGCGGTAAAAAACCGCGGGAAACCGCACCCGAAAACCGCATGCGGTTTGCCGCGGTATTGCCGCGGTTTTGCCGCGTGCGGGTTGGGATGTGCTTTATTGCATTCAATGCAATAAAGCACATTGAAGAAAAAAAAAAAAAAAATACATTTAATTCTGATAGTAGATAGACAGAAGAATAGATAGAGGGATAGATAGAGGGATAGATAGACAGACAGATAGATAGATAGAGGGATAGATAGAGGACAGATCGCTGCATTTCCCACGGTCGGCAGTGAGTTCACATTACCGGCCGTGGGAAATGACCGGTAATTACCTCTGCTGTCTGCTGCTTTCATTCAGCCTGTGTCTGTGACACATCGCGGCTGGATGTCAGCAGTGCAGGACGCCGGAGCCGGAGCTGTGGATGTCGGAGCGGTGGATTACGCCGGAGCTTTGGTGCGGGAGGGGTTAATAAAATGGTGGACGAGGCTTGTTGGTTTTATTTAAAATAAAAGATTTTTGGTGTCTGTTTTTTCACTTTACTTACGGGTTGATCATGTCAGCTGTCACATAGACGCTGCCATGATCAAGCCTGGGGTTAATGGCGGTGGTCCCCCACCAACATTAACCCCTTGTATTACCTTGCCACCACTGCTACATGGTGGCAAGAAGAGCCGAGGACACTCCGCTACTGCCGCATATTGCATGCGACAGTGTCGGGGCAGCTGCGACTGATATTCTCGGCTGCGGGAGGGGGAGTGAGGCGGGGGACATTACCCCTGCCCCTCTCCCTCCCCAGCCTGAGGATACCGGGCCGCCGCTGTGTGCTTACCTCGGCTGGAAGGTAAAAATACAGCGGAGCCCACGTTCTTTTTTTTCTATATTTCCGTTTTCTTTCTATGTGTGTTCTATGTGTCTGTGTCTATGTGTTCTATGTCTGTGATTTGTGTGTTTACTCTCTGCACGGCTTCCTCTTCCTGTAATGACATCACTTCCCTGCAAAACCGCAGACAAGCGATGCACATTACCGGAGGTAAACCGCGAAATACCGCAGGGAATAACGCAGGAAAACGCAGTGAACCGCACAGAATTTGCTGCCTGCGTTATTCCCTGCGGGATTTCATGATTAACATTGAGTCAATGGAGTGAAATCCCGCAGCGACGTGCGGAAAAGAAGTGACATGCACTTGTTTTTGCTGCGGGATTTCCGCAGCAAAACATGCAGCTGTCAAATTCCGCCCAGTGCGCACAGGATTTTTTTTCTCCATAGGATTTGCTGGTGATTCACTGCAGAGATGTTATGAACATTTTCTGCAGCGAAACATGCAGCAAATCCGCGGCAAAATCCGGTAAGTGCGCACATAGCCTAAAGATTTTCTCCATATCCTCCGCTTGTTGTGGTGGCCTGTGGTACACGCCTACAATGGGGTTTTTCCCTTGTTTTCTCCGTGTATTCTTACAACTTCCACAGAACTCCCAGTCTCTGAAGCTTCAGTCTCTGTGGAGATATAGGATTTTCTAACATACAATGCGACACCTCATGCTCGATTATTAGGTCTGTGTCTTGCAGATAAGTTGTATCCTTCTCGCCGTGTATTCCAGTCATGTGTGGATCGTTCCACCAGGTCTCAGTGCTGCCAGGGACATCATATTTCCTTTCCTGAGTTAGTAACTCCATTCTCCTTGTTTGTTGCCCATACTCTCTGTGCATTTATATAAAAACATTTTAGTTTGTGATTGCTTTTTCTTTCCCCCATATTTTCATTATTCTGATTTTTTGTCTTAGTTCTTCCTTTCCATTTCTAGCAGCAGAGTTGTCAGTAGTATTTGTCACCTTTATGGCTTTCCCTGGCCTTTTTCTTCCCTTCCCACGCTGTTCTAGTTTAAAGCTCTCTTGTCCGTATTCGGCATCCGTTCATGGACACTAGGTGTCCGGTACGGACCCTGAACTTAACAATTCAGGTTCGCCTATCACTAATCATAGAGAATTGTTCTGTTCATGTCATTTACTGAGCAAAATTCTGCAAAGCAAAGAGAAAAATTACACGAACCTCTGAGTAACTTCTCCAAAATGTGTTTCAATAATGCAGATGAGTTTGGCAGTGTCTGCAGGATTCTCTGCTACTTCACCCATTACCGGATTTTTCGGACTATAAGACGCACTTTTTTTCCCCAAATATTGGGGGAAAGTGGGAGGTGCATCTTATAGTCTGAATGCAGGGCTGCAAGGAATGAGGGTGCTGCGATGGAGCGAGTCATCAGCGGCATAAGCAGGCTGTAGCAGCGCCTGCCGTGACCACATGGGCCCTCTCATTTCATATGCATGCATCCTCCTGCCTGAGCGGGAAGATGGACAGGGGTGCGCGCATAGTAAAGAGCCGGACTGCGTGATCACGCCTGGCAACTACAGCCTAGAATGATCATGTGCGGCTATATTCACTGCCCCCTGCGTATCATCATCAGCGTGGGTGGCAGTGAATAAGTACAGTATACTCACCGTTCCCTGCAGCATCGCCATGTCCTCCAGTCTGCCGGCCCGCTGATGTGTGTGGAGCCGTGCGCACAGGGATGACGTCATCCCTGTGCTCACTGCTCTCCAGGAGGACATCGCGATGCTGTGGGGAACGGTGACCAGCTCCACACACATCAGCGCGCTGCTGCTGACAGACAGGAGGATGAGCGCTGCTGCTGACACAGACAGGAGGACGAGCGCTGCTGCTGACACAGACAGGAGGACGAGCGCTGCTGCTGACACAGACAGGAGGACGAGCGCTGCTGCTGACACAGACAGGAGGACGAGCGCTGCTGCTGACACAGACAGGAGGACGAGCGCTGCTGCTGACACAGACAGGAGGACGAGCAATGCTGCTGGAGTGAGGAAAGGGGAGTATAAACGATTATTTTTTTCTGTGCAACAGGATAGAGGGCATATAGCAGGATGGGGCTGTATAGCAGGATGGGGCTGTATAGCAGGATGGGGCTGTATAGCAGGATGGGGCTGTATAGCAGGATGGGGCTGTATAGCAGGATGGGGCTGTATAGCAGGATGGGGCTGTATAGCAGGATGGGGCTGTATAGCAGGATGGGGCTGTATAGCAGGATGGGGGACATATATACAAAAACGGGGATCATAAACAAGGCAGGAGGATCATTACCAGGATGGGGTACCTTAGTAGAGAATTTGGGGACATTACCCCCATAACAGTGTCAGCAGCAGATCCTCGCCCCATAACAGTGTGTCATGACAACATTTTTTGCTTAAAATTTTATTTTCTTATTTTCCTCCTCTAAAACCAGGGTGCGTCTTATGGTCCGGTGCATCTCATAGTCCGAAAAATACGGTAAATACAAGCACACTATTAGAAGAACATAGATCAAGAATGGTGGAAAAATCATGGAGGGTATCGCTTCTAACAGAAAAAACATTGCAAATATCCGTGATTGTGGCAATATGTGGAGAAGGCATGTCATGGTCTGGACTGCTTTGCTGCAAAGCGTGGACAGCTTTTAGTAAATAGCTTCATCAACCCACACTTCAAACCATCAGCACCTTCATCACCGTCATACCAAGTGTTCAGCTCCAGCCCATCTGTAGACCATCAGCACCTTCATCACCATCATACCAAGTACTCAGCTCCACGAACCTTCACCAGTCCATCTGTAGACCATCAGCACCTTCATCACCATCATACCAAGTACTCAGCTCCACGAACCTTCACCAGTCCATCTGCAGACCATCAGTACCTTCATCACCGTCATACCAAGTACTCAGCTCCATGAACCTTCACCAGCCCATCTGCAGACCATCAGCACCTTCATCATCAACAAGCTGAGTGCTTGGCACCAGGAACCTTGTATTATATAATCCCCACCACCCTTCGTTTTACCCCTATGGTCCCCTTCTGATGGAACAAGGTCCTAATGTGTCAGTGCATTAACTATCAAATCTAGGAGGCTCACGAAGAAATCCTCGTAAGCCCCTTATTACAGCATTATAAGGACCAGTTGAAGTGAATGCTCAACGTGAATTAACCCACTCATATCCAGAAGAATAGGAGAGCCTCCTGAGGCTTCATGAACATTAGACACATTAAAATGCCTTGCACCTCAGGAGTGACCTCACATGAGACCAACAATGCAGTATGATTGACTGATCCAGAGAAACTTCGCAATCACCCTCCTGTCTTGCGCCCATATTATGTCCTTACTGACATCCACCGCCCCTACCATACTCCAGTGAGGGCTTATATTAAATGTTATGTGCAGAGCAGTGTTCTATATTCTGCTACTTCTACACATCCAACATGGAGGTTATATACACATACAACCCTGTGTATAATACTGGACTGCTCTCGAGGGGTGATGGGGGGATAGCCTTGTGTTACTGACTCTCAGCCTCAAATCCTGAATCAAGTTTTAATAAAGGCTGACATCAAATTGTTAACAAAAGAACTTGCCACACCGAGGACGTCCTCTACATGCGATCCTTACCCCGGGGGCGCCCTATACACTGTCCACACGCTGGGGACACCCTTTATATCCTCTCCATATATCAGGGGACCATCTACAATGTGTACACAGACCGGGAACATCCTATCAATATAGCTGGAGGCGCCCTCTACATCGCGTCCCCACGCGGCAGGCGCCCTCTACATCGCGTTCCCACGCGGCAAGAGCCCTCTACATCGCGTCCCCACGCAGCAGGTGCCCTATACATCACGTCCCCACGCGGCAGGCGCCCTCTACATCATGGCCACAATCCGGGGACACACTTTACATCCTATCTATATACCCGGAGCACCCACTACATTGATTCCACAAGCTGTAGGTGTTCTCTACATTGTGTCCACACACCAGGAATATCCTCTGCATCCTATCAATATAGAGGGGGACGCCCTCTACATCGTGTCCACACACCGGAGGCACCCTCTACATCATGGCCACAAGCCAAGGACACACTTTACATCCTATCCATATACCAGGGGCACCCTCTACATTGTTTCCACACACTGTAGTTGACCCTCTACATTGAGTCTACACACCGGGAATATCCTCTACATCCTATCAATATAGCTAGGGATGCCCTCTACATTGTGTCCACACACACACACAAACACACACACACACACACACACACACACGAGACCTACTCTACAACATATCCACACATTGGGGGTGTCTTCTACATCCTTTCAATATACCGGAAGCACTCTTGACACCATATCATCATACCAGGAGCACGCTCTACATCGTGTCTGCACGCCGGAGGCGCTCTCTGCATCATGTCCACACACCAGGGACACTCTTTACATCCTATCCATATACCAGGGGCCCCGTCTACATTGTGTCCACACACCAGGAACAATCTTTACATTCTGTCAATGTAGCTGGTAGTGATGTGTCGGTCGTGAACGATCCGACAAAAAGATCCAGCTCCCTGCTGTGACAGACAGGAGCCGGAGCACCAGTGTGAGCCACTAAAATCACTAATTGGTTCTTTTCGCCGCTGAAACCCAACCCACCTGCGGCTAAACTCCGCCTACTCAACAATATAATTGGTCACTTGTAAGTGGGTGGGGTTTAGCCGCGGGTGGGCGGGGTTTTGGCGGCGTTACTATAATCTTAAAATGTGTTCACCTGGGGTAACCACATATTTAATAAGGAGTCGAAAACGAGCCGAATGAGCCGGATCACCAAAAAGAGCCGGACTCCCCATCACTAGTAGCTGGGCACGTCCTCTACATCATGTCCACAAACTGGAGGCATCCTCTACATCAGACCTGGGCAAGGTGCGGCCCGCGGGCCACATCCGGCCCGCCTACTCTCTGTGACTGGCCCGCCTGGTTCAGGGCGTCCTTGCTGGCCGGTAAGTGATGAGGGCAATCTGACCTGTCGTCCGGAGCTGCAGGCTCCGGAGAGGTCCCTGGTCAGATCGCCCTCATCACACGCTGCATGCCGGGCAGTGAACGATCCTGCAGCTCCGCACAGTGTAGGCAGCGGAACGCAGGAATCTGTCCTCTGTTCCCTGCCCGACACCTTTCTCTGTGACACACGCGCGCCCTGATGTCGTCAGTACTGCGTGTGTGTGTGTCATTTGAAAAGTTCCCGCCCGGCAGGAGAAGAAGCAGCACCAGCTGGGGCCTGTACGGAGAGAAGCAGCGGCGGGGGGCCCGTTCGGAGATGCCTGAGGGGACAATAAGGAGGGAGAGGTGAGTAGTTACTAGAAACCTGCGGGGATAATGGGGGGCGGGGGCGAGGGGGGGCTGGGGGAGGGATATAACTGTTGACAAATATTTGGGGTGTAGTGATGTAGTATATGGGAATGTAGTTTTACAGGTGCAGTAAATAGAGGTGTAGTGTGTATATAGGGGTGTAGTGGTGTAGTATAATACAGATGTAGTATATAGTGATGTAGTGGTGTAGGATATTACAGGTGTAGTATATAGTGGTGTAGGATATTACAGGTGTAGTATATAGGGGTGTAGTATAATACAGGTGTAGCATATAGGGGTGTAGTATAATACAGGTGTAGTATATAGTGATATAGTGGTGTAGTATAATACAGGTGTAGTATATAGTGGTGTAGGATATTACAAGTGTAGTATATAGGGGTGTAGTATAATACAGGTGTAGTATATAGTGATGTAGTGGTGTAGTATAATACAGGTGTAGTATATAGTGGTGTAGGATATTACAGGTGTAGTATATAGAGATGTAGGATATTACAGGTAAAGTATACAGGGGTGTAGTATAATACAGGTGTAGTATACAGTAGAACCTTGCTTAACGAGAACAATCCGTTCTGGGAGTGTGCTTGTTAACCAAGTTACTAGTTCAGCAAAGCAAGATTTCCCATAGGAAATCATTGCAATGCAGACAATTCGTTCCACAACTAGTTAAATGTCCCATCCTGGTCCCCTATTGTGCCATTCCACACACACACAAACACACACAAACACACACACATATTATGCTCACCTTACCTTCCGTTCCATCGCCGGTCTCCTGGGACTGGCTGTTCTCCGGTGCGGGCCATGTATCGGGTTACCATAACGACGAGGGAGGAACTTCCTGCCAGAGCGCTGACGTCAAAGGCAGAGCCGCTTGCCTCTGATTGGCCAGCGCGCTGCCTTTGAGTAGCGGTGACAGGAAGTTCCTGCTTCGTCGCTATAGATGCCGATGCATAGCCTGGAGTGGCGCGGAGCGGCGAACTACAGGACCCAGAAGGCCGGCGATGAAACGGAAGGTACACATATTATATGCTCACCTTACCTTCCGTTCCACCGCCGGCCTCATGGTACTTGTAGTTTGCCGCGAGCACGTCGCGATGTACCCGGGAACTAGAAGAACCATGAGAGCGGCAATGAAACGGAAGGTAAGGTGAGCATAATACTGTATGTGTGTGCGCGTGTGTGTTTGTGCGTGCTTGTGTGTGTTTGTGTGGACTGCAAGTGCGGGTCAGAGCGCGGTGGATGGACGAAACTGGAAGTGTGTGCGGTGAGGATTTTGCTCGCACAGCACAGCTTTCTCGTAAACCGGGTTACAAATTTACAGAAAGCTTTGCTTGTTAAGCGAAATTCTCGTTACGTGGGTTACTCGTTAAGCGAGGTACCACTGTATAGTGATGTAGTGGTGTAGGATATTACAGGTGTAGTATATAGGGGTGTAGAATAATACAGGTGTAGTATATAGTGATGTAGTGGTGTAGGATATTACAGGTGTAGTATATAGTGATGTAGTGGTGTAGTATAATGTAGTATATGGGGGATGTGGTGATGTAGTATATTACAGGTGTAGTATATAGTGATGTAGTGGTGTAGTATAATGTAGTATATAGTGATGTAGTATAATGTAGTATATGGGGGATGTAGTGATGTAGTATATTACAGGTGTAGTATATAGTGATGTAGTATAATGTAGTATATGGGGGATGTAGTGATGTAGTATATTACAGGTGTAGTATATAGTGATGTAGTGGTGTAGTATAATGTAGTATATAGTGATGTAGTATAATGTAGTATATGGGGGATGTAGTGATGTAGTATATTACAGGTGTAGTATATAGTGATGTAGTGGTGTAGTATAATGTAGTATATAGTGATGTAGTATAATGTAGTATATGGGGGATGTAGTGATGTAGTATATTACAGGTGTAGTATATAGTGATGTAGTGGTGTAGTATAATGTAGTATATAGTGATGTAGTATAATGTAGTATATGGGGGATGTAGTGATGTAGTATATTACAGGTGTAGTATATAGTGATGTAGTATAATGTAGTATATGGGGGATGTAGTGATGTAGTATATTACAGGTGTAGTATATAGTGATGTAGTATAATGTAGTATATGGGGGATGTAGTGATGTAGTATATTACAGGTGTAGTATATAGTGATGTAGTGGTGTAGTATAATGTAGTATATAGTGATGTAGTATAATGTAGTATATGGGGGATGTAGTGATGTAGTATATTACAGGTGTAGTATATAGTGATGTAGTGTGATGTAGTATATGGGAGGGTGTAGTGATGTAGCATATTACAGGTGTAGTATATAGTGGTATAGTATATAGAGGTGTAGTTTATTACAGGTGTAGTGTATAGGGATGTAGTGATGTATATTACAGGTGCAGGATATGGGGGGGGTGGAGTGATGTAGTATATGGAGAGTGTGTGTGTGCGCGCATGCATTATATATATGATAGATAGATAGATAGAGAGTGAGAGAGAGAAGAGAAGAGAAGAGAAGAGAGTAGCTCAAACATAGCTAGAGCGGGTTTGGTACCTAGATTTAGCATAGCGAAGAGCCTGAAACTGTTAGTGGTACCGGAGTTACATCGGGTACCACGTGCCCCCTCCCCTGCAGTGGCGCACCGCCATTACAGGGCCTGATCGTGCGCCCATCAGCGCGAGGGAGATGCTGCAGCTGGACCCCACATACCTGCCGTGTAGCCGTATCTGCCAGGATCTGTGACCTCATAGATGTCTTTTCCTAAGGCTCCTTTTGAAGTGGATTAATGAGCACATAAGTATATAGTGTGCATCCAGTAAGTGTGGATACAGGGTGTTATATACAAGTCATTCTCAGATCTGATCAGATGCCAGGATGCCAGTCTTTGAAAAATGTACTATTTTTGGTCAAGACGTGAGGTTTAGTTTTTGAAACACTGTAAAGTTGACAATTTTCTAAAGTGAGCAATCCCAAGTCCAGTAAAGTTCATCATCTCAGTAAATAATGGTGTCATTAGGGCGTCCATATTATCATTGAATCTCTGTATTGTTTAACTCACTGTTTGTTTATGGAGGGTTAGTATATACTATATACAGTATTGGGTAGAACTGAGGGAATTATATTAGTCCGGCCTCTAAAACCATCCCAATTTCTCAAGCGGCCCCATGGGTAAATTAATTGCCCACCCCTGCTCTACATGTCCACAGCCATACCGGGGGCGTACTCTACAACATATCCACACATCGGGGATGTCTTCTACATCATTTCAATATACAGTGAGCACTCTATACAGCATGCCAACATACCGGGAGCAAACTCTACATCCTATCCAAGCTCCAGAGGTGCCCTCGACATCATTTCAGGGGTGGGTGTACGCTACGTCCTATCCACACACCCGGGGCATCCTCCCAACCCTATCCATGGGAGAACCCTCTCCATATCTACACTCCAGAGAGGATACGGGTTATACCATACCTTCCTTATATAAAGCAGAGGTCAATCACAAGACCTTTTGCAACATATGAGGTGCAGAGCCCAAGCATCAGAGCTAGGATGAAACTACGACTCCCACAATGCATCACAGCACAGACTACTACACCCAGACACTGAAATAACAGGAGGCAGCAGAGATCCTAGTAACTGAGGACCAGCAAAACACTGAAGTGTCTCTGCAGCTCCGGATGTGACCGGAGAATACGACACTACACATGTAGCCCCGAATGTGAGTATAAAACACTACATATGCAGCTCTGGATGTGACCGGAGAATAAGACACTACACGTGTAGCTCTGGATGTGACCAGAGAATAAAACACTACACGTGCAGCTCTGGATGTGACCGGAGTGCAAGACACTACATGTGCAGCTCTGAATGTGATCAGAGTAAGATATTACACGTACAGCTCTGGATGTGACTAGAGTCTTACCTTGAAGACTTCAGAGAAGAATCCAGACCCGATCTTCTCACAGTAGAAGTCGTCGATGCGAGCTAGGTTGGAGACCGCGCTGCGCAGGGCCCTGTAGGAGGAGGGACGCAGACGGCATGAGCCCTGACTGCTCAGCATCCCCCCGTCCCCGCCGCCGTCCACTTCTGCCGATTCCATAGCCAACAACTGGTTACATGTATGCCAACACCGCAGGGGAAGGGCCCCCGACACTCAGCAGGGGCCACAGTCCACACACCAGATACAGCCACTAAAACCAGCAGGACTATCCCCATGTGCGGCTGGTCACTGACAATCCAAGGTAGACAGTCTTCGGTCACTCTAAATCCAAGGTAGACGCTCTCCAGTCACTGACAATCCAAGGCGGACGCCCTCCGGATGGAGACAATCCAAGGCGGACGCCCTCCGGTCGGAGAAAATCCAAGGCGGACGCCCTCCGGACGGAGATAATCCAAGGCGGACTCCCTCCGGACGGAGATAATCCAAGGCGGACTCCCTCCGGACGGAGATAATCCAAGGCGGACGCCCTCCGGACGGAGAAAATCCAAGGTAGACGCCCTCCAGTCACCGATAATCCAAGGCGGATGCCCTCCAGTCAACGACAATCCAAGGTGGACGCCCTCCAGTCACCGACAATCCAAGGTGGACGCCCTCCAGTCACCGACAATCCAAGGTGGACGCCCTCCAGTCACCGACAATCCAAGGTGGACGGCGTCCAGTCACCGACAATACAGAAACAGTCACGTGGCCCTACCTTTCTCCTATAACACCGGCATGTCACCTATCATTTTCCTGACTAGAGACCACCCAAAAATCACCCTCCCAACCACACACCACCCTAATAATACCATCCTATCACCCTAATATCACCCTCCTGACCACAGACCACCCTAATACCATCCCATCAACCTCCTCACCACAGACCAGCCCAATAATACTTCCCTATCATCCTCCTGACCACAGACCACCCCAATAACACCCTCCTGACCACAGACCACCGCAATAACACTCTCCGGTCACCCCAATAACACCCTCCTGACCACAGACCACCACAATATCACCCTCCTGTCACCCTAATATCACCCGCCTGACCACAGATCACCCTAATAACACTTTCCTGTCACCCTAATATCACCCTGCTGACCACACACCACCTAATAACACCCTCCTGTCACCCTAATATCACCCTCCTGACCACACACCACCCTAATAACACCCTACTGTCACCCTATAGCGCCCTCCTGACCACACACCACCTAATAACACCCTCCTGTCACCCTAATATCACCCTCCTGACCACAGACCACCTAATAACACCCTCCTGTCACCCTAATATCACCCTCCTGACCACAGACCACCTAATAACACCCTCCTGTCACCCTAATATCACCCTCCTGACCACAGACCACCTAATAACACCCTCCTGTCACCCTAATATCACCCTCCTGACCACAGACCACCTAATAACACCCTCCTGTCACCCTAATATCACCCTCCTGACCACAGACCACCTAATAACACCCTCCTGTCACCCTAATATCACCCTCCTGACCACAGACCACCTAATAACACCCTCCTGTCACCCTAATATCACCCTCCTGACCACAGACCACCTAATAACACCCTCCTGTCACCCTAATATCACCCTCCTGACCACAGACCACCTAATAACACCCTCCTGTCACCCTAATATCACCCTCCTGACCACAGACCACCTAATAACACCCTCCTGTCACCCTAATATCACCCTCCTGACCACACACCACCCTAATAACACCCTCCTGTCACCCTAATAACACCCTCCTGACCACACACCACCCTAATAACACCCTCCTGTCACCCTAATATCACCCTCCTGACCACACACCACCTAATAACAACCCCCTATCACCCTATAACACCCTCCTGACCACAGAGCGCTCGGTGTCTCCCGCTATCTCCGTCCCCTCCTGTAGACGGCTCCCGGGTGTCTCCGCCCGGTGACTGTTCCTTTCCTCCGCTGTCTTCCGTCCTTGCACCGAGCCCCGCTCCAGGCCGCCGGACACTGAGCAGCGACAGCCAGAGGCCGAGGCGGGGGCGGCGCTGAGGGAGGAGCTGTGACTGTGAGGGGCGGGAACAAACTAAAACTCCACCTCACACCGGAAGAAAAGAAAGCTATTGCGATCACGTGATCAGTCACCAGGGAGACAGAGCGCGAGACTAGAGACAGTGTGCGCTGCTGCGTGAGGGGGCGACAGCAGAGAGGAGACGATACCGGGGACAGAGGGTCTGACAGGAGAGAGGAGACGATACCGGGGACAGAGGGTCTGACAGGAGAGAGGAGACGATACCGGGGACAGAGGGTCTGACAGGAGAGAGGAGACGATACTGAGGACAGAGGGTCTGACAGCAGAGAGGAGACGATACCGGGGACAGAGGGTCTGACAGGAGAGAGGAGACGATACCGGGGACAGAGGGTCTGACAGGAGAGAGGAGACGATACCGGGGACAGAGGGTCTGACAGGAGAGAGGAGACGATACCGGGGACAGAGGGTCTGACAGGAGAGAGGAGACGATACCGGGGACAGAGGGTCTGACAGGAGAGAGGAGACGATACTGAGGACAGAGGGTCTGACAGGAGAGAGGAGACGACACCGGGGACAGAGGGTCTGACAGGAGAGAGGAGACGATACCGGGGACAGAGGGTCTGACAGGAGAGAGGAGACGATACTGAGGACAGAGGGTCTGACAGGAGAGAGGAGACGATGCTGAGGACAGAGGGTCTGACAGGAGAGAGGAGACGATACCGGGGACAGAGGGTCTGACAGGAGAGAGGAGACGATACTGAGGACAGAGGGTCTGACAGGAGAGAGGAGACGATACCGAGGACAGAGGGTCTGACAGGAGAGAGGAGACGATACTGAGAACAGAGGGTCTGACAGGAGAGAGGAGACGATACCGAGGACAGAGGGTCTGACAGGAGAGAGGAGACGATCCTGAGGACAGAGGGTCTGACAGGAGAGAGGAGACGACACCGGGGACAGAGGGTCTGACAGGAGAGAGGAGACGATACCGAGGACAGAGGGTCTGACAGGAGAGAGGAGATGATACTGAGGACAGAGGGTCTGACAGGAGAGAGGAGACGATACCGGGGACAGAGGGTCTGACAGGAGAGAGGAGACGATACCGAGGACAGAGGGTCTGACAGGAGAGAGGAGACGATACCGGGGACAGAGGGTCTGACAGGAGAGAGGAGGCGATACCGGGGACAGAGGGTCTGACAGGAGAGAGGAGACGATACCGGGGACAGGGTCTGACAGGAGAGAGGAGACAATACCGGGGACAGAGGGTCTGACAGGAGAGAGGAGGCGATACCGGGGACAGAGGGTCTGACAGGAGAGAGGAGACGATACCGGGGACAGGGTCTGACAGGAGAGAGGAGACGATACCGGGGACAGGGTCTGACAGGAGAGAGGAGATGATACTGAGGACAGAGGGTCTGACAGGAGAGAGGAGACGATACCGGGGACAGAGGGTCTGACAGCAGAGAGGAGACGATACTGAGGACAGAGGGTCTGACAGGAGAGAGGAGACGATACCGAGGACAGAGGGTCTGACAGGAGAGAGGAGACGATACTGAGGACAGAGGGTCTGACAGGAGAGAGGAGACGATACTGAGGACAGAGGGTCTGACAGGAGAGAGGAGACGATACCGAGGACAGAGGGTCTGACAGGAGAGAGGAGACGATACCGGGGACAGAGGGTCTGACAGGAGAGAGGAGGCGATACCGGGGACAGAGGGTCTGACAGGAGAGAGGAGACGATACCGGGGACAGGGTCTGACAGGAGAGAGGAGACGATACCGGGGACAGAGGGTCTGACAGGAGAGAGGAGGCGATACCGGGGACAGAGGGTCTGACAGGAGAGAGGAGACGATACCGGGGACAGGGTCTGACAGGAGAGAGGAGACGATACCGGGGACAGGGTCTGACAGGAGAGAGGTGATGATACTGAGGACAGAGGGTCTGACAGGAGAGAGGAGACGATACCGGGGACAGAGGGTCTGACAGCAGAGAGGAGACGATACTGAGGACAGAGGGTCTGACAGGAGAGAGGAGACGATACTGAGGACAGAGGGTCTGACAGGAGAGAGGAGACGATACCGAGGACAGAGGGTCTGACAGGAGAGAGGAGACGATACCGAGGACAGAGGGTCTGACAGGAGAGAGGAGACGATACTGAGGACAGAGGGTCTGACAGGAGAGAGGAGACGATACCGAGGACAGAGGGTCTGACAGGAGAGAGGAGACGATACCGAGAACAGAAGGTCTGACAGGAGAGAGGAGACGATACCGGGGACAGGGTCTGACAGCAGAGAGGAGACGATACCGGGGACAGAGGGCCTGACAGGAGAGAGGAGGAGATACCGGGGACAGAGGGTCTGACAGGAGAGAGGAGACGATACTGAGGACAGAGGGTCTGACAGGAGAGAGGAGACCATACTGAGGACAGAGGGTCTGACAGGAGAGAGGAGGCGACACCGAGAACAGAGGGTCTGACAGGAGAGAGGAGACGATACCGTGGACAGAGGGTCTGACAGGAGAGAGGAGACGATACCGGGGACAGAGGGTCTGACAGGAGAGAGGAGACGATACCGGGGACAGAGGGTCTGACAGGAGAGAGGAGACGATACCGGGGACAGAGGGTCTGACAGGAGAGAGGAGACGATACTGAGGACAGAGGGTCTGACAGGAGAGAGGAGACAATACCGGGGACAGGGGGTCTGACAGGAGAGAGGAGGCGGTACCGGGGACAGAGGGTCTGACAGGAGAGAGGAGGCGATACCGGGGACAGAGGGTCTGACAGGAGAGAGGAGACGATACCGGGGACAGAGGGTCTGACAGGAGAGAGGAGACGATACTGAGGACAGAGGGTCTGACAGGAGAGAGGAGACGATACCGGGGACAGAGGGTCTGACAGGAGAGAGGAGACGATACCGGGGACAGAGGGTCTGACAGGAGAGAGGAGGCGACACCGAGAACAGAGGGTCTGACAGGAGAGAGGAGACAATACCGGGGACAGGGGGTCTGACAGGAGAGAGGAGACGATACCAGGGACAGAGGGTCTGACAGGAGAGAGGAGACGATGCTGAGGACAGAGGGTCTGACAGGAGAGAGGAGACGATACCAGGGACAGAGGGTCTGACAGGAGAGAGGAGACGATACTGAGGACAGAGGGTCTGACAGGAGAGAGGAGGCGATACTGAGAACAGAGGGTCTGACAGGAGAGAGGAGGCTATACTGAGAACAGAGGGTCTGACAGGAGAGAGGAGGAGATACCAGGGACAGAGGGTCTGACAGGAGAGAGGAGACGATACCGGGGACAGAGGATCTGACAGGAGAGAGGAGACGATACTGAGGACAGAGGGTCTGACAGGAGAGAGGAGGCGATACTGAGAACAGAGGGTCTGATAGGAGAGAGGAGGAGATACCAGGGACAGAGGGTCTGACAGGAAAGAGGAGGCGATAGCGGGGACAGAGGGTCTGACAAGAGAGAGGAGACGATACCGGGGACAGAGGGTCTGACAGGAGAGAGGAGACGATACCGGGGACAGAGGGTCTGACAGGAGAGAGGAGACGATACCGGGGACAGAGGGTCTGACAGGAGAGAGGAGACGATACTGAGGACAGAGGGTCTGACAGGAGAGAGGAGGCGATACTGAGAACAGAGGGTCTGACAGGAGAGAGGAGACGATACCGGGGACAGAGGGTCTGACAGGAGAGAGGAGACGATACTGAGGACAGAGGGTCTGACAGGAGAGAGGAGGCGATACTGAGAACAGAGGGTCTGACAGGAGAGAGGAGGAGATACCAGGGACAGAGGGTCTGACAGGAGAGAGGAGGCGATAGCGGGGACAGAGGGTCTGACAGGAGAGAGGAGACGATACCGGGGACAGAGGGTCTGACAGGAGAGAGGAGATGATACCGGGGACAGAGGGTCTGACAGGAGAGAGGAGACGATACTGAGGACAGAGGGTCTGACAGGAGAGAGGAGGAGATACCAGGGACAGAGGGTCTGACAGGAGAGAGGAGGCGATAGCGGGGACAGAGGGTCTGACAGGAGAGAGGAGACGATACCGGGGACAGAGGGTCTGACAGGAGAGAGGAGATGATACCGGGGACAGAGGGTCTGACAGGAGAGAGGAGACGATACTGAGGACAGAGGGTCTGACAGGAGAGAGGAGACGATACCGGGGACAGAGGGTCTGATAGGAGAGAGGAGACAATACCGGGGACAGAGGGTCTGACAGGAGAGAGGAGACGATGCTGAGGACAGAGGGTCTGACAGGAGAGAGGAGACGATACCGGGGACAGAGGGTCTGACAGGAGAGAGGAGACGATACTGAGGACAGAGGGTCTGACAGGAGAGAGGAGACGATACTGAGAACAGAGGGTCTGACAGGAGAGAGGAGGCGATACCGGGGACAGAGGGACTGACAGGAGAGAGGAGACGATACCGGGGACAGAGGGTCTGATAGGAGAGAGGAGACAATACCGGGGACAGAGGGTCTGACAGGAGAGAGGAGACGATACCGAGAACAGAGGGTCTGACAGGAGAGAGGAGGCGATACTGAGAACAGAGGGTCTGACAGGAGAGAGGAGGAGATACCAGGGACAGAGGGTCTGACAGGAGAGAGGAGACGATACCGAGGACAGACGGTCTGACAGGAGAGAGGAGATGATACAGAGGGTCTGACAGGAAAGAGGAGACTACCGAGGACAGAGGGTCTGCCAGGAGAGAAGAGACGTTACCGAGAATAGAGGGTCTGCCAGGAGAGAGGAGGCAATACCGAGAACAGAGGGTCTGACAGGAGAGAGGAGACGATACCGAGAACAGAGGGTCTGCCAGGAGAGAGGAGGCGATACTGAGAACAGAGGGTCTGACAGGAGAGAGGAGGAGATACCAGGGACAGAGGGTCTGACAGGAGAGAGGAGACGATACCGAGGACAGACGGTCTGACAGGAGAGAGGAGATGATACAGAGGGTCTGACAGGAAAGAGGAGACTACCGAGGACAGAGGGTCTGCCAGGAGAAAGGAGGCAATACCGAGAACAGAGGGTCTGACAAGAAAGAGGGGCTACCACTTGGACTACTGACCTCTTTCCCTCATACCTACTCCAGTCCCTCTCTCCAGTCGTCATTACTCACTTAACTGAAATCTTCACTCTCCTCTGTTGTTTTCCTCTCCTCCTTTAATTCTCTATCATTACTTTGTTGTTAAAAAAAAACAAAAACCCTCCTCTTGACTCATCCTGCACAAATAACTACAGACCAGTTTCCAATCCCTCCTTTATCTCTTAACTCTTGCAGCGCCTGGTCTACTCCCGCCTTACCCATTACCTCTGGACTCATTCACTTCTAGATCCAATACAGCCTGGTTTCCGCCCCCTACATTCTAGACAAACTGCCCTTGTCAAAGTGACCAATGACCTTTTGACAGCTAAACGTCATAGTAACTACTCTCTGCTTATTCTTTTTGAGCTCTCTGTAGCTTTCGACACTGTTTACCACCATCTCCTCTCTTTATATACACAGGGGTTGGACAAAATAATGGTTTTGGCATATTAATCTTCGAATATGTTATAAACATGCAAACTGTGACATATGTTAAATGTTTTGTAGTTGATTATTTGTGATATGTGTATGTAAATTAACTGTTTTGCAGAATTGTAAGAACATTGATGAGAACCTGATACCAATGGCAGACCTCGGATTTTCAAAGAGGCCAAATTGTTGGTGCTCGTATGGCAGGCGCTAGTGTAAGAGAAAGTGCCCGAATGCTTGGCGTGTCAAGAGGTACTGTCTCCAAAGTAATGTTTGCGTTTGAAAGAGAAGGAAAAACGTCCGCAGCAAAGCACAGGTCCAGACGAAAGTCGAAGTTGACTGAGAGAGACCGTCGGACTCTAAAGCGAATTGTGAGAGAGCATCGCAAGACCATGGCTCCGAAAATCACTGCTGAGCTCAAAGAACACCTACAGAACCCAGTTTCCACAAAAACTGTTTGTCGGGAGCTGCACAAATCTGGATTCCACAGAAGAGCTGCAATTAGAAAACCGCTGCTCTCAATGACAAATCTGTCCAAGCATTTAGAGTGGTGTAGAAACCTCCATAATTGGTCCCGCAAGCAGTGGAAATGTGATATTCTCAGATGAATCATCGTTTACCCCTTTTTCCGACCTCCGGCCGACGAGTGTATGTTTGGAGACAGCCGAAAGAATTCCATCCAGAATATATATATATATATATATATATATATATATATATATATATATATATATATATATATATATATATATATATATATATATATATATATATATATATATATATATATATATATATATATAAATCTTACAGTACAGACCAATAGTTTGGACACACCTCATTCAAAGAGTCTTCTTTATTTTCATGACTGAAAACTGTAGATTCACATTGAAGGCATCAAAACTATGAATTGACACGTGGAAAAAAATACTTAACAAAAAAGTGTGGCAGAACTGAAAATATTTCTTATATTCTAGGTTCTTCAGAGTTGCCACCTTTTGCTTTGATTACTGCTTTACACACTCTTGGCATTCTCTTGCTGAGCTTCAAGAGGTAGTCACCGGAAACGGTTTTCACTTCAGAGGTGTGCCCTGTCAGGTTTAATAAGTGAGATTTCTTGCCTTATACAGTGCCTACAAGTAGTATTCAACCCCCTGCAGATTTAGCAGGTTTACACATTCGGAATTAACTTGGCATTGTGACATTTGGACTGTAAATCAGCCTGGAAGTGTGAAATGCACTGCAGCAAAAAAGAATGTTATTTCTTTTTTTTTTTTAAAATTGTGAAAAGTTTATTCAGAGGGTCATTTATTATTCAACCCCCTCAAACCACCAGAATTCTGTTTGGTTCCCCTAAAGTATTAAGAAGTATTTCAGGCACAAAGAACAATGAGCTTCACATGTTTGGATTAATTATCTATTTTTCCAGCCTTTTCTGACTAATTAAGACTCAAACTTGTGAACAGCACTCATACTTGGTCAACATGGGAAAGACAAAGGAGCATTCCAAGGCCATCAGAGACAAGATCGGGGAGAGTCACAAGGCTGGCAAGGGGTACAAAACCCTTCCAAGGAGTTGGGCCTACCTGTCTCCACTGTTGGGAGCATCATCCGGAAGTGGAAGGCTTATGGAACTACTGTTAGCCTTCCACGGCCTGGACAGCCTTTGAAAGTTCCCACCCGTGCCGAGGCCAGGCTTGTCCGAAGAGTCAAGGCTAACCCAAGGACTACAAGGAAGGAGCTCCGGGAAGATCTCATGGCAGTGGGGACATTGGTTTCAGTCAATACCATAAGGTAACGTACTCCACCGGAATGGTCTCCGTTCCAGACGAGCCCGTAAGGTACCTTTACTTTCAAAGCGTCATGTCAAGGCTCGTCTACAGTTTGCTCATGATCACTTGGAGGACTCTTGAGACAGACTGGTTCAAGGTTCTCTGGTCTGATGAGACCAAGATCGAGATCTTTGGTGCCAACTACACACGTGACGTTTGGAGACTGGATGGCACTGCATACGACCCCAAGAATACCATCCCTACAGTCAAGCATGGTGGTGGCAGCATCATGCTGTGGGGCTGTTTCTCAGCCAAGGGGCCTGGCCATCTGGTCCGCATCCATGGGAAGATGGATAGCACGGCCTACCTGGAGATTTTGGCCAAGAACCTCCGCTCCTCCATCAAGGATCTTAAGATGGGTCGTCATTTCATCTTCCAACAAGACAACGACCCAAAGCACACAGCCAAGAAAACCAAGGCCTGGTTCAAGAGGGAAAAAATCAAGGTGTTGCAGTGGCCTAGTCAGTCTCCTGACCTTAACCCAATTAAAAACATGTGGAAGGAGCTCAAGATTAAAGTCCACATGAGACACCCAAAGAATCTAGATAACTTGGAGAAGATCTGCATGGAGGAGTGGGCCAAGATAACTCCAGAGACCTGTGCCGGCCTGATCAGGTCTTATAAAAGACGATTATTAGCTGTAATTGCAAACAAGGGTTATTCCACAAAATATTAAACCTAGGGGTTGAATAATAATTGACCCACACTTTTATGTTGAAAATTTATTAAAATTTAACTGAGCAACAAAACTTGTTGGTTTGTAAGATTTATGCATCTGTTAATAAATCCTGCTCTTGTTTGAGGTTTGCAGGCTCTAACTTATTTGCATCTTATCAAACCTGCTAAATCTGCAGGGGGTTGAATACTACTTGTAGGCACTGTAAATGAGGTTGGGACCATCAGTTGTGTTGTGCAGAAGTCTGGTGGATACAGCTGATAGTCCTACTGAATAGACTGTTAGAATTTGTATTATGGCAAGAAAAAAGCAGCTAAGTAAAGAAAAACGAGTGGCCATCATTACTTTAAGAAAGTGTCCCCAAGTGCAGTGGCATATACAATCAAACGCTTCAAAGAAACTGTCTCACATGAGGACCACCCTAGGAAAGGAAGACCAAGAGTCACCTCTGCTTCGGAGGATTAGTTTATCCCAGTCACCAGCCTCAGAAATCGCAGGTTAACAGCAGCTCAGATTAGAGACCAGGTCAATGCCACACAGAGTTCCAGCAGCAGACACATCTCTAGAACAACTGTTAAGAGGAGACTTTGTGCAGCAGCCTTCATGGTAAAATAGCTGCTAGGAAACCACTGCTAAGGACCGGCAACAAGCAGAAGAGACTTGTTTGGGCTAAAGAACACAAGGAATGGACATTAGACCAGTGGAAATCTGTGCTTTGCTCTGATGAGTCCAAATTTGAGATCTTTGGATCCATCCACCGTGTCTTTGTGTGACGCAAAAAAGGTGAACAGATGGACTCTACATGCCTGGTTCCCACCGTGAAGCATGGAGGAGGAGGTGTGATGGTGTGGGGTTGCTTTGCTGGTGACACTGTTGAGGATTTATTCAAAACTGAAGGCATACTAAACCAGCATGGCTACCACAGCATCTTTCAGCGGCATGCTATTCCATCCGGTTTGCGTTTAGTTGGACCATCATTTATTTTTCAACAGGACAATGACCCCAAACACACCTCCAGGCTGCGTACGGGCTATTTCACTAAGAAGAAGAGTGATGGGATTTGTCTGGGTAGCTGACCTTCACTGGCCAAGGCAATTACATGAGTCAACAAGAACTTTAACACTAGACTCCTAAAGCTGGGTTCACACATAGCGACAGCGACAACGACGTCGCTGTTACGTCACCATTTTCTGTGACGCAACAGTGACTTAGTAAGTCACTGTTATGATCGCTGCTTAGCTGTCAAACATAGCAGACGCAGCAGCGATCATAACGACACGCGTCGCTGTGGAAGCCATGCTGCACTTGGTAACTAAGGTAAATATAGGGTAACCATTACCCGATATTTACCTTGGTTACCAGCACACACGCTTAGCGCTGGCTCCCTGCTCTCCTAGCCAGGGTACACATCGGGTTAATTACCCGATGTGTACTCCGGCTCCAGCTACGTGTGCAGGGAGCTAGCGCTAAGCGGTGTGCTCTCACGCTGCCAGTGCCGGCTCCCTGCTCACGTAGCTGGAATACACATCGGGTAATTAACTCGATGTGTATTCCAGCTACGTGGGCAGGGAGCCGGCACTGGCAGCGTGAGAGGCGCGGTGCTAGTAACTAATGTAAATATCGGGTAACCAAGGAAAGGGCTTCTTGGTTACCTGATGTTTACCGTGGTTACAGCTTGCCACAGGCTGCCAGACGCCGGCTCCTGCTCCCTGCTCGCTTCAGTTCGTCGCTCTCTCGCTGTCACACACAGCGATGTGTGCTTCACAGCGGGAGAGCGACGAGCAAAAAATGAAGCAGGACATTCAGCTACGAGCGGCGACCTCACAGCAGGGGCCAGCTCATTGCTGGATGTCACACACAGCGACAGCGACGGGACGTTGCTGCTACGTCACAGAAAATGGTGACGTAGCAGCGACGTCGTCGCCGTCACTGTGTGTGACACCACCTTAAGAGTCTTGTAGAAACAATGATAGGCTTATCCCCCGTTTATAAACTATCATCATGTTTGGATGAATGTTAAAGGGAACCTGTCACCTAGAATATGCGTACGGTGACGTCGCTCATGTGACTCTATGGTATCATGCCCACAGGGGCGTGATAGCACGGAAAGTATGCAGGGGCAAGGCGCCGCCCCTGTGACCAGAAGCTCTCTAATTTACATAGGAAATATGAAGGTAATAAAACGTTTTTTATTACTTTCATATTATACAATTTTATAACACAGGGATGGGTAGGGAGGTGTAATTAGGGCACACATGCGTCTGCTGATAGGTCAGAACGCATATTCTAGGTGACAGGTTTCCTTTAAGAAACTTAATCCATGCTTGGCACTGACATAGTCCATGTCATCACAGGGGTGATACTGAGGACTGGGACTGACAGGAGAGAGGAGATACCGGTGAAGGAGAGACTGAGAGGAGACAATACTGGTGACTGATAGGAAAGAGGAGACATATCCGCGGACTGACAGGTGAGAGGAGAGGATACCAGGGACTGGGGGACAGAAAGGAGAGGAGTTGATACCAGGGACACAGAGAAACTGACAGGAGAGAGGGGCGATACCGGGGACAGAGGGTCTGACAAGAAAAGGGACAATACTTGGGACAGAGGGACTGGCAGGAGAGTGGAGACTATACAGGGGACAGAGGGTCTGATAGGAGAGAGGCGGCAATACCGGGGACAGGGTCTGACAGGAGGCAATTCCGGGTCTCACAGGAGAGAGGAGGTGATACCGGGGACAGAGGGTCTCAGGAGAAAGGAAGCAATACTAGGGACAAAGGGTCTGACAGGAGAGAGGGGGCGATACCGAGGTCACAGGGTCTGACAGGAGGCAATACCGGAGACAATGGGACTGAAAGGCGAGGGGGCGATACTAGGGACAGACAGGAAAGGCTGAGACTCTGCCACCACACAGACAGTATGACTACCATATTGACCTACTCCCTGGGTCTACTCCCTGCTGATGTATTTACCCTCTGTCTCAGGCCCCCTTCACACGTCCGTGAAAATCACGCACGTGTTTCAGGGATGTGTCAAAGGTGCGTGTTCCCCTCCGTGTGCCGTATTTATGGCACTACGTGTGTTCTCTGTGTGTTATACGTAATAACACACGGAGAACGGAAAGCCCCGCCTTACCTGTTTCTTCCGCAGCTGTCTGTGGTGCTGAATGACAGTGCTGAATGACAGTGTCCGGCACAGGCCACGCCCCGCTGACGCTGCTTCCGGCCCCCAGTGAAGAAGATGCGTTGATCAAATTCACTGGGGGTCGGATGCAGGTGACAGCCGCGGCAGAGACTGCAGGGCTCGTGGAGGTGAGTGTGTGTTTTTTTAATTTTTTAATATGACACGTGTGTTTCTCTGGTGCGTGTCACATGGGCCCGCATCCACACTACATCCATGTGGTACGTGTGCGGGCCGCGTGACACCCGTGCTGCCGGAGAAACACGGACATGCATCCGTGTGGAGCACATGGGCTCACATGTGCTCCACACAGAGGCACGGGCCAATGGCTGCACACGTGCGTGCACATAAATCCATTGATTTTAAAGGGTTTACGTGTGCCCGTGTCTCCGGTACATGTGGGCACGTACCGGAGACATGTGGGCACGTACCGGAGACACGTGCGTGTGAAGGGAGCCTCAGGCTGAGACTAAGCTATATCCGAGTACATAAAGGAGAATCTGGCAAGTGGTTTCATTCAAAAGTCTTCCTTACCTGCCAATGCTGGTTTCTTCTTTGTCGAGAAAAAGGATGGGTCCCTTCTGCCTTGTATTGACTACAGAAGTCTCAATCAAATCACAATCAAGAACAAATATCCACAACCATTTATACTGCAATTGTTCCAGGATTGTCTCCAAGCTCGACCTCCGTGGTGTGTACACTCTGGTCCGGATATGGTCTGAAGATGAATGGAGGATACCCTTCAACACCCGTGACGGCCACTATGAGTATCGGTTGATGCCATTCGGCCTTAGCAATGCATGGCGATCTTTCAGGAATTTGTCTACATATTCCAAGATCTGCTATACATATACAGTCAGGAAATAGTTCAATTATTCCAATTTTATAAGATTTTTTATTAATTTTGTATAAATCAAAACCACATACCACCAACGTGCATATATAACCATAAGCACTAGACCAACGGTCGCATATATCAATCAAAATACACAGACAATATGTACAATAAACATATACAGTTTGTCAAAAAAGTGAAGGTTCACAAAATAGGGGATAGAGTCAGAGCCCAAACTTATCCTTGGGACCACACTGAATGGTTCAGGCAGCGCCACATGGTATGGAAGATTTCAATCCTTATAAGTCCAAGGAGGTATATAGGGGTGCTCTCCAACAATTCCCTTTGCATTGATAAAGGTGAGCCTTCAACTTCATAGATTGGATTAACTCCACATCAATCAGATTATCTCCACCTCAACGCGTTTCCCCATACAACACAAACGTATGGTTCATCAGGAGGCCAACGATATCTCGTTGGCCTCCTGATGAACCATACGTTTGTGTTGTATGGGGAAACGCGTTGAGGTGGAGATAATCTGATTGATGTGGAGTTAATCCAATCTATGAAGTTGAAGGCTCACCTTTATCAATGCAAAGGGAATTGTTGGAGAGCACCCCTATATACCTCCTTGGACTTATAAGGATTGAAATCTTCCATACCATGTGGCGCTGCCTGAACCATTCAGTGTGGTCCCAAGGATAAGTTTGGGCTCTGACTCTATCCCCTATTTTGTGAACCTTCACTTTTTTGACAAACTGTATATGTTTATTGTACATATTGTCTGTGTATTTTGATTGATATATGCGACCGTTGGTCTAGTGCTTATGGTTATATATGCACGTTGGTGGTATGTGGTTTTGATTTATACAAAATTAATAAAAAATCTTATAAAATTGGAATAATTGAACTATTTACTACTTAATAATATTCCTGGGACAGTTAGTCCAATTAGTGTACTGGTACATATACAGTCAGGGCCAGAAATATTTGGACAGTGACACAAGTTTTGTTATTTTAGCTGTTTACAAAAACATGTTCAGAAATACAATTATATATATAATATGGGCTGAAAGTGCACACTCCCAGCTGCAATATGAGAGTTTTCACATCCAAATCGGAGAAAGGGTTTAGGAATCATAGCTCTGTAATGCATAGCCTCCTCTTTTTCAAGGGACCAAAAGTAATTGGACAAGGGACTCTAAGGGCTGCAATTAACTCTGAAGGCGTCTCCCTCGTTAACCTGTAATCAATGAAGTAGTTAAAAGGTCTGGGGTTGATTACAGGTGTGTGGTTTTGCATTTGGAAGCTGTTGCTGTGACCAGACAACATGCGGTCTAAGGAACTCTCAATTGAGGTGAAGCAGAACATCCTGAGGCTGAAAAAAAAAGAAAAAATCCATCAGAGAGATAGCAGACATGCTTGGAGTAGCAAAATCAACAGTCGTGTACATTCTGAGAAAAAAGGAATTGACTGGTGAGCTTGGGAACTCAAAAAGGCCTGGGCGTCCACGGATGACAACAGTGGTGGATGATCGCCGCATACTTTCTTTGGCACCCTTCACACGTCCGTGAAAAACACGCACGTGTGTTACGGGCCGTTATTCGGGTCCGTGTCCCGTTTTTGTGTCCGTTTTTATGGTCCGTGTGGCACCTGTGTGAATTGCGTATGCTAGCCGTGTTTGTGTGCAGAACGTCCGTGTGTGCGTGTGGAATTAACGTGTATGTGTACGTGTAATGTCCGTGTGTAATGTCCGTGTGTGTGATGCACAATGTCGTTTATAAATGTCGGCTGACAGCAGACAGAGTTGCGCGATGAGAATGAACTCGGGTGAACTTCACCCGACTTCATCCTCATACCGCGGCTCTGTCTGTGTCGAGTACTGATTAGCGGTCACCTGTGAAGGATTCACCGTTGACCGCTAATCCCCCGATTGACTGAAGTGTCCCCCCCTCTCTCATACTCACCGATCCCCGATCACCGGCGCTGCACGGCATTCACACGGCTGCGGCGGCTTTTACTATTTTGAAAAAGCCGGCCGCTCATTAAACAATCTCGTATTCCCTGCTTTCCCCGCCCACCGGCGCCTATGATTGGTTACAGTGAGACACGCCCCCACGCTGAGTGACAGGTGTCACACTGCACCCAATCACAGCAGCCGGTGGGCGTGTCTATACTGTGCAGTAAAATAAATAAATAAATAATTAAAAAAAAACGGCGTGCGGTTCCCCCCAATTTTAATGCCAGCCAGATAAAGCCATACGGCTGAAGGCTGGTATTCTCAGGATGGGGAGCTCCACGTTATGGGGAGCCCCCCACCCTAACAATATCAGTCAGCAGCCGCCCAGAATTGCCGCATACATTATATGCGACAGTTCTGGGGCTGTACCCGGCTCTTCCCGATTTGCCCTGGTGCCGTTGGCAAATCGGGGTAATAAGGAGTTATTGGCAGCCCATAGCTGCCAATAAGTCCTAGATTAATCATGTCAGGCGTCTATGAGACACCCTCCATGATTAATCTGTAAGTTACAGTAAAAAAACACACACACCCGAAAAAATCCTTTATTTGAAATAAAAAACACACACAAATTCCCTCATTACCAATTTATTAACCCCGACAAACCCTCCATGTCCGGCGTACTCCACAGTCCTCCAGCGTCGCGTCCAGCTCTGCTGCATGGAGGTGACAGGAGCAGCAGAAGACACCGCCGCTCCGGTCACCTCCACACAGCAAATGAGATGAGTAGCGCGATCAGCTGCTGTCAGTCAGGTAACTCGCGGCCACCGCTGGATCCAGCGGTGGCCGCGAGTTACCTGACTGACAGCAGCTGATCGCGCTACTCATCTCAGTTGCTGTGTGGAGGTGACCGGAGCGGCGGTGTCTTCTGCTGCTCCTGTCACCTCCATGCAGCAGAGCTGGACGCGACGCTGGAGGACTGTGGAGTACGCCGGACATGGAGGGTTTGTCGGGGTTAATAAATTGGTAATGAGGGAATTTGTGTGTGTTTTTTATTTCAAATAAAGGATTTTTTCGGGTGTGTGTGTTTTTTTACTGTAACTTACAGATTAATCATGGAGGGTGTCTCATAGACGCCTGACATGATTAATCTAGGACTTATTGGCAGCTATGGGCTGCCAATAACTCCTTATTACCCCGATTTGCCAACGGCACCAGGGCAAATCGGGAAGAGCCGGGTACAGCCCCAGAACTGTCGCATATAATGTATGCGGCAATTCTGGGCGGCTGCTGACTGATATTGTTAGGGTGGGGGGCTCCCCATAACGTGGAGCTCCCCATCCTGAGAATACCAGCCTTCAGCCGTATGGCTTTATCTGGCTGGCATTAAAATTGGGGGGAACCGCACGCCGTTTTTTTTTAATTATTTATTTATTTATTTTACTGCACAGTATAGACACGCCCACCGGCTGCTGTGATTGGGTGCAGTGTGACACCTGTCACTCAGCGTGGGGGCGTGTCTCACTGTAACCAATCATAGGCGCCGGTGGGCGGGGAAAGCAGGGAATACGAGATTGTTTAATGGGCGGCCGGCTTTTTCAAAAGAGGAAAAGCCGCCGCAGCAGTGTGAATGCCGTGCAGCGCTGCGCCGGAGATCGGGGAACGGTGAGTATGAGAGAGGGGGGGAAACTGACCGACAGACTGTGAGAGAGGGACAGACAGACAGAGAGACCGACAGAGAGACAGAGAGACTGACCGACGGACTCAGGGAGATTGACCGACATACACAGAAATAGAAAGAATAGCCGACATCACTAGAAATAAAAACACCAAACGGACACGGACTATAGGTAGATGCGTACGTGTTTACTAACGTGTGTGCACATACCCATAGACTTTCATTGTGTCCACGTGTGCGTGCTCCGTGCAGATAACGGACATGCATCCGTGCCAAACGCACACACATACGGATCACGGACACGCACACACGGACATAATGAAATAACGGACGTGTGACCACAATCATAGATTAACATTGGTGCACGTTTGGCCGTGTCTCCGGCATATACGGAAACGGACCAAACACGCACGTGTTTCACGGACGTGTGAAGGGGGCCTTTGGTGAAGAAGAACCCGTTCACAACATCAACTGAAGTCCAGAACACTCTCAGTGAAGTAGGTGTATCTGTCTCTAAGTCAACAGTAAAGAGAAGACTCCATGAAAGTAAATACAAAGGGTTCACATCTAGATGCAAACCATTCATCAATTCCAAAAATAGACAGGCCAGAGTTAAATTTGCTGAAAAACACCTCATGAAGCCAGCTCAGTTCTGGAAAAGTATTCTATGGACAGATGAGACCAAGATCAACCTGTACCAGAATGATGGGAAGAAAAAAGTTTGGGGAAGAAAGGGAACGGCACATGATCCAAGGCACACCACATCCTCTGTAAAACATGGTGGAGGCAACGTGATGGCATGGGCATGCATGGCTTTCAATGGCACTGGGTCACTTGTGTTTATTGATGACATAACAGCAGACAAGAGTAGCCGGATGAATTCTGAAGTGTACTGGGATATACTTTCAGCCCAGATTCAGCAAAATGCCGCAAAGTTGATCGGACGGCGCTTCATAGTACAGATGGAAAATGACCCCAAGCATACAGCCAAAGCTACCCAGGAGTTCATGAGTGCAAAAAAGTGGAACATTCTGCAATGGCCAAGTCAATCACCAGATCTTAACCCAATTGAGCATGCATTTCACTTGCTCAAATCCAGACTTAAGACGGAAAGACCCACAAACAAGCAAGACCTGAAGGCTGCGGCTGTAAAGGCCTGGCAAAGCATTAAGAAGGAGGAAACCCAGCGTTTGGTGATGTCCATGGGTTCCAGACTTAAGGCAGTGATTGCCTCCAAAGGATTCGCAACAAAATATTGAAAATAAAAATATTTTGTTTGGGTTTAGTTTATTTGTCCAATTACTTTTGACCTCCTAAAATGTGGAGTGTTTGTAATGAAATGTGACAATTCCTACAATTTCTTTCAGATATTTTTGTTCAAACCTTCAAATTAAACGTTACAATCTGCACTTGAATTCTGTTGTAGAGATTTCATTTCAAATCCAATGTGGTGGCATGCAGAGCCCAACTCGCGAAAATTGTGTCACTGTCCAAATATTTCTGGACTTAACTGTATGTGGTGGTATACCTAGATGACATTCTTGTATTCTCACCAGACCTGCCTACAAACATGTTCGTCAGGTAGTGTAGAGGTTAAGGGAGAGCCACCAAATATGAGAAGTGCCTTTTTGAGCAGTCTTCCCTAACTTTCTTACTCTACATCATCTCAGATCCTGGCCTAACAATGGATCTGGACAAGTTGTCAGCGGTACTGAAGTGGCCTTGTCCCGACGGTCTGAAAGTGATCCAAGCAATTATAGGCAATTCATCCCGCGGTTCTTGTCACTGGTCCTTCCCATCTCTGCATTGACCCGCAAAGGGGCGAATCCGAAAGCGTGGACACTAGAAGCAAAAGACGCCTTTATCACCCTCAAGCAGTTGTTCTCTTCGGACCCAGTAGCTAGACCAGAGACCTGCGAGCAGTTTTTCCTGGAGGTGGATGCTTCATCCTCTGGTTCCGGTGCGGTTCTCATGCAGAAGTATGCTACGGGTAAGACTAACTTGTGAATTCTTTTCCAGGGACTTCTCTCCGACTGAATGAAACTACTCGATTGGCAGTCGAGAATTGCTGGCGATCAAATTGGCCATGGAGGAATGGCGATAACTTATAGAGGGAGCGGGGCATTCAGTTATCATCTTTACCGACCACAAGAACCTGGCCTATCTCCAGTTGGCGCAGAGATTGAACCCGCACCAAGCCCAGTGGTCACTTTTCATCTCCCGCTTCGACTTTGTTCTGTATTTCCACCCAGCTGAGAAGAACGTCAAGGCTATGACGTGGTCATTTCTGTCTGCCGACCAGGAGGAGCATCAGCACATTATCGAGCTTGGTGACGATGGCTCTTATAGACATGTCCCAGGTTCCCCTCGCAATACATTGGTTGGTTTCAAATAATTGAAAATCTGCATGGATCCCTTATTTTTTTCCATACCAGCCAAGATACAGCAGACAACTCAGTGTTGCTGCCCGCATCTGCTGCTTTACCGATTATGAAAATTAGGGGGAAACACACGTTTTTTTAAATTACTAACTCTTTTAAATAGCTGTACAAGCTAGTTAGCTATCTATTTCTATCTATCTACTGTATCTATTAGCTATCTATCATCTATCTATGTATAATTTTTCTGCCTTTGGATATGTTTTAAATATAAAAACCCATTTGTGTCAGTATAATGAGTTTTTTCCGGTGCCGGTCACACAGGTTTTATACTAATGACAGATATGGTCAGTCACATGTCACACGAACGTATCCCACGGACATACGGATGTCCAAAATGGACCATGAAAAACGTACTTTTTTTTACACAGATGTGTGAAGGAGGACTAATTGTGGGCTGCCTGGTCTTTTCACTCCCCATTCAGATGAAGCCGTTTGGCACATGGAGAGGTCGGACGGTCGTGCTTAGGGACCCATCCTTATTTAGGTACATCTTAATGTGGTTAGATGGGTTTTGAACTCTAAGTACCTAACATTTTTAATGTGTATAGCAATATTGAAGTTCATGTATTTTTTTTTTTTTTAACAAAAGAAAAGTTCTAAAATTCCTGTTATTTTAAAGACAACTGTCACCCACAAAGTGCCTGTAACAAAAAAAGTCTCCTTCATTGTACCCTCGTATTAGTCCAGTTTTACTCCCGCACATACCACACAAATCTACCCCTTATTGCTGATACTTAATTTAGGACCGTGATCCTGCCTAACATTTCTTGTCACTTCATTTTTTGGAAAGAGAGGATATTTTTTTAGCCCCTCTGAAAATCTTTTAATAAGAAAGTCCTCACACTTTTTGCACACCTGTTCTAATAGTCCAATTTGTCCACAATGCACTCCACAATAATATATCTGGCTGTTGTCGTATCTTTCCCGATGTGTATCTCCTTAGCACAGGAGCCTTTTTTCTTCGCTTGTGATCGGGAAAAGAATAAAAGAAATAAACTGAATGCTTTTCATACTTATTGTACTAGTCTAATGTAACAACGCTATGGTCTGGCAGAATGCCACCAGCTGTCGCAGCAGGTTACAATCCAATCGTGCATTTACAACCTTCTTAGCATTCTTGGTAATGGCTTTCTCATGGGTGGAGTAAATAATTTTTTAAACAAAATTTAATAATATAGACATTTTACTTTTTGCATATCTGTTTTACTAGTCCATTTAGCAATGGTCGACCTGTACTGTGGGCTGTTGCTGCATGTGGAAGCTGTATACCAATCTGGCATTTGTGGTTACATTGTCCTTTTTGGGAAGGGGAGATCAATCTGGTTAGCAATAAGTTGAACAAGAAATTACACCGAGAATTCACTCACACTGGCATATAAAACGGATGAGTGCAATGTGAGAAAAAAATTGCACTGCACTCAGATCAATGTTATTCAATGAAACAAAGCAGATCTGCTATTTTTTTTCCACTGTATTCGGCCTGAGGAAAAAATTGCCCCATGATGCGTAAAACAGCCGAGACTCACCAATGCAAGTCAATGGGTGCAAGTAAAAAAAACAAACTTCTCATAGTCCATCTAACGCACCCACAGGGTCTTGGGGGTTACTCGTCACTGAGCCAGGGTAGGGTTTGGGATGTCACAGCGGCCAGGCCCGGTTTCGTGACCCCGGCGGTGTCAAGAAAGATGGGGATCGGGATGAGGGGAGTAGTTATTCATGATGCCACCTGTAGTGTGCCGCCAATTACTAGGCACCGCTGCGGGAAGTCTCTCTTCTGGGGTGGGTGGTGACGCAGCTCGGGTGTTCCAGCTCTCCAGAGGTAGAATGAGGGAGGATAATGGTGGTAGTCTATGGCACTGGAGTGCAGGGCGCCGGCAGAGATGGGACGACAGCAGTCAAAGGTCTTTACTGACTAAGCTGTCAACGCCTTTGGAGTGACAGGCTCCACTGTTATGGGCTCCAGCCGATCCCGGATAGTTCAGTGGTCACAGCCAGTGTTCTTCCTGTGTGTCCTCTCTGTTAGTGTTCCCTCCACCCCAGCTCCTGGGCCATGGAATTGGTCACAGGTGCCTGCTGCACGCTCCGAAAGCCCTGGGATCCCCCTTTTTCTGAAGAACCCTTGTCGAGCTCCAGCTCCAGACCACGGGTCCCTTGCTGTGGCTCCTCTCCTATTCACTCCTGTTGCTTGGACCGTGGTCCCGGCTTGACTTACTATCTGAAATGTTGCTACTCCCTTCCCCCTAGGTTGCCGCGTCTCCCGGGTTGCTAAACTAGCGGGCAGGAGGTCGCATACCTCGTGATGGCCAGCCTCAGCACCTGCCCTAGACCAGTCCCAGTGGTGATGGCAACTAAGCTGTGTGTTGAATGAATTGTGATGTGCACTGGTGAATGACCTCCTCCCTACCCGAGATGAATACTGCACCTCGGCTGGGGTGCAGTACCCTGTAGCGCCTGAAGCCATAGGGGCGCCACACATCCATATGCGTGTCTGATGTTTATAGAAATCTTACCATTCTACAGCATAGAATACTTATAATGGTCCTGTAATTAATTGTAAAATAATAGCTGCTGAGAAAAAAAAAACACATTGCATATGGATGGCATACACATGTCATATTGATGGCATATGGATACTAGGCTCAAAAATGATCGCACACCCACATAGCACTCTCATGACATACGCATGACAAACAACTTTTTTGGATTAGAATGCAGTCGATTATTTATACCTATCCATCAGCAACAAAGCTTCAATTGGTGCCCTTGTCAGTCCACTCCCATCACCATAACACCTAATGTTCTACATAGTAGAATAATAAATCCATCAATGAAATCTATGTCTGCTCCATATTCCCATAGATCACAGCACTCCAGGAACTTGAGGTAAGGCAGACACTACACCAGAACAACTTCCAGTTGATTGGAAGAGATGAGTAGTCAACCTTTGTTCTCGAATGATGAGGAGTGGTTTAATGCCTAGCCATGTTGATGGGTCCATGGTGCTAATAGCACTTTGCGTATGGGCAATTCTTGAGGTCAGAATCAGGCAAGAGGGAAAGTAGCACACAGAGGTTACAGTCAGCTGAGGCTGCCATGATGATTTGTGATGGACCAGACCTGGGAAACAGGTGTCCGAGGTAGTGATGCCTTCAGAGGAGGAGGGTGTTGACTTCGATGATAGACGGTACAAGTGATGTGCTACTAATTAATCCTCTGGGGAAAAATCTAGTTTTTCTGTCAATTACTATGGAGCAAGTGATGCTCCGTGAGCTGTTGGTGAAAAAGATCTTAAAGCACTTTAAAGCTATTGTGATGTGTCAGGTTGTACCTGTGTACCGCTTTCATGTCAGCGGCCGAGCTGCTAGGGTCCATGTACCCCGTCGTGCCCTGGCCACTGCCCAGAGATGGCTCAAGATGGCTCAAGGCCGCCGGCTGCCCTTCTCAGCAGATCCGTGCCCCTTGATACGATCCCCTGCAACCGGGGTTCCAGCTCCTACCAGGCCCAGACCAACATCTGCCACCTAGCAGTCTACAGGGAGCCCTGCTCCTGACCTCCTCTCTCCTTTCCCTCCAACACCACTCACTCCACTCAACTGACTCCTCTAACACCTCTGACTCTCTCCTACTAACCCCCCAAGTGGGCAGCCCCATTTCCTTCAGGCACCCCATTGGTGTGTCTGGTGGGTGTGGTTCAGTCTGTTCCTAGGGTTTTGACTGGCTCTGTTCTTAGCAACACCAAAGGACAGGGATCCGTAACCAAAATGGATTTGGATACTGTGCAGAAGAGCAGATTGCACAATACCCTGTGACGACCTGATAGTCCAGGGCATCACACCTGCAGGAAACTGTTGTGTGAGTGTTACTTGCTGAGAGTAAAGGCTGCTTTACATGGTACGACCGATTGTGCAATTTCACAATCGATCATACCCGCCCCCGTCCTTTTTGCGTCATGGGCAAATCGCTGCCCGTGGCGCACAAAGTCGGTAACCCCCGTCACACGTACTTACCTTCTGGACGACCTCGCTGTGGGCGGCGAACGTCCACTTCCTGGAGTGGGAGGGACGTTCAGCGTCACAGCGACGTCACACGGCCGCTGGCCAATAGAAGCGGAGGGGCGGAGATGAGCGGGATGTAAACATCCCGCCCACCTCCTTCCTTCCACATAGCCGGCGAGAGCCGCAGGTCGCAGTTAAGCGATGTTCATCGTTCCCGGGGTGTCACACGGAATGGCGTGTGCTACTCTGGGAACTATGAACAATTAAATTAAACGATATTATGAAACCTAACGAGCAGTACACGACTCACAAATTGTGAGCGATACTGCGTCGCTAGGAGGTGTCACACAGGCCGAGGTCGCAAGCGATGCCGGATGTGCGTCACAAAAACCGTGACCCCGACGATCTATCGCACGATAGATCTTCTGGTGTAAAGCAGCCTTAATTGTTTGACAGAAAATAATCTAAGGACATTCAGGCTTGTATAGACTTAAGGCCCCATTACACGCAACGACGTATCTAACGATATATCGCCGGGGTCACGGTTTCCATGACGCACATCCAGCATCGTTAGCAAAGTCGTTGCGTGTGACACCAACGAACGGCCATTAACGATCAAAAATACTCACCTTATCGTTGATCGTTGACACGTAGTTCATTTTCAAAAAATCGTTGATTGTTGAGGTCGCAGGTTGTTCGTCGTTCCTGAGGCAGCACACATCGCTACGTGTGACACCTCGGGAATGACGAACAACAGCTTAGCTGCGGCCGCTGGCAATGGGGAAGGAAGGAGGTGGGCGGGATGTTATGGCCGCTCATCTCTGCCCCTCCGCTTCTATTGGGTGGCCGCTTAGTGACGCTGCACGAACCGCCCCGTTAGAAAGGAGGCGTTTTGCCGGCACCACCGATGTCGCTAGGCAGGTAAGTCCGTGTGACGGCTCCTAACGATTTTGTGCGCCATGGGCAGCGATTTGCCCATGACGCACAAACGACGGGGGCGGGTGCGATTGCTAGCGATATCGCTGCGTGTAAAGCCCCCTTAAGAATCTACGGCTCTCCATCAGTACAGAAAGCGACAACACCTGTACATTTAGGAAAAGGAAGCCAAATAGCTACAAGAGCAGGCCTCAAGTTATTCCATTCCCCCTTCTCATATTTGCTTTTCTGTCAGGCTGCATCTTCAAGTAGTACCTGTTTGGTGTCATCATTATGTGCCACCCCCTGGAGCAGACAAACTGCTTGGATCCGGAGCTGCCATGGCTCGAGGGTCTCCAGACCCTGGGGCTTGCGGCCACTTCAAATGTAAAAGGGGGGTTATTTACAAGGGATAGTTTGTGACGCCACCCGTGGGGAGTACCGCCGCTGCCGATGGGAGTACCCGGGGAGATGGAGTGGGGCAGCCAGGTGATGATCCCTCCACGGGTAGGGGAGACACCGGGGAGACTGGCTCACTGCTCCTCCTCTCCTGTTCCTGCCTACGCAACCTAGCAACCAGGCTCTCTAACACACCCCTTGAGTGGACATGGAGGCACGCCCCCTCCTGGAATTTCTCAGGAGTCCCCTCAAAGGTCAATGTGTGAGACCTGATTACTATGCGCCTGTGTAGTCACACCTTGGTCAGCCTTCTTGATTACCTGTATTGTACTGCCCCCAGCATGAGTGCAGTACTCAGTGGTGCCTGATCAGGTCAGGGGCACCACATCCCCCTTAGTTATCACCAGCACGTCCTCAGGCTGCAAGACAACATTTTAAAATGCATAAAACAGTTAAACATTTAAAACATTATAAAACCACCAGGTACCATACATCACCACCCTCCACCCACAAGTCCGTTAACCCACCCAAAACCCTCTCAGGAGGCAGGTCACTGGTCCTTTTGGTAACCAGGTCTGGGCCATCCGCTTCCCCAGACCTTTCCTCCAATCTTCCTCTCCCATTGGGCCGCGCCTTCGGCCACTTCTGGCAGGATGTAGAGGCGGCTTTCGTGGTCTGGTGGTTTCAGGGTATACGTGGCCTGGTGGAGCCGCACCTTCAGCCTCTTCTGGCAGGATGTAGAGGTGGCCTCCACAGTTGGTGCTGACCAGGTACCCTCTTTGTGGTGGAGAGCTAGGCCCCATAAACAAGCATGCTCCCTGGTCACAGGCGAGCCAGGCCCCTAAACAGGCTGGCTCTGGTGGTTGTACCTCTGGGATAACTATTAACACTGCGAGAGTTTGTGGCTATAGCCAGTTCATAGCCTTAAGGTTCGTAAAAGGTGCACAAAAGGGTTCTCACATAAGTTCATGTGGGTACATTCTTGAACTTTTCAAACATTGCAAACTTTAAACTGGTAACTTTGCTGTGTTTCTTACTTCACTTTACATGGACTTCTTGATGACTGCAGGCTCCCAGACTACGTACTTGCTTGGGGCCAGTACTGTCAGCTCTTCATCAGCAGGAGGTGTTGGGCTCTCTTCATCCCAGTACGACAGCATCTCTGGCTCTGGGCCTCTCCTCCCCCTTAGTGCTCTTGAGCACTCCTCCCGTTGTAGCGCTGGGGATGGGTCCTCATCAGCAGGCCAGGGCGGTGGACTTTTTATCGTGGATGTTACTAGAATCTTCTTGTGGGGATGCGGAGGGAGCAGATACTGGTCCACCATCTCCTTCGGGAAATGAGCCTCCAGATCAGCCTTAAGCCTCAGGTCCTCGCCCGGTGGGGACGGGAGGTCCAATTCCTTGGGCTGGGGAGCGGTGTCTGCTCTGGCCTTACAGGCCGGGGTAGATGATTGTACGGTCTTGTCTTGGCGGGCTGGGCCTGACGTGGCTGCGGCCTGGTCTTGGCGGGCCGGGCAGGGCATCGCTGCTGTGGCCTGGTCTTGGCGTGCCGAGCCTGAAATGGCAGCGGCCTGTATTGGAGTCGCTGCTGCGACCGGTTCTTGGCGGGGCCGAGCCTAGCATGGTGGCGGCCTGGGTCAGTGTCACTCCTGCGGCGTGGATTAGCGTCGCTGTTACGGCGGGATCTTGTCTGGCCGAGCAGGGCATCGCTGCGGCAGCCTGAGCTGAACGGGCCGGGCTGGGCGTCGTTGCTGTGGTGTGGATGGGCGTTGCTGCTGCGGCGGGATCTTGGCGGGCCGGGCCTGGCGTGGCTGCGGCCTGGTTCAGCATCGCTCCTGTGGTGTGGATGGGTGTCGCGGCTGCGGAGGGATCTTGGCGGGCCGGGCTTGGCGTGTCTGCGGCCTGGTCTTGGCAGGCCGCACCTGGCGTGGCTGCGGCCTGGGTCGGCGTCGCTGCGTCGGGCATCTCTCCAGGGACCACGGGCATGGCAGTGGGGGTCGGGGCACTCACGCCGGCAGGGGCATTAGATGACTCACCCCCTCAGCAGCATCTCCGGTGTTCGGGTAGTCGCTGCTCCGCGCGTCGCTTGCCTCGCCGTCCACTTCTCATGGGCCCAGGTGACTCCAGCCATCTCGCTGATCTCTGTGCGTGCCTCCCGGATCTGCTGCATCACCTTCGCCTCCAACCTCTCACGCCACTGGTCCAGCTCCCAGTTCCACTTGGCAGCGGAGCCCATCTCTGGATCGCTGCGTGTGAACGCCATTTTCTCTGCGTCGTCGCTGCTCTCCAGAGCTTCTCTCAGTAGCAGGCTTGTCACTTCCTGTAACTCTTCTCCCAGCAGCAGGCTTGTGGCTTCCTTTCCTTCCCGCCGTCTCTGCACACCTCCGCTCTCATCACTTGCGAGGTCAGGACTCTGCAGGGGTTCTCTGGGTAGCCACACCTCTTCGTGGGCGGTAACTTCTTCTAGCATGGGCTTCTGTTGTTTTTCAGAGCGCTTTTCATGGTGGCAATATGGCGGCACTTCCAATTTTTCAAGCGGACCGCCCAGGCACATGGTCACCTGTCTTAACAGGTCTAGTCCTTATCCTGTTCGTGACGCCACATGTGAAGCCCCACAGGTGTTGTGTCGGTGCATTACCTTCAGAGACTCCACGTGGATGGAACAGTCTGGTCACAGGTAGGGAACCTTCTTTTAGGATTTTCGTGACGCCACTCTCGGTATTGCGGTCAGGGTGACCGCCACTGCAGATTAAGGGATGCCTGGAGCTGATGGTGGGTGCAGTCAGTTGTAGTGGCCTCCCGAGAGTGAGGCAAGTCCCAGGGCCTGTGTAAGTGTGTGGCACCACAAGTCGCAGAATGACTCACACGCACAAGCAGAATGTCTTTCAGGGGTTTTACTCACATTAGGTGGCAGGGTGAGTAACGCGGGCATAGCTGGGATGAACCAGGCTGGAACTAGGTATCCTTCCGGCTGGCTGATGAGGGTGACTACCAACTCGCCTTCCTTAGCCCTTTTGTGTTTGTGGTGACCCTGACTTGAAGTCCCTACGGGGGTCACCCAGGGAAGTTGCTGCTACCTGTTCTCGTTTCGGCTCGTTTGGTTGTAGCCTGGACTAGGTCACTCCGGCTGCTTGCCTCCTGTGAACTATGGGCCCTCTCTTTGCTACGTGGCTGCAGTGTTGTCTTGAGGGTCTGAAGTGCCCCCTCAGGCAGGTTTGGCAGAAGAAAGGTGAATCTATCTCTGCACTGGGACCTGTTATCCTTGCTGGCCTGGTACCTCCCTGGCAGTCCCCTTACTCTGCCACCCCTTTGCTCTCTCTAGCCTTGGGTAGATTTTGGGTGGCACTACCAGGTGACTGATCTCCCCCGTCGGTAGTCACTGTGCGTACTCTGTCAGCTTGTGACAGACTCCAGGGTCTGCTGCATGCGACTGCTCTCCCTGAGCTGCACTCACTAACTGGCTCACTGCTCCTCCTCTCCTGTTCTTGCCTACGCAACCTAGCAACCAGGCTCTCTAACACACCCCTTGAGTGGACATGGAGGCACGCCCCCTCCTGGAATCTCTCAGGAGTCCCCTCAAAGGTCAATGTGGGAGACCTGATTACTATGCGCCTGTGTAGTCACACCTCGGTCAGCCTTCTGAATTACCTGTATTGTACTGCCCCCATCATGGGTGCAGTACTCAGTGGTGCCTGACCAGGTCAGGGGCACCACAGATAGCGTTGTGCAGTTTATGCAGGCAGGTAGGACACAGGGTGTGCAGTGTACTCACTCAGGCTGTGTGGATGTTGGTGTAATCATTAAGCAGACTCTGACACAGAAGTAAACCACTGGGTGCCGCTGCCACTCGGGGGAGCTCGTCCGGGAATCCGTCCCCACTGGTACTGCTTAGTGGTCTGGAGCCTGCCCATACCTCCCAACCGTCCCGGATACAGCGGGACTGTACCGGATTTCAGCGGGTGTCCCGGTGTCACGATTGTGAGGCTTTTGTCCCGCCCGTGGCTCCGCCCACCCGCTCTCTCCCCGTCTGACTTTCTCCCCCTCCTAATGCACATGAGCAGAGCAGAGCCGAGCGCTGCTTCACTGCTTGGCTCTGTGCTGCCGCTGTTATGGGTGGACGGCAGCCGCACTCTGGCTGCCGGCACTTTAAATCTGCAGCTCAGCGTGCACTCACTGCTCACTGCTGGGCTGTTTGTGTACGGAAGTGCATCTGTGGGCGGAGCTACCGAGCAACATGCTGAGCTCTGTCCACAGATAAAGAGACTGCAGGAAGAGGAGCTGAACACCAAGGAACGCTGTATGTGACCCCCCCCCCCCCCACCTACCCAAAGCTATATGCCTCCAGTCACCCCCTCACCACATCTGTATGGCCCCCTCACCAAATTTGTATGCCCCCCCACCAGATCTATATGCCCCCCAGCACACCCCAGCTCTGTATGCCTCCAGCCCCCTCCCACCAGATATGTATGCCCCAGCAGCCCTCTCCTCACCAGAGCTATATGCCTCCAGCCACCCCGCTCACCAGATTTGTATGTCCCCCAGCCCCCACACCAGATTTGTATACCCCCAGCCACCCCACCAGATCTATATGCCCCCCAGCACCCCCCAGCTCTGTATGCCTCCAGCCCCCTCCCACCAGATATGTATGCCCCAGCAGCCCTCTCCTCACCAGAGCTATATGCCTCCAGCCACCCCCCTCACCAGATTTGTATGTCCCCCAGCCCCCACACCAGATTTGTATACCCCCAGCCACCCCACCAGATCTATATGCCCCCCAGCATCCCCCAGCTCTGTATGCCTCCAGCCCCCTCCCACCAGATATGTATCCCAGCCCCCCCTCACCAGATATGTATGCCCCAGCAGCCCTCTCCTCACCAGAGCTATATGCCTCCAGCCACCCCCCCTCACCAGATTTGTATGTCCCCCAGCCCCCACACCAGATTTGTATGCCCCCAGCCCCCCCATCGGAGCTGTAAGTGCCCCCAGAGCTGTATAAGCCCCAACACCAGAGCTATATGCCCCTTAGTAATATCTATGCTACCAGTAATTTGTATGCCCCACAGTAAAGTGTATTTACCCCAGTAATGTGTGTACCCCTTAGTAACGTGTATGCCCCTCAGTGAAAAACACAGACGTTCTTCACTGACGTGTTAAACACGCATATGTCCCTTCATACTCCGTGATTCACGGCACACAGTGGTTGTCCATGTGCAATCCATGATACGTGATCCATACTCCGTGATTGCACATGGACATATACTCACCTGCCCCCGCTCCTGCTCTCCGTGGTGCTGAAGAGTCCCACGATTCAGCATCCAGCCACCGCTCTCTCACCTCTGCAGCTACTTCCGGGTCGGCTCTGGCTGCATAAATGAATATGCATGCCATAATGTGCCGGTCAGGAAGAAGCAGAGAGCAGCTGCTGAATTCAGCATCGCTGGAGAAGGTGAGTTGAAAAAGATTTTTATTTTAAATGTCCGTGTTTTTCTGGTACGTGTTTCACGGATCACACCATAGTGTGGTCTGTGGGACATCAGTGATGCCAGAAAAAAACAGACATGTTTCTGTGCGGCAATCACGGATACGCATGTACGCCGCACGGAGACACGGTCAGTGAAAAATCATTGATGTGTGTGCAGACCCATTGATTATAATGGGTCTGCATAAGTCAGTGATTCTGGTACGTATAAAAAGTAGCACATACATACCAGAATCACTGACATCTGAAACAGGCCTAATATGTATGCCCCTCAAGTACTGTCTATGCCCCAAGACCCTCCTATGCTGAATATACTGTAGCCCCAGCCCCTCCTGTGCTGTATATACTGTAGCCCCAGCCCCTCCTGTGCTGTATATACTGTAGCCCCCAGCCCCTCCTGTGCTGTATATACTGTAGCCCCCAGCCACCACTCCTGTGATGTATATACTGTAGCCCCCAGCCACCACTCCTGTGCTGTATATACTGTAGCCCCAGCCCCTCCTGTGCTGTATATACTGTAGCCCCCAGCCCCTCCTGTGCTGTATATATTGTAGCCCCCAGCCACCACTCCTGTGCTGTATATACTGCAGCCCCCAGCCCCTCCTGTGCTGTATATACTGTAGCCCCCAGCCCCTCCTGTGCTGTATATACTGTATCCCCCAGCCACCACTCCTGTGCTGTATATACTGCAGCCCCCAGCCCCTCCTGTGCTGTATATACTGTAGCCCCAGCCCCTCCTGTGCTGTATATACTGTAGCCCCCAGCCCCTCCTGTGATGTATATACTGTAGCCCCCAGCCCCTCCTGTGCTGTATATACTGTAGCCCCAGCCCCTCCTGTGCTGTATATACTGTAGCCCCCAGCCCCTCCTGTGCTGTATATACTGTATCCCCCAGCCACCACTCCTGTGCTGTATATACTGCAGCCCCCAGCCCCTCCTGTGCTGTATATACTGTAGCCCCCAGCCCCTCCTGTGCTGTATATACTGTAACCCCCAGCCCCTCCTGTGCTGTATATACTGTAGCCCCCAGCCCCTCCTGTGCTGTATATACTGTAGCCCCCAGCCACCACTCCTGTGCTGTATATACTGCAGCCCCCAGCCCCTCCTGTGCTGTATATACTGTAGCCCCCAGCCCCTCCTGTGCTGAATATACTGTAACCCCCAGCCCCTCCTGTGATGTATATACTGTAGCCCCAGCCCCTCCTGTGCTGTATATACTGTAGCCCCCAGCCCCTCCTGTGCTGTATGTACTGTAGCCCCCAGCCCCTCCTGTGCTGTATATACTGTAGCCCCCAGCCCCTCTTGTGCTGTATATACTGTATATATACAGTGTGTGTGTGTGTGTGTATATATATATATATATATATATATATATATATATATATATATATTATAGTATATAAAACCCCCATCCTCCCTTGTGATACATACACAGCGGTGTCAGTGTGCACTGTGCGTGGCTAGGTCTGTTAAAGTGTTGCCAAGTGATCACATGCCAAGGAGGAGCTGGACAGAGACAAGCGGGGTAGGTGAGTGCGGCTGCTGCCGGCTTCCCCATGTTATTACCTCCAATGTGTGTATATGTATGATGTATATATCTGTTTATGTCAGTGCAGATGACTGTGTATAGATTTGTCTGTTTATATGTATTTTAGGGAATTTGTCTTCAAATATGTACCGTATATGTGCGTATGCCTGTGCCCACGATCAGGACTCGCTGTGTCCTGGAGGCAGCGGGTCCTGACCTGCGGGGCTGCACGCCTCCTCTGCAGGAGACCACAGCTGCCTGTGCCCACAATCAGGACTCGCTGTGTCCTGGAGGCAGCGGGTCCTGACCTGCGGGGCTGCACGTCTCCTCTGCAGGAGACCACAGCTGCCTGTGCCCACGATCAGGACTCGCTGTGTCCTGGAGGCAGCGCGTCCTGACCTGCGGGGCTGCACGTCTCCTCTGCAGGAGAACGCAGCTGCCTGTGCCCACGATCAGGACTCGCTGTGTCCTGGAGGCAGCGGGTCCTGACCTGCGGGGCTGCACGTCTCCTCTGCAGGAGACCAGAGCTGCCTGTGCCCACGATCAGGACTCGCTGTGTCCTGGAGGCAGCGGGTCCTGACCTGCGGACTGCACGTCTCCTCCGCAGGAGAACGCAGCTGCCTGTGCCCACGATCAGGGTTCAGTGCGCTGCGGTCTCCTGCTGTGTTCTCCCTACGGAGGACGCATGCAACTGCAGCAAACAATTGATATGCTGCAGTCTGGAAAGACGCTCCGCAGGTCAGTGTTTGCTGCAGAAAAAACAAGCACAGTGGGCACGGGGTTTCTAGAAATCCCTCCACTGTGCTTGTACTGTACAATGCGGCGTTTTAGACACAGCAAAAACACGCTACATCCAAAATGCTGCAAATACTGATCGTGGGCACGCAGCCTTAAACAATGTGATCAGCAGTGCTGAAAAGGATTGGATGTGGGCGTGACAGATTGCAAAATGGGTGTGGTTAGGGGCGTGGCCTAAAATTGCTACGCGCGCCGCATACTTTGTCCCTCTTTCTCATCTTTAAATGTTGGGAGGTATGCCTGCCTCCATGCACAAGTGTGCAGATGTTCCTAAGTTACATAGTTACTTAGGTTGAAAAAAAGACCTAGGTCCATCTAGTTCACCCTTCCTCCACCAGTTCTCATTTGGTCATTTATAACCAACAATGCCGTGTAGTGAGGAATCATCCAGCCCTTTTTTTAAAGCTGTTATAGTGTCGGCCATTACTACCTCTTGTGGTGGCATTCCACAGTCTGACCGCTCTAACTGTAAAGAACCCTTTCCTATTTAGCTGTCGGAATCACTTTTCTTCCCCCGCAGTGAGTGCCCCTGTTCCTTAGTACTGTCTTCCCCCGCAGTGACTGCCCCTGGTCCTTAGTATTGTCTTCCCCCGCAGTGACTGCCTCTGGTCCTTAGTATTGTCTTCCCCCGCAGTGACTGCCCCTGGTCCTTAGTATTGTCTTCCCCCGCAGTGACTGCCTCTGGTCCTTAGTATTGTCTTCCCCCGCAGTGACTGCTCCTGGTCCTTAGTATTGTCTTCCCCCCGCAGTGACTGCCCCTGGTCCTTAGTATTGTCTTCCCCCGCAGTGACTGCTCCTGGTCCTTAGTATTGTCTTCCCCCCGCAGTGTATGCCCCTGGTCCTTAGTATTGTCTTCCCCCGCAGTGACTGCTCCTGGTCCTTAGTATTGTCTTCCCCCCGCAGTGACTGCCCCTGGTCCTTAGTATTGTCTTCCCCCGCAGTGACTGCCCCTGGTCCTTAGTATTGTCTTCCCCCGCAGTGACTGCCTCTGGTCCTTAGTATTGTCTTCCCCCGCAGTGACTGCCCCTGGACCTTAGTATTGTCTTCCCCCGCAGTGACTGCCCCTGGTCCTTAGTATTGTCTTCCCCCCGCAGTGACTGCCCCTGGTCCTTAGTATTGTCTTCCCCCCGCAGTGACTGCCCCTGGTCCTTAGTATTGTCTTCCCCCGCAGTGACTGCCCCTGGTCCTTAGTATTGTCTTCCCCCGCAGTGACTGCCTCTGGTCCTTAGTATTGTCTTCCCCCGCAGTGACTGCCCCTGGACCTTAGTATTGTCTTCCCTCGCAGTGACTGCCCCTGGTCCTTAGTATTGTCTTCCCCCCGCAGTGACTGCCCCTGGTCCTTAGTATTGTCTTCCCCCCGCAGTGACTGCCCCTGGTCCTTAGTATTGTCTTCCCCCGCAGTGACTGCCCCTGGTCCTTAGTATTGTCTTCCCCCGCAGTGACTGCCCCTGGTCCTTAGTATTGTCTTCCCCCGCAGTGACTGCCCCTGGTCCTTAGTATTGTCTTCCCCCGCAGTGACTGCCCCTGGTCCTTAGTATTGTCTTCCCCCGCAGTGACTGCCTCTGGTCCTTAGTATTGTCTTCCCCCGCAGTGACTGCCCCTGGTCCTTAGTATTGTCTTCCCCCCGCAGTGACTGCCTCTGGTCCTTAGTATTGTCTTCCCCCGCAGTGACTGCCCCTGGTCCTTAGTATTGTCTTCCCCCCGCAGTGACTGCCTCTGGTCCTTAGTATTGTCTTCCCCCGCAGTGAGTGCCCCTGGTCCTTAGTATTGTCTTCCCCCCGCAGTGACTGCCCCTGGTCCTTAGTATTGTCTTCCCCCCGCAGTGACTGCCCCTGGTCCTTAGTATTGTCTTCCCCCCCGCAGTGACTGCCCCTGGTCCTTAGTATTGTCTTCCCCCGCAGTGACTGCCCCTGGTCCTTAGTATTGTCTTCCCCCCGCAGTGACTGCCTCTGGTCCTTAGTATTGTCTTCCCCCGCAGTGACTGCCCCTGGTCCTTAGTATTGTCTTCCCCCCGCAGTGACTGCCTCTGGTCCTTAGTATTGTCTTCCCCCGCAGTGAGTGCCCCCTGGTCCTTAGTATTGTCTTTGGAAGAAATAAGTCATGTGCCAGTCCTTTATATTGACCACACATGTATTTATACATATAAATGAGATCTCCTCTGAGACGTCTTTTTTCTAAGCTAAACATATCTAACTTTTTCAACCTGTCATCATACGGGCGACCTCCATTATTCATCATACAGGCGGCCTCCATTATAGTAGTCTAGTTGCCCGCTTTGAACAGACTCTAATTTCTGAATGTCCTTTTTAAAATGTGGAGCCCAAAACTGGATCCCGTATTCCAGATGTGGCCTTACAAGTGATTTATAGAGGGGTAACAATACGATGGGATCACGGGATCTAATCTCTCTTTTTATACACCCTAAAATCTTGTTTGCTTTAGCAGCTGCTGCCTGACATTGAGTGCTGCTGCTCAGTTACTTGTACCCATAATCCCCTGGTCTTTCTCCTGTTCTGTAGCCCCGAGTTTACTTCCATTTAATGTATACGCAGTTATAGGATTACTCCATCCTAGGTGCATTACTTTACATTTATCAACATTAAATCTCATTTGCCAAGTATCTGACCGTTCTGACATCTTATCCAGATCTTTTTGTAATATTGTACTATCCAGGTCAGTTTTTAATATCCTACATTGTTTGGTGTCATCGGCAAAGACTGACACTTTACCATACCTCCCAACATTTAAAGAAGGAAAAGAGGGACAAAGTTTGCGGCGCGCATAGTGCGCCGCGGCAAATCTTTAGGCCACGCCCCCTAACCACACCCATTTCACAGTCACGCCCATATCCACTCCCCATCCACACCCATTAAGCATGGACACGCAGGCAGCCGGCGGGCCTCCGGCATGGACACGCAGGCAGCCGGCGGGTCTCCAGCATGGACACGCAGGCAGCCGGCGGGCCTATAGCATGGACACGCAGGCAGCCGACGGGCCTCCAGCATGGACACGCAGGCAGCCGGCGGGCCTATAGCATGGACACGCAGGGAGCCGGCGGGCCTCCAGCACGGAGAGGCAGGCAGCCGGCAGGCAGCCGGCAGGCCCCAAGCACGGAGACGCAGGCAGCCGGCGGGCTTCCAGCACGGAGAAGCAGGCAGCCGGCGGGTCTCCAGCACGGAGACGCAGGCAGCCGGCGGGCCTCCAGCACGGAGACGCAGGCAGCCACAGTGAGGCGGTCGGTCGCCCGCACAGTGAGGCGGCCGGTCGCCTTCACAGACAGGCGGCCGGCCGCCCGCCTTCACAGACAGGCGGCGGGCCGCCCGCACAGACAGGCGGTGGGCCGCCGCACAGAGAGGCGGCCAGCCGCCCGCACAGAGAGGCGGCGGGCCGCCCGCACAGAGAGGCGGCCGTTCGCCCGCACAGAGAGGCGGCCGGCCGCCCGCACAATGAGGCGGCGAGCCGCCCGCACAGACAGGCGGCGGGGGGCGCCTGCACAGACAGGCGGCGGGTGGCACCCGCACAGACAGGTGAGACAGGCGGCGGGGGGCGCCCACACAGACAGGCGAGACAGGCGGCGGGGGGCGCCCGCACAGACAGGCGGCGGGGGGCGCCCGCACAGACAGGCGGCGGGGGCGCCCGCACAGACAGGCGGCGGGGGCACCCGCACAGACAGGCGGCGGGTGGCACCCGCACAGACAGGCGAGACAGGCGGCGGGGGGCGCCCACACAGACAGGCGAGACAGGTGGCGGGGGGTGCCCGCACAGACAGGCGGCGGGGGGCGCCCGCACAGACAGGCGGCGGGGGGCGCCCGCACAGACAGGCAGCGGGGGGCGCCCGCACAGAGAGGCGCGGGCCGCCCGAACAGAGAGGCGGCCGGCCGCACGCACAGAGAGGCGGCCGCCCGCACAATGAGGCGGCCGGCCGCCCGCACAGTGAGGCGGCGGGCCGCCCGCACAGAGAGGCGGCGGGCCGCCCGCACAGAGAGGCGGCCGTCCGCCCGCAGAGACAGGCGGCCGTCCGCCCGCAGAGACAGGCGGCCGTCCGCCCGCAGAGAGAGGCGGCCGGCCGACCGCACAGAGAGGCTCCGGCCGGTGGGGGGGAGGGGAGGGGAGGGGAATCAGCGCAGGGGAGATTCAGTTTACTTACCTTAGCAGCAGCACAGAGCAGACAGAGACTAGTTTTGGGCAGCGCGCTCCTCTCTGTTATGCCACGTCACGTGTTAGGATGGTAGGAGGGAAAAGCAGGGAGGTGGGGAGAGAGTGGGTGGGCGGAGCCCGGGATACGGCCGTCCCGCCCGTGGCAACGGGACAAACAATGCAAAGCGTGATAGTCCCGCTGTATCCGGGACGGTTGGGAGGTATGACTTTACTATCAATCCCATCCACAAGGTCATTAATAAAGAGATTAAAAAGAATCGGCCCTAGCACAGATCCCTGCGGTCCCCACTGCTCGCAGTACAGATCACTGCGGCCCCCACTGCTCCCAGTACAGATCACTGCGGCCCCCACTGCTCCCAGTACAGATCCCTGCAGCCCCCACTGCTCCCAGTACAGATCCCTGCGGTCCCCACTGCTCCCAGTACAGATCCCTGCGGCCCCCACTGCTCCCAGTACAGATCCCTGCGGTCCCTACTGCTCCCAGTACAGATCCCTGCGGTCCCCTCTGTTCCCAGCACAGATCCCTGCGGTCAACACTGCTCCCAGCACAGATCCCTGCGGTCCCCACTGCTCCCAGTGCAGATCCCTGCTGTCCCCACTGCTCCCAGTACAGATCACTGCGGTCCCCGCTGCTCCCAGTACAGATCCCTGCGGTCCCCACTGCTCCCAGTACAGATCCCTGCAGCCCCCACTGCTCCCAGTACAGATCCCTGCGGTCCCCACTGCTCCCAGTACAGATACCTGCAGTCCCCACTGCTCCCAGTACAGATCCCTGCGGTCCCCACTGCTCCCAGTACAGATCCCTGCGGTCCCCATTGCTCCCAGTACAGATTCCTGCGGCCCCCACTGCTCCCAGTACAGATCCCTGCGGTCTCCACTGCTCCCAGTACAGATCCCTGTGGCCCCCACTGCTCCCAGTACAGATCCCTGCGGTCCCCACTGCTCCCAGTACAGATCCCTGCGGTCCCTACTGCTCCCAGTACAGATCCCTGCGGTCCCCTCTGTTCCCAGCACAGATCCCTGCGGTCAACACTGCTCCCAGCACAGATCCCTGCGGTCCCCACTGCTCCCAGTGCAGATCCCTGCTGTCCCCACTGCTCCCAGTACAGATCACTGCGGTCCCCGCTGCTCCCAGTACAGATCCCTGCGGTCCCCACTGCTCCCAGTACAGATCCCAGCAGCCCCCACTGCTCCCAGTACAGATCCCTGCGGTCCCCACTGCTCCCAGTACAGATACCTGCAGTCCCCACTGCTCCCAGTACAGATCCCTGCGGTCCCCACTGCTCCCAGTACAGATCCCTGCGGTCCCCATTGCTCCCAGTACAGATTCCTGCGGCCCCCACTGCTCCCAGTACAGATCCCTGCGGTCTCCACTGCTCCCAGTACAGATCCCTGTGGCCCCCACTGCTCCCAGTACAGATCCCTGCGGTCCCCACTGCTCCCAGTACAGATCCCTGCGGCACCCCACTGCTGACTATAGCCCATTTAGAGAATGTACCATTTATGACGACTCTTTGTTTCCTATCTTTTAGCCAATTCCTCACCCAGTTGCATATTGTGTCCCCTAGTCCTTGCTTCTGGAGCTTTAGTATAAGGCTATTATGTGGCACAGGATCAAATGCCTTTGCAAAGTCCAAATAAATCACATCAGCTGCATTACCAATATCCAGGTTTGCACTTACCCCCTCATAGAACCCCAACAGGTTGGTTAGACACGACTTATCTTTCATGAATCCATGCTGTCTGTCAGTTATTATATTATTTTCTGCAACATATTTTTGCATGTCATCCCTTAAAATGCCCTCAAAAAATTTGCATACTACTGATCTCAGGCTTACTGGACGGTAGTTGCCTGGATCCACCCTCTTACCTTTCTTAAATATTTGTACCACATCAGCAATCCTCCAATCCTAAGGCACCAACCCTGTTACAAGTGAGTCTAAAAAGATGAGATACAGCAGTCTGTCAATTACGGAGCTCAATTCCCTCAATATTCGTGGATGAATGCCATCTGGCCCTGGGGATTTGTCAATGTTTAATTTACTCAGACACAGGCGTACTTCTTTTTGTGTTAAATTAATTATATCGGATGGTGAACTTTGATTTTTCACTTGTTGAATGATTCCTGGAACAGTCAGTTTCTTGGTGATCACTGATGAGAAATGCCTATTTAATATCTCAGTCTTTTGATTGTCCTCTATAACTAACTTGTTATTATATTTTAAGGGGCTGATACTATCCTTTATTTTCCTTTTGGCATTAATGTATTTTTTAAAAGATTTTGGGATTTATATTGCAACTGCAACCTAGCAACTAGCTTCTCTACCGCATCCCATGAATGGAGGTGGAGGCCACGCCCCCTTTTGGGTCTGCCCAGGGGTCCCTTCAAGGTATGTGTGAGACCTGGTCACTATGTGTCTGTGTGTCCACACCCTATTTCAGCCATCAGGATTACCTGTTTGCACTTACCCAGTGTGGGTGCAGTACTCAGTGGTGCCTGACCAGGTCAGGGGCGCCACAGACCTGCTGGTTCCTCTTCCATCCTCCATGATGATATTCCCAGGCTGGTGGATGTTACAGACCTTGTGCCCCTCCACTTTACATTTGAAGATGTCTCACTGATGTTTAATACGCTTTCAGTCTGGAGACACCAGCACCTTTACCATCACTTTCTTTAGCATGGCAGTGGTGGTGTTAGAGGTGTATATAGGGTCTTTATATTGAAAAATGAAAGGAGGGTATCCTACTCTGGTTCAGTATGTCACAGTACATGTTGGCATTCAGAGTTCCCTCAATGAACTGTAGCCCCCCACAGCTGGCAGCATTCATGCAGCCCCAAACCATGACCCTCAGGGGTGGGATTCAAATTTTTAACAACAGGTTCTCTGCAAACCCCGCCAATTTGAAAACCACACCCATTCTGTAACCACACCCATTTTGTTAGCCACACCCATTTTCACGCACTTTCCTCTACCAAAAAATACAAGTAATTTAAAGTAAAATCTCTTTCCCCTTCTTCCCTTCCTCTACCTTCACTCTCCTGTCTAGTACCACTTGTTCCACTTGCTGTCAGTCATATTGTATTAAACGTTTTTTCTACAATTTTTAAAAATCATTACTAAAGGAGCCCTGCTAAAATTGGAACGGACGACCTTCTCCATACAGATCCCATCCCATGTGGCTACTTTTCCACTGCAGATCTCCTCCCATGTGGCTCCTTTCCTCGTACAAATCCCATCCCATGTGGCCTCTTTCCCCTGCAGATCCCATACCATGTGTCTCCTTTCCCCCTACAAATCCCATCCCATGTTGCTCCTACAGATACCATCTCATGTGGCCTCTTTCCCGTGCAGATCCCATCCCATGTGGTCTCTTTCCCCTGCAGATCCCATCTTTGCTTCATTCCCCTGCAGATCGCATCATGGCCTCTTTCCCCAGCAGATCCCATCCCATTATGACGTCTTTCCCCTGCAGATCCCATCCCATTATGGCCTCTTTCCCCTGCAAATCCCATCATGGCCTCTTTCCCCAGCAGATGTCATCCCATGTGCTCCTTTTCCCATGCAGATCCTGTCCCATTTGGCTCCTTTTCCCCATATAGTTCCCATCTATGCAGCCTCCTCTCCCCATATAGTTCCCATCTTTATGCGGCCTCCTCTCCCCATATATTCCCATCTTTATGCAGCCTCCTCTTCCCATATAGTTTTCATTTTTATGCGGCTCCTCTCCATGCTCCCTGCATCTTCGGCTCTATGAGCGCTTACCTGCTCCAAGCACCGGCGGCTGCTCCTCTGTCTTCCTTCCTCCGCTGCTCTCTGTACACTGACGCTGACAGGCGGCAGCAGGAGGAGCTACCTCATCACACTGCTGTGACCTCTCTGCAGCGTCAGCACGTCGCTGCACGCCAAGTCAGGGAGCACAGGCTCCACTGAACCCAGAGGTACAGGGATTCATTTGTGTTAGTGTCTTAAAGACACTAACACAAGTGAATACAGGGAACCAGATCACCAGAGACGTTTCTTGCCGGTTCGGGAAACCGGCTGATATTTTAACAACCGGTTCGCCCAAACCGGACAGGACCGGCTGAATCCTAACCCTGATGACCCTCCACCACCATGCCTGACTGTAGGCAGGACACACTTGTCTTTGTCTCCCTCACCTGGTTACCACCACACATGCTGACACAATTTCAACCAAGTAAGTTTATCTTGGTTTCATCAGAGCACAAGATTGTTCCAGTAATCCATTTCTTTAGTCGTCTGTATGTCTTCAGCAAACTGCAGCTTTCTTGTGTATTATCTTTAGAAGATGCTTCCTTCTGGGACAACAGCCATGCCGAGCAATGGGATGCAGTGTGTGGCAGATGGACCCCTCACCCCTGAAGTGTGAGACATATTGTCTGAGCAGAGCACTGACAGGAGGACCCCCCCCACCCCTGTAACCTCTGCAGTGTACAGTTTATGGTCTGAGCACTGACAGGCGGACCCCCCACCCCTGTAACCTCTGCAGTGTGCAGTATATGGTCTGAGCACTGACAGGCGGACCACCCAGCCCTGTAACCTCTGCAGCATGTGGTGTATGGTCTGAGCACTGACAGGTGGACCACCCACCCCTGTAACCTCTGCAGTGTGTGGGGTATGGTCTGAGCACTGACAGGTGGACCACCCACCCCTGTAACCTCTGCAGTGTGTGGTGTATGGTCTGAGCACTGACACGTGGACCCCCCACCCCTGTAACCTCTGGAGCAATGCCGGCATCACACATTTAGACGTTGAACTTGTGCACTCAGCTTCTGTGGTCGGCCATGGTGAGGCCTGTGCTGAGCGGATCCTGTCTTGTTATACCACTGGATGGTCTTGGCCGCCGTGCTGCAGCCCAGGTTCAGGGTGGTGACAATCTTCTTATAGCCTCGGCCATCTTTATGTGGAGCAACAATTTTTTTTTCAGATCCTCAGAGAATTCTTTGCCATGACGAGCCATGTTGTCTTCCAGTGACCAGTATGAGATAGTGTGTGAGTGATAATGTGACGCCCTGGGCAAGCCAGGGGTCACAGGTAATGACATCACCACACCCTACACCCCGGTTAGGCACATCAAAGCTAGACCAGAAATCCTTGTTGCCTTCCCCAGGGGCTGATGTCCACACCAGGGGGTGGAGCCAGGCGGTTGGTCTCCACCCACCAAGGAGTTCACAGTCCTGGAGCCAGGAAAACACAGGCAGTTGAGCTCAGGCAGAGCTTGAGTGCAGAGGAGAGTTAGAGTTTGGAGGAGGAAGTGTGAGTTTGGAGTTAGAAGCAGAAGGAGGGAAAGTGGTGAAAGAGAAAAGTGACAGTTTGAAAGCCTGAAGTTGGTCCGGGTGTGTGCCCCGGACTGAGACAGCAAGGTTAGCAGACGGCGGTGACCGTCTGCAGTGGAGGCTGATCGGAGTTTCCGTGAGGACCGTGGACGGGTGGTGGCCCGGCGGTACCGGACCGGTACACAAGGAGAAGCCAGCACCATTGGCAGGGGCCTTTCGGATCCCGGCAAGGCTAGGAGTCACCGTGAATTTGCCAAATCCGTCAGTGAAGGGGACATCCGGGTCTCCAAACAACTAAGTCCCGATTGAAGGCAACAGTCCAACCGTATGAGAGAGACACCGCCACCGTCAAGGCACCAGTTTCTCAGGGCCAGCGCCTGCGGGCAAAGAGGGGCTCCTCCGGCCCATAACCAAGTCGGGGAGCGGGTAACCGGTGGGAATCCATCGCTACCAACATTGAAAATAGGTGCAGGGAAAAGAGACAGTCACCGCTAACTACCGGGGAAAAGCAACAGCAGCCGTCCATGGGAACCGTCCTTCCAGCTGTGTGTTTTACCGAGAACTGTGTCAACATCTCAGGCTGAGTGAGTACCACCGTGCCGTACGGCACAGCGCTGCCCCCGCGACCCTGCACCTCACCAGGCCCTGCACCCGGCCTGCCATCCACCCCTACCCCATCACCAGACCCCGAGACAACCAACCCCCTACCCACGGAGGGAAGAAATAACAACAAAGCTGCTCCCTGTCGCCGCTCCTGGGATCCCCATACAGAGCAGCGGTGGTGTCCACACAATCACCACAACCGTGGGTGGCGTCACGGACAATAAATCCCCAAAACCAAACCCCCCTTTTCACTCCGCTCGAGTCCCCGGGATCCGGCCCATCGCACGAGCCACCGAGCGGCAGAGGCCGCAGCAGCAGCGGCAGCCGGACCCGAGCAGAGGGAGAGCGCAGCGTCCCTTCCTCCGCCCGCGACAACTTGGCGTCACGAACAGGATCTTACCGCTCTGCCGTCTGGTAGAGGTGCGTCTTGTTACCGCCGGAGGTGTCCGGCCGGAAAATTTCAGAAGCCACCATCTTTGGCGCGAAAAAGTTCCCACTCGAGCGTCTTCTCGAGTAGTGGAGGCGCGAAGGCCAAAACCGCGCCCCGATAGAGGAGGAGCCGGAAAGAGGCTAAAGGGGGCGGAAGCAAGATGTCTGCGCCTGACGGAGCTGCTGGAGGAGCGGCGGTCGCAGCCGCAGCGGCACCCGTGGATGGGAATGGGCCTGCCCAGGTCCCGGCCGCGCTGGCGGGGGGTGCCGCGGTCCCAGCTCTCGCTCAGGTGATGCCGTTCTCCTTGCCCTATGTGCCCGGAGCTACCTGGCTACCGCAGTACGACGGGAAACCTGATGCGTTACAGGTCTTCCGGAAAAAGCTTAACCTGCTCCTGGAATTGTACCCCCTGAATGATAAGCAACGTGCAGCGGTAGTGCTGGGCCAGCTAACCGGCGCGGCTGAGCAGGAGGCGGAGACCTGGGCCGAGGGGGACCGGTTCTCTGTCGCCACCATCTTTGAGAAACTACAGACTGCCTTTGAGACCCGTACCGAAGCTGAGCTGAGGATGCAGTTTTACCAATGTCGGCAAAGGTCTGTGGACAGCATTCGGGACTACGCTTTACGTCTGCAAACCGCCCTCCGCACACTGAAGCGGGTGGACATCATCAATGAGGCGGACAGCAACAAAATGTTAGTAGAGCAATTTGTGCAGGGGTTGAGGTCCTCTGAGGATCGCAAACAACTCAGGCTGTGGGCCCTAGAACACCCTGATGTGGACTTTGCTGTGTTAAAGGAACGGGCCATTAAAACTCTGCAACCCCCAGCTTCGGAAGTCTTGGGACCAGCCCCGTGGCCAGTTGAGACGGCCCCCGTCGTGGTGGCCCCTGCCCTACCAGCCTCTCCAGTACCTACAGCTCCAAGCAGCACGATGGAAGAACTGTCTGCCCAGGTCCGCCGCATGGATGGAGACCTCGCCAAGATTCTCAGCCTCCAACCAAGATACAGCTCGCCGACAGCCCTGAGGATGTTCCCTGGATGCAGCGGAGAAGTGCTAACAACTCGCGGAACAGACCTCCAACCTGTTACAGGTGCAGCAAGCCTGGCCATTACTTCCGACAGTGCCCGTTAAACGAGCAACCCCTGGGGCCACGGGCCAATCCTCAGGAGTAGAACCCCGTGGCCCCCCAGACTGGCGGGATCGGTATATCGGGGCCCGGCCCATCATCCCCGTGGCTGTGAACGGCATACCGGTGATGGCTCTCCTGGACACTGGATCACAGGTAACCACCATACCATACACATTATACTAACGGTACTGGGGGACAGACGAGCTGGCTCCCCCAGATACTAGTATAACACTGATTGCTGCTGATGGACTCCCACTGACCCAAGTGGGATATAAACAAGTGGCCATGACGGTGGGGCGAGCTGAACTGCAACACCAGGGTATGATTGTGATCATGAATGAACCCAGTGATCATAACCCGAAGATAGTGCTGGGAACTAATCTGATGGAGCACTGTATGAGTGATGTGTTGGCCCTACTACAGCAGCTGGCCGCCACGGCGGCGGGGAGCTGAAAAAGAGCTGTGCAGCGTGAGATCCGAGCCTTGATGTACCGCCAGCATGTAAACTCGACGGGAGGGGAGATTGGTGGAGTGAGAGTGATGGATGTTGCCCCGTTGACTTTGCCCCCTAGGAGTGAGATGATGATTTGGTGTAGGGCAGCAGTAGGGCCTCAGGGGTGTGACTACCCTGCCATGATAGAGCCCATGCCCTCCGAACACTGGCCCACGGTAATGGCCGCCCGAGGGGTGGTAGATGTAAAGAAGGGGAGAGTGCCCGTGAGGGTGCTGGACTGTGGGGAGGAAGAAGTCAGGCTTCCCCGGTATGCTACACTTGCCAAGTTGCTCACCCTAGATCCCCACACCATCCATGACGCAGCTCCTCCAGTTTCACTACCTACTGCCAGCACTCACCCGCCCCAAGAGGAGTCGGAGGAGTGGCACCAACAGCTACACGTGGGCACTGACGATACCCCTACACATCACAAAGAAGGGGTATACAGGGTGGTACGGGAGTACGAGCAAGTTTTTAGCAAACATCCCCTAGACTTTGGGCAGATTAAAGGGGTCCAACACCATATCCCTACCGGTGAACATCCCCCTATCAAAGAGAGGTACAGGCCCATTCCCCCTGCACACTACCAGTGCGCCAAGGACATGTTGAGGAATATGAGGGAGGCAGGGGTTATCAGGGACAGCTGTAGTCTCTGGGCTGCCCCGTTGGTGCTGGTTAAGAAGAAAGACGGCACCATGCGGATGTGCGTGGATTACCGGAAGATTAACCAGATAACATATAAGGATGCCTACCCTCTGCCCCGTATCGAGGAGTCCTTGTCCGCGCTGAGAACCGCCAACTACTTCTCCACCCTTGACCTCACCAGTGGGTACTGGCAGGTGGCCGTGGCGCCCGAAGACCGAGAGAAAACTGCCTTTACCACCCCTATGGGACTCTGTGAATTCAACAGTATGCCGTTCGGCTGTGCAATGCCCCGGGTACCTTCCAACGGCTGATGGAGTGCTGTTTGGGGCACCTGAATTTTGAGACCGTCCTGTTGTATCTGGATGATGTAATTGTGTATTCACAGACATATGAAGCCCATCTGGAACACCTAGCCGAGGTGTTCACGTCCCTTGCCAAGTACGGGATGAAGTTGAAGCCCTCCAAGTGTCATCTGCTGAAACCCAGAGTGCAGTATCTGGGGCATGTGGTGGGAGCAGAAGGTGTCACCCCCGACCCCGAGAAGGTCACTGCCATCCAAGACTGGCCGAGGCCAACCACAGTGAGGGAAGTAAGGCAGTTTCTGGGTCTGGTAGGGTACTACCGTCGCTTCATCAAGGGATACACGAAGATGGCTGCCCCCATGCAAGACCTCCTCGTGGGACAGACCAAAGGTGGTAGACCCCTCGGAGCCCCACTGGTGTGGGAAGAGAGGCATGAGGAATCTTTCCATCAGCTGAAAGCGGCCTTAACCGGGGAGGAGATCCTAGCGTATCCTGATTACAGCCACCCGTTCATCCTCTACACCGATGCCAGCAATGTGGGCTTGGGGGCAGTGTTGTCCCAGGTCCAGGATGGGAAGGAAAAAGTGATTGCCTATGCTAGCCGAAAGATCCGACCGACTGAAAGGAACCCTGAAAATTACAGCTCTTTCAAGCTGGAGCTCCTGGCGCTGGTGTGGGCTATCACCGAGCGGTTCCATCATTACTTGGCCGCAGCAAAATTCACCGCTTTCACGGATAACAATCCGCTGACCCATCTGGACACGGCCAAGTTGGGTGCGTTGGAACAGCGGTGGGTGGCCAGGCTAGCCAACTACGACTTCACAATTAAATACAGGGCCGGTCGTGCCAACGTTAATGCTGATGCACTCTCTCGGATGTCCCACTTGTCAGAAGAAGGGTGCGAGGATGACGACCTCGAAGAGATCGAGTTGCCTGCATTTCACCAGCCACCAACTGAGAAGGTACATGTCCACCAACAACGGGTGAACCTGGATCCACTGCCCAGCCAGGAGTGGCAGGAAGCTCAAAACCAGGCGCCCGCCGTCCGCCTAGTCAAGACTCTGGTGGAGCAAGGCGCTGCTGGAATAGACCCTGCCGCCCCAGCTGAAGCCCAACGCCTGTGGAAAGAACGGACCCGGCTGTATCTACACCAAGGGAAGTTGTACCGTGAGCTGATTAACCCAAAGACTCATGAGAAAATCCGCCAGTTGGTGATTCCCCAAGCTAATGTGTCCACCATTCTACAAGCGTACCATGATGGTGCCGGACACTTTGGATGGAAGAAATTAGAAATGCTGTTGAGGGAGCGGTTCTATTGGAGTGGGATGCGGGAGTCTGTGGAGGCCTGGTGCCAAGAGTGTGGCCCGTGTACGCTGAGAAGGAAGGACGAGGCCAGCCAGAAGGCACCCCTGCACCCGATCGTTACACATCAACCGCTGGAGCTGGTCGACCTGGACCATGTGAAGCTCACCCCCAGCCGAAGTGGGTACACTTACGCTCTCACCATAGTGGATCATTATTCAAGATTCATAGTGGTTGTCCCGGTCAAAGACCTAACCGGCCGTACCGCCGCTAGAGCATTCCAAGCTTACTTCTGTCGGCCACATGGATACCCTGAGAAGGTGCTTACTGACCAAGGCCCAGCCTTTGAAGCGGATGTGTTCCATGAGTTCTGTCAGCTGTACGGCTGCAAGAAGATCCGGACCACGCCTTACCATGCCCAAACCAACGGTATGTGTGAGAAGATGAACCATTTGGTCCTTGGCCTCCTCAAGACGTTGCCGCTAGAAGAGCGGAACCTGTTGTGAATGTTAGTTATGTCTTGGCTGCTGGGAGGCTCCCTCTGGTGGCCAGGAAGGGTTTTTACAGAGACCAGGTGCGTTGTGCAGTGGGTGTTTCCTTTCCTAACTCTCTGCTTATTTAAGTCCTGGTCTGATTGCAGGCTGTTGCCGGATGTCAGTTGTTCTTTGTATCTCCAGCCTGCTTAATCCTGCTCTACATTTCATCCACTCCAGATATGTTCTTGCTCTTTTTTTTTTGGTGTTTTTCCTCTTCTTCTTTGGGTTCTGTGAAAGATTTCTTTTGTCTAGCATGGATGAATTGGGTGAGCGTGTTGCTCATCTTGATGCTAAGGTTCGTCATATAGAGTCTTATCTTGCACAGACTCCCCTTGCAGAGCCTAAAATTCCCGTTCCTGAATTTTTTTCGGGAAATAGGTCGAGATTTTTGAGCTTCAAAAATAATTGTAAATTATTTTTTGAACTGCGCCCTAAGTCCTCAGGGAATCCCATACAGCAGGTTAAGATTGTCATCTCCTTGCTGCGTGGTGACCCTCAGGACTGGGCCTTCTCTTTAGCGTCTGATGATCCGATTCTCAATGATGTGAACTCCTTTTTTCAAGCCTTGGGATTATTATATGACGAACCCAATATTGCGGACCAAGCAGAAAAGGTCTTGTTGTCCTTAACTCAGGGTTTGGATTCTGCAGAAACGTTTTGTCAGAAATTTCGTAAGTGGGCGGTTCTTACCAAATGGAATGATGATGCGCTTGCGGCTCTTTTTCGCAAGGGTATTGCGGATGCTGTGAAGGATGTAATGGTAGGATTTCCCGTCCCTTCTGGTCTTGATGCCTCTATGACCTTGGCCATTCAGATTGATAGGCGTTTACGTGAGCGCAGGAAGATACCTGCTGGTTTTGTGCCTGTGGAACAGCCTTTGGAGCCTATGGAGTGTGATAGGGTCCTTTCTAATGCTAGTCGGCAGGGGTTCAGACGGAAGAATAGACTGTGCTTCTATTGTGGAGACGCTTCTCATAACATCTCTGTCTGCCCTAAACGTGAAAGGAGATGGGCTACTTCTGTTACTGTGGGTTCTTTGCAACCAAAGTTTCTTTTGTCTGTCACATTGATTTGCTCATTGTCTTCCTTTTCTGCATTTGCCTTTGTGGCTTCTAACATTCATGCGGACAGGTTGGTTCGCGCCTTCCATCATGCTCATCCCGAGCGACCCGGTGGCGTGGGTGAGTGTTCGGTGACCCCTCCTCAAGGGGGGGGTACTGTTGTGAATGTTAGTTATGTCTTGGCTGCTGGAAGGCTCCCTCTGGTGGCCAGGAATGGTTTGGACTTGGACCAGGTGTGTTGTACAATGGGTGTTTCCTTTCCTAACTCTCTGCTTATTTAATCCTGGTCTGATTGCAGGCTGTTGCCGGATGTCAGTTGTTCTTTGTATCTCCAGCCTGCTTAATCCTGCTCTACATTTCATCCACTCCAGATAAGTTCTTGCTCTTTATTTATTGCCTGGTTCTTTTGCTTATCTGGGTTTGTCATTTGTTGTGGTTGGTTTCAGTTTATTTCCTTCCAGGGATTTTCCCCCTCAGTGGATTGTTGAGGAACTCCCTGCAGTTCTGTGTAGAGTTTAGCTCCTTTGGGTCCATGTGTTTATGGCTTGTTGAATTTGTTATAATTCTTGTTTTCTGTTCATTGGTATGACAAGGGCACCTGATATAGGACGGAGTTCAGATAAAGCGATCTGAGGGCCTTTTTGTACTATCAGGAAGTTGGTATTTTGCAGGGTTTTTCTCTGGCTACCATCAGTCCCTTTCCTGTCCTTTCCTATTTTAGTCAGTGGGGGCCTCACCTTTTGCTAATCCTGTCATCTACCTGTGTATTGTGTTTTTCCTATATCACCGCAGTCTTTGAATGTGGGGGGCTTGCTATTCTTGTCTATTTTCTGAGGCAGAGAGTTATTCATCTTTCCTACCTTTAGGATAGTTAGTTCTCCGGCTGGGTTCGCGGTGCACAGGATGTTAGTTCACCCCTCGGCTACTTCTAGTTGTGTTGGTTAGTAAGGGGATGGCGGCCAGATTAGTGGCCAAGGCTCTTGTCACCTTTTTTCCAATGATTTGTGGTGATCTTCCATGGTTCCGGATCATAACAGGAACCTGTGGCCGGAGAAGCTGCCTGACTTGGTCGATATGTACAACAATATCCCGTCCAGCTCAACGAAGTGCACCCCAGCATATCTGATGAGGGCTCGCCCCGGCCGACTGCCGGTGGACCTGGAAATGGGACTGGAAGCCCCAGAGACACTCCCCTCGACGGCTGAATGGGACACCCGGCGGAGGGTTCAGTACCGACAGATTCAGGAATATGTGGAGAAGAACTTAAGTCGGAGTCGGGAACAACAGGAGCGGCGCTTCAATCAGAAGGCGTCTGCTGGCCCTTTCCAGCCTGGAGATGTAGTGCTGAAGCGGAAGAGGAGAACCCACAAGCTGCATGATCAATGGGAACAAACCCCATACGTCATACAGCCCACAGGATGGGAAGATGGGAAGGCTTACCAGATCAGTCGTGACCAAGGGGGCACTTTGACCACGGTTTCCCGGGACCATCTGAAAAGGTGCCCACCAGCATTGAGGGCAATGGCTGAAGTACCGGTTCCTCCACCAGCAGAGAAGGCTGGGTGACTTCCCTGTGGACTGGCCTACACAGAATGGCGCGGTGATTCTTCCAGTGATACTGTTCCCACAACCCATGGATGAAGAAGTGATGGAGGTGGTCAACCGTGAGCCAGAGCCAGTGCCAGTGCCCAGGGATGAACCTGTGCCCAACTCCCCTATGCCTCCGCCTGCCCCACACATTAGCAGGGAAGAGGAACTGATTGTTCCCTCTCCCCCGCTGCCTGTCACCACTGACACCGGACCCCGGAGGTCCACTCGTCCCAACCTAGGTAGACCCCCACTTAGGTACAGGGAAACTGTTCTTTAAAAGGGGGAAGGGAGTGTGTGTTTAAGGTTTAAAAAGTTTGAAAGTTTTGAAAAATGAAAATGATAAGAGAAATGAAACCGTGAAAAGTCATCTGATTAACCTGCTGATTTGAACCGGTCATAGCCGGCCGCTGGTCCCCGTTGGGACCCCCTTCACCTTGCATAGAAACTTCTATGAACATGCCTGAGAACTTGCAAGGCAACCACAAACTTGTGGCCTGTAAATAAATGTTTGTTGCAGCTTCCACCGTTGACGCCTCCGGAGAGGCAGATTGGAGGGAGGGCCCGCAGTGGAGCAGGCTGGGGCCCAGCCACCACCTGAACCGGTGGCTACCCTCTGGGGGTTCCAGGGGCTCCCCATGGACGTGGGTCCCCTGGAAAGGACAGATCCCGCTCAGGTAACTTGGTGCAGGACTGGGGTCAAGGGGTGCTGCCTGATTCTTAGGGGCAGCATCAGGGCCAGGTTACTTGGGTGGGTGAGAGCGGAAGCCGTAACCGTTAACCGTTTGCAACGTTTAAGAAAAGTGCCTCCCGTTGTGGGATGATGTTATTTTATTTGTATTGTGTTTCTTATCTTTTTTCAGAAAAATAAAACCGGTGTTGGACGGGCAGCCCGCGGACGGTCTGCATTTTGCTAAGGGGGAATGTGACGCCCTGGGCAAGCCAGGGGTCACAGGTAATGACATCACCACACCCTACACCCCGGTTAGGCACATCAAAGCTAGACCAGAAATCCTTGTTGCCTTCCCCAGGGGCTGATGTCCACACCAGGGGGTGGAGCCAGGCGGTTGGTTTCCACCCACCAAGGAGTTCACAGTCCTGGAGGCAGGAAAACACAGGCAGTTGAGCTCAGGCAGAGCTTGAGTGCAGAGGAGAGTTAGAGTTTGGAGGAGGAAGTGAGAGTTTGGAGTTAGAAGCAGAAGGAGGGAAAGTAGTGAAAGAGAAAAGTGACAGTTTGAAAGCCTGAAGTTGGTCCAGGTGTGTGCCCCGGACTGAGACAGCAAGGTTAGCAGACGGCGGTGACCGTCTGCAGTGGAGGCTGATCGGAGTTGCCGTGAGGACCGTAGACGGGTGGTGGCCCGGCGGTACCAGACCGGTACACAAGGAGAAGCCAGCACCATTGGCAGGGGCCTTTCGGATCCCGGCAAGGCTAGGAGTCGCCGTGAATTTGCCAAATCCGTCAGTGAAGGGGACCTCCGGGTCTCCAAACAACTAAGTCCCGATTGAAGGCAACAGTCCAATCGTATGAGAGAGACACCGCCACCGCCAAGGCACCTGTTTCTCAGGGCCAGCGCCTGCGGGCAAAGAGGGGCTCCTCCGGCCCATATCCAAGTCGGGGAGCGGGTAACCGGTGGGAATCCATCGCTACCAACATTGAACATAGGTGCAGGGAAAAGAGACAGTCACCGCTAACTACCGGGGAAAAGCAACAGCAGCCGTCCGTGGGAACCGTCCTTCCAGCCGTGTGTTTTACCGAGAACTGTGTCAACGTCTCAGGCTGAGTGAGTACCACCGTGCCGTACGGCACAGCGCTGCCCCCGCGACCCTGCACCTCACCAGGCCCTGCACCCGGCCTGCCATCCACCCCTACCCCATCACCGGGCCCCGGGACAACCAACCCCCTACCCACGGAGGGAAGAAATAACAACAAAGCTGCTCCCTGTCACCGCTCCTGGGATCCCCATACAGAGCAGCGGTGGTGTCCACACAATCACCACAACCGTGGGTGGCGTCACAGACAATAAATCCCCAAAAATCAATCCCCTTTTCACTCACGGGCGAGGAGCGCCGCTCGAGTCCCCGGGATCCGGCCCATCGCTCGAGCCACCGAGCAGCAGGGGCCGCAGCAGCAGCGGCAGCCGGACCTGAGCAGTGGGAGAGCGCAGCGTCCCCTCCTCCGCCCGCGACAATAACACTGAATGTAACACACCTGCTCCCCATTCACACCGGAGACCTTTTTACACTAATGAGTCACATGACACTGGGGAGGGGAACTGGTTAATTGAGCACAATTTTTCCTTTTTCACTTAGGGGTGTACTCACTTTTGTTGGCAGTGTGTTTGTTCAGTTATTTAGATGACACCACATTTACATTGTTACACAACCTGCGCACTGACACTGCACATTGTATCACAGGGTCAGCTCTGCAGCGCTGTCCCATGAAAAGATAAAATATTTACAACAATAGGAGAGGTGTACTCACTTTTGCGATATAATGTATCTCAGGATTTCATGTTGCTTCAGATTTTCCTTTCTTCATGTCAAAGATATAACTACAAAATATCGAATTCTTGTTTATAAATCAGTGCAGAATATATTGGCACTATAAAGAAAGCATAATAAACACATAAATAAGGGGAAAGTGCCATTACCATCCTCACTTACGTGATGTCAACCGACGGCTCATCATGGACGGCCGGCTCCAAAGCAACAGAATCCTGTCATTTACTGAGTGATTGTGGCTGGTTTATGGGCTGGGTGCTGTGGATTGAGGAAGAAACCATTCGCAGGTTATGGTTTGCATCCTAACAGAGCCGGCAGCTGTCATATATAGATTTAGGCACATGTCATCTTCATACTTACAGTTGGTCGGGATTTGTAGCATTTTTTGCAACAATTTGGAAGAGAAAATCAACCTATCATACATTTTTACAAAATCATTGAGTGAATCACAAAAAAGTGTTATTCATTGCAGTACATATGAGGACTTTGTTAATACTTTATATACGAGTGTCCCAGGAAAGTTCTCTTTTTCTGGCCATTTTGAGAGCTTAATGGAACCAACAAATGTATTGCTCCAGATTCTCAACTAGCTCAAAGGAAGGTCAGTTTTATAGCTTCTCTAATCAGCAAAACTGTTTTCAGCTGTGCTAACATACTTGCAAGAGGGTATCCAAGGCATTTCTAAACATCCATTAGCCTTCTAACACAGTTAGCAAGCACAATGTACCATTAGAACACTGGAGTGGTGGTTGTTGGAAATGGGCCTCTATACACCTATGTAGATATTGCATTAAACACCAGACGTTTGCAGCGAGAATAGTCATTTACCACATAACAATGTATAGAGGGGATTTCTGTGTAATGTAATGTCAGCTTCAATGAAAAAAAATAAGGAAATATCTAAGTGACCCTAAACGTTTGAACTGTAGTGTGTATATTTTTATTCCAGGGCTTATTAATCAGATGCGACACTGCAATGAAAATATCACAATAGAGGGGCGTGGCCTGCTGAGGACGATGTAGGACACAGGGAGAGAGTGCTCTGAGAGCCATTCATATATATCAACTTATAAAGCGATACTGAGGGAAAAAATTCAAGACAATATATATAATTATTCAGTATATTTGTTGGAACATTTTGAGACCTTTTTTGACTTTTTTGGTTCTGAAAAAAGATAATTACGGAAGAGGAATTTTGTCAGTTTTGAGGAGCAGCATTTCTGAGAGACTTTGAGGAGATTCAGAAGGAGAGATATAACCAATTAAAAACGGCTGTTTGAGGAGATAAAGAGATGTTGTGGGACAAATAAATGTAAGTACTAAACATAGAAAATCAACTAAACATTGGTCATTCTCTAAAAAAAAACATAAAAAAAAACCAATATTTTAGTCAAATATCTCTCAGGGAAATTTGACACCTGAGTGAAGAGGTCTATGTGCCGTTTCCATGACAACTCCTCAGTGAATTTCTGTCAGCTCAGCAAAAGGCTCATTTACAAGTATTTACTAAAACGGGAGTTGAAGTTAATAAAGACATAGACAAGAGTAGCGGATTGAGGCTACGTGCGCACTAGAAATGTGAAGTTTCTCAAGAAAATTTCTTAAGAAACTTCTGGGAGTGAAAGATTTCCGGACCTCCGGAAAAAATCCGCACCAAATCCGCATGCGGATTTGCCGCGGATTTGCCGCGGATTAGCCGCGAAATTGCCGCGATTTTCCCGCGGGTGGTTCCCTGCGGATTTTGCAGGCTGTACGGCCGAAATCCGAAGGGTACCTGCGGAAATAATGGACATGTTCATTTTCTCAAGAAAGTTTCTCGAGAAATTCTTCTCAAGGAAATTTCTTGAGAAAAATCCGCACAAGTGCGCACAGCTATTTTTTTTTTTCATAGAAATTGCTGGGAAATGTCTGCACAAAGATTGCAGACATTTCTCAAGAAATTTCCGCGGCAAATCCGTGGGTAAATCCGCGGGTAAAAAGCTCTAGTGCGCACAGAGCCTTAAGATCTCACAAAAGCCACATTTATTGACTTATTCTATAAAATATAACCTAATACTGAGCGTCTAGCTCCGAGTTCAGGGGAGTTGTGCAGACTGTGTTGAAACTATTTTTGCTAACCCCTTAAGGACGAAGCCAGTTTTGTACTTAATGCCCAGGCCATTTTTTGCAATTTTGACCAGTGTCACTTTATAAGGTTATAACTCTGGAACGCTTCAATGAATCCCGGTGATTCTGAGATTGTTTATTCATGACATATTGGGCTTCATGTTAGAGGTAAATTTAGGATGATATTTTTTATTTTATTTGTGAAAAAATCTGAAATTTGACAAAAAAATTAAACATTTTGCAATTTTCAAACTTTTAATTTTTATGCCCATAAACCGGAGAGTTATGTCACACAAAATAGTTAATAAATAACATTTCCCACTTGTTTACTTTAGATCAGCGCAATTTCTGAAACAACATTTTTTGGGGTTAGGAAGTTAGAAGGGTTCAAAGTTCATCAGCAATTTCCCATTTTTTCAACAAAATTTACAAAACCATTTTTTTAGGGACCACATCCCATTTGAAGTGACTTTGAGAGGCCTGGGTGACAGAAAATACCCAAAAGTGACACCATTCTAAAACCTGCACCCCTCAAGGTACTCAAAACCATATTCAAGAAGTTTATTAACCCTTCAGGTGCTTCACAGGAACTAAAGTAATGTGGAATGAAAAAAAATAAAAATTAACATTTTACCTAAAAATGTTGCTTTAGCACTAATTTTCTTACTTTTTCAAGAGGTAACACCAAAAATTGGACCTCACACTTTGTTACCCACTTTCTTATGAGCGCGGTGATACCTCACATGTGGGTAAATGGGAGAGCTTGGAATGAAAGGAGCAATATTTGAATTTTGGAAAGCAAAGTTGGCTGAAATAGATTGCGGGCACCATGTTGCATTTACAGATTCCCTAAGGTACCTAAACAGCAGGAATTCCCCTCAAGTGACCCCATTTTGGAAACTAGACCCCTTAAGGCTTCTATCGAGGGGTATACTGAGCATTTTGGACCCACAGGTGATGAGGAATTATCCTTATCATATAGATTTCCTATTCTTTTCCCTATATAATCTAGTGTTAAATTGCTTGCCATTATGTTGGATCATAAATTAATCCCTTTAATGACCAGATCCCCTTAAGATATAGCCAGTAAATCATAAATTCTCTGTAAAAGAGAATTTTCAATGGTCTCTGAATGCGCAACCTGATTAATAAGTGAACACTAAACAAAGATGGCTTATTTACACTACAGTCCGGACCCATAGCACACGGGTCACTCTGCCCTCGGACTTTCGAGGACATGAAATCGCGCGAGCCATCCTTGGCACAAATATTCCTGATGTAATTCTTTTATTAAGTGTCTTTACGTGATTGGTTAAAACAATAATTTCTGTTACTGTATTGGCTGTATCATTTGTAACTCCCTATTTAATTTTGTATAAAAAGGTGGCTCCGACAATATGGAGGCAGTTCTGTGATCCAATCAGAGCTCTTGCATATGCAATAAATCTTTCTTTCTTTCATCCAAGAAAGTCTGACGTCTGATCCTTGGGAGACTGAGATCGTTATTTCCATATCATTTGGTGTTTCCGCCCGGTTCCTCTCCACCAGCCAGACGGGAGCCAAGCCAAGCGGAGGACCTGTGGAGGAAAGTGGATTCAATACCTACAAACAGCGCTGTGCAGGTGAGCTCTTATCCCTGTCAAAGGGTGACGAATCCACTTTCTCTCAGAGTAATCCCGCATGAAGTCCCGTCTTGCGGTGGCAAGGTACTTTTGTGTTTATATAGTTATCCACTCTCCCAATGGATGTTTGTTTTGTTATATAACAGTAAGATCACGTACTAAAGTGTACTAAAGTGTATAGAAGTATAAGGAATGTATAGTAGAAGTGCCATGATATAGAATTACAGTGTATTGTAACTTCTGTACTTTTGTCTCTTTCTGCTATTTTCCTACTTTCTCTCTCTTAACTTGTATCTAGGTAAAATCAATATCTGTGTTTGCCAACTAGTACGTTATTACTGACCTTTATACCGTCCTCTTAAAACGTGAAATAACAGATATATGGTACAAGGCTTAGTTACATGAAAAGTTGTGTTATATAATACTGCAAATTATAAGGTACCTTTAGGATCTATATAGAGTTTTAAGTTAAGAATATCTTAAGATAAGCGCTGGTAAATTGTAAAACTTATAAGAATAAGTAAGCTGGTCTGACGAGACCCACATATTGTGTTTCTGTTGAGACTCCCAAGGGATTATGGGGAATACAACAAGCTGTTGTGCTTGTGCCAAATGTAGCAAGGTACCCATAAAGGAAACCAAGTGTGTACAATTTACAGCAGGGAGTCCGATGATCTATATGTTAGATACATATGGTCAAACTGCCTATTCCATATGGAACAGGTGGAGATCTGTACTACCAGATCTACCCATAGATGGTACATTAGATGTGGAAAAGTTAACAATCAACTTTCCCTGCGATATTAGATGAGTTATATCATCATGAACAGAATTTGCAAAATCAGCAAAAGAGAAAGGAGGCTCACCTTTTAAATTTACAGATTGAAGAAAAGGAGACAAGTCTGGGTAAAGGTAAGGATCGGTTTAAAAATGTTCAGTGTTACAACTGTAAAGGAAAAGGGCATATTGCACGGTATTGCAAGAAACCAAAGAAGGAAGGGAAAAAGGAGGAGGAGGATAAGCTAGATTGACTAGACGTGGATAGAAATGAGTTTTCTAACCAGGACAGCAATGTCCATAATCTAATGAATCTTTCTTCCTCAAGTTTTCTTCCAATAGAACCAGTCCTGCAATGTGAAATTTCTGGAACTAACGTACCTTTTCTTATTGATACAGGAGCAGCTATGTCTTTGTTAAATGACACTTTCCTTCCCAGGTCAGGAGAAAAATTCGCAACAGTTGGGGTGACTGGAAAACCTAACTACCTTTCCCTTTCAGATACTGCTATGGTGTCCATAGGCCCAATCACAACTGAGCATTCCTTTTTGCTTTCTGCAGATGCCCCGATAAGCCTTGTAGGACGGGATTTGCTGTGCAAACTCAACTGTACAATCTTCTGTACTCCAGATGGTGTACACTTGCAAGTACCGAGGGATAACTCAGAGGAATTAGTAAGCCTGTTGTTTCTATCTCCAAAAGACCCACTTCTCAATGAGAATGTGAGTCCGGAACTGGAAGAAGTGATATCCAGAGTTCCTCAGGAATTATGGAACACTGAATCCACTGAGGTTGGGCAAATGAAACATGTCCAACCTGTGCAGATAGAACTCAGACCACACTGCATCCTGCCTTGTAAACCTCAGTACCCCCTAAAACCAGAAGCAGAAGTTGGAATTGCTCCAACCATAGAGTCTTTACTGAAACAAGGAGTCTTGAAAAAGACTCAGAGTCCATGTAACAGCCCTATCTATCCGATTAAGAAAGCAGGAGGAAAGGGTGCATGGAGCATGGTACAGGATCTGAGGACACTAAATGAAGTAGTAGTCCCTTTACACCCGGTAGTTCCAAATCCAGCCACAATCCTGATGCAGATTCCCTCCGACAGTACTCATTTTTCTGTAGTAGATCTGTGTTCAGCCTTTTTCTCCATCCCGATACACCCCGATTCACAGTATCTTTTTGCTTTCACATACAGGGGACAGCAGTACACATGGACAAGGTTGCCCCAGGGTTTCCTCAACTCTCCCACCATCTTCAGTCAGGCACTCAGTAACAATTTGGCAGATTTGCAGTTCCCATGCGGATCAACCCTGATCCAGTATGTGGATGATCTTTTGTTGTGCTCCTCCTCAAAGGAGAACAGTTTGAAAGATACAGAAACCCTTCTGTGCTTCCTGGCTGAGAATGGGCACAAGGCAGCAAAAGCCAAATTGCAACTGTGTCAGCCTAGAGTCACATACATCGGACATTGTCTTACACAAGGCCAAAGACACCTTTTGACTGACAGAGTTGAAGTCATACAGAGACTCACCATTCCCCTGAACAAAAAGCAGATGAGACGATTTTTGGGAATGGTGGGGTATTGTAGACAATGGATCCCATGTTTTTCTCTGTATGCTACTCCACTCTACGCGCTTACAAAAGACACGGTAACAGAACCTTTTGAGCACACTGAGGAAACCCAAACCGCATTTAAGGAACTCAAACAGGCATTACAAACAGCACCTGCACTTGGGCTACCCAACTACAAACTACCTTTTCAACTTTTTTGTCATGAAGTACAGGGCCATGCACAAGCTGTTTTAGCTCAGCAACACAACGATGCAACACGACCCATTGCATACTATAGCACTGAGTTAGATCCTGTGGCTCGTGGTATGCATGCATGTCTCAAAGCCGTTGCAGCAGCAGCATATGCCGTGGACAGATCCGCCGATCTGGTGCTTATGCACCCTCTGACCGTGTGGGTCCCACACTCAGTCTATGCTCTGCTCAACTGCCAAAGGACAAAACATGTGACCCAAGCCAGGCTTTCTCGGTGGGAGGTGGCACTCTTACAACCAAGTCACATTACACTACGGCGGTGTTCTAAATTGAACCCAGCAACATTGCTTCCTTATGAGACAGGTTTGTCTCAGAGAGAGGAAGAGAATAGTGAGTACACAGAAGATGCTCACTTACAAGGCACAACACAAGAAGACACACATGATTGCATACTTCATACGCAAACATTGACATTGCCTAGGTTAGATCTACACGAAGAACCACTTGACAATCCAGAGCTAGTGTTATATGTAGATGGAAGTTGTCACAGGCAAACTGACACTGGTGAGTTGACCTCTGGATATGCAGTAGTAGATGATCACGAGGTGGTCCATGCGGAATCCTTGGATCCACCGCACTCAGCACAAAGAGCAGAGTTAGTTGCACTCACAAAAGCATGTCAGATAGCAGAAGACAAGCGAGTAAACATATACACGGACTCAAGGTATGCATTTGGGGTAATTCATGACTTTGGCACACTTTGGAGAATGAGAAACTTTCTCACAGCGAATGGTACTCCAGTAAGTCATGCTCAGGAGGTCACAGGATTACTAGATGCAATACACCTACCTACAGAAGTCTCTGTCATTAAGTGTCAAGCACATACAAATGGGCAAGACCCCATTGCCAAGGGTAACTATAGAGCAGATGCAGCAGCAAAAGCGGCTGCGAGTAAAAAGAAAATAATTTCTCAAATGAATGTAAATGTCATACCAGATTGGGAAAAATTGAAAAACATGCAAAAACATTGCTCTCCACAGGAACAGGCCCGATGGAAGGATATTGGGTGCACCCAGGACCCCGAGGGCCTCTGGAGAGATGGTGAAGGTAAACCAGTTGCCCCAAAATCACTGCTCACTGCGCTGGCTGATGCCGCTCATGGTTTAACCCATGGAGGTAAAACTGCCATGCGAAATTTGGTCTTCACATACTGGTGTGCACCAGGATTCACAGTGGTTGCGAAAAGAAAGTGTTTGTCGTGTCAAACATGCCTCCAGCACAATGCTGGAGGAGCTGTGAAAGCCTCTCCTTCACACCTTCCATCCACCACGGGCCCGTTCCAGATACTGCAGGTTGATTACATTCAACTTCCAAAGGTTGGCAGATTGCAATATGTCTTGGTATGTGTTGATCAATTCTCAGGTTGGGTAGAAGCCTACCCAACGGCTTCACAAACAGCAGAGGTAACGGCATTAAAAATATGTAAGGAATTTGTGTGCAGATACGGTATTCCACAGGTTATCTCCAGTGATCAAGGACCTGCCTTCACAGGTAAAATGTTTGAAAAAGTGTGTTCAATGATAGGGGTAAAAAGACAGTTGCATACCCCCTACCATCCAGAGGCTAGTGGTAAAGTGGAGCGATATAATCGATCCATTAAGGAAAAGTTGGCCAAGTGTTGTAAAGAAACAGGGATGAAATGGCCAGATGCTCTTCCTTTGGTACTCATGGACATACGAACCACTCCTCGTGGTCCGTTACAGCTATCACCTTTTGAGGTACTATATGGAAAGCTTCCTAACATTCCGCTTTCGCCCCCAGAGACTACTCACGTTACACAAGACACCCTTAACGTGGACTACGTTTTAAGACTGCAGCAGCAATTGAGAGACATCTCCAAGGGTGTTCATCAACATCAGCCTTCTACTACTTTGTCTTGTCACAAGGTGCAGCCAGGAGACTTAGTGTTGGTAAGAAAGTTCCTGAGGTCCGGCTCCCTCACCGAGCGGTGGGAAGGTCCATACCAAGTCCTGCTGACCACGCCTACAAGCGTCAAAGTTGAAGGCAGAGGTTCGTGGATCCACGCGTCCCATTGTAAGAAAGTGACAAGCACTGATGAGACGACACCGACAGCCGTGACCAAAGAGGAGTCTGCCGACATCATCAGTACCACACGCCCTGAGCTGCACCCATAAGTAAGTGGTCTGAGACGAAGCAGAATTACGCTTCCCTCAGGCTGCCACCTAAGCCGCTGCTGAAACAGCTGAAGATTTGGACCAGTGCTGTTCTTCCATCGCGTGAAGGGGACTAAGAAGAAAATGTCTCTTTATGAACAGTCATTTGGACCACGTCCAAGCACATCACTCTGGGGGGCGATATTGACTGTTTGGTCCCTCTTAATGATAGCTGTGTGTGTGATAGAGACTGGTTGTTTTCACACCCCAGAAACCCCTGACAATGAGTACCCCAACTTGATTCCTCTGGATGGTAGATTTAAGAGAAGTGTACCAGATATACACGATTGCATTGAATATTACTGCAAACCTAATCACTACGAAGCAAGATGTATACTATGGTGTTATGATGAGAATGAGTTTCTCCGAGGTAAAAGAGATTTACATGAATATTTACGAGACCCATGGGAAAATAGGTTGATAAATATGCATGACACCATAGCAAAAAGAACAGGAGTAAAAGATTGTTGGATTTGCACACATTCCCCCATCTCTTCGAAGTCAATGCCCTTCCTGGCCACTCCTGTTCCCATAGAAGAACTTACACTCATGTCAAATGAAACATTTGAATTCCCTGTGAACATTAGTGCCTCTAGATACAATAACACACGGGTGGCACTTCCTATAGCTGGGTGGACAAATTCCCCATGGTGGGTAGCTAGAAGAGATTTGTCTCTATACTCCCCACACACTATAGCTGTATGTGGTCCAGGGTCTACCAGTGTAAGATGTAACAGGATGAACTCCCCAGACAATAACTTGGGGACCATTCCCACATACCTAGAGACTGTAGAGGTAGTTTTTGCCCCTAGTCGCATCACATATGGTCACGACAATTCCAATGCAACAATATTTGGAGGGATGGCATACAGGTTAACGGACAAGGCCTCTGATCTATTACAGTCACTGATAAACGGTTCTGAGTTGCTGTCAGAAGAAAACAGGTGCAGTGAAACGGTAAAAGGTATATTGAGGTATCCCTGGTGTCCCTCTCCTAGGCTACAGCCCTTGATATGGTATGCGTCTGAAATATCATATAGGTTATTGTCGCATTTGGGGGGTAATCATATTGTGTTACCAGAGAACATGTATTATGTGTGTGGGACATTTGCTTACAAGTTTCTGCCACATGATGGGGTGGGTTCATGTACCCTGGCAAGACTGACCATGGCTACATGGACTATCTCTCATGATGAGGTAGATTTTGATCAAGTACCAAGACATATGCTACAAAAGAGAGCCAGTGCTAAACCATTAGTACATACCCCATGGTATTTTAAGGTAGGACTTTCATTCATTTTTTCAGGCTTATCCATACATAATTCACGCATCATTGAATCCTTTGCTGATTTATTCGACAATGTAACAGATGAAGTTTTTGATGCGCTCTACATCATAAATAATCAGACTAGGTTTCACGCAAAGGTACTCAATCAGCATACGCTGGTCTTGAACTTTCTGACAGCCAGTCAAGGTGGGATATGTCAGATAATAGGGCCAGCCTGCTGTAATTATATGGATGCCAATTTTTCCATCCTAGTAGGAAGACATATTTCTAAAGCCCAACACGATAAAGAGGTCTTCCGAGGAACATTCTCAATAGAACTCCTCCACCTTACACCAGCCGTCCTCCATCTCCCATTAATGGAGAGACCCATCGGTATTACTTTTTCGAAGAAGAAGTATGCTAGAGTGATAATATTAATTATCAGAGAGAGGAATGATGAGGAATTATCCTTATCATATAGATTTCCTATTCTTTTCCCTATATAATCTAGTGTTAAATTGCTTGCCATTATGTTGGATCATAAATTAATCCCTTTAATGACCAGATCCCCTTAAGATATAGCCAGTAAATCATAAATTCTCTGTAAAAGAGAATTTTCAATGGTCTCTGAATGCGCAACCTGATTAATAAGTGAACACTAAACAAAGATGGCTTATTTACACTACAGTCCGGACCCATAGCACACGGGTCACTCTGCCCTCGGACTTTCGAGGACATGAAATCGCGCGAGCCATCCTTGGCACAAATATTCCTGATGTAATTCTTTTATTAAGTGTCTTTACGTGATTGGTTAAAACAATAATTTCTGTTACTGTATTGGCTGTATCATTTGTAACTCCCTATTTAATTTTGTATAAAAAGGTGGCTCCGACAATATGGAGTCAGTTCTGTGATCCAATCAGAGCTCTTGCATATGCAATAAATCTTTCTTTCTTTCATCCAAGAAAGTCTGACGTCTGATCCTTGGGAGACTGAGATCGTTATTTCCATATCACAGGTACTTCACAGATTTTGATAACGTTATGTTGTCATATTGAAAATTGTCATTTTTTTTTTTTCAAAAATGTTGCTTTAGCATCAATTCTCTCACTTTTTCAAGAGGTAATTCCAAAAATTTGACCCAAATGTTTGTTACCCACTTTTTTTATGAGCGCGGTGATACCTCACATGTGGTCTGACACCTTTGTATGGACAAATGGGAGGGCTTGGAACGAAAGGAGCAATATTTGAATTTTGGAAAGGAAATTTGGCTGAAAAAGATTGCGGGCACCATGTCGCATTTGGAGGACCCCTAAGGTACGTAAACAGCAAAAAAACACCACGAGTGGCCCCATATTGGAAACTAGGCCTCTCAAGGAATTTATCTAGATGTTTGGTGAGTGCTTCACAGAAGTTTATAACATTGAGCCATGAAGATGAAAAAATAAAATTTTACCACAAAATTGTTACTTCAACCAGGTAGCTTTTTTTTCACAAGGGTAACAGGAAAAAAAATCATCATGAAATTTATTGTGCAATTTCTCCTGAGTTTGGTGATATCTTATATGTGGTGGAAATCAACTGTTTGGGCACACGGCAGGTCTTGGAAGGGAAGAAGTGCAATTTGACTGCAAAATTGTCTGGAATCAATAGCGGACACCATGTTGCATTAGGAGAGCCCCTGAGGTGCCTAAGCAGTGGAGGTCCCCCACAAGTGACCCCATTCTGGAAAATAGACCCGCTCAAGAAATTTATCTAGATGTTTGGTGAGTACTCTGAACCCCCAGGTGCTTCACAGAAGTTTATAATGTTGAGCTGTGAAAATAAAAAAAATACATTTTTACCACAAAATTGTTACTTCAACCACATAGCTTTTTTTTAACAAGAGTAAAAGGAAAAAAAGGAGCACAAAATTTATTGTGCAATTTCTCCTGAGTATGCTGATACCTTATGTGTGGTGGAAATCAACTGTTTGGGTGCACAGTAGGGCTCGGAAGGGAAGGAGTGCCATTTGACTGCACATTTGGCTGGAATAATTAGTGGACGCTATGTCGCATTTGGAAAGCCCCTAAAGTGCCTAAACAGTGGAGGCCCCCCACAAGTGACCCCATTCTGGAATCAAGACACCTCAAGGCTTTTATCTAGGTGTATATTGTGCATTTTGAATCCACGAATACTTCACAGAATTTGATAAGCTTAGGTTGCCATATTGAAAATTTTCATTTTTTTCACAAAAATGTTTCTTTAGCATCACATTCCTCCCTTTTTCAAGAGGCAACAACAAAACGTGGACCCCACAGGTTGTTATCCAATTTCTTGTGAGTGCAGGGATACCCCATATGTGGCCAAAAACCTCTGTTTGAATTAATGGGAGGGCTTGGAATGGAGGGAGCACCATTTGAATTTTGGAAAAGTTGAAATAAATTGCGCGCACCATGTCACATTAGCAGAGCCTCTTGGGTACCTATACATTAGAAACTCCCCACAAGTGACTCCATTTTGGAAACTGGACCCCTCAAGGATTTTATTCAGGAGTATAGTAAGCATTTTGAATCCACAGGTACTTCACAAAAATGTTGCTGTGCAACAAATTTCTCACTGTTAGGTTATGTGGCCATGATCCAGCGACACGGCGTCTAGTACACATTGTCAGTCTTCCTGCAGAGATATGAGTCTTGCCCACGGGAGAACGCAGCTGCCCATGCCCACGATTTGGGTTCAGGCTGCTTTGGACTTGCTCTATTCTACCTGCAGAGAATACTCTTGTCTCCGCAGCATAAATTGACCTGCTAAGGCTCGGGAAGCTGCGCCACAGGTCGGTTTATGCTGCGGAGAAAAGAAGCACATTGGCCATGGGATTTCTAAAAATCCTTCCACTGTGCTTCTACTGCACAACGCAGCGTTATGGATGCAGGGAAAACACTCTGCGCTCAAAATGCTGCAAACCCTGATTGTGGGCACACAGCCTAAAATGCTACAATGGATGAATGGATAGATGTCAAACATATATAACGTCCCACCCCCCTGCATATTCTAAGCTGGTGCCCTTTAGTGCTTTTCATGTGGCACTAAATGGTGCCTAGCCTTGTATTTAGCCCAAAAAGAAAAAAAATAATTAAAATAAATGATGTGGGGTCCCCCCTATTTTTGATAGCCAGCTAGGGTAAAGCAGACAGCTGTAGCCTGCAAACCACAGCTGACAGCTTCACCTTGGCTGGTGATCAATTTGGAGGGCTCCCCAAGCTGTTTTTTTTTTTAATTATTTATAAATAAATAATTAAAAAAACAAACCAAACATAGGGTCCCCCCAAATTAGATCACCAGCCAAGGTAAAGCTGACAGCTGGGGTCTGGTATTCTCAGGGTGGGAAGAGCCATGGTTATTGGACTCTTCCCAGCCTAAAAATAGCAGGCTGCAACCGCCCCAGAAGTGGCGCATCCATTAGATGCGCCAATCCTGGCGCTTCGCCCCAACTCATCCCGGTGCCCTGATGCGGTGGCAAATGGGTTAATATATGGGGTTGATACCAGATGTGTAATGTCACCTGGCATCAAACCCAGCAATTAGTTATGTCACGGCGTCTATTTGATACCAGACATAACTAATTGACAGTAATAAAAAAAAAAATTGACAACAAAAAAAAAATTTATTTGAAAAAACACTCCCCAAAAACATTCCCTCTTTGGCCAATTTATTGAAAAGAAAAAAAAAATCGGGTCCCTGCTGTAATCCATTGTGAAAGTCCCGTGGCGATTCTGGACCTTCTAGAATATGGGGGGCACGTTCAGGGAACGTATCCCCCATTTTCTAGGAGTGCAGACCCTCCATTTGAGGAGAGTGGGTGCAAAGAATTTGCACCCACCCTCCCCGGGTCACAGCTGCAGACTGCCGAGCAGCAGCAGCAGCAGCCAGCGTTTCTGAAGGCAAAGCAGGAAGTGGAGCTGACAGCCACGCTCTGCACGTGTGACCGGCGTGCACTGTGAAGGAGGAGGGGGCCGCGGGGGATCAGAGCTCCGACAGGTACGGGTGACACCGGGGAACACCAGGGTGGGAATAGGGGGTGACCTGGCAGGGCCTGGGGAGCAGGTTTCTGTCGTATGTGTCATAGCACATGCGACAGAAACCATAGGAAAGGGGGAAATGCGGCCGGCGCGCTGCTGTGCGCGCCGGTATGTGCGGCACCATGTTGGATTTTCGGGAGGAAGGGGGGGTGGGGGGACACTTTGGTGACACCGGGGGACCGGAGAGGACCGGGGGAGGAGATTTATCTCCCATCTGACATGTTTGTTTATGCCATATGGGAGATAAATGATTTTTTAGCGGCGCGGTCATTTACTGTAACCTGGTCATTGGTATACGGTGTATACCGGTCATCAGGTGAGCGGGGACCGGAAAAAACGGCCAGAATCATGATCTCCAGGGTCTCAGCTACCCCCGGCAGCTGAGACCTCAGAATTTTTCTGACTCTGGGGGGCGCTAGACCCTTTTTTCCGACCGCCGTTAAAAAGCGGCGGATCGGAAGAAGTACCCTAATTTGTCGCCGTTAAAAGGCGTATCGGCGGTCGTTAAGGGGCTAAGCAAGTATTGACAGCTTAATACGTGGCCAGTGACAAAAGTGAAATAGATCTGGTGTGTATTGGTGGTTTTTGAGTAAATCCGGAGCAAGAATTAAAAGCTGTCAAAGTTTCATTGGACCCAGTTGCAAGTATTTCAATAGTAAATCTAATCTGTCCACATTTGCTGGAATAGATATACAGATATACGTAGGAGATAGACAGTAGCCGAACAAAATGAGCGACAAATCCTTAAAACAAAGTAATGTAGGTAAACCTCAAAAAGTTCATACTAAGTGTTTAGGTTCCTCAACTTCACAAGTTGTAGAAACAAAAGGAACACATGTTAAAAAGGATGCAACAACTAATTCTTCCAATAATTTTGAAAAAACAAGTTATACAAAACCTACTGAACATACTCTTCTGATATCCAAAAATTCACAGGATTGTAAAGTCTCCACTATGGATACTACTCCAGCTGGTACCAATGCAAAAAGGAAAGGGCCAGCTAGCGATTCCGACTCACAAGAGTCTCCTATTCATAGTCCAGATAAGACTCGACCTAGAATTGATAATTCTGGAAACATGGATGAAATAAAACATTCTAATTCACCAAATACAGAAATAACAAGGATCAATTGCTCAGACCCTTACTTCAATGAGCTTATTAATGCATTCAACCACACTTTAATGCTAGCAATGGACAAACAAACTAAGGTTTTACAGGACACAGTACAACAATTAAATGGCAGAATAAAGCAAACGAGGTCAAAATTAATCAGGTGGAAGAAAAAACAAACTCCCTGAAAAAACATCAACTTGATCTAAAAAAAGACGTTTATTACCTCCAACAGAAACTTTCAGACCTCGAAGACAGGAGTAGGAGGAATAAGGTTAAACTTAGAGGTATACCTGAAAGTGTTCCATCTTAGAAACTCTCAGACTATGTTAAGAATCTTCTTCTAAACATTTTTCTATCTGCATTGGATCTGGAGTTGACAATTGACCGTATCCATTGTTTGCCAAGACCATCTTTTATTGCTGAAGAAACCCCAAGAGATACTATTTTACGTCTGCATTTTTTTTGGTACAAAAGAAAGACTTTTAAAATACATGAGAGAAAAGAAAACCCTTCCATCTCCCTATCATCTGATTAAAGTATTCATTGATCTTTCCAAAAACACAATGTCTCTTAGAAAGTCATTTTCATCTGTTACCAGCATACTAAGACAAAAAGGTATTGCTTATAGATGGGGCTTCCCTACAAAATTGTTAATTTATCAAAATGGAAAAACCATACCGATTTTCACTCCTGAAGAAGGCACAAAGTTTCTTTCTTCCTTAGATAAGAGAAGAAATCACCAACAACTCCATCATCAACCCACTTGATTTCACGATTTAAAGTCACTTACTAATAGAGATATTAATTCCAATAGTTGTTATGAAAACATTGATCTGGGTCTAACTAAAATCCTCATTTGCCATGGTTGGCTTCGGAAACTTTCTTTTCCACAAACTTATTCCCCCCACGAAGAGCTTCCATTGTTAGTGGATACTTTGGGAGATCAGTTTGTTAGTTTAGTTGTTACTTCTACTTATCAGATCTTTAATTTCTCGACTGCGGATTATTTGAAAGATTTTGGAAGATATTAATCTAAGATTATAAGTTATTTTTGTGTTCTTTGTACTTGTAAACTTTGTTGTTATAATTCACTTACATAGTTTAAGGTCTTGTAGAGTAGCGATTTCTTAAAATAGTAATTCTCCTACTCTTTGTTTTCAAAAATTTTATTATTAATCCACAAGCTCCTCAACCCACAAAAGAAGTTATTGATACCTTTCTTTCTAAAGTCAATCTCCCCTCAATCTGAGAAGACGAATTATCTACTTTAAACTCCCCATTTGTATTTGATGAGGTAATAAATGTAATTAAACTGTTAAAAATTGGAAAATCCCAAGGTCCAGACGGTTTTACAAACGAATATTTTAAGGCCTTTCCCAACTTACTAACTCCACACCTAGTCAATATTTTTAACAAAGCTACTTTAACAGGTCAATTCCCCAAGGAAATGCTCCAAGCCACTATAACTTTAATTCCTAAAATTAAGGGAGACTTAGAATTCGTTAAAAACTATAGACCTATCTGACTTATAAATTCTGATATTAAAATTTATACCAAAATTATTGCTAATAGACTAAAAAAGATTCTACCCAGACTAATTTCTAATGACCAGCTAGGTTTCATTCCAGGTCGTCAAACATCTGATGGTACCCGTAGAATAATCAATCTAATCAACATTATGAACTATAGGAAGGATCCAACATTACTTATCACTCTTGATGCCGAAAAAGCATTTGATAGAGTCAATTGGTTATATATGAAAACAACATTACTTAAATTTGGCCTAAAAAATCAAATTTTAAATTCCATTCTTGCTCTATATTCTTGTCCCTCAACAAAAGTATATGCAAATAAATTTTTATCCATGTCAGTTAACTTAACTAATGGTACCCGTCAAGGATGTCCCTTATCTCCTTTACTATTCGCCCTAGTCTTAGAACCCCTTGCTGAATATATCAGAGAAAATGCTAATATTGAAGGAATCCAATTAAAAAATAGTGAGTTTAAGATTTGCCTGTTTGCAGATGACATCATATTATCCTTATCAAATCCAGTAACTTCCATAACAGAAGTTCTGTATAGTTTAGATGAATTTGCAAAAATTTATTTTTTAAAGTAAATATTACAAAATCAAATATTTTAGAATTTAATCTCAGTCATGGTATAACAGAGGAAATTAAAAATCTAACAGATTTTAATTGGGCTACACAAACAATCTCATATTTGGGAATTGAACTAACTAGGGATATAAAATCCATAATTAGCATTAATATGGAGAACCTAATTAAAATAATTCAGTCAGACTTAAAAAACTTAACAAAATATGAACTCACTTGGTTTGGAAGAATATCCTCTATTAAAATGATGATTATTCGAAAAATATTATACTATTTTAGAACTATTCCCCTTTTTATTCCAGAAAATTACTTGAGTAAGATTCAGTTTCTCATTAATACCTTTGTTTCAAATAAAAAAAGAACAAGGGTAGCTAACTATATTCTAATGAAAAAGAAAAAAAGAGGAGGCTTAGGCTTACCTAATATTTACAGTTATTTCTATACTAATTTAATTAGACAAAGTCAAATTTGGTTTAAAGATAATCTTACTACTACATGGAAAGAGATTGAAACTGACTTACATAATAATATTCCTTTATATTCATTAATCATTCATAATCTAATGAATCCTCATCAACCTCTTCCTGAATCTCCCATTTTATGTGCAACTATCTTAACATGGAGAAAATTAGCGGCTTTAAATCAAAAAAGTAATAAATATGAGCAAATAAAGAATATCCCCCTTACCTTTTTTATCCATCAGAAAAATTATCTCCGCTTTACTAAAAGACAACCATTTATTAACTGAACAATCCTGTAATCCTATCTGTAATGCCAATAATAATATTATTTGGCAAACTAGATGTATATATGAAATATTCAACAGAGACATTCTCTTTGAAAAAAGGCCATTTATGATAAAATGGGAAAAAGAGTAAAAAACACCTTTTCCTTGGAAAAGTGGAATAGGTGTATTAGAGATACATACTCCTCTAATATATGTTTAACACTTCATGAAGCTTATTATAAATTGCTTTCTAGGTGGTACTTTACTCCTCATAATAAGCTATCGCTCTTTTCAAGTAATAATTCCCATTTTATGCTGGAGAGGATGTAATTTAAAGGGAGATATTCTTCACATATTTTGGTCTTGTCCCAAATTGAGATGTCTCTGGAGGGAGGTTAACCTTTTAATAAATCAAATTCTTGGAAATAGTATCACTATTACGCCTCAAATGGCTCTTCTTTCATTAGATTTAGATAGCATTACCAAAGACAAATACCTAATTATTCACATTTGTTTAATTGTCAAAATTCATATAGCGGCCAAATGGAAAAAGACAGATATACCATCTATTACAGAAATTAAAGACACGATAATGCTTCATAATAATTATGAGAGAAGTTTCGCCACCTTTAATAATCGATACCCAAAATACCAAAAAATTTGGGAAAGATGGAATAACCTAATGATAAACAACTCTATTTAAACCTGTTTTGTTTTTGGTTTTTTTCCCTATCCCAGTTATATATTTAATAATTTATGTTTCTAAAATATCCTTGTGGTTATGATTGATCGATATGTTGTGATTTGGTGATTTCCACTCCAATGAGTAAAGAAGACAGATTAAAAGTTGATGTATTTTATTGTTATAGTAGTTTAGTATGTAGTGGTTAAATTTAAAAGTAACATTCAATAACCTAGAATATTGACATGTGAGTTGTTTACTAAAATCAGCAATGTATATTTTCATAACATGTCTGGTTATATTCATATTACTTTGTGTTAAAATTAATAAAAAAAAATTTAATAGAATATATCACGATAATTCTTATAAGAACATATAATGGTTTAATGGATTGCCCTTAAAAGAATTATTGTAAAAAAATACTGAATATTTAAGTAGTTGCAACAAAATAAGTCCATTTCTGTATGAAATCAGCAGAAGTTTGATTTTTCCTCACCCAACATTTCCTGAAGACACAGCAGGGGCGGGAGGATGTATCTGCCTCTGGATGGGCAAACCTCTGAGCTAGCGACCCCCCCGAGTGTCATGTGATATATATATATATATATATATATATATATATATATATATATAAAAAATGTATGTGTATGAATATATATACATGTGTGTGTGTTTGCACTTGAAGCCATTGTGTCCATCTAGGGAACTCTGGCTTACATGACGCAATCACCAGGGCTAGGCATACAGACATACACATATATCTGCTGACATTATATATATATATATATATATATATATATATATATATATATATATATATATATATATATATATATATATATATGTATATTTTACAGTGTTGTGCAGCAATTGAATGTGAAAATTCATGTTTTTTTAACATTCCCCTTATTGAGGGTGCAAACATCAGTTGAATCGCTAAATATAGATAAATTTGTCTTTAGGTTAATAGAACTTTTTCTCTTCCTCTTCTTTGGTTAGAAAAAAGTGCAATAATTGTGGAGACACGGGGGTCAGTGGGTGCTCTCCTGTGGAGACACAGGGGTCAGTGGGTGCTCTCCTGTGGAGACACGGAGGTCAGTGGGTGCTCTCCTGTGGAGACACGGGGGTCAGTGGGTGCTCTCCTGTGGAGACACGGGGGTCAGTGGGTGCTCTCCTGTGGAGACACGAGGATCAGTGGTTGCTCTTCTATGGCGACACGGGGTCAGTGGGTGTTCTTCTGTGGAGACACGAGGGTCAGTGGGTGCTCTTCTGTGGAGACACGGGGTCAGTGGGTGCTCTTCTGTGGACACATGGGGGTTAGTGGGTGCTCTTCTGTGGAGACACGGGGTCAGTGGATGCTCTTCTGTGGAGACACGGGGTCAGTGGGTGCTCTTTTTTGGAGACACGGGGGTCAGTGGGTGCTCTTCTGTGGAGAAACGAGGGTCAGTGGGTGCTCTCATCCACTGGCCTGGCCGCCTTTAGAAAGGCCGCATGGACCAGGGCTCATCACAACTGATCACCCGAACTCCGTACCTGTGGGCAGAACATGACACAGACAACACAGGGTGCGGGAACCACAATAATTAGACTTTATTGGATCCCAACAGTCAAAGGCAAATAACACAAAACCATGCAAACCACACGATGTAACAGAGTCTCACCCTTCTGCTGGCTCACCAGGGATTAGAATATTTGTGCCTTCATAGGAGTTTTTATACTCACCATGTTTTTTAATTATTAAGGAATAAAGATTACTTTTTAATCTTCCTCAAATTTTTGCTTCTGTGGAAGTTTTTGTGCTGGATTTCCTTCCTGTCAGGCAGTCACCCACCGAGAATAAGATAGTGACAAACGTAGGAAGCTTCACAAGCACAGCAAAGTCCTTAGCCAGGTAACCGTATCGTCCCAACCTGGGTTTCTTCCAACCAAAACCCAGAATCCTCAGCAGTACTCCTGCACAATATAATCCAATTTCTGATCACCTAACCGACACCGAAGTGCATAGGCTGGTAATGGACTTCCAACCTGGACCAAAACCCCTAGATTGCAGCCATGTAGCAAAAGAACACTCTGGTGATTCCAACAGTCCCTTTTTATATCTCCCGGACACTCATACTAGGGAATGTGGTCTCACTGGATTGGTGGAATAAGGCTGTTCTCTGATTGGGTGGCATTTCAATCCGTATAGGTAATTCTCATCTGAGTTAGGTAGACAGAGAGGCTGGGGGAAGTTACATTAATTTACTAATCCACATTCTCAGACAATGGACGGCTCTGATAGTCCTGGGGAAAACAATGACTCAACAATTAGGAGGTAAAACAAACACTAGTTAACAGACAAAAGGGACTCTTGTCTGGCCAAACTAAGAATATTAACCCCTGACAGACATTTTACTGGGCTGTGTCTTCACATTCCTCCCCCTTCTTAATTAGCCAGATGGGAAACTGCTGAATCCTGAGGAGATTCACTGTTCATGGAGCTGCCAGACCTGATATTCTCTGATCATCCTTTTCCTCTTCTCGGGACAATATACTATAATCTTTCCCTTTTGGTGGTGAATTCAGCAACAGAGGCTCCAATCTGTACACCTCCCCCTGATTGCCTTCCCCAGGCTGTGCAGCTGCACTGCGGTCAAGCTTTAAGGTGGGGTACATGAGTTGGACTTCCCCAAGCTCCTTACGATCTTTCTCCCCCCAGTCAATGGCCACAGTTCGGTTACATGTGCTCACTATTGTTGGCTCCGATGAGGATGATGAAGATTGAGGAGGTGGGTTATCTTCGGATGGGTTGGTTTGGTGAGGATGTTGCTTGGCGTGGCTGAGGGTGATGGCGGTAACAAACTGGCTGGACTGTCCTTGTCTCCATGTATTATATATCTTCATACATTCACAGCATGATTACAATATGTTTGGACCTCTCTATGTATTATATATCTTCATACATTCACAGTGTGATTACAATATTTTTGGGCCTCTGTTCCTGGGCTTTTATACCCAGTGTCCTGTCCTGCGTTGTGTGCCCTCCACCCTGCCCGCTCTGCGGTTGCTGTGGTGATGCGTCTTCTTGGTTGTTCTCCACCTATACTGTCATGTAAAACTGTTGAAGGGTCTCCATCCCCCTCCTGTCCACCATCAGCCAGAGATCGTCATGACGATTATCTGATCGGCCTGAAAGCTTAAGGTATTTACGACATGGGTGATGGGATATCTACAGAAAAGAGAATGCAGAGAAAGGCAATCCTTTGTGATATTGGCGGGAAAACTGCCAAAAGCAGGTTTTAAGTGCTGTGTAAAGGTGGCTTTACACACTGCAACATCGCAAACGACATCGCTGTAACGTCACCGGTTTTGTGACGTAATAGCGACCTCCCCAGCGACATTGCAGTGTGTGAAACACATCAGCGACCTGGCCCCTGCTGTGAAGTTGCTGATCGCTACCAATCGTTCAGGATCATTCTTTGGTCCTTTGTTTCCCGCTGTGCAACAATGTCTCAGTGTGTAAAGGGGACTTAAAACACTGGAAACGAGTGATGTATCACAATACCTGTCAATCACTATTCTCTGTCAGTCAGTCTCTCCCTCTCGGTCTCTATTCTCTCTCTGTCGGTCCGTCACTATCTCTGTCCCTCTCTCACAGTCTGTTGGTCATTTTCCCCTCCTCTCTCATACTCACCAATCCCCGATCCCCGGCGCGGCGCTGCACGGCATTCACACTGCTGCGGCGGCTTTTACTATTTTGAAAAAGCCGGCCGCTCATTAAACAATCTCGTATTCCCTACTTTCCCCGCCCACAGGCGCCTATGATTGGTTGCAGTGAGACACGCCCCACGCTGAGTGACAGGTGTCTCACTGCACCCAATCACAGCAGCCGGTGGGCGTGTCTATACTGTGCAGTGAAATAAATAATTAAACAATTAAAAAAACCGGCGTGCGGTCCCCCCAATTTTAATACCAGCCAGATAAAGCCATACGGCTGAAGGCTGGTATTCTCAGGATGGGGAGCTCCACGTTATGGGGAGCCCCCCAGCCTAACAATATCAGTCAGCAGCCGCCCAGAATTGCCGCATACATTATATGCGACAGTTCTGGGACTGTACCCGGCTCTTCCCGATTTGCCCTGGTGCGTTGGCAAATTGGGGTAATAAGGAGTTATTGGCAGCCCATAGCTGCCAATAAGTCCTAGATTAATCATGTCAGGCGTCTCCCCGAGATTCCTTCCATGATTAATCTGTAAATTACAGTAAATAAACACACACACCCGAAAAAATCCTTTATTAGAAATTAAAAACACAAACACATTCCCTCATCACCAATTTAATAAGCCCCAAAAAGCCCTCCTTGTCCGGCGTAATCCACGGACCTCCAGCGTCGCTTCCAGCTGTGCTGCATGCAGGTGACAGGAGCAGCAGAATACACCGCCGCTCTTGTCACCTCCACGCAGCTAATGAAGACAGCCGCGCGATTGGCTGAGCTGTCACTGACGTTACCCGCTGTCACTGGATCCAGCGGTGGATGCAGCGGTGGCCGCGGGTAACCTCAGTGACAGCTCAGCTGATCGCGCTACTCACCGCCGCTCCTGTCACCTCCACGCAGCAACTGAGGTGAGTAGCGCGATCAGCTGAGCTGTCACTGAGGTTACCTGCGGCCACCGCTGCATCCACCGCTGGATCCAGGTAACCTCAGTGACAGCTCAGCTGATCGCGCTATTGCCTTCATTAGCTGCGTGGAGCTGACAGGAGCGGTGGTGTATTCTGCTGCTCCTGTCACCTGCATGCAGCAGAGCTGGATGCGACGCTGGAGGTCCGTGGATTACGCCGGACAAGGAGGGCTTTTTGGGGCTGATTAAATTGGTGATGAGGGAATGTGTTTGTGTTTTTTATTTCTAATAAAAGATTTTTTCGTGTGTGTGTGTTTATTTACTGTAATTTACAGATTAATCATGGAAGGAATCTTGGGGAGACGCCTGACATGATTAATCTAGGACTTATTGGCAGCTATGGGCTGCCAATAACTCCTTATTACCCCGATTTGCCAACGCACCAGGGCAAATCGGGAAGAGCCGGGTACAGTCCCAGAACTGAAATGTATGCGGCAATTCTGGGCGGCTGCTGACTGATATTGTTAGGCTGGGGGGCTCCCCATAACGTGGAGCTCCCCATCCTGAGAATACCAGCCTTCAGCCGTTTGGCTTTATCTGGCTGGTATTAAAATTGGGGGGGAACCGCACGCCGTTTTTTTAAATTATTTAATTATTTATTTCACTGCACAGTATAGACCCGCCCACCGGCTGCTGTGATTGGGTGCAGTGAGACACCTGTCACTCAGCGTGGGGGCGTGTCTCACTGCAACCAATCATAGGCGCCGGTGGGTGGGGAAAGTAGGGAATACGAAATTGTTTAATGAGCGGCCGGCTTTTTCAAAATAGTAAAAGCCGCCGCAGCAGTGTGAATGCCGTGCAGTGCCGCGCCGGGGATCGGTGAGTATGAGAGAGGAGGGGAAAATGACCGACAGACTGTGAGAAAGGGACAGAGATAGTGACGGACCGACAGAGAGAGAATAGAGACCGAGAGGAAGAGACCGACTGACAGAGAATAGTGATTGACAGATATTGTGACACATCACTCGTTTCCAGTGTTTGACTAGCTAGGTCGTTCTGCAGGTCCGGATCGCTGTTGCGTCGTTGGCCAGGTTTGCCTATTTGACAGCTCACCAGAGACTCACCAGAGACTTTGTAGCGATCCCGGCCAAGTTGGAATCGCTGGTGGGATCGCTGAAAGTCTCAGTGCGTAAAGGGGCCTTTATACTAGAAAAATGGAAAACATATTGCCAGAATACCTGTGTCGTGCTAAACGCAGCGCACCATCGTGCTTGACGGGGAGATCGACGGTATCACGACAAATTAGTATTGGCCAATACAATCGTACTAGAGGTGTTGTGTTTGGTATCAATGTAAATGTAAAATCAAGATATAAAAAATGACACTAATATCTTTCACCTGAGTGACCCAGGGGCAAAGATATGTAAAAAGCTAGAATTAAGAAACTCTGAACATCTCAAAGCACAGCCCACAGAAAACTATAAAATGATGTCACAGACAGGGGGGTCACCTAAGGTATAATAGGAACAGCTCTTTCTGGGGGGGAGTCAGTCAGTACTTGGAGGACATCATGAAGGGTGATGCTGGCCGTTCTTCTACCATCTTGGAGTTTCCTCCACTCCCTAAGTAGACGCCACTTCTATGGCACAAGCTTAGTAAGTTTCACTTTTATACCTTTAATTTTAATGTAACTGTCTATGCCGTAATGTGTATTGTTCCCTTTTGTAAATTCTTGTATATTCTTTAAACACTGCCTATTTTCGGATTAAATATATAAATTAAATTTAATAGTTTCTTCCTCATGCTTTATATACGAATCCAATAAACCCGAAGGGCCTTATGCTATCTGAAACGGGTCCCCAGCTACCTGTAGAAAGTCTGGGTAGTGGCAGCGTAATTGTTATTGCATAGAATTATTGGAGTGCTATCATTAACGGTACGGAGGTATATATATATATATATATTCCATTAGCGGGAATCGGTGATATATGCATTTACCCTTGCTGTGAGACCTCCAATATTTGGCATTATTAGCTCAGCAGCCTCATCTTATGCATTGTCCTGCAGTACCAAAAGTGGCCTGCAGACAAGGGGGGCGCTAGAGAGTAGTCGTGGGTAACAAATCAGTGAACAAGTATACCATGACGCGTCTGGTGTGCGTGGATAGAGATGACATTGGACACTGAACCCCGCGATCCTGGAAGTGACTGCAGGTAGGACAAGCAATGATTTTTACTGCAGTGATTGGTAAGTGCTTCTATAAATCATCTTTATATGCTACGTTCATTCCTCAGGAAAAAGCATTATGCGAAACGCGCACCAGGGGGCTCCTGACTTACAGGTTGTGTATGATCAGGCTCTACTTTTGTACCTTCCTTCTATCCCATAGGCTTGTGCTCTTGTTTCATCCACCATTTCTACTTTCAGGTCTTTGGCCTTATGTTCCTATGTAGGCTTCATAACAGCATTTGTCATGCAGTGTTTCTTCTCCCGAATTCTTTTTCTTATCTGTGGAGCACATTTTCTTCTGCTGCTTCACATCCAGTGCTCCTTGCCTCCTTTGTTATTTTGTGGCTGTCTTGTAGATTTGGTCTGTTTATTGTCGGCTTCTATAGACTCCCTCGTATCCTTACATAGCATGTGTTCTGCAGGGTTTTTCTTCTTTCATTAGTGAGTGTACTGGGTATTACATCCCCACATACTGCACAATTCATACTAAGCATCCTCCTTCTTCAAGTTATCCTCCTTCTTCATGTGTACCTCCTTCTTCATGTTATCCTCCTTCTTCATGTTATCCTTCTTCTTCATGTTATCCTTCTTCTTCATGTTATCCTTCTTCTTCATGTTATCCTTCTTCTTCATGTTATCCTCCTTCTTCATGTTATGTTCCTTCTTCATGTTATCCTCCTTCTTCATGTTATCCTCCTTCTTCATGTTATCCTCCTTCTTTATGTTATCCTCCTTCTTCATGTTATCCTCCTTCTTTATGTTATCCTCCTTCATGTTATCCTTCTTCTTCATGTTATCGTTCTTCTTCATGTTATCCTCCTTCTTCATGTTATCCTCCTTTTTCATGTTATCCTCCTTCTTCATGTTATCCTCCTTCTTCATGTTATCCTCCTTCTTCATGTTATCCTCCTTCTTCATGTTATCCTCCTTTTTCATGTTATCCTCCTTTTTCATGTTATCCTCCTTTTTCATGTTATCGTTCTTCTTCATGTTAACCTCCTTCTTTATGTTATTCTCCTTCTTCATGTTATGCTCCTTCTTCATGTTATGCTCCTTCTTCATGTTATGCTCCATTGCCACCTTGCGGCTGCTGTGTGGAACTGCGCTAGGCTATGGTATCATTGTGCTCGTCATTACTATCATAGTTCTCTGATTCATGTATACAGTGGAACTGTAATGCCTGATAGGAGCCACAGACTCAGACTGGCTGTAAGGGGAATCTAGTGAAAAGCCGCTCACAAAGCAGGACCCCAAGAACTCTGCAACCCTTTAACCCCTGTACAGGGATTTGGATTTACACAGAGCCTCAGAGATCACTACCTGTGGTAGACTGTAGTCCGTGGTCGTCAGGCAGGGTCAAAAACCAGGAGATGCAAAACAGGAACAGAATCAACAGGCAAGGGCGTAGTAAGGAGACAAAGCAGGGGTCAAATCCGGAACTGGCAGCAAGGTACAAAAACGACAGGCAGGAGGGTAGTCATAGACAAACAAGGTCAGCGCACAGGAATCACAATACAAACAGCACATGAGCCAGGAGAACAGAACTATCACTGGCAGTGGTCATGTGACAGGAGGGGGAATAAGAAGGGTGTGGTGTCTTCCCATAGGCTGCAGGTGAATGTTGGCCACTTCAGCCGGGAGACACACGCTACCTACAGTCAGTCAGTGGTACTGCAGGTTCCAGGGAAACCCAGCCTAGTGGATGAACGGAGCCTGTGCTCCGCAAAGCCATGGGCACCGACTCCTCTCCCATCACCACCACTATCCATGGTGGGAACATGGCGTCGTCTGGCGATCGGAGCAGAAGTCGCAGAAGCGGACTCCGGTGGGGATGTGACACTGTGCTCCGCAGAACCACGGGCACCGACTCCTCTCCCATCACCAGCACTATCCATGTTTGGAACATGGCGTCGTCTGGCGATCAGAGCAGAAGTCGCAGGAGCGGACTCCGATGGGGATGTGACAGTACCCCCCCCTCCACGAGGGGCCACCGGACTCTCAAACCCCGGCTTGTCATGGAACTGGAGGTGAAATCGCCTGACAAGACCTTTAGCGTGGACCTCACTTGCTGGGACTCATGATCGCTCCTCAGGGCCATACCCCTTCCAATGTACAAGATACTGCACCGCCCCTCTAACAATACGGGAGTTAAGGATCCTCTGTACTTCATACTCCAGGTTACCCTTGACCAAAACAGGAGGAGGGGGGGGGGCCCGACTGGGTGAATGGGAACACAATACAACTTGAGGAGGGATTTATAGAACACGTTCGATATTTTGAAGGACTGAGGGAGGTTCAGGCGGAAAGCTGTGGGATTCATGACCTCGACTATCTCGTAAGGTCCAATAAATCTGGGACCCAGCTTAGCAGAAGGGACCTTGAGTTTAATATGACGGGTGGACAACCATACCATATCCCCAACTCCAAGGCTTGGGCCCTTGGAACGCCTCTTATTAGCAGCTAAGGCTTGACCACCCTGTGCCCTCTTCAAGTTTTCTTTCACCTCAGACCAGATAGCCTTCAGTTTGTTCACAGTGCTTTCAACCTCAGGAGTATCCACCATAGCGGAAGAAAAGGAGCCAAAACGTGGATGCAACCCGAAATTGCAGAAATAAGGGGTAGTCTGGATAGACTCCTGATACTGGTTATTAATGGCAAACTCAGCTAGTGGTAGATATTCCACCCAGTTAGACTGATGATCAGACACATACAGTAACACCGGAGATATTGTTCTAAGATTTGATTGGAACGTTCGGTCTGACCATTGGTCTCTGGGTGGTAGGCAGATGAAAAAGATAGCTCTATATTAATCTTTTTACAAAAAGCCCTCCAGAATTTCGAGACGAACTGCGTTCCTCTGTCAGAAACAATATTTTCAGGAACTCCATGTAACCGCACAATATGCCAAATGAACAACCTGCTAAGCGTTTCAGAATTAGGTAAACCGGACAACGGAACAAAATGGCACTGTTTACTAAATCTATCCACTACTACCCAGATACAAGTCTTCCCTTCTGAGGGTGGAAAGTCAGTGATGAAGTCCATGGAGAGGTGGGTCCAAGGACTTTCTGGAATAGGTAGGGACTGGAGAAATCCAGCGGGACGGGTACGCGGTGTCTTGGCTCGAGCACAAGTTTCACAGGCCAGGACGTATTCCTTACAGTCCTTTGCTATGGTTGGCCACCAAAAGCTCCTAGTTACAACTCGGAGGGTATTGCCTATACCAGGGTGACCTGCAAGGACAGAATTATGGGATTCCTGGAGTACCCGTAGACGAAGTGGGGGAGCGACAAACAGTTTACGGTCAGGAGTGGTTTCAGGGGCCTGGTCTTGGGCATCACGGATTTGTGCTATCAAATCTATGGATACTGATGATACCACAATGCCCTTACCTAAAATAGGGACTGGTTCGATGTTGTCTGACTGAGAGGGACAGAAGCTACGGGAAAGTGCATCAGCTCTTGTGTTCTTGGTACCGGGCCGAAACGTCACCACGAAATCAAATCTGGAGAAGAACAATGCCCACCTAGCTTGCCTAGGATTGAGTCTCTTAGCAGATTCCAGATAGGTGAGGTTCTTGTGGTCTGTGAGAACTGTGACCTTATGTTTGGCACCCTCGAGGAAGTGGCGCCATTCCTCGAAGGCCCATTTAATGGCCAACAGCTCACGATTACCAATATCATAGCTTGTCTCGGTGGGGGAAAATTTGCGGGAAAGAAGGCACAAGGACGAAGTTGAGTGAGACACGGAGTACCTTGTGATAGCACCGCCCCCACTCCAACTTCGCATGCATCAACTTCTACAATAAACGGACGCATGAGGTCAGGCTGAACCAGAATCGGGTCTGAGGAAAAACATTCTTTTAATGTAGAGAAGGCATGGATCCCCTCTGGCTTCCAATTTACTACATCAGCCCCCTTTTTAGTCAAATCAGTGAGGGGTTTGGCAATCTTGGAAAAATCCCTAATAAATTTGCGATAGTAATTTGCAAACCCAAGGAAACCCAAGGAAACGCTGCAAGGCTTTCAGAGACTTGGGTTGCACCCACTCCCTAATCGGCTGTAGCTTAGAGGGATCCATGCGGAAGCCTCCTGCAGACAATATATAACCCAGGAAATCAACAAAAAAAACACATTTTTTCATACTTAGCAAATAGGGAGTTCTCCCTGAGTCTCTGGAGTACAGTGCGGACATGTTTGACATGTGACTTAGCATCAGGAGAATAAATCAGGATGTCATCCAGATAGACCACCACATATTGACCACAGATATCCCTGAAAATGTCATTGACAAAGGCCTGAAAGACCGCCGGCGCATTACTTAACCCAAACGGCATTACCAAGTATTCATAGTCTCCCTCTGGAGTGTTAAATGCCGTTTTACATTCATCCCCTTCTCTGATGCGGATTAGGTTATATGCACCCCTGAGATCCAGCTTAGTGAAGTATCGGGCTCCTGTGAGCTGGTTAAAGAGATCGGGATCAGTGGCAGAAGGTACTGATTCTTTACGGTAATGGCATTAAGTTCACGGTAGTCAATACACGGTCTGAGGCCACCATCTTTTTTCTCCACAAAAAAGAATCCAGCGCCGACTGGTGACCTGGATGGTCTAATAAACTCTCTCTGCAGACTGTCTGCTATATAATCTTTCATGGCCTGACGTTATGGACCAGAAAGATTATAAATCCTACCCTTGGGGAGTCAGGAATTGGGGACCAAATCTATGGGGCAGTCATATTTTCTGTGTGGAGGTAATTTTTCAGAGTCAGAAACAGAGAACACGTCAGCAAAATCCCTGAATGCATGAGGTATAAGGACAGGTTCAGCTTTAGTCAGGTTAACAGATAAAGACATATACGTCTCCTGACACTCAGGGCTCCAGCGCACAATCTCACCCTAGTGCCAGTCTATTGTGTAATGCGGGGGCTTCAGAAACATGGTGCCGGAGATAAGCGCTATGCGCAGAGCCCACTCCGGCGCCATGTTTCTGAAGATTAGATATTTACATACAGCCAGAAGGAGGGAGGGAGGAACAGGCGGCGCGGGGGGGCGGGGAACACGTGCATAACCAGCCCGGAGAGAGGGAGGAACAGGCTGGTGGGGGGGCGGGGAACTCCTGCATAACACGCCTGGACATTAGGAGAGAGGTGCACACGTCAATCAAAAAGTGCACGAAATTTCAAACTTTATAAAGATGAATTTCACTGCCTAAACACCCGAGCTGCACCCCAATGGTATGTACACACTGTGCATGATAGTGCCTGTGCTGCACTGGCTGCAGCTTATACACGAAAATCCTGATGATTGGTTCCCTTTAACGAGAATTTCGCTTAACAAGCAAAGCTTTCTGTAAATTTGTAACCCGGTTTACGAGAAAGCTTTGCTGCACGAGCAAAATCCTCACCGCACACACTTCCGGTTCCGTACATCCACCGCGCTCTGACCCGCACTTGCAGTCCACACAAACACACACAAGCACGCACAAAACACACACACGCACGCACACACGTACAGTATTATGCTCACCTTGCCTTCTGTTCCATCGCCGGCCTCATGGTTCTTGTAGAACTACAGGACCCAGGAGGCCGGCGATGGAACGGAAGGTAAGGTGAGCATAACATGTGTACCTTCTGTTTCATCACTGGCCTCCTGGGTCCTGTAGTTCGCCGCTCCAGGATGTGTATCTGCAACCAACGCGACGAGGCAGGAACTTCGGCTGTCACCGCTACTCAAAGGCAGCGCGCTGGCCAATCATAGGCTAGCGGCTCCTGTCTTTGACGTCAGTGCTCTGACAGCGGAAGTTCCGCCCTCGTCGCGATGGTAACCCGATACACAGCCCGTACCGGCGAATAGCAAGTCCCAGGAGACCGGCGATGGAACGGAAGGTAAGGTGAGCATATGTGCATGTGCGTGCGTGCTTGTGTGTGTTTATGTGAGTTTGTGCGTGTTTGTACGTGTTTGTACGTGTTTGTGTGTGTTTTTGCACGTGTGCAATGACACAATAGGGGACCAGGATGGGACATATAACAAGTTGTGGAAAGAATTGTCTGCATTGCAATGATTTCCTATGGGAAATCTTGCTTTGCTGAAAGAGTAACTTGGTTAACAAGCACACTACCAGAACGGATTGTTCTCGATAACCAAGGTTCCACTGTATATATTTGGGTTGTGTTGAGCGACCGCTCTTCTTTTTGAATTGTTTTAAATATTGAAATAAAGTTCTGCTTTTGATGCTTCCTTTCTGTGCATTAATTGGCCCCTATCCTCTTCTGTGTGTAGGGTATCATTGTTGATGAGTAGAGCCCATTCTTGGTTTGGCCGTTCTGGGTATTCCGTATGCCTGATTGCTTGCGAAGTGACCGGTGGATCGTTATATTTCATTATAAAGTAAAGCCATGACTATTGGAAGCCACTCTTCTATACTCAGGCTATAAAGTCCAAATAAGGGAATATTTTTGTGTTTTCAAAAGCCAGTGACCATTTGTGGCATTCGTAGAAGAAGTTGTGCTCCCGGCTCCCAGCAACGCTTCATCCGATCAGACTCGTCTGGTCCGAACACCCCTCCGCGCACGGCCTTCACTCCCCGGCCTCTGTCAGTGCAGAGGCTACAAGTATCTAAAGACTGCACAGCACTTACAGATTATATTACACGATGGAGAAAATGTTTTATTTGCCACTGATCCAACCTGAGTTGTGTCTTTCTGGATGCATTTCGGGGTTAGATGGATCGCTTTGTCTTTCACAAGCATGGAAAACCTTCCATTTGTCAGAATAAATCAGGCATCAATCTGTAATAATTTTCATTCACCTATAGCCTATTAAAATTACTATTAGATCAGCCATACCATACGCCAAACTGTCCATCCTGTTGACCATTGTACTGCTGCAGCCAGTTCTGGTGCCCTACGCCCATTTGGGAATCTCCTCCATGACCCTTAAGTTATAGCTTTATTGTCCTACTTCTGCTGCCAGTGACTCACCCCAGGTGTCAAGCTGCCACCAGGGGGAGCCGGAGCTCTGCAGCAGAATACACTACACGGAGCAACAAGAACCAGGAAGTGGGTCTCTTAAAAAGGGGAATTTTGTACAAGGGGAAAAATAAAAATAAAGTGTTTTTGTGCGGCTATATGTATGAAGCCACTGCTGCAGAGTCTCTCTCTGCTGGGGCTGGTGGTATTGGGCAGCTTGGATGTTATGGCTCTCCACAAGTAGAGCTAGGCCCCAGGGAAAGATGATGGTGGTTGTAGTATCGTGATGCAAACGTAATGGGAATAATTCAGACCACACAGGGGCTGCGGTTTAACTTGTGCTTTACTCACTGGTTTGGAGTTGCTGCACCCTGGCTGGTGCTGGTCTCTACCAATCCAGTATTCCCTTTGTCCCAGTGCTGGTGTAGTGACCTGGTGAGCTTCACTGCCATGCACCTGTCTGTAGTTGGTGGGTCCCCGTGGCCTGAAGCGCTCTTGGGGTCCCCTCCTGTTGTCACTGTTTTTTCCTGTATGGCAGGTAGCTTGAATCACTCTGGGGGCGGACCTCTGTCCCCGTTCCCAGGTTCCCTCTTTCTCTTTGCTGCTGTGCCCCGGACACTAATGTTGATGAGGTCCTTGATGGTCCCCTCACCGGGCAGATTGTTAACAGGGGAGTATGTAGCGTCCTCCTGAACTAGGGTTCTGTACCCTGCTGGTGCTCGGTTCAGTGAGTACTCACACTGTACTCTCCCTGGCGACCGTACCCCTTTTTACGCAATCAGTCGCTTTACACTTTCCGTCTGTGTACTGACTTCTGACTTAAGGTCTTGCTGACTTCTGTCTGTCCGACTTCTGTCTGACAAGATGTCCATCTCTCATCACTTCACTGACTAGCCCCTCCTCCTCCCAGGTTTCTAACTGGTGGATTGGATGTGTCCCAACCAATGGGTGGCCATCCATAAGTTCCATATCTAGCATGTCACCCAGTCTGGGGAAAAGGGCGTGGATTTGTGTGTGTGCTGTGTTGTTTACCACCACTGGTCTTCCAGGAATCCGAGGTTAGCTGTAGTACCCTGTGGCACCTGATACTCAGGGGCGCCACAAACACATCACCAATTTTCTAAGCAAATTTATTTGTAAAGAATTTAGACAGAGGAGGGAAAAACAAAGCTATAGCTGAAGCTCACAGACCAACACAAAATAAACTATAGCTGGCATGAGAAGAAGAGTTCAACCAGCATTAATAGGAGAGAGTCAGAAGTGGTTGGCTTACCCACCACATGTGATCAAAGGAGCCTAACAAGCAGACCAGCAGAGTCTGCCTGTGTTGATGTCAGATACCAGAGAAACCTTTGGGTGGAGTGTCACAATCTGCAATGTGAACTGAGCCTGATGCCGTTTTACACAAACTTCGCTGACAGTCATGACGGTATCAGGCTCAGTTCACATTGCAGATTCTGACACTCCACCCAAAGGTTTCTCTGGGGTCTGACATCAACACAGGAAGACTCTGCTGGTCTGCTTCTTAGGCTCCTTTGATCACATGTGGTGGGTAAGCCAACCACTTCTGCCTCCCTCCTATTAATGCTGGTTGAACTCTTCTTCCCATACCAGCTATAGTTTATTTTGTGTTGGTCTGTGAGCTTCAGCTTCAGCTTTGTTTTTCACTCCTTTGTCTTGCAAATCCTTGCAGGGAGCACCTAGTCGGGGCCAAGTAAATTTATTTTGAAACGGTTCTTTCCATATTCAGGTTATGACTCCAGCAGTCACTGGAACCTTCAATATTTTACAAATTCTGCTGTAACCAATGCCATCAGTATGTTTTACAACAATAAGAATGTGAAGGTCTTGAGACAGCTCACTGGTTTTACCAATTATGAGAGGTTTCTTGTGTGGCAACTTGGTAATGAGACATGTTTTCATAGGCCATCAGTTGAACCGGCTGATATAATTTTTAACTAGGAGGCCGGATTGCTTTCTAATTATTGATAAATTTCAGCTAGTGTCAGGACTTTTGATGGTTGTTGGCATCTCTCTTTCTTCATGTGTGCGATACTTCTCCCTGTGTCATTTCTCATCATTACACATCACTAAATTGAAGAACATTTACGATTTGATTTCTTTGCCTGTGTAGATTGTATGGGGAGAAATTCATGTCAATAGCACCTTCAGAAATACAGTGGGTATGGAAACTATTCAGACCCCTTTAAATGTTTCATTCTTTCTTTCATTGCAGCCATTTGGTAAATTAAAAAAAGTTCATTTTTTCTAATTAATGTGCACTCTGCACCCCATCCCCATCTTGATAGAAAATAAAACAGAAATGTAGACATTTTTGCAAATATTTTTAAGAGAAACTGAAATATCACATAGTCATAAGTATTCAGCCCCTTTGCTCAGTATAAGACATGATCATAAGTATTTAGACCCTTTGCTCAGACACTCATGTTTAAGTCACATTCTGACCATTTCCTTGTGATCCTCCTTGAGATGGTTCTACTCCTTCATTGGAGTACAGCTGTGTGTAATTACACTGATAGGACTTGATTTGTCTATATACGACCTCACAGCTCACGCTGCACGTCACACCAAATGAGAATCATGAGGCCAAAGGAACTGCCCAAGAAGCTCAGAGACAGAATTATGGCAAGGCACAGATCTGCCCAAGGTTACAAAAGAATTTCTGCAGTAGTCAAGGTTCCTAAGAGCACAGTGGCCTCCATAATCCTTACATAGAAGAAGTTTGGATCACTAGAACTCTTCCTAGACCTGGCCGTTCAGCAAAACTGAGCAATCATGGGAGAAGAGTAGAGATGAGAAAACCTCTAGAAGCTCGGGTTCGGTTCGGTTCATCGAACGAAGCCCGTGTTCGAGTTCCCTTCGGCGAGCCGTTCGACGAAGCTCTCGAACCCCATAGAAAACAATGGGAGGCAATCACAAACACATAAAAACACATAGAAAACACCTCAAAGGTGTCCAAAAGGTGACAAACAACTCACAACACAAACACATGGGAAAGTGACAAGGACATATACTTATGCGAAAACAAAAGAGCTGGACAAGGAAAAAGAGGAGAAGACACAGATATAGGCATGGCATGCCCTTCTAAAATCATGTAAAACACAGCAAGGGGACTCCAACCAAAAATTGGGCCACAGACACCACTTCAGTGGCAGCACTTGTACCCCAGTTGTACACTTCACAGGTACATTTGCATCAAGCACATTCAAAAATACGCCATCCTTAACTGTCCCCGGGATGACACCGGTGTAGGTAGCAAAGTCTTTGCTGATCCATGATTTGTTCATCTTGGATAATTTTTAAAAACACAGCACGGGGACTCCAAGCGGAGTCTTTCTTTTTTCCAAAAATTGGGCCACACACACCACTTCAGTGGCATCACTTGGGCCCCAGTTGCAAACTGTGTGGAGACATGGGTCTCAGTGGGTGCTCTTGTCCACTGGCCCAGCCGCCTTTAGAAAGACAGCTCATCCCAACTGAACGCACGACCTCCTTAACCGTGGGTGGAACACTACTCAGACAACACAGGGTGAGGGAATCACAATATTAAGACTTTATTGGATCCCCAAAATATTAACAGCACATAACACATAACCAGCAAAACACAAATGTAACAGGCAACAGAGTCTCATCCTTTCGCTGGCTCAGCAGGGATTAGAATGTCCATGCCTCAGAGCTTCCAGGGCCACTTACTCCAATCCAGCAGCACCCTGCTTTCGTCGGGCACCCACCGAGAAAGGAATAGCGCCAGATTTAGGAAGCTGTGTGAGGTTTGCAAAGTCTGTAGCCAGGTGACCAAATTGTCCCAACCTGGGTTTCTTCCTTAAGTAGTCTCTGGTATGATGATATAATCCTAGCAGCCGGAGTCGAAATTCCTAGACTGTGGTTATGGTCTCCAACCGGAATCGGAGTCCCTAGGTTGAAGCCATGTAGCCAAGTGTTCCTCTAGTTGGAGACAAAGTCCATAGACCGAGTCCACAAGGTATCCTGGTTATGATCCTCTAGTCAGCTCCTAAGAGCTTAGACTGGATCATGCACATCCATCAACCACTGGTGACTTAAAAAAATCCCTTTTATAGCCATAACCTTCCCTTAGGAAAAACTGTGCCCTTATCAGATTGGTTGTACAAGGTTGCTTCTCTTATTGGATGAATTTCAAGCTGCATGGAAAATGTTCATTTAAATGATGTGGATAGAAAGACTGAGGATATCTACATGTAGTCTGCAAGTCACAGACTAGACAATGTGTCACGCTGTACTCTAAGATGTACAATAGCAGTACAGCGCAGTAATGTGGGACTGAGAGGATTCCTGAAACTATCTGAGAAGGTAGTTAGCTGGTAAACCACTAGGGGGCGTAAAAGTGGAGGAAACGTATGAGCAGGGAATTCCCTAGCAGAGGTAATACTAGTCAAGCTCACCAGATGGCAGTAGAATTGTCAGAAAGCCGTGTCACAACATGAGGTCTTGTAAGTACACAAGGGCAAAGTCTAAACATAGTCAGAGGGAAGCAAATAGTTAGTAGCCGGGAAATCAGAGCCTAGAAGCGAGGGGGAGTGGGAAGACAAGACAGAATAAAGGTAAACAGATAAGGAACGAACAGGGAGACAGCGGGAGAGACACTGATGGAAACAGACAACAGAGGAGGTTAACAGGACAGGTGAACACGGAGGTCAGGAGGGGGCAGGGCAGACAACAGGTCACTCAAGAGCAGAACACAGCAGAGCCAGAAGTATCACTGGCGAAGTCCAAGAGAAACAGTGCCCTAATAAAGCAGCCTGACCTCCAGAACGAGGCAGAAAGGATTAACCCCTAACGTGACTTGCATCAGAAGTGAAACTAAAAAAAAGGCTCAGCTCCAGCTGAGCCAGGAGTCAATCATGACAAAATGGCTACTAAGGTAATTTACATTAGATTAGCAATACACAACTACATTACAATGATTGCTCGGAAGGGTCTGGTCCCAAACAATAGTTTAGCAAACATGAGTTAACACACAGAAGAACAATACGTCTGGCTGAATTTTAAGAAACTTTAACCCCTGCTAGGCACTGAGTGTCCATGTCGTCACAAACTGGACAGGTTGATTTGCATCAAGCTCATTCAAAAATATGCCAGCCTTTACTCTCCCCAGGATGACACAAGGGTAGTAAAGTCCTTGCTGATCCATGACATGTTCATCTTGATGAGCGTTAGTCTGTCCACATTGTCACTGGACAGATGCATGCGCTTATCTGTCAGCACACACCCAGCAGCACTGAAGACGCGTTCAGAGACAACGCTGGCTGCGGGACACGACAAGATCTCCAAGGCATAAATGGCGAGCTCAGGCCATTTTTCAAGATTTGAAGCCCAAAATGAGCAAGGCTCCAGTTACAAAGTCATGGCATCGATGTTCATTTGGAGATACTCCTGTATCATCCTCTCCAGCCATTGACTATGTGTCAGACTTCTTGTCTCTTGTGGCCTTGCATTGGATGGTCTAAAAAAATTATGAAACAATTTCATAAAATTGCTGGTACCAGCACCAGATACGGTGTTGCTGGTACGGTTTGACTGATAATGATGAGACAGTCCCATGCTTGGCAAGTTACAACTGGGAGATTCACTCCGTGCACCACTGGTGTTTGGTGGAAAAGCCGAGCTAAGATTGAGTAACAGCTTCTGCTGATACTCCTGCATACGTGCGTCCCTTTCTATGGCTGGAATTATTTGACCAAATTTGAACTTGTACCGGGGATCTAATAGTGTGGCAACCCAGTAGTCATCATCACTTCTAATTTTGACAATACGAGGGTCATGTTGGAGGTAGTGCAGCAAGAAGGCGCTCATGTGTCTTGCGCATCCCTGTGGACCAAGTCCTTGCTGTGTTTGTGGCATAGAGGTGCTAACCGTGCTTTCTTCTGCTGACATCTCCTCCCAACCTCGTTCAACCGAAATTTGACCAAGGTCTCCCTCATCTGCTGAGTCTTCCTTGTCCATCGAGAGTTCGTCCTCCATTTCTTCATGGTCTCCTGCACATTCCTCAACATTTTGGCTGCTACCATGCTCCCTTGTTAATCCCTCTCCCCCACCGTCCTATGCCTGCCGCCTTGGTGATGCTGAACGTCTGGACCTTGTAGATGTTGGTATCCCTTGCGCATATGAATCCTCCTGTACTTCCTCCCCTTCCTCTTGTCCCTCCCCCTGACTCCCAATAGTGTTTAGCGTGTGCTCCAGGATGTAACTGACTGGAATCGTCATGCTGATAATGGCATTGTCAGCGCTAAACATATTCGTCGCCATGTCGAAACTGTGCAGAAGGGTGCATAGGTCCTTGACCTGAGACCACTCCAGCAGCGTGATCTTCCCCACCTCTGCATCTCGTTGACCCAGGCTATACGTCATAACGTATTGCACCAGGGCTTGGCGGTGCTGCCACAGTCGCTGTAACATGTGGAGAGTCGAATTCCAGCGTGTTGGCACATCGCATTTCAGGCAATGAACCGACATGCCGAAAGACTTCTGGAGCGATGCAAGTCGCTCAGCTGCGGCGGTTGAACGGCGGAAGTGAGCAGAGAGTGACCGTGAACTCTGCAGAAGCCCATCTAGGCCGGGATAGTGGGTTAAAAATTGCTGGACAACAAGGTTCAACACGTGAGCCATACAAGGCACGTGTGTCACCTTGCCCCGGCGAAGGGCCGCACCCAGGTTTGCAGCATTGACGCACATGGCCTTCCCTGGCTGCAGGTTGAGTGGAGACAACCATTTACGAAACTCACTCGCAAGAGCTGACCACAACTCCTGCGCTGTGTGACTCTTATTTCCAAGACATTTCAAGGTAAAGACCGCCTGATGCCGTTGAGCTCTGCTGCCAGCATAGTAAGGAGGTATGCGGGATTCCTTGTGTGCAGTTACAACGCGGGTGGCCTGACCAGGCAGGCTTGGGGTGGAGGTGGAGGACCCAGACGAGGTTGAGAAGGCAGAAGCAGTGGAGGAACTTCTACATAAAAAGGATTGATGCACAAGTCGTGGGGACAGCATGACTTGTTCAGCAGACCCTTCTCCATCTCTCACCATAGTTACCCAGTGCCCAGTCAGCGACGCCCCTGTCCATGCTTACTGGTCCAAGTATCGCTGGTGAAATGAACCCGGTCACACACAGAGTTTCTCAAGGAAGCGGTGATGTTGTGTGCGACATGCTGGTGTAGCGCAGGTATACCTTTCTTGGAGAAGTAGTGGTGAGTGGGCATCTGGTACTGGGGCACTGCAACGGACATAAGGTCTCGAAAATCCTCTGTGTCCACCAGGTGGAAAGGCAGCATTTCGGTAGCCAAGAGCTTACAGAGGGATAAAGTCAACCTCTTAGCTTTGTCATGGCTCGGAGGAAATGGCCTTTTATTTGTCCACATCTGAGGGACAGAGATCTGGCTGCTTTGTGGAGACAGTGGTGAGTAGGGTGTCCCTGGAAAACTGCAGGTCTGTGAGGAAAGTGCAGGCAGAGACATGATGTTGCCTTCATCCAAAGTTGGTGCTCTCGATGTCTGAGAGAGCTGTACACCAGCACTTGTTTCCCCTTCCAAACCAACTGACGATCTACCAAGCAAACTGCCTGTTGCGGTTCAAGTGGTGGACGGTCTGCGTGGAAAACCAGTAGTGACAGCTGTCCCCACAGTCATAGAAGATGAATAGCGCGTGGAGGAACTTGAAGGGGCAGACGGTGTTTGGCCCGCTCCGCTAGGCTGCATTGCAGAACGGTGAGCTTCCCACTGGGACTTATGCTTGTTATTCATGTGACGATTCATGGAAGAAGTTGTCAAACTGGTGAGTTTTTGGCCTTCACTTATAGATTGCCGACAAATTTTACAGATCACATGATTTGGGAGATCCTTTGCAAGGTCAAGTAAGGACCAGGCTAGGCAAGGCTTAGAGGCTATGCGACCTGCAGAGCCTCCCCAACTTGTGCTCCGAGGCAGAGTTGTGGCTGAGGATGCAGTTGTAGAAGTGCTTCCAGTACTCCGACTCTGTCCAGGAAGGCGCAAGGTAACTTCGTTGTCAGTTGCATCCTCCTCCACCACCTCTGGTGACCTCCTCGAGTGCCTGACTGTGGGTTGACAGTAAGTGGGATCTAGAACTTCATCATCAAGCGTTGTGTTTGCACTCCCCTCGCCCTCAGACCTAACCTCGTCCTGCCCTGACTGAATAGTTAAGTTGTCATCCCAATCAGGTATCTGCGTCTCATCGTCATCAGTATGTTCCTCATTGTCTCCACCAACAGGTGTTACAGCTTGGGAATGAGGGTGTACATTATGCTCAGAAACTTGGTCATCAGGGCTAGAATCTGAGTCACAAAGCTTCTGGGCATCACTGCAGACCATTTCCTGGTCTGTACTCACTGTAGCTTGGGAGCAGACCTCTGATTCCCAGGGTATAGTGTGACTGAACAGCTCTGCAGACTCAGCCATCTCTGTTACACTTTACTGTGCAGGGCGGGTGGACACTTGAGAGCTGGGAGAAAGTAAGTGTGATTGGGGTGACAACTCAGAGGACTGTTGTTTTTTGGATGTTGAAGTTGATGTGGAGGAGAGGGCACTTATTGGAGCAGTTGAGATCCATTCAAGCATGTTCTTTTTTTGTGCATCATCTACTTTTTTTACAGTTGTTCGGGTCCGTAAAAAAGGGAGCACATCTGATTGTCCACGGAAAGTAGTAGACATCTTACTTTTGCTGGAAGATGGCCTTTCTTCAGCAGATGTTAATGGAGCTTTCCCACCTTCCCCACGGACACAAACATTTTTCCCTTTTCCAACACGCCTGTTCCCCTTTCCACCAGCATCTGTCCTTTTGCCACTCATTTTGTTAGCAACAAGATTGGCCACTTAAAATGTGGATGCAAAAATTGAGAGGTGGTGTAGATTGCAGCGGTGGTCTAGCTTTATTGACAGCTGAAGAACCAACACTGACTATCCCAGACAATTTTAGTATGCCCCTAACAGTGGCAGCACAGTTTGCAAATAAAATAGCGTGGCAAAAGTGTGCAGGTGGGTACAGTGCCCGGGTTCTGTGGGTCAATGGACAGGAAAGGAACACTAACGTAGTATTCCAGACACTTTTAGTATGGCAGAAAAAGTGTCAGCTCTTTTCGAAAATAAAATAGCGTGGCAAAAGTGGGCAGGTGGGTACAGTGCCCGGGTTCTGTGTGTACCAGGACAGGAAAGGAAGCCTCACTTTCTATCCCTCCTAATGATGAAATACAGCAAGGAATTTCCTGAGCTGAGGTAGCCAGACGCTGTTATCTAAAGCCCTACACAGCGTTTGCACGGACCTGCCTAGCAGCTATGGCTATGAACGCCTGGAAATCAGCCCTGAAAAGGGCTGAAATAACAAGCAGTCCCTAATCCCTACAGTGCTGTGTAGCTTGCACTATGTCTATAGCGCACACAGCAGGATTGGCGGCAGCAGCGGGAGCGGTGACTGTCACCCACACGCAGAAGGCAGATAATGGCGCCGTGAGAGAAAATGGCCGTATTTATAATGCAAGGACATGTGATATTCACAGCCTATGACACATGCCCTTGCTTGTCTGGCAAAAATCCATTTAGCTGTGTGTGTGTCTGTGATTGGCTGACATCCTTGCCTGCTCCTCTGCACGCGCGCTTAGGAAAAAAAAAATGGCGATCGGCATTCTCTCAGCAGTGCACCACAGATCTAAACTGCATCCCCCCGCACACTATATGCTGAAATTTGATAATAGCGTGAATCACAGTGAGTCACACTATTACAGTGAAAAGCCAGCTAGTAACCAGCTAGGCTTTTGGCTGATCGAACCATTCTCGAACGTAACTCGAGCTATCGAGCTTTTAGCAAAAAGCTTGCGTTCGAGTTCGATCTCGAGCACCCCCAAAATCACTCGTACATGAAATTGGCGAACCTCGAACATCGCTCAACTCTACAGAAGAGCCTGGGTGAGAGGTAAAGAAGAACCCAAAGATCACTGTGGCTGAGCTCAAGAGATGCAGTAGGAAGATGGGAGAAAGTTGCACAAAGTCAACTATCACTGCAGCCCTCCACCAGTCGGGCCTTTATGGCAGAGTGGCCCGACGAAAGCCTCTCCTCAGTGTAAGACATATGAAAGCCTGCATAGAGTTTGCAAAAAAACATATGATGGACTCCCAGACCATGAGAAATAAGATTCTCTGGTCTGAAGAAATGAAGATAGAACTTTATGGTGATAATATAGAGAAAACCAAGCACTGCTCATCACCTGCCCAATACAATCCCCACAGTGAGACATGGTGGTGACAGCATCATGCTATGGGGGCAAGGAGAGAATGACTGATTGCAATTGAAGGAAAGATGAATGTGGCCAAGTACAGAGATATCCTGGAAGAAAACCTTTTCTAGAGTGCTCTGGACTTCAGACTTGGCCGAATGTTCACCTTCCAACAAGACAATGACAAAGGAGTGGCTTCAGAAGAACTCTGTGACTATTCATGACCGGCCCAGCCAGAGGCCTGACCTAAACCCAGTTGAGCATCTCCGGAGAGACCTGAAAATGGTATCCACCAACATTCACCATCCAACCTGATGGAACTGGAGAGGGTCTGCGAGGAGGAATTGCTGAGGATCCCCAAATCCAGGATCCAAGAAGGCTCATGTCTGTACTAGCTCAAAAGGGAGGGTGCCTCTACTCAATACTATACTAATAGCAAAGGGGCTGAATACTTATGACCATGTGTTAGTTCAGTTTTTCTTGTTTAATAAATTTGAAAACATTTCTACATTTCTGTTTTTTTCTGTTAAGATGAGGGTTGGGGTGCAGCGTATTCAGTAATGAGAAAAAAAATACAAAATGGTTTCTGATGAAATAAGAGTGAAAAATTTAAAGGGGTGTGAATACTTTCTGTACCCACTGTTTATTTACTTAGAAAATAGGTGACGTGTTCAATACTCATTTCACCCACTGTAAACCCATCTGCATTGCCCAAATTGAGCAGAAATAGAGCCAAATAGAGACAAAAATTACTCAGGACACATCAGGAATTATTATTATAATGGGAGTGATGGGGATGACATCATGCAGTTTCCCCTTCATCTCCAGGACTGCATTCGGGGAGACCCCGCAGGTACCCCTTCCTGTCTCAGAATCAGCTGATGTCTTTTTGGTGTTTCTTCACTCATCCTTGATGTGTCATTTGCTTCTTGTGTTTGGAAACTTCTCTTTCCTGACTCTGTGAAGATATAAACCATGTAAGTAGATGATTTATGTGTGCGAGCAGCATAGACGAAGCGCGAGGAGATGAAGAGATTCCATGCACCGGCTCTTCTGCTTTTACTCCTGGGTAAGTCAATCTTTAGCATTTATTCTCTCATGTAGCTTCCAATAATGGAAAGTCACTAGACTTTAATGTCCTTCTGTTCATTAACTTGTGGTCCAGACGTGACGGCAATGTGAGTCCCCGGGACTGAACATCATATGGTGAGTTTATGGTGGGTGGGTGCAAGTGAATGAACCCAACTAGCCAAAGACCCAAGGTCTAAACCTAACCAATTCTCAACAATCAGTGTGTTATATGGGGGGGTCCCAGAGGCCTATCCCCACCATTGAGCGTGTCATGTTTTTTAACCCCACTAATAATATAGTGCACAGAAAATCCCACCCTATAGATACTAAATAACAGTCCCACACAAAATCTACTCAATATCGCTGTACTGCCAAAATCAATACTCCTATTGTCACGGGCGGAGGGGTGGGAACGCCGCTCGCCTGGAATCGCTGGCGCTCGGGTCCGGTGCTTCTGCTCCTCGGTGGCTCGAGAACGGGGCCGGACCCGGGGCTCGAGCAGCGCCTCCTCGCCCACGAGTGAAAAGGGGAGGTTTTTGGTGGGTGTTTGGGGATGTTGGTCGTGACGCCACTCACGGGTTGTGGTGATGGTGGGCACCACTGCTGCTGGTGACGGGGGATCCCGGGTGCGATGGCGGAGAGCAGCTGAGGTGTTGACCCCTCCGCGGGTAGGGGCTGTTGGTCCCGGGGCCCCGGTTGGGGAAGTAGGGAGGAGGTATAGGTACAGGTGCCGAGGCGGGGAGGCAGCGTGGGCGCGGGTGCAACGTTGTGGTGCAATGCGGTGCCGGATGGCACTGTTGTACTCACTCAGACACAGAAGGACAGAGTCTCTGGTAAACCAAACGGCTGGATGGATGGGGCCCACAGCCGGCTGCGGTGTTCTCACTCTCCCCGGACGGGTTGATGGCGGCTGTCGTTTTCCGGCACCTGTGTAAATGTATTTGACTCCTATGGCTTCCCATGGGTAGTCCGCTCCCCGGCGTGTAGGTTTCGGGAGAGCCCGTTTGCCCGCAGACACTGGCCCTTGGATCTCTGGCCCTTGCCGGTGGCACTTTTACCAGGACGGGTTGGGCTGTTGCCTTCTGATGGATCTTAGGTGAGAATGAATCCCTGAGGTCCAGACCGCAATCAGAGAATTTGACCTTTACGGTGGCTCCCAGCCTGGTCGGGGTCTGAGTACCCTGCCTTGGTGCTTGGCTTCAATCTGCTCCCTGGTTCGGTACCGGCAGGCCACCGCCTGACCCCGGTCCTACGGTTCCGCTGACCTACACCAACTCCTGCAGACGGCCACCACCGTCTGCCGACCTTGCTGAACGTGCTTGGGCTCCAACCCAGACACCAACAGTTTTCACTCCTCTCACTTTCACTGTCTACCACAATCTAACTGCTCTATTTTCCCGCCTCCAGGCCTGTGAACTCCTCGGTGGGTGTGGTCAACCGCCTGGCTGCGCCCCACCTGGTGTGGACATCAAGCCTGGAGTGTGGCAACAAGGGTTTGATTGACTGGTGTCACCTACCCAGGGGAAGGGTGTGTGTGTGTTGTTAGTGTACTGTGACCCCTGGGGGTCCAGGACGTCACACTATCAGTAGGGACAGAATGTATTTATGATGACTTCGCTACCCCTGGAGTATGTAGAATTAGTGCCTCCTCTCCGATCGTCATCCCCCTAAATCTGCATTAAAGGATTTCTATCAGGGCGTTTCACCTCCTCCGTTATGTATATGCTATTGTTATCCAATAATGTAGAGCGTTCCTTGTCTAGTGTTCTATAATAAACGTTGCTTAGTGCTCACCTCCTTGGATCGGGGCGAAAACGTTTTGCAACTTTAATTTCTGCAGTTTATAAACAAAACTGAACCGTTTTCTCCTCTGATGTTTCACATTCATGGATATTTGGAGCTGATGTTTCCTTCATTGACTTTTTACCCAATCACAAAAACTAAATTGGAACCTAAGTCAAGTCCAATGATCCAACCAGGTCCCCATTTATGAGCCTCCTCGTCTGGGAGATCTAAAGGAACTGTGGTAGGGACAGTCTGATCGGAAAAAGCAGAAGCTTCAGATGAATTACGGCTTCAGTTGCTTCACAAGTCGCTGGCCCGATGCCACCAGCACCTCTGCTGCATGTCTCATCATTTCCTTCTGGTTTTTCTGTTACTTTTTTATTGTCTTTTCATTACTCTTACGTTTCCTTTCTATTTTATTCCATAAACGCCTTAAACATATCCCAATCTGATGTAAGGTGGAGGAGCTTTGCTTATTGACTGAGTGACAAGGTTCATCCACTCTGTGGATTTCATTTCCACAGGCATTGCTAATTAAGCACCATACTTGGATCTGGTCCGCCTTTATCAATGGTTGCTGTCTGGCACTGGGAGGGTCAGTTCTGATATAGTCCTGGTATGTGTAGAGCTTGCTCCACATGCTGGGACCTGGGCTGGCCTCTATCCACAATTGCCTCTTTTGCAACATAGAAGCGGCTATATACAGGTTACAGGTATGTGTGCTCCATTATGGTTCTGCTTTTAACTTTATCTAGGAGGCCGCATGGCACATGAAATACAGAATGTAGAGTAGGACCCCCCTATTGAGATTTGCTGTGACGTTGGCAGGGGTGGCTCAAAGAATTGATCAATTATTTGCTAAAAATCTCATTTATATTACAGTACAGTTGGAATAAATCTGTGAATTTGCACTTTTTATATGATGCATGCCATTTTCAGATCGTGCTGGCTCCTCTCTCTTTGGATTTCATGCCAGATCAAGAATTAGCAGACACAGGCAGGTGCTGGCCAGTTTCAGTCGGAGGCAAGTGTAGCATCCAGGGGGCAGCGGTGGTCAGGCATGGTAGTCTCATTTACCTGCGTTACTCGTCACCTGGCTGGTGTGATGATCTGGGATGTCACGGTGGTCTGTCCGGCTTTGTGCCTCGAGGTGTACACCAATAAGGAGGGTAGATGATAGGGGTAGTAGTAGGATGAATGTCGTGACACCACCTGTAGTATGCGGCCAGGGAATTAGCCGCCGCTGCTGTCGCTGTCCTCTGGGGTGGATAGTAGTAGTGTCGCTGGCGGAGGGGACGCGCTCGCCACGCTCGGGTCCGGGGCTTCTGCTGCTACTCGGTGACTCGAGCGGTGGGCCGGACCCCAGGACTCGAGCAGCGCTCCTCACCCGTGAGTGAAAAGGGGTGGTTTGTTTAGGGAGATAGTTCGTGACGCCACCCACGGGTCGTGGTGATTATTAGCACCACCGCTGCTGGTGACGGGGATCCCGGGAGCGATGGTAGGGAGCAGCTAGGATGTTGTCCCCTCCGTGGGTAGGGGTTGGTGATCCCGGGGCCCGGTGGTGTAACGGGGAGGCTGGATCGCTGGGGGTGCAGGGTTGCAAGGACAGCGCGGCGCGGTGCCGGATGGCACTGGTGTACTCACTCAGACAGTCAATGACAGAGTCTCTGGTAAACCAAACGGCTGGATGGACGGGTCCCGCAGCCGGCTGCAGTGTTTGTGCTCTCCCCGGACGGCTGATGGTGGCTGTCTTTCCCTGCACCTGTTAGAATGTTCTGACTCCTGTGGTTGCCCACCGGTAGTCCGCTCCCCGACGTATAGGTGCCGTAGGAGCCCGTTTTTCCTGCAGGCGCTGGCCCTTAGATCTCTAGCCTATGGCGGTGGCTGTATATCCTCTCGGTGTGGACTGTTGCCTTCTGTCGGGTCTTGGTTGTTGGGAAACCCCTGGGGTTCCGGTCACACTTGGATTTAACCATTGTCGGCGGCTCCAAGCCTAGTCGGGGTCCGATGGCCCTGCCTGTGTGCTTAGCTTCACTCCGCTCCCCGGTTCGGTACCGGCGGGCCACCGCCCAACCCCGGTCCTACGGTTCTGCAGAGATTCACTAACTCCTGCAGACGGCCACCACCATCTGCCAACCTTGCTGTTTGTGTCTGGGCCCCTACCCAGACACAGACAGTTTGTTTCCTCTCGCTTTCACCTCCAAAACTCATCTGTCACTTTTCCCGCCTCCAGGCCTGTGAACTGTGTGTGTGTGTTGTTATGTCCGTGACTACCTGGCTAGTCCAGGGCGTCACAGTAGCAGCCAGAGATGGTATCACTCCCCACAGGTGGAGCGGGCCCTGGGGAGGAAGATGAGAGGCGTAATGATGGCCTTTAGCGCCAAGGCGTGACGTGGCACCGCCAGTAAGGCCTCTGCCACACTCACGTGAAATTCACGAACGTGGCGCAAGACACGTATTTCCCCTGCGTGTTGCGTGCAGGTAAGTACGTGTCTCTGGTACGTGCGGGCCACGTGTGTTCTACGTGTGCTATCCGCGATAGCACACGTAGAACCGGTAATTTGCATACTCACCTGATCCTTCCTGCTGTCCATGGTGCTGATCTTCTGTCTCCAGCCCTCCCGTCTCCCCGCTGCTGCTGCTGCCAGGCAGTGAAGTGAATATTCAATGAGAATAATGAGCGGCGGTCGGCAGCAAGAGGCAGCAGCGGCAGAGACAGGAGGGCAGGAGAAGGTGAGTTAAGGTTTTGTTTTTTTTTCACTGACACGTGTGTTTTCTCCGGCGCGTGTCACACGGGACCGCATCCACACTACACCCGTGTGGTACGGGTGCGGGCCATGTGACACCCATGCTGCGGGAGAAAACACTGACATGTCAGCGCTTTGAAAAACGCACACACGTACAAACGCACACGGACACACGTTTCGTGTGGTTTTACGTGTGTGTGCCTGCTACAATAGCGTAGCATTGTTAACGTGTCTCCGTGCCGCCGGTACGTGTAAAAATTGACAAACATGTGCCGGCGGCACGGATGTGTGTTGCAGGCCTAACAAAGAGTCCAAACCAGTTGCTGTGGTTCCAGGGGTTTTACTTCAGTCTTTAGTGCCGCTCACCCAGGTAATACCGTCGAACCCGGATCCTTTCAGAGGTCAGTCCGGTGTGGTGCTTGGTGAGTTCCTTCCTCCTAGTGCTGTGTCTGTTGGATCTCCATGGCTTGAAGCTACTTGAGGACCCCAATTCGTCTCGAGTAGTACTTTTGTTCCTATTAGCAGGTGCCACGGCTCCACACTGGAGCCTGGTGCTGTCCAAGGCCACGGATCCTATCTTGGCACTGTGTTTCGGGCTCTTTGTGACCAGGGAAGCATGAAACCTCCCTGTCCCGGCAGATTCTGGAAAACCAACTTGGAGAATGATCTTCCCTAGGGTCCTGCACCCTGCGTGGTGCCGGTTCGGAGGGAGCAATGAAGCTCTCCCTTCGGCAATCGTGTAAACTCCTCTGCCCCACCGGAGCACCAGTGAGACACGTCTACTCCTGTTCTCTCCTGCTGGAGAACTCCCCTAACTGTTGTGTTGGTTCCTAACTCCTCCCTAAGTGGATTCCCCTCCCCAGGACCCTGTCACTAGTGGTTGGTGCCCCCATGTTTGAAGGCATCCTTATGACTCTACCCTAGCCCGGTCCCCATTGGGGAGGGTAACCTGGTTGTGTATTTGAGTGTGTAAGTGGTTTAACCGGTACCAACCTCTTCTGGATCAGGTGCAATGCTCTGTGGTGACTGAACCCTCATGGGCACCACACAAGCACACTTTACTGGGCCATGTGTAGTGACCCATCATTAACCAGTTCACCGCTGCATTCCTTAGAAAGGCAGCAGAGGTGAATGTTTTAAAAGACAGATTGTTTTCATCTTGGTATGCACGTATTTCATGGCTGCAGAGTCAATGTAAAGGTGAGTGCAACGTTGTTTTCAGGCAGATCAAACTAGGCACACTCTGAAAAGCGCCACAAACCCTCCGCTAATGATGAACATAGTGCACAGCAATGTAAAGCAACATTGCTGTGCACTGTTCCTTCTTTTGTTGATTCTTTTAAGCATATAACACTATAGAGACCTGAACTTAAGTGCTGTAAAATAGTCCTAATAAGAGTTAGGGGGCTGCAAACGGAAGCAAATGGGCGTAAGAGCAGAACAGTTATAAATACAGTGTTTCCCAAAGACAACATGGCTGTCAGACTGCTGCACTCGCCCTATGTTTAAACAGAATTATTAGTCCCTGCTTCCACTACCCACCCTCTGTGCCAGCATCTGTGCATATGGTTGCAGTCAGTCTGCTGTATTGATGTGTAACAATAAATAAATAATTTAAAAAAAATGATGTTGGGTCACCCACTATTTGGATAGCCATCTAAAGCTAAAGCAGCAACTGATATCAGGCTGGGAAGGGGCCAATATCCATGGACCTTCTCAGCCTCATAATACCGGCCCCCAGCTGTCAGCTTTACCTTGGCTGGTTAGCAAAAATAGAGGGGACCACACACTTAAATAAATAAATTACAGACACAGGAAAAAAATATTTTATTTTACAAAATACTCCCCAACTCCTTCATTCACCAATTTATTAAAAACAAACAAACAAACAAAAAAAACATGAAGATCCGATGTAATTCACGGAATGAGATGGAGTCCAATAATGGGAACCTGAGACACATAATGAAAGAGATTAAATAAATAAAAACAAGACAGTCATTGGTTCACCACTTTATTATTGTGAGGATTGGAGGGTAGGTACTGGGAGACTAGGTCACAGATGTAGGGAGGAGACAGGTGGTGGATGGCTTTGTAGGTCATGGTTAGGGTTTCAACTTGAGTCATTGGGCAATGGGAAGCCAGTGAAGGGATTGGCAGTTAGGGGAGGTCGGGGAGTAGTGGGGGACAGATGGATTAGTTGGATAGCGTACTGTAGAATAGATTGTATGGGTGCGAGACTGTTTGAAAGGAGGCCACAGAGCAGTGGGTTGCAGTTGTCCAGGTGGGAGATAATGAAAGCATGCACTAGTCTTTTTGCAGCTTCTTGGGAAAGGAATGTACGGATCCGGGAAATATTTTTCAGTTGGAGGTGGCAAGAGGTGAAGAGGGCTTGGATGTGTGGCCTGAAGGAGAGAGTAGAGTCGAGAGTCACCCCAGGTAGCGAGCACGTGGCACTTGGCAGAGTGACCAGTCATTGACTTTGATGGATAGGTCTGTTGGAGGCGTTGAGTGAGGAGGAGGAAAGACAATGAATTCTGTTTTGTCCATGTTAAGTTTTAGAACTTGGGCCGAAAAGAAGGGTGAAATAGCAGACAGACATTGTGGGATTCTGGTTAGTAGGGAGGTGATGTCAGGTCCAGAGAGGTAGATCTGCGTATCATTAGCGTAGAGATGATACTGAAAGGCGTGGGCCTCTATGAGCTGTCCCAGGCCAAAAGTTGTAGATGGAGAACAGCAGGGGTCAAAGAATTGAACATTGGGGGACACTGTGAGTACACCAACACCATCCAGTTTAAAACCTCCAGGTTACCCTCCGCCACACTATCCCACCTGTACCGGGGCCCCGGGTCAACATAATATCCAGCTGCCCCACTCCATCAGGCCCGGGCACCACTTCCAGCGGCAGCGGCGGTGCCACCAAAATCACCACATACCACGGGTGGCGTCACTGTCAAACCTTCCCTACAATTCTAAAACCCCTTTTTCATTTGTGGGCGACGGATGGGTGCTCAGGCCCGGATCCGGCTTCCCCTTGAGCCACCGCAACAACCAAGGATCCGAGCGTCTCGAGCAGCCTCCCTTTGCTGTGGTCTGTCCCCTGCCCGCAACACATACACTTACCACCATTCCATCTCCTGTTTAGCCCTTTCAACGGTGACATCATGGACACATGACCGTCCCACAATTGTGATGTCACCAAAGGTCTTCAAGCAGTCTCCACATTGGAAGCTACACTGATAATGCTATTATTAGCTCTTACTGTAAACACTTTAGACACCCAAGGGAGTAGGGACCCTGGGAAACTGCCCAGAGTGCCCCACCATAATGCCAGCACGGACCACCAGAAACCTTCAATGTATATGTCGCGCCCCTGAGGCTTCAGTCGCCACAGTGCACTGCACCTCATTTAAGGTGCAGTATTCATCTTGGGTAAGGAGAGGGTTAATCACCGATGATCCTTGCTGCTACAACTATCCGCCACGGAGGACAGCGATAGCAGCGGCGGCTACCTGGTTGTGTACTGCAGGTGGCGTCACAAGACAATCATCCTCACCCTCATCCACTACTACCCTCATTCCTCTCCATCCCATCCATCCCTTCCGTGGACACCTCGGGGTCACGAAACTGGGCAGGCCACCCGTGACATCCCCCTGACCCTACACCGCCCGACGACGAGTATTCCCCCAGGCCCCGTGGGGTGCTCCTGTGACGCCCTGGACTAGCCAGGTAGTCACAGGTAGACCCCCTGCACAAACACCAGCCCCTAATAAGGTGACAGCAGCCAACCTACAAAACCCTTGTCACCTCCCTCCGGGTTTGATGTTCACACCAGGGGGCGGAGCCAGGCAGTTGGCCACGCCCACCGAGGAGGACCCAGGCCCTAAGGCAGGAAAAACAGAGTAGATGAGTTTGGACAGTGAAGTGGAGTGGAGGTCAAGTGCAGACCTGTGTCCAGGTCTGCCACAGTCTAACACACGGTGTCTGGGTTGGAGCCCAGTCACCTCTGGCAAGGAGGCAGACGGTGGTTGCCGCCTGCAGGAGCCGGCAAGACGGCTGGTGGAACCGTAAGGGACCGGGACAGGGTAGTGGCCCACCGGAACAGAACCGGGGAGCCAACTGGAAACCAGAGCACCAGGAGGGTACTCAGACCCAGAACGAGGTCCAGAAGCCACTGGACCACGTCGACTTCACTGATTGAGGTCTGGACCTTATGTCCTTTCCCATCCCAAGATCCAAAAGACGGCAACAGCCCACCGAGGGGGATAAAAAGCCACCGCCCAGGCAGAGAGATCCCACGGGCCAGCGCCTGTGGGCAAACGGGTTCCCCGACACACAGCAAGCCGGGGAGCGGATTACCGTTGCTGAAGCATAGGCAGTCAAATTCTACTAAAGAGGTGCAGGAGAAAGGTGGGAACCTGAGAAAGTGGCACAGCGCAGCTGGCTGCGGGCACCGACCACCATCCTTTTTGGTTTACCAGAGACTCCGGTGTATCTGTCATAGTGAGTACAACAGTGCCCTCGGGCCGCGCACCGCACCACACCACACCACACCATCATATCGTGCCCACACCTCGCAAATCATCGGGCCCCGGGACCATCACCCCCTGCCCACGGAGGGGTCAACACCAGGCTGCATAACACCGTCCCCGGGAGCCTAGTTATCGGCAGCGGTGATGTCCATATTCACCACAACCGGTGGGTGGCGTCACGAACTAAAAACACCACGGCTCCGGCCGTGAACCTCCCCACCGAAGTCCCTACACGTAGCGCCAAACTCCTTTCAGAGCGACGTGACCCCCGGGTCCGGAGGCGCTCGAGCCACCCACCAAACGAGCATGGATCCAAGCGGCTCGCGGCCGAGCGCAGGCGGTACACATCATATACATGGGGGACATTGGTTACATCTGGGGGTTATCCATTTCAGAGATCAGTGGGTTCTTTTGTGACAAAGCCTTGGTGATCATACATGTTACATAGAAGTATAAAGATTAAAATGATAAAGTGATTTCCGGCTGAGAATTTATATGGTGTCTGCTACACTCAGGTTGCTTTGCACTCGGCTTTACTGAAGACTTTGATGAAGATGAGGATTTTGATTATGATGAAGAGAGCAATGATGAAGGTAAATATGAAATGAAAAACTGTTGTTTTGCTGATTACTTTGATGATGTGGATGATAATTATGATGATGGTGCGATGGTGGTGAGGATAATGGTATCTGTGGAGACACGAGGGTCAGGGCTGATCTCATCCGCTGGCCTGGCTGTTTTTAGAAGATTGCATGGACCAGGGCTCATCCCGCTGAACACCCGTTCTCTGTCCCCGTGGGCAGAATACTACCCAGACAACACAAGGTGAAGGCACCATTATCCGGTAAGACTCTATTTGGTCATTAACAGACAACAGCACATCATACATTATTAGCAAGGACATGAAATGGTGCAAGTGACAGAGTCTCACCTTTCTGCTAGCTCACCAGGGATTAGAACCTTTGGGAATTTGGGGAATCCAGGGCCATTACCCCAACCATCAGCATGCTTCTTTTGGCAGGCATCCACTGAGAGCAGATAGCAGCGAGCTTAGGAGGCTGGCAGAGCTCAGCTTGGGTTCTCCAAACAAATTTATGAGCCCAATGTTGTGCAATGGAGCAGTTCTGTAATCCTCCAGCTGAAATTATGAAACCAAGGCGCAAGTCCTGTAAAATAATAGTGTTGAAAGCAGCACCCTGCTTTTTATATCCCTCAGCTCCCATATCAGCACATTGTGTCCCACAGGATAGGGAAAGCTAAACATGACTGTTCCCTCATTGTGCATTAGTTCAATTAGAAGGCGTAATTGACCTCCAGATAATTCAGAGTAGTACACTGCAGGGGGCTGATGCAATCTGTAATCAGCAGGCAGTCCACATATTAGCATACAAAATGCGCACTGGACAGTGAAACATGAAAAAATGGCCCATGTCACTCGACTTACTGAAGAAAGGAATAGTATGTCTGGCATAATTAAGAATAGTTCACCTCCGCACAAGGGGCCAGAGTTGTCACAATACCTGTTTTCACTTCGATGAGTACGTTGATATGTGTAATAAAATGAAAGATAATGATAAAGATGATGATGAAGATGTGAGGTGGTGATGATGAGGATAGCGCTGTTGAAGCTAAAGGTGACGTTGATTACCGTGAAGATTAAGATGATGCTGTGGTTGATGATGATGAGTATAATGATATTGATGATTTTCAAAAACATTTATGTATTATTATCTATGTAGGGATGTATTGAATGTCTGATAACCTGGTGCTTTGTGCTTCTTTTCTCTAAAGAAAACACAGACATATCTCTGTTGGATGCCATACGTTTATTAATACCATTCCTTAATATGTCCAAGAAACCCAATAAGGAGAATGGTGGGAATCCCAAAAAGGAGACTGGTGGGAATCCCAAAAAGGAGACTGGTGGGAATCCCAAAAAGGAGACTGGTGGGAATCCCAAAAAGGAGAATGGTGGGAATCCCAAAAAGGAGAATGGTGGGAATCCCAAAAAGGAAAATGGTGGGAATCCCAAAAAGGAGTGTGATGAGAAAAAGCCAAACAAATGTGAAGAAGAAAGAAGACCTGTTGCGGATTTGCCCATGCCACGGTATGTAGAGCAGGGAGACTGTCATGAGGCGTCCATGTTCCGTCACATCGTATCACTGTCCTCCCCGTCTCTGTCTATGACTATTAGGATTATTTACATCACCTATAAGAAATTTTCACAATAGGAAAGAAATCTGAGAGTGATGTGAGTAAACCGTCCCTATGTAAGGATTACACCTTCCTTATGTGTCACAGATAAGGTCTTTATGATTTTGAGATCATGCAGTACACCGCTCTACAAAATGGCATTAAGCATCCGTAGACTGGAAATGGAAAAGCAATTAAAAAAGAACAGATCTCTGGGCTGTGAATTGGAAAATATAAATTTATTTAATCCAAAAATTATAATAAGATGCAAACAAGAAAAACATGGCTCAAAAAGGAACACAGCATGCCGCTGAGATAATGCTGATACATATAAGACAAGTAGCACCATCATGCTGATCATTCATGGAATAACTGTGTGAAGTCCTCTCCTCAATCTATAGTTCCCGGTGCAGTCAGGGCCATATTAACTCATACTGGATCCCTTTTTGAGGCTTTTTTCCTTGTTTGCATCTCATTATAATTTTAGGATTAACTGCATTTGTATATAATAATTTACAGCCCATAGATGTCTTTTTTGGAGATTATCCATTTTCCGTCTATTACTGTGATTGGCTGGCCGGATCACGTCATTGGGTCTACATAAGGCCCGATTACTACATCTCAGATGCATTTGATCAGGAGCAAGCGTAGAGAGAGCTGCAGTTGCATTGGGGACAGGGTTAGTGCATGGCAGGACTGGCTGGAAGATTCAACCAAAAGCCCTTTTCACGGCTAAATCACAAGACCACAGGTATCTAAGCATAGTGCAGGGGGAGTTTATGGTGTACGGAACAATGTATTTAAAAATAAGGTATTTAGGCAGGGTTGATTGATTACATTACCTGCTGCTGGACCAAACAAACTGCCATCTTGAAGGGATAATTCTAATACTACTGCTATCGGTCCTTGTAGGTGCTTTCACAATTTATGGAGTAAAAGCCATTTAGGCAGGTTTGATTGCATTAAATTAGGTACTGCAAGACCAAACAAACCACCATTTTAAAAGGATAATTCCAAAACATTCTATTCTGTAAGTTCACTTAGCTGCGTACCTAATTAAAAATCATAATTCATGCATTAAGGGATGGGGAAGTGGACGTGGTGCTGACGTTGCTGCACGCTTTGGATGTGGCTATGGCCATGTGACAATGCAATCTGTGCCTGCTTCTGCGGGAGCACCCCAAACCTCATTTTGTTCTAGGTTCTTGGCCCTATTTGTAGGTTGGAGCGGTAACTGTTGAAGCCAGAACAGTGTGAGCAGGTTGTGGGCCGGATGGCAGATAATGTTTCCAGTCTGTTTACCAGCACCATCTTGTATTCCACATGGTCCAGTCTCACTAGCCAAGAGGCTGGACCACATAATCCTCTCTCTGATCCTCCTTCCTCCCATCATGATGAGTCCCAGGACACAAGTGAGCCCACACTTGGAGCTCTTTACCTTTCCAATTATGGCTTCTTCTGGCCTCTCACCAAGCACATTTCAAGAGGGACATGTGGAGATTGTGTGTGGTGATGCACAAATATTTTAGCCGCTAAGGTCAGAAGAATCCGAAGGTAGTGATTGACAATTGTTTTCTGAAGAGGTGGATGATGATGAGACACAGTTGCTATCTAGTCAGGTCAAGATCGCAACTCCAGAGGAGGATCAGATTGAGGAAGTGGAAGACAAGGTGATGGATGATGAAGCCATTGACCCAGGCTGGCGAGGCATTTGAAGCACCGCAGCAGTCAAGTAGAAGCAGTGGATTGACCAGAGGGAGAAGGTGATCAACAGTTCCTCAGAGCACCCCTACATGGCCAGATCATTGGCGAAGGGTTCGGTGTTTACTGTTCGCAAGTCTGGCTATTTTTTTACTGAAAGTCATGAAGACAAAAGCACAGTTATTTGCAGCATCTACAATACCAAGCTGAGCTGAGGAGAGAGCACTAGCAACCTGTGCACCACCAGCCTATCCTGCACAGTAGAAAGCTGTCGGCTGAACCTTTCTCCTCACTTAGGACAGATGACCTTGCACAGTTTCTTACTGATCTCGCGTAAAGCCTAGTTATATGGTTTATGGGTCATTATAATGAAGGTGGAGGTGACTGTCCCTCACGTTACTTTGGTAGCAGGTTGTAAGGATAATTTTCCATTACTTTATTTCAGCATTTGAGTTTTTTAATGTGTTTTAATTTTTCCTATAGATCAACATCAGGAAGCGTTACACAGCCATGGTCGTCCGCGCCCCCAGCGAGCAGGTCTGGATTGCTTCTTGTCTGCATTCTGCTTTATAAAGTATTCATTCTGAGACCACTCAATATTCATGCAAGAAACGACAAACCAGGAGCGCTCCTGTGTGAGTCCGTCTGTTAGTAAATAGTAAGGACCAGACTCACCGGGGAGAGTTGTGCACCCCTGTATAACCCTGGTGGTAAGCGTGATTCTGCAGCGTGTAGGGACATTACACAGCAATGGAAGCCCGGCGGTGAGTATCTGGATGTATGTCCAATCCCAAACACGTGATGTCTGCCCCCAACTAGGGAGTGCGTGCGTCCGAGAACCTGCTGCAGCTCCAACCGCTACCCCGGCACAAGTGCTGAGGAATAGTGGATCAATAAGAAATAAAAATTGGTTTTTCGGGCGCTGCAGGTATCAGGGAGCTAAATTACATATATAAAAGTGAATTTATTAAGGCACAAGGCGTTCCTGGTACCGCTGACCCCTTCATCAGGCGATCACCCGGGGACAGCGGTCCCAGAAACGCGTTGTGCCTTAAATTCACTTTTATATTTCTAATTTGGCTTCCTGATACCTGCAGCATCCGACAAACCCCGCATTTCCTATTTCTTATTGATCCAATCAATATAGAATTCCTGATATTGTCTTCCCACTGGGGATGAGCAAACCTGATCTGTAAAGTTCGAGGTTTGTGCTGAACATCGTGTGTCCGAGTCTCTGACCCAGACACAGACACTTCAGTGTATGTCTGAATCTTGTTTGGTTTTGTTATCTGAATAAAGCTTGTTGAAAGGTTGCAGAGCAGCCAATCAGCAACCTTTTAGGCTTTGGGCATTTCCGGAGCTATTCCAATTATGCTACGTACTGGCTATGATTGGCCGGCGCACTCCGTATCTCTGATGGCACTATTATGGCAAAGCGGTTTAAGATGTCCTCAACACATCGTAAATGTGAGCCTTTTCGGTATAGCCCCACCCCTGACATGATAGGGCCTCCTCTCAGAATCGTAAGCACTTTGTGGACCTTGGGAACACTGTAAAAAGTTGGGATCTGCAGATGTTCCACCAACATGAAATCTCTAGCTCCCTACCGTCTATAAGGTCCTTGGGTTATGCTTCATGTAGGATGTAACTCAACTCCTCTTTGTACTTTCCCATGTGGTTGGTTGAGAGCTTTTTATAGAACTTGGTATCCTCTAGGATCCATAGGCACTCGCCTTATAGTCCTTATTCTCCATAGTCACAAGATTCCCCCTCCAGGCTTTATTGTTATTTTATTATATCGCATAAGAGTTTCTATTGCCGAATTATTCTCATGGTTAGGGTTGGTTTTTATGGGGTCATTACGCATTCCACAATCCCAATCTTCAAGCCTTTGAGTTGCTATCTGAACGAAGAGGTCAATAAAAGTGGTGTCACTGGGCGGTGATGTTAATGCTTCTAGCTAAGGTGGTGAAGGGCCGTTCCCTCTTCACTTCGACCGTCATCAGCTATTGAAGTAGAGTGAAAATCCTCCTGATGTAAATCACATTCATGACACTGATCATTGGTAGCTTTACTATAGAACTTATTCCATTTTAGCGTTCACACACATACAGCTCTGGCAAAATGAAGACTCCGCTGCACAATTGTCAGTTTTTCTGATTTTTCTCTATTTCTGAGTAAAATATAAATTGTTCTTTATTCTATAATCTACTGACGACGTCTCCGAATTTCCAAGCAATACATTTTGTATTTATTTTCTGAAAATGAGAAATGGTGAAATAACAAAACAATGCACAGAATGCACAAAATGCACAGCGCTTTCACCTCAAATAATGCAAAGAAAACAAGTTCCTCATCATTTACACCCAACAATATAATAATGTTTTACCTCAGGAAGATTTAGAAATCAATATTTTGTGGAATAACCATGATGTGTAATCCCAGCTTTCCTGCGTCTTGGCCGCTTTCCTCCAGTCTTCACACTGCTTTTGGGTGACCTTATGCCATTCCTGGTGCAGGAATGTAAGCAGTTCTTTGTTTGATGGCTTGTGACTATCCATCCTCCTCTTGATTACATTCCAGAGGTTTTCAATGGGGTTCAGGTCTGGAGTACAGATGAGCGAGCCTCTAGAGGCTCGAGTTCCGTTCGGTTCGTCGAACACATTATAAATGTACACATACAGTTAATAAACCTTGCCATAACACTTACCTGTCCCCGCGCCACATCCTGCACTCTGTCACCCGCTGCTTTTCCTTCCGATAATTGCTGCGTCCTCCCGGTAACCAGCACTGATGATAGGACCTTCCGTGACGTCAAAAAAGCATGTGACCAGTCACGTGTCTATTATCTCATTGGCTACAGACTGGTCACATGGCTATGACGTCATTGCTAGGTCTTGTCAGTGCATCTGTCCGATACGCGGTGCTCGTTTGTGCATCCCCGTGTATCAGCGAGATGCTCTGGCACATAGTCGGCTTCCCCGTTCTGCTTCCTCGTCACGTTATTCACCGGCTGCAACAGCCGGTCAATAACGGAGATTACCGTTGCTAAAGCAATGCGCCTGTCAGCGATGACATCACCGCTTACAGCACGCAGCTGCTGCTCACTCACTGAGTGATTAGACTGCACGGAGCAGCAGCGTCTTCCTCCCATGCAGCGCTGTCTGATGTAGCAGAACTGCATGGGTTAAAGGAGAAAGAAGACAGAAGAGCAGGATCGTGGAGGGCTGACAGGGAGTAATAAACATGGAGTCTCTAATGTGTCTGTGTATTTATTTCTATTAAAGTATTTTTTTCTCTGTGTGGTGTGTTTTTTTTAACCCTTTATTGGAGATTCTTAATGGCCGGGTCAAACTTGCCTGACATTAAGAATCTCTGACTTAATACTAGCTAGTAAAACAAAGCTAGTATTAACTCATAATTACCCAGCAAGCCACCCGTCACCATGGCAGCTGGAAGAGTTGGATACAGTGCCAGATGATGGCGCTTCTATGAAAGCGCCATTTTCTAGGGCGGCTGCAGACTACAATTTGCAGCAGAGGCGCCCAGAAACCTCGGGCTAACCTGTGCTGCGGATTCCAATCCCCAGCTGCCTAGTTGTACCTGGCTGGACACAAAAATGGGGCGAAGCCCACGTCATTTTTTTTTTAAATTATTTCATGAAATTCATGAAATAATTAAGAAAAGGGCTTCTCTATATTTTTAGTTCCCAGCTGGGTACAAATAGGCAGCTGGGGGTTGGGGGCAGCCGTACCTGCCTGCTGTACCTGGCTAGCATATAAAAATATGGCGAAGCCCATGTCTTTTTTTTGGTGGGCAAAAAACTCCTGCATACAGTCCTGGATGGAGTATGCTGAGCCTTGTAGTTCTGCAGCTGCTGTCTGCTCTCCTGCATACACTAGTGAATGGAGCATGCTGAGCCTTGTAGCTCTACAGCTGCTGTCTGCGCTCCTCCATACAGACAGACAGCAGCTGCAGAACTACAAGGCTCAGCATACTCCATCCAGGACTGTATGCAGGAGATTTTTGCCCCCCAAAAAAATTACGTGGGCTTCGCCATGTTTTTGTATGCTAGCCAGGTACAGCAGGCAGCTATGGGCTGCCCCCAACTGCCTATTTGTACCCGGCTGGGAACCAAAAATATAGGGAAGCCCTTTTGTTTAAATTATTTCATGAATTTCATGAAATAAACTAAAAAAAATGACGTGGACTTTGCCCAATTTTTGTGTCCAGCCAGGTACAACTAGGCAGCTGGGGATTGGAATCCGCAGCTCAGGGTGCCCAAGCTTTCTGGGCACCCCTGCTGTGAATTGTAGTCCGCAGCTGCCCCAGAAAATGGCGCTTTCATAGAAGCGCCATCTTCTGGCGCTGTATCCAACTCTTCCAGCTGCCCTGGTGACGGGTGGCTCACTGGGTAATAATGGGGTTAGGGCTAGCTGTATATTATCAACTGGCCCTAAGCCCGAAATTCATGGTGTCACGCCAATATTAGACATGGCCACCATGAATTTCTAGTACAGATAAAAAAAAACATAACACACAAAAAAATATTTTTATTAGAAATAAAACACAACACAATTAGTGACTCCATCTTTATTGAAATAAAGAACTCCCCTCCTCAGTAATCCTGGGTCAAGGGTCAAGTGCTGTCCAATCCGGATCCAATATCATCTGATCGGTTTGCTGGAAGGCAAAGCGATCAGATGATGTGTCAGGTTCAAGGGCCTGAATCACATGACATAGCAGCTGATTGTATAAATGGCTTTTATACAATCAGCTGATGCATCAGTGCAAAAAAACCCAAACAAACTACACACTTCAGTGCAGACTCCTGTCCGACAGCATCAGCTGATAGTTTAGCCGGTCGGGCGGTAAAATGCCGGCCTCACCGCTCGACTTATAGTGTCAGCTGATTCCGCAAGGTGACCGCATCAGCTGATCATCGCCTGGTCTGAGAGAGAGAGAAGAAAGAGAGGAGAGAGAGAGGAGAGAGAGAGAAAAGAGAGAGAGAGAAAAGAGAGAGGAGAGAAGAGAGAGGAGAGAGAGAGGAGAGAGAGAGAGAGAAGAGAGAAGAGAGAGAGAGAGAAAAAGAGAGAGGAGAGAGAGAGCGGAGAGAGAGAGAGACGAGAGAGAGAAGAAAGAAAAAGAGAGAGAGGGAGACAGAGAGAAAAAGAGAGAGAGAGGAGAGAGCAATGCAGCCTCATTCCGTGAACTGCTTCGATTTTAGAGGTGTGTCCCGCGGCTCACAGCTGATGTCCGGCTCCTCCCCTAAGTGCATAATTAAATTATAATTATAAATAAATAATTATATTATAATATAGTATGTTTTCTCTGCCCTACTGAAACACTTTCTTCCCTCTCCATGTCCATAGTATATTTTCTCTGCCCTCCCTGAAACACTTTCTTCCCTCTCCTTGTCTGTAGTATATTTTCTCTGCCCTCCCTGAAACACTTTCTTCTCTCTCCTTGTCTGTAGTATATTTTCTCTGCCCTCCCTGAAACACTTTCTTCCCTCTCCTTGTCTGTAGTATGCTTTCTCAGCCCTCCCTGAAACACTTTCTTCCCTCTCCTTGGGAGACAGAGAGAAAAAGAAAAAGAGAGAGAGAAAGAGAGAGAGAGAAAGAGAGAGAGAAAGAGAGAAGAGAGAGAGGAGAGAGAGGAGAGAGAGGAGAGAGCAATGCAGCCTCATTCCGTGAACTGCTCCGATTTTAGAGGTGTGTCCCGCGGCTCACAGCTGATGTCCGGCTCCTCCCCTCAGTGCATAATTAAATTAAATTATAAATATATAATTATAACTTAAAATTAAAAATAAAAAAATAATAAAAAAAAATTCTTTATCGGGACCGGGATTAGAACTAAAGTTATGTTTCTTAGATGAGCGCTCTATCCACTAGTCTACTGCCTCTAATGATAAAGATAGGCAGATTTGGTCATCTTGACTTCTGCATTGCTGAAGTCTCTGCTGACAGCGCAATTTTCTTCATTGCTATGTGGAGCTGATACAGCGTGATGGTGTTCTACGGTGCTGCTGCAGCTTCGTGTCATGTGGATTACGTTGGACCTGGAGGGGTATTTGGGGATTAATAAAGAGGTGTTTTTTTGTCTTTTATTCCAAATAAAGGATTTTTCGCTGTGTGTGTTTCTTTACTTTCACTTTCAGGTTGAACAGGGTGCAAAACTCAAAATTATACAACTAAACAATAGGATAAAGTGTTGCACACCAGTCACAATGTATAGGGGAATAATGAAAAGCAGAACTTCTATGGGAATACTAGACTGAAATATACAATGGACTATGTGAAAAAAGTGAAAAACATGAAAATGGTATCAGCATAACTGCTATGAATAATAGGAATGAGAGATATTTAGCCATTGTATTGATCAATGCAAAGGAGCCCCAAAACCAAACGCCAAGGTAATCTCTATTTTTGGGATCCCTAACCTATGTGTAACCTTACCTGCAGTTAAAAAACTTGGTCTGTATGGGAAGCAAAGGACCAAGCTATATATGTGAAAGTAGAGTTTTGCATCCTGTTCACACCATTGGTGTTCCAGACGTCCATTCTTTAATTAATATGCATTTTCTGTCTGAGAACCCGGCCCCACCCATAGCCATGTGTCTTATTTCACATATATAGCTTGGTCCTTTGCTTCCCATACAGAGCAAGTTTTTTTAACTGCAGGTGAGGTCACACATAGGTTAGGGACCCCAAAAATAGAGATTACCTTGGCGTTTGGTTTGGGGCTCCTTTGCATTGATCAATACAATGGCTAAATATCTCTCATTCCTATTATTCATAGCAGTTATGCAGATACCATTTTCATGTTTTTCACTATTTTCAGATAGTCCATTGTATTTTTCAGTCTAGAATTCCCATAGCAGTTCTGCTTTTCATTATTCCCCTATACATTGTGACTGGTGTGCAGCTCTTCTCCATAACGAGCTCCCAATGCTGCCCCCCTCTCATTCTGAGTCCTTACACTCCCCCCATCGATTTTGTCATTGCACTATCCCTCAACCCTTGTCCTCTGTCTCTAGCATTGGCCCCTGTCTCCCACTCCTCCAGCAGCAGCCTCTCTCCCCCACCTCCAGCAGCAGCCTCTCCCCCAGCATCAGCCTCTCTCCCCCAGCATCAGCCTCTCTCCCCCAGCCTCCCCCAGCATCAGCCTCTCTCCCCCAGCCTCCCCCAGCATCAGCCTCTCTTTCCCCAGCATCAGCCTCTCTCCCCCAGCTTCCCCCAGCATCAGCCTCTCCCCCAGCTTCCCACAGCGTCAGCCTCTCTGCCCCCAGCTTCCCCCAGCATCAGCCTCTCTGCCCCCAGCATCAGCCTCTCTGCCCCCAGCATCAACCTCTCTGCCCCTAGCATCAGCCTCTCTCCTCCCAGCATCAGCCTCTCTCCTCCCAGCATCAATCCATCTCCTCCCAGCCTCTCCCAGAATCAGCCTCTCTTCTCCCAGCCTCCCCCAGCATCAGTCTCTATCCTCCCAGCCTCCACCAGCATCAGTCTCCCCCTCCCAGCCTCCTCCATCATCAGCCCCCCCAGTATCAGCCTCTCTCCTCCCAGCCTCCCCCAGCATCAGCCTCCCCCAGCATCAGCCTCTCTCCTCCCAGCCTCCCCCCAGCATCAGCCTCTCTCCTCCCAACCCCCCCAGCATCAGTCTCCCCCAGCATCAGCCTCTCTCCTCCCAGCCTCTCCCAGCATCAGCCTCTCCAAGCATCAGCCTCTCTCCTCCCAGCCTCCCCCAGCATCAGCCTCGCTCCTCCCACCCTCTCCCAGCATCAGCCTCTCTCCTCCCAGCCTCCCCCAGCATCAGCCTCCCCCAGCATCAGCCTCCCTCCTCCCAGCCTCCCCCAGCATCAGCCTCCCCCAGCATCAGCCTCCCCCAGCATCAGCTTCCCCCAGCATCAGCCTCCACCTCCCAGCCTCCCCCAGCATCAGCCTCCCCCCTCCCAGCATCAGCCTCCCTCCTCCCAGCCTCCCCCAGCATCAGCCTCTCTCCTCCCAGCTTCCCCCAGCATCAGCCTCTCTCCTCCCAGCCTCCCCCAGCATCAGCCTCCCCCAGCATTAGCTTCCCCCAGCATCAGCCTCCCCCTCCCAGCCTCCCCCAGCATCAGCCTCTCTCCTCCCAGCCTCCCCCAGGATCAGCGTCTCTCCTCCCAGCATCAGCCTCTCTCCTCCCAGCCTCCCCCAGCATCAGCCTCTCTCCTCATAGCCTCCCCCAGCATCAGCCTCCCCCACCCCAGAATCAGCCTCTCTCCTCCCAGCCTCCCCCAACATCAGCCTCCCCCAGCATCAGCCTCTCTCCTCCCAGCCTCCCCCAGCATCAGCCTCCCCCAGCATCAGCCTCTCTCCTCCCAGCCTCCCCCAGCATCAGCCTCCCCCAGCATCAGCCTCTCTCCTCCCAGCCTCTCCCAGCATCAGCCTCCCCCAGCATTATCCACTCTCCTCCCAGCCTCCCCCAGGATCAGCCTCTCTCCTCCCAGCATCAGCCTCTCTCCTCCCAGCCTCCCCCAGCATCAGCCTCTCTCCTCATAGCCTCCCCCAGCATCAGCCTCCCCCACCCCAGCATCAGCCTCTCTCCTCCCAGCGTCCCCCAACATCAGCCTCCCCCAGCATCAGCCTCTCTCCTCCCAGCCTCCCCCAGCATCAGCCTCCCCCAGCATCAGCCTCTCTCCTCCCAGCCTCCCCCAGCATCAGCCTTCCCCAGCATCAGTCTCACCCCTCCCAGCCTCTCCAAGCATCAGCCTCCCCATTCCCAGTCTCCCCCAGCATCAGCCTCCCCAGCATCAGCCTCCCCCCTCCCAGACTCCCCCAGCATCAGCCTCTCTCCTCCCAGCCTCCCCCAGCATCAGCCTCTCCCAGCATCAGCCTCCCTCCTCCCAGCCTCCCCCAGTATCAGCCTCTCTTCCCCCAAGTATCCCGCAGTATCAGCCTCTCTTCCCCCAAGTCTCCCCCAGTATCAGCCTCTCTCCCCCCACCGCATGCGCAGATCTCCAGACTGCATTAGAGACACCCAAACACTCCTTCTGAATCTTCAGCTCTGCGAGCACTTACCTGTTCCAGTGCCCGCCGCCATCTTCCTGACTCATGTGAGTATCCTCTTCTGACACCGGCTTCCATCGCGTTGTCCTCCGCGGCGTCCTGCTGTGAGCTCTGCATGTGATGTCCATACAGCACTGGACGCAGCACAGAGGAAGGAGCTGATTGGCGCGCGCCTGTGACCCCAGAAGGCAGGCGCTGGCAGTTCCGGGGTCAATCAGCTCCCTGTGCCCGGCCGCCGCAGTTTTTCTGCATTCACGTCTTAATTGACGCGGATACAAATAAATGGCGGTGCACATCTCCCCCCTCCTCCCTCCGAAAACATAGCGGATTTAATCGAATGTCTAACGGAGAGGATGTGTAAAAAAAATATTTTTTATTTTGCTGCCAGAAGGTGCCGCCCCCCACAACTTGCCGCCCCAGGCACAGGACCACGGGTGGCTAGTGGTAAATACGGCCCTTCGTAGGTGTAAACTGAAGAACCGACTTCTCCGCAGTCGGGGCTGCAGGGTCCGGGTGCTCCGCCTCTGAGGACGGGCCCGGTGATGCGGCCGGGTCTGGTCTGGCCGGTGTCTAGGTGATCACTGCCGTGGCTGGAATGAGGTGGCTGCAGAGTCTTGGTCTGCAGCTGGAGCTTCTGGCAAATACATTGAAGGTTCCGCTGCCGGGGTTGGTAGGGGCAGATCAGCGCCCGCCGAGGATGGGGTAGTTGGTGGTGGAGTGCTCACCGCAAGTGGGAACGGTCCGGATCCCTCAGCCGCTGTGGCCGGATTTGGGCAATCAATAGGGACTGGGTAACCGCTTACCCTCTCTTCACGTGGGATTTCGATCTCACGGGCTCACACCGCCACCCGCCAGGCTCCTCATCTCTTTCCTCCAGTGGTTAAGGATGAATAAGAACTGCGTCCGCATTCTCCTGCATAGCTGCTCCATTTCCTCCTCTATCCATGCCGCGGTCCCAGGGACAGCACGCTCTGGGGATCAGTCTCGCTCCGCCATCTTGCCACTGCGTCTTCCAGGAACGTTCTCGCAGAGTCCTGGCGTCCCTGCTTCACTTCCACTAGTAACACATTCTGGCCCGCCCCCTCGGACTTTTCACAGCACTCTCTCGCTGACCGTGGCCCTCTAGGAACTTCCGTTTCCGGCCTCACAAGGAAGACGAAGGGCGAGGCTTAGACTTCACGCGCTTTCTCGATGAAGACGGAATTTTGGTGCAAAAATATTGGGGGGTGCTACTGCTATGGACAATAAGAAACACTCTGCCACTTTAAGAGACAGAAACCTCCCCGTGTTGAGGGGTAATGGAATGTTCTGCTCCCCCTGCAGAAAGTGTGCTAATGGACAGCCCGAGTGTAAGAAGAGAAGTGAGTTTCTGTTTTGATTTTAGATGCATGTGAAGGAACACACAGCCGGTGTGTCTCGGAGGATTGGAGTTTTTCTTCTGAATCGAGAGAGAGACTTGCAGATAACAGGGAACCAGCGAGGAATCTGAAGCAAGAAGAAGATTTTGATCTCCTTAACCCGGCCCAGGAGAAGTGCGCACCTCCGGATGAGACTGTTGTTGGGGGGCCCCCGGGACTGGATCCACGTCCCCAGCATCACTGTGAGTTGAATATTGTGCACATACTAGGGGCTAAAGTAGGCTTCAGTAGGTAGAACACGGCATCCGTGTGGCCCGTTTAGCAGAGGCCAGAGAGGTTACGTGTAGAGTAGCATTGTACCTGACTGTTTTTGTGTTTCGAGAACCTGTAATAGTTGGAGCACCGTGCTATTGAGCGGACCAACTAGAGAATACAAAAGTGTTGTTAAATCACGTTTTGCCACTGTATACTCCGTGCCTGAACCTGCCTTCTCCACATCTTTCCCCGCCTGTTAATAAATACACCCTTGTTGTTCGCACCTCGTCTTGTGTACTGTAACCTACTCTGCACTGCGGTGGTCCTCTCGGCCATCGCTTCAAGTGGCGCTGCGAGCAGGGTACAGTCATCAAGATGGAGGCAGCAGACAGCAACGGCGGGAATGCTAATATTAATGGGGGTGCTGTGGGCAATGGTGGAACCCCTGCAAGGACACTTCCAATGGGCACCATATTTAGTGTGCTACCAAAATTCGATGGCAATAACATGGCACTGTGCGACTGGGTGTCCCGGCTGCAGAGCACCCTGAAAGTGTATATCATCGGCCCAGAGCTTGAGGTGGACATCGCTTTGACTGCCCTAGAGGGAGAAGCACGTAGAAATGTCTGTCTACAACCAGAACCCACCCGTAGTACCCTGAAAGAGTTAGTTGGATTCTTGGAAGAGATCTATGGCGAGACTGCTAGCGCGGGACATCTTCGCGCCAAATTTTTTTCGAGGCTGCAGCGGGATGAAGAAGGGAACTCTAAGTATGCAACATAACTACAAGAAGTGTTAGCGGAGGTCCAGAGAAAGGAGTCAGATGGACTCGGCGGCATAGGCTCTACCGACCGGATACTCCGGGAACAGTTTATTCTGGGATTGCATAGCGTATCCTTGCGGCGAGCCCTGGAAGAACGGGTCCGAGCGAATCCGGCTCTTACTTTTCGTCAAATCCTAGCAGAAGCAGTAGCCCGAAGTAAAGAAGAAAGTTACGCATCTGGGGTGGTGCGCGTCCAAACCGCCACCTCCAGAGTGGACCCAAACTGCCAGGTGGGACTGGTCCAGGTGGTGCAAGATTTACAGAAATCTGTTCTCAACGTACAGGAGAAGCTGACCCAGATGGAGCAAAGAATGAGGGACTTGTCTGGTGAACATCCCTACCCAGCTGCATCCTCCTCCTCCCAACCTGGCCCATTATACTCACGCAATAATTCCTCGGCTCTACCAATGGGGGACTGGAGGCTGCAGGCTTCCTCTCGTCAGCCACCAGAGGCACGAGGTATTCCCCAGCGAGGAGAAGACATCCACTGCTGGGGATGTGGAGGTCGGGGGCATATTGCCAGGGGGTGCCGGAATAACACTCAAAGCCAACGGAAGCCATCGTTAAACTACCAACCCCCGCAGTAGTGCGGCACTCTGCAGGGGAGGCGAGAAGGGAGGCCGCTCCGTATCATAACGAACATTTGATCGCTGGTTGTCCCATCCTACGTGCTGAATTCGAGAGTGTCCCAGTGAATTGCTTGATAGATACTGGGTCACAAGTGACGACGATGCCAGAAGCATATTTCAATCAACATTTCCAGACATTGGCCAGACCAGAGAAAGAGACCCTGATCCGGGTGATTGCTGCTAATCAACAACCGATCCCGGTCACAGGAGTTGTGTGGATGAATGTTCGAATCTGTGGGCAAGAAGTGGGGAAAAAAGGGATCCTACTAGTCCCCGAGCCCATCAACAAAGATGTTAATAAAGAAATGTGACCTAGTCTTATATTCATTGCGACCATAAATAAAGGCAAGATGCACAATAATATTTTGCAAAAATACAAAAATATTTTTATTTTTATTTTTAATTGCATGCGTGATTAGAGAGGACATACACAAACAGAAAGTGAATTAAAATCAACACAACAGACAAGATGGACGGTGTGGTAGGTAGGGGGCTACTCTTATTGTAATTCACAGTATAAGAGCTTCCAATAATCTAGGATATGTGATTTTCTCTGTGATGAATATTAATTGAAGAGCTCCTATTTTAAAGAGAATCACAGACCTATGTTAGTAATGAATATACATAATCACTGTTGCAGCATAGCAAAACTAACTATACATATTTGGTAAGATCAGTTATAAAGTCATAATATCACTAAAAAATGATTAGTCAGCAGTAAATCCAGTAATAAATACCATTATGCCGTTTGCTAATAGTATCAATGGAGGCTACCGTAGAGAGCAGATAGACAGTTCAAGACATAGTAGTCCTGCAAAATACAGCAGCAGCCAAACTACAACATGTAATTGGAATGATGATAAGGCATATAGATCGTACAATATGGATGTTAGATAATATAACAGGACTAACCTATTATTATTGCATACATAATTACAATAAAATGATCAATCACAATATATAACAGATAGATCAATATATCGCTTGCAAGAACTGATCAAAAGCTGCCATGAAAAGCAGTACAATTTTAGGGATTAAATAATCCTGTAAGACATAGCAGCAAATTAACTAGCAGTTGATAGTAGCAATAAACTATGTAAAATATACACGGTTAATTAATATATCCTGTGCCAGGTATATCCACAGCAATCGGCATAAGATAACAGATAATCCTGATATAACACTTGCAGGAAATACTGACCAAAGCTGCTGTAAAAAGCAGTACAGGTGTGAAGATTAAATAATCCTGTAAGACATAGCAGCAATTTAGCTTGCAGTTAGTAATATAAATAACAATGAACCATATGCAAATGTAAGGTTAATTAATACATCCTGTGCCAGGTATATCCACAACAACCGGCATGGGATAACAAAGGAATGAATAGTCATTCAAAGCCGGTGATTAAGTAAGATCCCGGTAATAGGATTAAATATGTCCAACCGGGATAAAGAAAGCTCAATGAAGGGGAGATAATACTCACCAAGATAATGCCCCCACCAGGACACACCGCCCACACCTCGACGCGCGTTTCGCAACTGCTTCGTCCGGAGGTGTGGAGGCTGTGTACCTGGTTGCTTAAATCTCCCACATGTAGCACTTGCCAGCCTATCGCGGCGCGCGCCGGCCCGCAGATGCCCGTCCCATCCAGCACGTCGGCGTCCAGGAAAAACGTGATGCGGACGCACAATCACGTGTATCCAAATGGACGCCGGGCACCGGAAAGAGAGGCATCGGGGAGCCGGCGCGCGCACAGGCAGGAAGCCAAAATTACGTCAGAGAGTGGGCAAATAGAAGGGCAGGTGCAAAACAGTAATCCAATAGATATAATATGCATATATATAGTAGATTAGATTATATGGCCAAAAATTACAAATCATAACAGTATGAATAAGTTATTAAGGAATCTTCTTGAGTCCATTAGCCTTTATTACAGATATGTTGCCCGAAATAATTTCTTCAGCCATAGTTGTAGAAAAAATGGGGAAATAAGCAGTCAGATCTATAAATAAAATTAAAAAACAAAATTAAAAACATGATTTTAGCAAGGATGCATAGCAACCACCAAACCAGAGATTATATATATAACAACTAAAAATAGTAATAATTACAGTATAAATCTCATGCAGAAGGCTTTATTAATTGTAAATAGAATCAAATAGGAGGCGGAATGAGATCAGGCACTATACAAGAAAGGGCTTAAAACTGATGGCATCATTGAGACCTTGTGGCTTGATGGTATTCAGAACCGTGATCCATCTGGCCTCCCTTTGGTACAAAATATTTTTAATATTGCCACCTCTCATGCCAAGATTAATCTTATCTATCCCGCAAAACCTCAGTTGACGCCAGTTGCAACCGTGTTTCTCCTTAAAGTGCTTAGGAATATTTTTAGGCTCTGTGCGCACTGGGAAATGGAATTTTCTTGAGAAAATTCCGCATCCTCTCAAAGATTACCGCACCCGCGGTAAAAAACCGCGGGAAACCGCACCCGAAAACCGCATGCGGTTTGCCGCGGTTTGCCGCGGCTTTACCGCGGTATTGTTCGCGGTATTGCCGCGGTTTTGCCGCGTGCGGGTTGGGATGTGCTTTATTGCATTCAATGCAATAAAGCACATTGAAGAAAAAAAAAAAAATACATTTAATTCTGATAGTAGATAGACAGAAGAATAGATAGAGGGATAGATAGATAGACAGACAGAGGGATAGATAGATAGATAGAGGACAGATCGCTGCATTTCCCACGGTCGGCAGTGAGTTCACATTACCGGCCGTGGGAAATGACCGGTAATTACCTCTGCTGTCTGCTGCATTCAGCCTGTGTCTGTGACAGTCGCGGCTGGATGGAAGCAGTGCAGGACGCAGGAGCCGGAGCTGTGTGGATTACGCCGGAGCTTTGTTTGGGAGGGGGTTAATAAAATGGTGAACGAGGCTTGTTGGTTTTATTTAAAATAAAGGATTTTTCGGTGTCTGTGTCTTATTCACTTTACTTACGGGTTGATCATGTCAGCTGTCACATAGACGCTGCCATGATCAAGCCTGGGGTTAATGGCGGTGGTCCCCCATCACCATTAACCCCTTGTATTACCTTGTCACCACTGCTACACGGTGGCAAGAAGAGCCGACGACACGCCGGCGCTGCCGCATATTGCATGCGACAGTGCCGGGGCAGCTGCGGCTGATATTCTCGGCTGCCGGAGGGGGAGTGAGGCGGGGGACATTACCCCTGCCCCTCTCCCTCCTCAGCCTGAGAATACCGGGCCGCCGCTGTGTGCTTACCTCGGCTGGAAGGTAAATATGCAGCGGAGCCCACGTTCTTTTTTTCCTATATTTCCGTTTTCTTTCTATGTGTGTTCTATGTGTCTGTGTTCTATGTGTTCTGTGATCTGTGTCTGTGATGTGTTCTGTGTCTGTGATCTGTGTGTGTTTACTCTGCACGACTTCCTGTTCCTGTAATGACATCACTTCCCTGCAAAACCGCAAGCAAGTGATGCACATTACCGGAGGTAAACCGCAAAATACCGCAGGGAATAACGCAGGAAAACGCAGTGAACCGCACAGAATTTGCTGCCTGCGTTATTCCCTGCGGGATTTCATGATTAACATTGAGTCAATGGAGTGAAATCCCGCAGCGATGTGCGGAAAAGAAGTGACATGCACTTGTTTTTGCTGCGGGATTCCCGCAGCAAAACATGCAGCTGTCAAATTCCGCCCAGTGCGCACAGGATTTTTTTTCTCCATAGGATTTGCTGGTGATTCACTGCAGAGATGTTATGAACATTTTCTGCAGCGAAACATGCAGCAAATCCGCGGCAAAATCCGCGAAAAATCCGGTAAGTGCGCACATAGCCTTAAGCTGGAATATTTCCTCAGGTTTTACAATCTTGGCCGCGTTTTTAATATCACGGATATGTTCTAAGATCCGCACTCTGAGTTCACGGGTAGTGAGACCAATATAAATAAGTCCACATGGGCATATAGCCCAATACACAACATTAGAGGAGCGGCAGTTGATGAAATGCCAAATTTGATAAGTCCTAGATCGCGAAGAGTCCCAGAATTTGGATGCACGATCCATTTGTGGACATGCACCACAATCACCACATGAGACTGATCCCCATCTGGGAGTACTAGATGTCAAAAAATTAGTAGGTCTCATGGGTGTATAGTGACTCCTCGTGATCAGGTCCCCCAAGGTTTTAGATCTTCTGGGGGTAATGGCAGGCCGAGGGGTCAGAATGGAGGCCAGATCACGATCCGCTGTCAATATAGGCCAATATTTAGAGATTATGGCCGACATCTCACGCCATTGTGAATGATAAGGTGTGATCAGTCGGATTGTATCATCCATAATTCTAGATTTGGTTTTAAGTAGATCTTCCCGCACTGTTCCCCTAGCTCTTTCATATCCTTTCTGAATGATATGATTTGAATAGTGTCTGGCTCTAAACTGCCGCCTCAAATTGATGGATTGTTTTTCAAATAATTCATCGCTTGAGCAAATCCTACGCGCCCGCAGGAACTGTCCAGTCGGAACAGAATTTATGACCGAAAACGGATGAGAGGACCTCGCATTCAGAAGTGAGTTAGTTGCAGTTGTTTATCTGAAGATGTCAGTGCACATAGTACCATCATTACCCTTGGTAATTGAAACATCTAAGAACTCAATGTTCTCGGTGCTGGAGGTAAATGTGAGTTTGATGTTTCTATTATTGACGTTGAGCCGCTGCATAAATAATTCCAGCTGATGAACCTCCCCTTGCCAAATTAAAAAAATATCATCAATAAAGCGCAGCCACATGTGGACTGCGCCAAACTCATAATCCGGAAAAATAATAGACCATTCCCAATATCCAAGAAAGAGGTTTGCGTATGAGGGCGCACAAGACGCCCCCATCGCAACTCCTCTCTCTTGGAGATAGAAACGGTCCTTAAATAAGAAAAAATTATGTGTAAGAATAAATTTGAGTAATAATAAAAGGAGGTCCACCAGCTGGCCATCAAGTGTGGTTGTTCGCAGAAAGAATTCCGCCGCTTCCATCCCATCATCATGATTGATAGATGTATACAGCGACTCAACGTCAGCTGTTACCATAGAAACATCTGCTTCAAGTATAATACCGTCTAATCTGTTAAGTAGCTCCGTAGAGTCACGAATATAAGACGGTAGGGTAACCACCAGGGGCTGAAGATAGTAGTCCAAGAATCTGCAAGCTGGTTCACATAGATTGTTATTTCCGGAGACAATAGGTCTACCGGGTGGACAAGTTAGATCTTTGTGCACCTTAGGGAGAAAGTACAATGTTGGTATAGTGGGAAATTCGATTAATAATCCCTCGAATATAGATTTCGGGATAATACCCTCGTCAAAGGCAGATTGTAATATATCGAGGAGTTCACCCCGAAAGCGACCAGAGGGATTGATATCCAGTTTGGAATAGCAAGACCTATCCCCAAGTTGCTTAAAGGCCTCTGCCTCATATTTATCCTTAGACCATAAAACAACATTTCCGCCCTTGTCAGCCCGCTTAATTACTAGGTCGTCCATGTCCTGAAGTTCCCTGAGAGCTTTACGTTGCTGACCAGAAAGATTATCATGAGTTCTTTTTTGTGATAAATCTCTAAGCTCCTGGGATACTAACTTCGTAAACATATCAATAGGAGGGCAGGCTGACAAGGGCGGGAAGGCGGTAGAACGTTTTTTAATATGTGCAGGGAAATTAGAAGAACTACCACTGTCTTGTTCAGCAAGTAATGATTCAAGAATCATTACTGCCTCACGTTCTTCCCTGGAAAGATCCGTATCTGGCTCTTGATTTCCTCTCAAGAAATATTTCTTGAGAAGAACTTTGCGGCTAAAGAGCTGAAGGTCTTTAGCAGCCGTAAAAAAGTCAAAGTTGGCTACTGGAGAGGAGAGACCTAGTGTTAAAACATCAGTCTGATCTTTAGTTAAAACTCTATTAGTAAGGTTAATTACCTTTAAAGTATCCGATTGACTTTGGATGTTTCTTTTATCAGGTTGCTGCTTCTTCCTTATTGAGTTCCTGGTCTCCATTTTATTAGTGTAGCCATATCTGCCTTTAGCTCTGTTACGGCCAAATAATCTAGATGAACCTTCTCCAGAAGATATAGAGTCAGTGGCATTTTGTGATATGGATCTACTATTGGACCCTGGTCGAGATATCTGGTTATGATGCCATTTAAACACGACCCCGTTCTTATAGTCGTTAACATCTCTTTGAAACTTTTGACCTTTAAGTTGCTTAATCTCGGTTTCCCATTTGTCGAGATCCTTTTTCAATTCTTCTTCAAAGATCACAAGACTATCTTTCGATATATTCTGCTTGATCTCTCCATTAACTTTCTCAATCTCTGTTTCCAGTTCCTCAATCCTGCGTTTATCTGCCCCAATAAGTAGCTCTATCATTGTACGGGAGCAGATTTTGCATGTCTCCTCCCATCGCGTTTTGAAGGTCAAATTCTCCACCGCATAGGATGGGAAGATCTGAATACGAAGTCCTCTTGGGACAATGTCCCTACTTAGGTATTGCTCAAGCGAGGCCTTATTCCACCATGTTTTTAGCCTTTTGTACATGAAATTCTTTAACTGAACTTGTAATTCTCGACACTGAGGAGGAGACTCTGGAATAATGGTAGTGCCAGCATCTGTGCCAAAAACATCTTTGATTTGTGCAGTCCAATCTGCATCACGACCGCGAAAATCCATAATAGGACCTGCATTCATCCAAAAAGCAGAAATTATTAACAATAGAATACAGGAATACATGATATTTATTAATTATTAGAAATGACTAAAGTCACCATAGCATATGTTAATAAAGAAATTTGACCTAGTCTTATATTCATTGCGACCATAAATAAAGGCAAGATGCACAATAATATTTTGCAAAAATACAAAAATATTTTTATTTTTATTTTTAATTGCAACTGCAACTAACTCACTTCTGAATGCGAGGTCCTCTCATCCGTTTTTGGTCATAAATTCTGTTCCGACTGGACAGTTCCTGCGGGCGCGTAGGATTTGCTCAAGCGATGAATTATTTGAAAAACAATCCATCAATTTGAGGCGGCGGTTTAGAGCCAGACACTATTCAAATCATATCATTCAAAAAGGATATGAAAGAGCTAGGGGAACAGTGTGGGAAGATCTACTTAAAACCAAATCTAGAATTATGGATGATACAATCCGACTGATCACACCTTATCATTCACAATGGCGTGAGATGTCGGCCATAATCTCTAAATATTGGCCTATATTGACAGCGGATCGTGATCTGGCCTCCATTCTGACCCCTCGGCCTGCCATTACCCCCAGAAGATCTAAAACCTTGGGGGACCTGATCACGAGGAGTCACTATACACCCATGAGACCTACTAATTTTTTGACATCTAGTACTCCCAGATGGGGATCAGTCTCATGTGGTGATTGTGGTGCATGTCCACAAATGGATCGTGCATCCAAATTCTGGGACTCTTCGCGATCTAGGACTTATCAAATTCGGCATTTCATCAACTGCCGCTCCTCTAATGTTGTGTATTGGGCTATATGCCCATGTGGACTTATTTATATTGGTCTCACTACCCGTGAACTCAGAGTGCGGATCTTAGAACATATCCGTGATATTAAAAACGCGGCCAAGATTGTAAAACATGAGGAAATATTCCAGCTTAAAAATATTCCTAAGCACTTTAAGGAGAAACACGGTTGCAACTGGCGTCAACTGAGGTTTTGCGGGATAGATAAGATTAATCTTGGCATGAGAGGTGGCAATATTAAAAATATTTTGTACCAAAGGGAGGCCAGATGGATCACGGTTCTGAATACCATCAAGCCACAAGGTCTCAATGATGCCATCAGTTTTAAGCCCTTTCTTGTATAGTGCCTGATCTCATTCCGCCTCCTATTTGATTCTATTTACAATTAATAAAGCCTTCTGCATGAGATTTATACTGTAATTATTACTATTTTTAGTTGTTATATATATAATCTCTGGTTTGGTGGTTGCTATGCATCCTTGCTAAAATCATGTTTTTAATTTTGTTTTTTAATTTTATTTATAGATCTGACTGCTTATTTCCCCATTTTTTCTACAACTATGGCTGAAGAAATTATTTCGGGCAACATATCTGTAATAAAGGCTAATGGACTCAAGAAGATTCCTTAATAACTTATTCATACTGTTATGATTTGTAATTTTTGGCCATATAATCTAATCTACTATATATATGCATATTATATCTATTGGATTACTGTTTTGCACCTGCCCTTCTATTTGCCCACTCTCTGACGTAATTTTGGCTTCCTGCCTGTGCGCGCGCCGGCTCCCCGATGCCTCTCTTTCCGGTGCCCGGCGTCCATTTGGATACACGTGATTGTGTGTCCGCATCACGTTTTTCCTGGATGCCGACGTGCTGGATGGGACGGGCATCTGCGGGCCGGCGCGCGCCGCGATAGGCTGGCAAGTGCTACATGTGGGAGATTTAAGCAACCAGGTACACAGCCTCCACACCTCCGGACGAAGCAGTTGCGAAACGCGCGTCGAGGTGTGGGCGGTGTGTCCTGGTGGGGGCATTATCTTGGTGAGTATTATCTCCCCTTCATTGAGCTTTCTTTATCCCGGTTGGACATATTTAATCCTATTACCGGGATCTTACTTAATCACCGGCTTTGAATGACTATTCATTCCTTTGTTATCCCATGCCGGTTGTTGTGGATATACCTGGCACAGGATGTATTAATTAACCTTACATTTGCATATGGTTCATTGTTATTTATATTACTAACTGCAAGCTAAATTGCTGCTATGTCTTACAGGATTATTTAATCTTCACACCTGTACTGCTTTTTACAGCAGCTTTGGTCAGTATTTCCTGCAAGTGTTATATCAGGATTATCTGTTATCTTATGCCGATTGCTGTGGATATACCTGGCACAGGATATATTAATTAACCGTGTATATTTTACATAGTTTATTGCTACTATCAACTGCTAGTTAATTTGCTGCTATGTTTTACAGGATTATTTAATCCCTAAAATTGTACTGCTTTTCATGGCAGCTTTTGATCAGTTCTTGCAAGCGATATATTGATCTATCTGTTATATATTGTGATTGATCATTTTATTGTAATTATGTATGCAATAATAATAGGTTAGTCCTGTTATATTATCTAACATCCATATTGTACGATCTATATGCCTTATCATCATTCCAATTACATGTTGTAGTTTGGCTGCTGCTGTATTTTGCAGGACTACTATGTCTTGAACTGTCTATCTGCTCTCTACGGTAGCCTCCATTGATACTATTAGCAAACGGCATAATGGTATTTATTACTGGATTTACTGCTGACTAATCATTTTTTAGTGATATTATGACTTTATAACTGATCTTACCAAATATGTATAGTTAGTTTTGCTATGCTGCAACAGTGATTATGTATATTCATTACTAACATAGGTCTGTGATTCTCTTTAAAATAGGAGCTCTTCAATTAATATTCATCACAGAGAAAATCACATATCCTAGATTATTGGAAGCTCTTATACTATGAATTATAATAAGAGTAGCCCCCTACCTACCACACCGTCCATCTTGTCTGTTGTGTTGATTTTAATTCACTTTCTGTTTGTGTATGTCCTCTCTAATCACGCATGCAATTAAAAATAAAAATAAAAATATTTTTGTATTTTTGCAAAATATTATTGTGCATCTTGCCTTTATTTATGGTCGCAATGAATATAAGACTAGGTCAAATTTCTTTATTAACATATGCTATGGTGACTTTAGTCATTTCTAATAATTAATAAATATCATGTATTCCTGTATTCTATTGTTAATAACATCAACAAAGATGTACCTGTAATATTGGGGATGAATGTCCTACGTGAATTAGATCAGATTATGTTCACCAAACGGGGACCCGGATACTGGAAGCAAGCTACTACACATAAGCCTACACAGGAAGCACTTCAACTGCTGATCCGCGTCTGTGGGACGCAGAAGAGTGTGCCATCTCATCAGACGGTAGGGGTCATCAGGGCTCCTGGGAAGGAACCTATAATCCTGTCTCCCGGCCGAGAAAGTATATTACACCTCCCAGTGGGAACCTATCGCAATCTCGATGGGATAGAAGTGATTGTTCAGCCTGTAGCAACCGGAAGAGTGGACCAAGAAGTTATGATAGCTCGTACGGTAGCTGTGGTCCAACAAGGACGCGTCCCTATCAGAGCCTTGAATGTGGGCCCCGGTAAGGCCACCTTGCCTCGAGGGACGGATCTGGCCCTGGTGTACGTACATAAAGGCGAGGTAATGAGTCATAAAGAGATATCCTTATCGCCGATAGAAGGTGTGGGGTGGACCCTAGCAGTCTCTGCGAGGGCCAAAGAGATGCCATCCCCAGAGTGGAGTGGAAAGGCCATCCTCGATCAGATGGAAGTGGATGTGAATTCGCTGGGCCCTGAGCGTGTGCAAGCAGTAGAAGCTATGCTGTGGGAGAACCAGGCCGCATTCGCTCGCCACGCTGAAGATTTCGGCTGTACTGAAGCCATCATGCATGAGATACCGACCGGGGAAGCTCGTCCGATTCGAGAACGGTACCGACAGATCCCTCCCAAGATGTACCAAGAGGTAAAGACGTTACTGAAGCAGATGCTGGATTCAGGAATAGTGCAGGGCAGCCAGAGCCCTTGGGCGGCCCCGGTGGTACTCGTCAAGAAAAATGATGGAACCATCCGGTTCTGTGTAGACTACAGAAAACTCAACGCTTGTACCGTTCGCGACTTGTACCCATTACCACGAATCGAAGAATCCTTGACGACCTTGGGGAAGGCCAAGTACTTCTCCACCTTGGATCTAGCAAGCGGGTACTGGCAAGTACCTGTGGCGGAAAAAGACAAAGCCAAGACCGCGTTCATCCTCCCGATGGGATTGTTTGAGTTTAACCGGATGCCCTTCGGACTCTCCAATGCTCCGGGCACGTTTCAACGGCTGATGGAAAAGTGCTTGGGAGACCTAAATTTTGAAGCGACACTGATCTATCTGGATGACATCATCGTGTTCTCGGACACGTTCAAAGAACATCTTGACCGGCTTGGACAGGTACTCGGGAGACTGCAGGCTCATAACCTGAAGATGAAGCCCAAAAAATGCCACCTCTTCAAGAGAGAGATCGAGTACCTGGGCCACACAGTGTCACAAGATGGAGTCCTACCCTCCGCAGAAAAGGTGGCGGCCATTCAGAAGTGGCCAGTCCCTCGAACGGTGAGGGAACTCAAGGCATTTCTTGGAATCGCCGGGTATTACCGCCGGTTTGTCAAAGACTTCGCAAAGGTGGCGAGTCCTTTGAACGAGCTGCTGAGGGGGACCACCGGAATGTCGAAGAACCAGGGCATCTCTTGAGCTCAGAGACAAGATGAGGCTTTTCAGGCTATGAAGAATGTCCTTACTTCAGCCCCGATCCTGGCCTATGCGGACTTCGACCGACCATTCCTGCTGTACACAGATGATAGCCTTCATGGACTCGGTGCCGTAATGTCTCAGATGCAAGATGGACATGAGAGAGTCATTGGCTATGCCAGTAGGTCCCTGCAGGACAGCGAAAGAAACCCCCACAATTACAGCTCCTTTCGACTAGAGCTCCTGGCCCTAGTGTGGGCCATGACAGAGAAATTTGCTGGCTTCCTGACAGGAACCAAGATCCAGGTCCAGACAGACAATAATCCTCTGGCCCACCTTGAGAATACCAAATTGGGAGCCTTGGAACAACGGTGGGTGGCTCGCCTTGCAAAGTTTGACTTTACCATCTGTTATCGCCCTGCTACCGAAAACGCAAATGCGGATGGGCTGTCAAGAGTGACGGTGGAGACCCCAGTGGGGGATCTCGATGAACGATTAGAGGAGGAAGAAACGCCAGACTTTAGCAAGTTTGGGCCCTCGGTGGTTGCGTCCCAGTTGAGTAGGCAGGCTTGCACACTGCCCCGGTCCCTGGGGAGAACCAATGAAGAATGGGGACGTGCTCAAGATGCAGACGAAGGGCTGCAACAGATGAAACACTGGGTAACTGAGAAGCAGAAGCCAGACAAACAAGAAAGGGCTAACTTGGACGCTGAGATGAAGAGTGTCTTACACCAGTGGGATAAACTGGAAGTTCGAGGATCAGTGTTATATCGTAAGAGACAACAGCCAAAAGATATAGAAGCAAGATGGCTCAAGAGGTAGCTAAGGAAGCTCACGAGTTTGACGCTCACTTTGGACTTGCAAAGACCTACCAATGGTTACAGCAGTACGTGTACTGCCCCAGGTTGGCGTCTGTGGTGGAAGAGGTTTGCCGGCAATGTCGAGTATGCGACCTCGTTAAAAGCACCGAACAAAGGGCACCCGTTCACACCATACAGACCAAAGAACCGCTAGAACTGTTGATGATTGATTATCTTTTCGTGGGACACTCCACTCGGGGACTACAATACTGTTTGGTTATGACCGACCATTTCTCCAAGTTCGCTGTAGTCACCCCGACTAGAGATCAGACTGCTGAGTCAGCGACACGGGCCATCTGCCAAGACTTCATCCGGGTGTATGGATGCCCGAAGCGGATCCACTCCGATCAAGGTGCATGTTTTCAAGGCAAGGTGATGGAGGAATTATGTCGTATGTATGACATCGAGCGATCTCGGACTACACCTTACCATCCCCAAGGTAATGGAGCATGTGAACGCTTCAACCGAACTCTACTCCAAATGCTGAAAACATTAGAGGAAGATAAGAATGGCCGGATTACCTGGCAGAACTGGTCTGGGCCTACAATAACCGAGTTCACTCCACTACAGGTTACATCCCATATCTACTGCTGTTTGGAAGAGTTGGGCGAGAAATCATCGAGCTGAATTTGGAGCAGCCAGAGGATTTCATGGAATGAACTGTCACTTCGTGGGTGAAAGAACATCGACAACGATTACAGACGATACGTCGGTTGGCTTGTCAACAGCTACAGAAGAAAGAACATATGAGCGCTAAACCGATTCAAGAGATACCGCTTCAACCTGGAGATCGAGTGTTAGTCAGAGAGAAACGCCCCAAGGGTAAACTGAGTGAAAGATGGGAAGTTCAACCCTACAGAGTAATCGAATGGGTGTATGCTGACGGCCCGGTCTACAAGGTGCAAATTGAGAATGGAGCGTCCGGCCCTAGAGTACTACACAGAAATATGTTGCGACCATGCCGGTCTGAAGCTCTTTCTATGCCAAGATCTCCTGCAGTCTCTGCCCCACTCCTTGAACTTACGTCATCTGTGTGTGAAGTCGATGATGACTGGTGGACAGTCCCCGATGCAGGGGGGGACCCTCAGCCTTCCGGAAACGGAGATCCCATGGATGAGCCACTACCGCCACGGGAAGAAGAGACCAGCCAAGATTCCACTGCAGCTCCCACAGCAAGTGTTCCTCCGGAAGCTAGTCAAGCCGTGCCTGATAGTCAAGATCTTAGAAGATCTCAGAGGTCTACTGCAGGGGTTCCACCAATCCGATATGTTGAACAATGTACTAGGTCTGCTGTACTGCCATTGAAGTCTCCTCTACAGGTTTGAACCTTCCTTCAAAACACAGTGGGCTCGAAGCTGTGATGGCCGAGGATGACCATCATTAAGTGGGGAGGCATATTGGGGGGTGCTACTGCTATGGACAATAAGAAACACTCTGCCACTTTAAGAGACAGAAACCTCCCCGTGTTGAGGGGTAATGGAATGTTCTGCTCCCCCTGCAGAAAGTGTGCTAATGGACAGCCCGAGTGTAAGAAGAGAAGTGAGTTTCTGTTTTGATTTTAGAAGCGTGTGAAGGAACACACAGCCGGTGTGTCTCGGAGGAATGGAGTTTTTCTTCTGAATCGAGAGAGAGACTTGCAGATAACAGGGAACAAGCGAGAAATCTGAAGCAAGAAGAAGATTTTGATCTCCTTAACCCGGCCCAGGAGAAGTGCGCACCTTCAGATGAGACTGCTGTTGGGGGGCCCCCGGGACTGGATCCACGTCCCCAGCATCACTGTGAGTTGAATATTGTGCACATTACTAGGGGCTAAAGTAGGCTTCAGTAGGTAGAACACGGCATCCGTTTGGCCCGTTTAGCAGAGGCCAGAGAGGTTACGTGCAGAGTAGCATTGTACCTTATTGTTTTTGTGTTTCTTGAACTTGTAATAGTTGGAGCACCGTGCTATTGAGCGGACCAGCTAGAGAATACAAAAGTGTTGTTAAATCACGTTTTGCCACTGTATACCCCGTGCCTGAACCTGCCTTCTCCACATCTTTCCCCGCCTGTTAATAAATACACCCTTGTTGTTCGCACCTTGTCTTGTGTACTGTAACCTACTCTGCACTGTGGTGGTCCTCTCGGCCATCGCTTCAAAAAGATGGTGGAAAAGGGCGGAATTGGCGGGAAACAGAATTTTGACCCACGGTTTTCGGCTTTCAAGGAGCACGTCACCCAGGTAAGTGGGTCCTGCTCGGATCCTGTTCGTGACGCCAGGTTTTTCCAAGGTGTACTGCCCCTGTGCCAGCGGCCGAGCCGCTCGGATCCGGAGCCGCGGTGGCTTGAGGGATCTCCGTATCCAGGGGGTCCGCGCAGACACTCGAATTAAAAGAAGAGGGGGATATGTACAAGGGAGTTAGAAAGTTCGTGACGCCACCCATGGTGCGTGGTAATGTGAGGGTGTTGGTGAGCCCGGTGACGATGGTGCAGCAGCCGGATGTTAACCCCTCCGTGGGTAGGGGGTTTGTATCCTGGGGCCCGATGGATTGTTGGTGCTTGGGGTGCCGTGGGGGATAGGAAAAGGGGTTTCAAGTGTACTCACTCTGTACCGCCTCGCGGGCTCGGCCGGCTGCCGAGCCGCTCGGATCCGTACTCGTCGGTCGGTGGCTCGAGCTCGCCACGGACCCGGGGGTCACGTCGCTCTGAAAGGGGGTTGGCGCTACATGCAGGGACTTTGGTGGGGAGTTCCACGGCCGGGGCCGCGGTGGTTTGTAGGGGATTTAAGTTTGTGACGCCACCCACGGGTTGTGGGGAATGGATGGACACCACCTCTGCCATTGACTAGGCCTCCCGGGGACGGTGTTGCGCAGCTTGGTGTTGAACCCTCCGTGGGTAGGGGAGTGATGGTCCCGGGGGCCCGAGGGAGGTGCTGAGGCGAGGGGATGGATGGTGCTGGCGTGTCGGTGCGGTGCGGCGTAGTGCGCGGCCCGAAGGCACTGGTGTACTCACTATGATACAACAAACTGGAGTCTCTGGTAAAGCAAACGGGATGATGAACGGTTCCCGCAGCCGGCTGCAGTTTCCCCTTAACAGGTCGGTGGTTTCCGCTTTCTCCTGCACCAACCGCCTGGCTCCACCCCCTTGGTGTGGACATCAAACCTGGAGGGAGGTGACAAGGTTTTAAAGTTTGGCTGCTGTCACCTTTTTTGGGAGGGGGGTGTGTGTGCATGGGACTACCTGGGATGACCTGACTAGTCCAGGGCGTCACAACTCAGTCAAGGAATAACAACACCGACAGCTTGTAAACCAGAGTTCTGAGCACCACTGCAGCATAGAGGGAGCACGCTATTTGGACCCTCAGGTATAAAACTCTTCGGGTCCCGCTCACCTGTATGGCTAACGGAGTGAGCCTGCTCTCAGGGTTCACACATAGGATTTCTTTGGACTGTATTGTAGTCCTATCCCATCGGTGTGCTAGTACCCCGATTTTGGAGCGGGTTGAGGATGAATCTTGAAGTCTTCACCCTTGTCGGGTAAATTACCGGAACGTGTGAAGCTACTTTCCGGTCTAGGGTCCACGTACCCCGTCGTGCCCTGGCCCCTGCCCAGTGATAGCTCAAGGCCGCCGGCTGCCCTCTTCGGCAGTACATGCCCTTTGACACAATCCCCTGCAACCGGGGTTCCAGATCCTACCAGGCCCAGACCAACGTCTGCCACCTAGTAACTACACGAGCCCTTTCCAGGCCGGTGACCTATCTCTCTCAGAGAGTCACCTGCACCTCCTTCCTCTCCTGGTTCCCTTCACTTTTCCCCCCTGCTCCACTGTCACTTTCTCACTGTCCCCTACCAACCCCCCATATGGGTGGCCCTATTCTCTTCAGGCCCCCCAATGGTGTGTCTGGTGGCTACAGTGTAAAGTGTTCCTAGGATTTTGATTGGCTAAGCTGTTAGCAACACCAAAGGACCGGGATCCGTAACCAAGGAGGAGTGGATACTGTGCAGAAGGGCAGATTGCACAATACCCTGTGACCACCTGATAGGCCAGGGCGTCATATTAATACATACAGAGCCGCATGACGGAACGAGCACCCGCATGAGCATAAAAATACAATCAGTTCTGATTAAAAACCTACGATAATATAGACAGGTGCCTAGCAGCCGAGATGACTAGAAAGTGTATTGTGTAACAGTTTTACGCTATCTGCTTTCATACATTGTAGTGTCTATTAGAAATTACATAGGGTAATAATAGTAAAATCTTGAACAGAAAAGTGAATTTTTATCATCCATATAGGATTCTCTAGAAAAACCTCTTACCAGCTGCTCCCCGATAAATGACCGCAGCCGGGATCAATCCACCATGGAGAAATAAAAGCTATTTTATAATGTTGTTGTCGCGGGCGGAGGAGGGGACACTGCGCTCTCCCACTGCTCGGGTCCGGCTGCTGCTGCCGCTGCTCGGTGGTGGCTCGAGCGGTGGGCCAGATCCCGGGGACTCGAGCGGCGTTCCTCGCCCGTGAGTGAAAAGGGTGGGGATTGATTGTAGGGATTGGATATTGTCCGTGACGCCACCCACGGTTGTGGTGATATTGGTGACACCGCCGCTGCTCTGGACGGGGATCCCGGGAGTGATGACAGGGAGCAGCCTGGATGTTAGTTCTCCCCTCCGTGGGTAGGGGGGGTTGGTTGTCCCGGGGCCCGGTGATGTGGGTAGGGGTGGGTGGCAGGCGGGTTACGGGGCCTGGTGAGGTGCAGGGTCGCGGGGGCAGCGCTGTGCCGCACGGCACGGTGGTACTCACTCAGCCAATGATGAGGACACAGTTCTTGGTAAAACACACGGCTGGAGGGACGGGTCCCACAGACGGCTGCAGTGTTTCTCCTCCCAGCAGGTTGATGGTGACTGCCTTTCCCTGCACCTGTGTAACGTGTACGGTTCCAATGGGTTCCCACTGGTAACCCGCTCCCCAGCTTGGATGGAGGCTGAAGGAGCCCCTTTTGCCCGCAGCCTCTGGCCCTGGGAACTTTAGCCTTGGCGGTGACTGTGTTTCTCTCTCTCGGTTGGACTGTTGCCTTCTGACGGGACTTGGCTGCTGGGAAACCCAGGAGGTTCCCTTCGCTAACGAATTTGGCAAATTCACAGCGACTCCTAGCCTTGCCGGGGTCCGTAAGCCCCTGCCGAATGGTGCTGGCTTCTCTTTGCGTACCGGTCCGGTACCGGCGGGCCACCGCCCGTCCACTGTCCTTACGGTTAGCTCCAATAGGCCACTCCTGCAGACGGTCACCACCGTCTGCCAACCTTGCTGATCCGTCCGGGCCACACACCCGGACCAACTTCAGGCTGCTTAACTGCCACTTTCCTCCTTCCACTTTCACTTCAAAACTCTATCTCTCTACTCCTCAACTCTTCTGCCTGCTTTTCCCGCATCCAGGACTGTGAACTCCTCGGTGGGCGGGGCCAACCGCCTGGCCCACCCCCCTGGTGTGGACATCAGCCCCTGGAGGGAGGCAACAAGGGTTTTCGTCTGACTTCGGTGTGCCTGACTGGGAGTGTGGGGTGTGTTGGTGTTGTGCTTGTGACGTCCTGGCTTGTCCAGGGCGCCACATATTAACCAGGGCCCAGTTTATCGCAGAACAGTAGAAATTCTAATGTATAGTCTCAAAATAAGAACTAACTAAATATATATACTGTACTGTACTCAGTGTCACCTATAACCAGACAGGTAAACAATACTGACCACTATGACCCGATCCTAAATCCAGGAACGACTCGTCCCCCCCGGCAAAGAAACACAAGTATCCACAGAGCAAGAAGTCTCCACATGGGACTCTTTTTAATTACACACATTTCGCTTTGACACTAGCGCTGTTCACATTTAGGACACAAGAAGATTTTTAGAAAAATTCATTAAAAGTTCTATTTTAATATTTCACACCAACTGGAATGACTGAATTATAATAAGGAGGGTATTCACATAATGCTGCGTGAGCCGGTTACTGACCAGTATGGGTACAAGAACAAAGTGCTTGTTAGATGGGCGGTGGAGTGTGGTGGCAGCTGTGGCAGGGAGTGCGGCGGCAGCTGTGGCAGGGAGTGCGGCGGAAGCTGTGGCAGGGAGTGCGGCGGCAGCTGTGGCAGGGAGTGCGGCGGCAGCTGTGGCAGGGAGTGCGGCGGCAGCTGTGGCAGGGAGTGCGGCGGCAGCTGTGGCAGGGAGTGCGGCGGCAGCTGTGGGAGGTAGTGCGGCGGCAGCTGTGGCAGGGAGTGCGGCGGCAGCTGTGGCAGGGACTGCGGCAACAGCTGTGGCAGGGAGTGCGGCGGCAGCTGTGGCAGGGAGTGCGGCGGCAGCTGTGGGAGGTAGTGCGGCGGCAGCTGTGGCAGGGAGTGCGGCGGCAGCTGTGGCAGGGAGTGCGGCGGCAGCTGTGGCAGGGAGTGCGGCGGCAGCTGTGGCAGGGAGTGCCGTCCGGCTGTGACACAGCCCTAGAACACTTCTTCGTACCACATCTGCCTCTCCAACGTAGGGGAAGAGTTGCTGGGACTTGTGGTGCAGGGCATCTACTTTCAGGCCGAGGACCAGGGTTTGCTCTTTCCTCGGGACCTCCTTCTGCCTGCAGGCTTCATCAAGTCCCAGTACCTTCGGACACCACACAGGGACACAGTCTTTCTTCATCAGCAACGTTTCTTTACTGAACAGGTTTTTACACAGATTCTCATCATGCCAGCAGTGGACACCTCTCTTTTCAGTTACAGGGGTCACAACAGTACTTTGCATAAATACTTCAGCCGTATGCTCCGGTACCCCAACAGGGTTGTCCATAGCACCCGGAGTCTCACTTAATTTTTCAGCCAGCCACTTCCCTGATACTCAGGCCTTCAAGCCCCTCATCCCCTCACCCATCTTCATTCTGCTGAGCATCTGATCATGTAGTCCTTCAGGTCACCCCTCGTTCCTACCACAGGGATTTAGCTGTTAACTATGATGGGGCCTTCTTGGACGGCACTCCTCCATCAGGATCTAACTTTGTCATTAGAGCCCACTGACCTTCCGTTGTTTGAGGGGGTTCCTCAGGTAACCGCCATGGAGTACCCATCATCCCGGTAGTCTGGACTTTACCAGCTCGGGACATGGTTACACGAGCCCAACTCTCACTTGGGCTCCATGAGTCCGGTACCAGGATACGACCCAGCGGGTCAGATTAATTAAAGATATTGGGGTCTTCTCTCCTCACATCTCACAGATGTGGGTTATCTCTCCTCTCATCGGGACTCTCCTGTCTCTTACTCAGGGTTCACCCTTTTTGTACACATTACTCCTCCCTCACTAACCCTTTCCTGACTAGCGAGCACCAAAGAAGTGGCTGTTCACACCATGGCCTCCTAGTGGCCACTTACAGTATACAAAATGGATTTGCAGGTCTGGAGTGGGCAGAGCCCTACACCCCCTTACATGCTACTGAGTGTGAGGAAAACACAACAGGGAATAGTTAATTAACCAAATTATTTAGGGTAGCCTAGTCCAGAAAATTGGTGCAGCACAAGAGATATCATGGATACAGTGGTGGGAGGTTCAGTTTATGAAGGATGTTAGTCTTAGGTTATTAGCCAAACAGAGAGGATGGGTAAGTTGGTAAGACTCCAGGTACAAAGAGGAAGGGAGAAGTCCCCTGAGCCATATGAAATGTGATGCAGGTTGCTGATCTATGTATTTAATGCTATCATAATGTCACAGTAGGTACAGGGAAGTACCAAACGAATGGTGAAAGGGAAGGGAAACCCTGTGATTAGAGAAAGCGAACATGGTGACCCTTGACCAAACCTACTACTGGTTTCTGGGGTCGCTCACCACCCTAGATAGGTTCTGCACCTATGCGCCGAGCCGAATACCTGACCCTAAGTATCTCTACTGCTAGACCCTAAATAGGGAACGAATGGGGTGAGCTCTTCATCAACCCCACTAAACACTAGAGAAGACACAAGGAGGACACACGGGGGAGAGCATGACCTACTGCTCTTTAGATCTTCCGTGTCATTAATATACTGTCCTGAGGAAGGGGGCAGAGACCCCTGAAACGCGTAGACTTGTATATGCTCTTTGAATAAATGACTTGGAACAATAACTACTAAGTGTCATTGGTGGCCAGCGCGGCGGTGATAGCCGGTTTCCTCTAAAGATCCATTCCACTATTGCGGGTCCGCAGCTGTCTCCACCAGCGATTATACGTCATTAAGTGTTGTGACTATTTCACAACATCTGTAGGTGAGTGCACCTTGTAATTTTCACAATTGTTTTAATCGGTCAAGACCCTATGCGCCTGTCTTTCCTCCACAATCTTTGAATATCATTATATATTCTGCAGAGATTTCAGCAATGATGCCACAGAGGAGTACAAGCCACCTGCTTGCAACCTCGGCTTGAATGAACTGAAAATATCACCAGCATCAGTCTCAGAAAGGAAGGAAGGGATATTTATGCACTAAGATAATGCTGATGATCAGCAGCTGAGAGGAAGGTGAGCTCCTGCTGGGTCCAAAAGTGGGAAGATGAATCCAGCAGGAAAGCTATCTATACCAATGAATACTGACAGCAGAAACAATGGAAAGTCAGGGCGCATTCTGTGGAGCCAAACACTGTGACCTTCTATGGCCAGATACCACATGACTGTCTGTCACCCATGACACACCCGTAATATAAATGTGATGCAGTCTGATGAACCTTGTATTTTAAGCCTGTCATGTCTGATGAAATCCATAGAGCTGTACTGTATATCTATCACCAATGATAGGCTATCCACAGAGCCGTGTATCTAAGCTCTTCATGTGTAATGCATCTGTATATCTAAGCCTGACATGTGTGATGCACTCCCCTGAGCCCTATATTTAAGCCTATGTGCATGGTGCAATCTGCTTTACCATATGTCCGTCATATATGAGGCAGCTGTGTATCTAAACACACAATGTCTGATGCAGTCTGCTGAACTGTGTATCTAAACCTCTAATCTATGAACAGTCCTCAGAAATGTACCTAAGCCCGTCATGTATCATATGCCGCACCAGCTAAATACCTCCGCTGCTGGCAGTTTCTGGTGTCCATGTCGCGGGCGGGGAGGAGGGTGTCAGCACACCGCGCTCACCCCTTCTGCTCGGGTCCGGCAGTTGCTCCTGGTGGCTCGAGCTGCGGGCCGGATCCCGGGGTGTCTCGAGCGACACTCCTCGCCCGTGAGTGAAAAGGGGGGTGTTTGTTGGGATTATAGTTCGTGACGCCACCCACGGTTGTGGTGATGGCACCACCGCTGCTCAGTGTGGGGGTCCCGGGGATGGTGATGGGAGCAGCCAGGTGTTGTGTTGCCCCTCCGTGGGTAGGGGTTGGTGATCCCGGGGCCCGGTGAAGAGATGCAAGGTGTAGGGCCTGGAGGGCGCAGGGACGCGGGGGCAGCGCTGTGCCTTGCGGCACTATGGTACTCACTCAGCCTGACACGGACACAGTTTGTACGGTAAACCAACGGCTGGTAGGACGGTCCCACAGACGGCTGCACCTGCACTCCCGGTAGGTGACGGTGACTTCTCTCTTCCTTGCACCTGTGTGGTCTGGTGGTATCGGTGGATTCCCTCCGGTTACCCGCTCCCCGACTGCAATCTGGGCCGGAGGAGCTCTACACTTTGCCCGCAGGCGCTGGCCCTGGGTAAACTTGTGCCTTGGCGGTGGCGGTGTCTCCCCGTTAATGGTCGGGCTGTTGCCGTCAATCGGGACTTTGTTGCTGGGGGATCTGCGTCCCCTTCGCTGACGGATTCGGCAAATTGGGTGACTCCTAGCCTTGCCGGGGTCCGAGAGGCCCCTGCCCTGGTGCTGACTGTCCTTCGGAACACTGCTCCAGACCACCGGGCACACAGCCAACGGGGTCCTTCCAGGAACTTCCGAACTGTCCCACTCCGGACAGTCACCGCCGTCGCTGACCTTGCTGTTCTAGCCCTACACACAGCTGGGCTCTCAGGCTCTGTCACCACTTCTTGCTTTCCTCCTGTTCCACTTTCCTTTCCTTCACTTTCACTTCTGGTTGTTTCCTCTAGCCCTTCACTGGACTTCACTCTTGCCCTCCCCGGGCTAATCTGCCTGGTTTACTTCCTGCCTCCAGAGTCGTGAGCTCCTTGGTGGGCGGAGCCAACTGCCTGGCCCACCCCCTGGTGTGCATCACAGACTCCTGGAGGGAGGCAACAAGGATTTCTGGTTAGCAGGTGTGCCTACCTGGAGTGTGGGGTGTAGTGGTGTTGTTATCTGTGTCCCCTGGCTTGCCCAGGGCGACACATTCCCCCTTAGCAAAATGCAGACCGTCCGCGGGCTGCCGTCCTACACCGGTTTTATTTTTCTGTAAAAGGGGATAACAGGGTTAATCAAACATAAATAACATTTTTAATCATAAACTCTTCCCAAGACGGGAGGCACATTTTACTTTTAACGTTTCAACGGTGTACGGTCACGGTTTCCGCTCTCTCCCACCCAAGCAACCTGGCCCTGATGCTGCCCCTAAAACCCAGGCAGCACCCCTTGACCCACAGTCCAGCACAAGTCACCCGAGCGGGATCTGTCCTTCCCTCCAGAGGGTAGCCACCGGTCCCTTTGGTGGCTGGGCCCTGGCCTGCTCCGCTCAGGGCCCTCCCTCCAACCTGCCTCTCCGGAGGCGGCATTGCGGAAACGGTAACGGTACCCAACATATTTACATGCCACTTAACGTTTGTGGTTGCCCTGCAGAGTTCACGGGCTTGTCCATGGATAGTTCCCATGCATTTTAAACGGTCCCCACGGGGACAACGGTGCCGGCTCCTGCCGGTGGCAAATCACTGCAGCAAATCAGGTAACAAACTCGGGTAATCATCTTTCATCATTGCAGAATTTTCAAAAACTTTCAAACTTTTTTCAAACAACACTCTTTTACATTCGCGGACCCTTTTCATTCATAGAACGGTCTCCCTGTACCTAAGTGGGGGTCTACCTAGGTTGGAACGGGTGGACCTTCGGGGCCCGGTGTCAGTGGTACTAGACAGTGGGGTAGAGGGAACAATCGGTTCCTCCTCCCTGCTACAGTGTGGGGCAGGCGGAGGTACAGGGGAGCTGGGTACAGGTTCATCCCTGGGCACTGGCACTAGTTCTGGCTCACGGCTGACCGCTTCCACTACTTCTTCATCCACGGGTTGTGGGAACAGTATCACTGGAAGTATCACCGCGCCGTTCTGTGTAGGCCAGTTTGCTGGGAAGTCACCCATTACAGTGTGGATTACCTCTGCTGCCTTTTCCACTGGTGGAGGAACCGGTACTTCGGCCTCTGCCTTCAGCGCTGGGGGGCATTTCTTTAGATGGTCCCGAGAAACTGTGGCCAGGGTGTCCCCTTGGTCACGACTGATCAAGTAGGTCTTCCCATTGTCCCACTCAGTGGGTTGTATGACGTAAGGGACTTGCTCCCACTGGTCATCCAGTTTGTGGGCTTTTCTCTTCCGTTTCAGCACCACATCTCCTGGCTGAAAAGGACCTGCAGGCGCCTTCTGGTTGAACCGGTGCTCTTGCTGTTCTCGACTTCGACTGAGGTTTTTCTCCACATACTCCTGGATTTGCCGGTACTGGGCCCTCCTCTGACTTTCCCATTCTGCTGTTGAAGGGAGTGTTTCCGGGGCTTCCAACCCCATCTCCAGATCCACCGGCAGTCGGCCAGGCCGAGCCCTCATCAGATACGCTGGGGTACACTTCGTCGAGCTGGTTGGGATGTTATTGTACATGTCGACCAAGTCGGGTAACTTTTCCGGCCACATGTTCCGTTCTTCCAGCGGTAGCGTCTTGAGGAGCCCCAGGACCAAGTGATTCATTTTCTCGCACATGCCGTTGGTTTGGGCGTGGTACGGAGTGGTCCGGATCTTCTTGCAGCCGTACAACTGGCAGAATTCGTGGAACACCTCTGCTTCAAAAGCCGGGCCCTGGTCAGTCAGCACCTTCTCGGGGTACCCATGAGGTCGGCAGAAATAAGCCTGGAACGCAAGAGCAGCAGTTCGACCAGTCAGGTCCTTGACGGGGACTACCACCATAAACCTTGAGTAGTGGTCTACCATGGTCAATGCGTAGGTGTACCCACTTCGGCTAGGGGTGAGCTTAACATGGTCTAGGGCGACCAGTTCCAGCGGCTGATGGGTGACGATGGGATGTAACGGCGCCCTCTGGCTAGTCTCGTCCTTTCTCCTCAGCGTACAAGGACCGCACTCTCGACACCAGGCTTCCACCGATTCACGCATCCCACTCCAATAGAACCGCTCCCTCAACAGCATCTCCAGCTTCTTCCACCCGAAGTGGCCAGCACCATCATGGTATGCCCGCAGTACAGTAGCGACATCAGCCTGAGGAACGATTAACTGGCATATTTTCTCATGGGTCTTCGGGTTGATCAGCTCACGGTACAGCCTCCCTTGGTGTAGGTAAAGCCGTTTCCGTTCTTTCCACAAGCGTTGGGCTTCGGCTGGAGCGCTGGGGTCCATTCCCATGGCGCCTTGTTCCACCAGAGTCTTGACAAGGCGGACAGCCGGCGCTTGGTCCTGGGCGTCCTGCCACTCTTGACTGGGCCACGGGTCCAGATCCACCTTTTGCTGACATACCTGTACCCTCTCAGTAGGCGGCTGGTGAAACGCAGGTAACTCAATCTCCTCGAGGTCGTCGTCCTCACACCCCTCTTCTGACAAATGGGGCATCCGGGAGAGTGCATCTGCATTGATGTTGACACGACCAGCTCGGTACTTTATGGTGAAATCATAGTTGGCTAACCGAGCTACCCACCGCTGCTCCAGCGCACCCAACTTGGCCGTGTTCAGGTGAGTTAGCGGATTGTTGTCCGTAAACGCGGTGAATTTTGCTGCCGCCAGGTAGTGGCGAAACCGCTCGGTGATAGCCCACACCAACGCCAATAGCTCGAGCTTGAAGGAGCTATAGTTCTCAGGGTTCCTTTCGGTCGGCCGGAGTTTCCGGCTGGCGTAGGCAATCACCTTCTCCTTTCCATCCTGGAGCTGGGCCAAGACCGCTCCTAGCCCCACGTTACTGGCGTCCGTGTAGAGAATGAACGGGCGCCCATAGTCGGGGTACGCCAAGACCTCTTCTCCGGTCAAGGCCGCTTTCAACTGGCCAAAGGACTCTTCATGCTGGTCCTCCCACAACAGTGGGGCTACAATGGGTCTACCACCTTTGGTCTGTCCCACGAGGAGATCTTGCATGGGGGCAGCCATCTTCGTGTACCCCTTTATAAAACGCCGATAGTACCCCACCAGGCCCAGGAACTGCCTTACTTCCCTCACTGTGGTTGGTCTCGGCCAGCTCTGGATGGCAGTAATCTTCTCAGGGTCGGGGGCAACACCATCCGCACTCACCACATGTCCTAGATACTGTACCCTGGGTTTCAGCAGATGGCACTTCGAGGGCTTCAACTTCATCCCGAACTTGGCAAGGGACGCGAACACCTCGGCCAGGTGCTCCAGGTGGGCTTCATACGTCTGGGAATAAACAATCACATCATCCAAATACAGCAGGACGGTCTCGAAGTTTAAATGTCCCAAACAGCACTCCATCAGCCGTTGGAAGGTCCCGGGGGCATTGCACAGCCCAAACGGCATGCTATTGAATTCGCAGAGCCCCATCGGGGTGGTGAAGGCGGTCTTCTCCCGGTCCTCGGGGGCCACGGCCACTTGCCAGTATCCGCTGGTGAGGTCAAGGGTCGAGAAGTAGTTTGCAGTTCTCAGTGCAGCCAAAGATTCTTCGATACGAGGCAAAGGATAGGCATCTTTATGGGTTATCTGGTTGATCTTCCGGTAGTCCACACACATCCGCATGGTACCATCTTTCTTCTTGACCAGTACCAACGGAGCGGCCCAGGGACTACAACTGTCCCGAATAACCCCTGCCTCCTTCATATTCTTCAACATATCTTTGGCACACTGGTAATGTGCAGGGGGAATAGGTCTATACCTCTCTTTGATAGGGGGATGTTCACCCGTGGGAATGTGGTGTTGGACCCCCTTGATCTGCCCAAAGTCTAGGGGGTGCTTACTGAAAACTTGTTCGTACTCCTGCACTACCCTGTGTACCCCTGCCCTGTGATGTGTAGGGGTATCATCAGTGCCCACATGTAGCTGTTGGTGCCACTCCTTGGTGTCCCCCTGGGGTGGGGAAGTGCTGGTGGTAGGTGGGAGTGTGGATGGACGGGCTTCCTGGATAGTGTGAGGGTCTAGGGTGAGCAGTTTGGCAATGGTGGCATACCGGGGGAGCCTGACTTCTTCCTCCCCACAGTTCAACACTCTCACAGGCACTCTCCCTTTCTTCACATCTACCACCCCTCGGGCGGCCACTACAGTGGGCCAGTGCTCGGAAGGCATGGGTTCCATCATCGCAGGGTAGTCACGCCCCTGAGGCCCTACTGCTGCCCTACACCAGATCATCATCTCACTCCTAGGGGGCACAGTCAATGGAGCAACATCCATCACTCGCACTCCACCAATCTCCCCTCCGGTTGAGCTTACATGCTGGCGGTACATCAGGGCGCGGATCTCACGCTGCACAGCCCTCTGCCGGCTCCCCGCCGCCGTGGCGGCTAGCCGTTGCAAAAGGTTCAACACATCAGCCATGCAGTGTTCCATCACATTGGTTCCCAGCACTATTTTCGGGTTATGATCACTGGGTTCATTCATGATCACAATCATGCCCTGATGTTGCAGTTCAGCTTGCCCCACTGTCATAGCCACTTCTTTATACCCCACCTGGGTCAATGGAAGTCCATTAGCGGCAATCAAATTTATACTAGGGTCTGGAGGCGCCAGCTCGTCTGTGGCCCAATACTGCTGGTACAAGGTATACGGTATGGTAGTTACCTGTGATCCAGTGTCCAGGAGAGCCATCACGGGTATGACGTCCACAGCCACAGGGATGATAGGGCGGGCCCCGACATATCGGTCTCGCCAGTCCGGGGGGCCACGGTGTTCTACTCCTGAGGATTGGCCCGGGGCCCCAGGGGTTGCTCGTTTAACGGGCACTGTCGGTAAACATGGCCCGGCTTACGGCACTTGTAGCAGATTGGAAGTCTGCTCCGCGGGTTGGTAGTGCTTCTCCGCTGCATCCAGGGAACATCCTCGGGACTGTCAGCAAGCTGTATCTGTGCTGGGGGTTGAGGTCTGGTCAGAGGTTGTAGTGCAGCAAGGATTTTGGCAAGGTCTCCGTCCAGGCGACGGACCTGGGCTGCCAGTTCTTCCACTGTACTGCTCGAGGCTGCAGGTAGTAAGGAGGTTGGTTTGGCTGGGGCCGCCACAACGGGAGCTGTTTCGACGGGCCACAGGACGGGTTCCAGAATTTCAGCAGCTGGGGGCTGTAGTGCTTTGATAGCCCGCTCCTTTAACACGGCAAAGTCCACATCAGGGTGTTCCAGGGCCCACAGCCGGAGTTGTTTACGATCCTCAGGGGACCTCATCCCCTGCGCAAATTGCTCCACTAACATCTTGTTGCTATCCGCCTCATTAATAGAGTTCACCCGCTTCAGCGTGCGGAGGGCGGTCTGCAGACGTAGAGCATAGTCCCGAATGCTATCCCCAGCTCGTTGCCGGCACTGGTAAAACTGCATCCTCAGCTCAGCTTCTGTCCGGGTCTCGAAGGCAGTCTGTAGCCTCTCGAAGATGGTGGCTACAGAGAGCCGGTCCCCCTCGGCCCAGGTCTCCGCTTCCTGCTCCGCCGCACCGGTTAACTGGCCTAGCACTATCGCTGCACGTTGCTTATCAGTCAGAGGGTACAGCTCTAGCAACGGGTTAAGCTTTTTCCGGAAGGCCTGTAGGGCATCCGGTTTCCCGTCATACTGCGGTAGCCAGGCAGCTCCGGGCGCATAGGGCAAGGAAAACGGCATGACCTGAGCAAGCGCGGGGGCCGCGGCACCTCCCGCCAGTACGGCCGGGACCTGGGCAGGCCCATTCCCATCCGCGGGTGCCGCTGCGGCTGCGACCACCGCTCCTCCAGCGGCTCCGTCGGGCGCAGACATCTTGTTTCCATCCCCCTTAGCTCTTTCCGGCCCCTCCTCTCTCGGGGCGGGGTTTTGGCCTTCGCGCTTCTACTGCTCGAGAAGACGCTCGAGCGGGAACTTTTCGCGCCAAAGATGGCGGCTTCTGAAATTTTTCTGCCGGATGTCTCCGGCGGTAACAAGGCGCACCTCTACCTGACGGCAGAGCGGTAAGATCCTGTTCGTGACGCCAAGTTGTCGCGGGCGGGGAGGAGGGTGTCAGCACACCGCGCTCACCCCTTCTGCTCGGGTCCGGCAGTTGCTCCTGGTGGCTCGAGCTGCGGGCCGGATCCCGGGGTGTCTCGAGCGACACTCCTCGCCCGTGAGTGAAAAGGGGGGTGTTTGTTGGGATTATAGTTCGTGACGCCACCCACGGTTGTGGTGATGGCACCACCGCTGCTCAGTGTGGGGGTCCCGGGGATGGTGATGGGAGCAGCCAGGTGTTGTGTTGCCCCTCCGTGGGTAGGGGTTGGTGATCCCGGGGCCCGGTGAAGAGATACAAGGTGTAGGGCCTGGAGGGCGCAGGGACGCGGGGGCAGCGCTGTGCCTTGCGGCACTATGGTACTCACTCAGCCTGACACGGACACAGTTTGTACGGTAAACCAACGGCTGGTAGGACGGTCCCACAGACGGCTGCACCTGCACTCCCGGTAGGTGACGGTGACTTCTCTCTTCCTTGCACCTGTGTGGTCTGGTGGTATTGGTGGATTCCCTCCGGTTACCCGCTCCCCGACTGCAATCTGGGCCGGAGGAGCTCTACACTTTGCCCGCAGGCGCTGGCCCTGGGGAAACTTGTGCCTTGGCGGTGGCGGTGTCTCCCCGTTAATGGTCGGGCTGTTGCCGTCAATCGGGACTTTGTTGCTGGGGGATCTGCGTCCCCTTCGCTGACGGATTCGGCAAATTGGGCGACTCCTAGCCTTGCCGGGGTCCGAGAGGCCCCTGCCCTGGTGCTGACTGTCCTTCGGAACACTGCTCCAGACCACCGGGCACACAGCCAACGGGGTCCTTCCAGGAACTTCCGAACTGTCCCACTCCGGACAGTCACCGCCGTCGCTGACCTTGCTGTTCTAGCCCTACACACAGCTGGGCTCTCAGGCTCTGTCACTACTTCTTGCTTTCCTCCTGTTCCACTTTCCTTTCCTTCACTTTCACTTCTGGTTGTTTCCTCTAGCCCTTCACTGGACTTCACTCTTGCCCTCCCCGGGCTAATCTGCCTGGTTTACTTCCTGCCTCCAGAGTCGTGAGCTCCTTGGTGGGCGGAGCCAACCGCCTGGCCAACCCCCACATCACAGACTCCTGGAGGGAGGCAACAAGGATTTCTGGTTAGCAGGTGTGCCTACCTGGAGTGTGGGGTGTAGTGGTGTTGTTATCTGTGTCCCCTGGCTTGCCCAGGGCGACACATCCACATCTCGGTATCACATTGCAGTCACCAGTGATGTCTCCGCACTGTGATCCAAAACTTCAGCCCCACCTCCTCCTGCAAACATCCAAAGGGGAGGAGACAGCAGAAACATGGAGCAGACTCCGCCCAATTTTACAACAGCCGTAAGGTGAGCTAGATGTAAACTAGGCTTCCATGGCAAATGTCAGGAGCTGCTAGTGATTAAAAGTGGAGAACATTAAAACCATTGTATATGGGGACCCCTTTAAATTTGCCATTAATTTGTTGCCTGATTTGCCCATAAGGACATCTCATGTAGCACTGATTTATCACTGATTTATTGACAGCTTGACACTTGGGTGACACATATGTTTTCAGCGGATGGTAACATTTTCTGACTTTTCTTAATCTTATTCCTTAGGATGACGTGGAGGACAACCCCCGAGCAGTCAGCATCCACTCCCCCGATGAGCAGGTCTGGGTTGCTTCTTGTTTATAGCTGGTCTTCTGCTTGTGAAAGGTTACGTTGTACAGTAAATCCGTAAGACAAATCTGTCCAATATCTGATCCAGTATCAGCATGTCTATCTGTGGCATGGAAATGTGAAGTACAAGGCAGGAGTGATGGGCAGAGGTCTGCAGAAGGGTGTACAACAAGTCACAGCAATCACAAGGGTGAAAGCAATAAGTAGAGTCCAGGAGCAGAGCGAGCTCATACATGGTCAGTCTGTAGAAAACAGGTGAGAGGCAAAGACTGAAGACATCTGATGATCTGCAGGCTCAATGTGTCTGAGCTCACAGTTATCCAGGAGACCTCTGAGCACCTCATGAGAGACCTCTGCTCAGATCCTCCACAGATCAGACCTGTTGACTAGATTTCCCAAAAAATGCTTGAGTATCCCATTGACTTCCATTATACTTGGGTGCTTGAGTGGCGCCCATCTGAGCATCCATCTGTTCTTATCAAGTACTGAGAACCAGAGCATGGTAGTGTTCGCTCATCACTAATCTCTACAATTTAGGCACCAGAACTAATAACTGGTCTTGATGAGAACAGTAGGAGTGATGGTTCAGTAGGAGTTGACCCCTTCCATTAGTAGGATATTGGTGTGGCCTGACGACCGACCTAGAATCACGTGCACCCTGACTGGATTTAGCTTTGGGCTGAGTAGAGTAGAGACTAAAGCGGGCTTTACACGCTACAATATATCTAACGAGATGTCGGCGGGGTCACGTCGTAAGTGACGCACATCCGGCATCGTTAGTGATATCGTAGCGTGTGACAGCTATGAACGAGCAAAAATATTCACCTTCTCGTTCATCGCTGACACGTCGCTCATTTTGTAAAAATCGCATGTCCTGTTGTTCATCGTACCCGGGACAGCACACATCACTCCGTGTGACACCCCGGGAACGATGAACACAGCTCACCTGCGGCCCACGGCAATGCTGAAGGAAGGAGGTGGGCAGGATGTTTAAGTCCCGCTCATCTCCGCCCCTCCGCTTCTATTGGCCGGCCGCTGTGTGACGTCGCTGTGACGCCAAAGTCCCTCCCCCTTCAGGAAGTGGATGTTCGCCGCCCACAGCGAGGTCGTTTGGAAGGTAAGTGCGTGTGACGGGGGGGTTACAGCATTGTGCGACACGGGCAAGAAATTGCTCGTGCCGCACAAACGATGGGGGCGGGTGCGATCACAAATGCGATCGCACGAGAAATTGTAAGATGTAAAGCAGCCTTTAGGGATTCCTTGGTTTTCTGAATTCAACGTACAGAGATCTGGGATTAGATTGAGACAATCATTGGGCTGTAACTATGAGAAGAGTCCAGTACATGATACCGAGCAGAAAATATGAAGTCAGATAGGCCAAGGTCTGGACAGGTGGAGACTGAGAAGTGGTCATAGTGGGTAATTGTTCAGTTAACGAGGCCTGGAAATGAGCCAGATCATTAACAGAGTGAGGGAAACTGGACACCAGGTAAACTCAGGCAGGAGCCCAGTGAGTGATGAGGAACGATTGATTAATGGGGTCAGGTGGGCTTTCGCTGAGACAAAATAATTTCGATTGACCCTTTAAGAGACTATTAGTGAGCCCCTGTGCACAGGAGGGTCTGTATAAGGGGTCCCAGAAGGACAGAGGTGACAAACAAGATTTCCAAGGAACTGGAGGAGAGAACTTGGGCTAGAAAACAAGCTGTGGTGGCAGGTAAGTAATTGTGAGAGGACTTCTTCTCTTGTGTGGGCATCCTGTGACTTAGCCATGAATATATTCGGTTATTGCACAATATGCCCCATTCATCACACTCTTGTAGATATATTTTAAGTCTACTTTGCTTCACTTTTTGGTAATTACGTGTTTCCTAATTTAATTTTTTATTTCTCTATAGACCAGCAATGAGAACATCTGCAGAGCTGCCGTCGCCCGCGCCCCTATCGAGCAGGTCTGGATTGCTTCTTCTCTTGTAGCTCTGCTCTTATTCCAGGATGGACAAATATTCATGTTGAGATCTAATAATTCCTTTTCAAAACTTCAATAATCTCATTCTTAAGAATTGGATAAACGCCAGTAATTGGTGGGATGGGAATTAATGGTATTTACTGTCATTTTTACTTCATTGACTACAGCAAAGCCTTTGACTCTTGATCACCAGATACTTTGGCATACCATGAAGGATACGGGTGTGCCGAACCATCTGATCAACCTCATCACGAACCTTTATATTAACCAAGAAGCAACAGTCTGAACTGCACCCAGTGATCCGGTATGGTTCAAAGGAGAGCGAGGCGTCAGGCAAGAAGGCATCTGGTCATTATATCTTTTCAATTTATATGCGGAAGCTATTTTCAGGAAGGCTGGACTTGCCAAAAAAGAAGACCAAATCAACAATCTTAAATACGCAGACAATACAACATTAATAGCAACGAGCATAGATGAAGTCAAGGACTTAATACAGAGCGTCAAGATGGAAAGCTCAAACCTCGGACTTCTGCTCAATACAAAGAAGGCAAAGATCTCGACTACTGCCGGGTACGACCGGGACACACCTGAGATGTGCGGCTACACTGGAAGTTGTGAAGGACTTCAGCCTGAATCACTCAAGATTCAGCAATAACCTCGGAAGTCAGTAGGAGATTAGCTCTGGGCAAATAAACAATGGTCCTCACATCCAGGAACATTTCACTGGTGATGAAGACACAGCTGGCACATAGTCAGGCATTTCTGTAGTAGCACATGGACATGAAACCTGGACGATAAAGAAACAAGACAGAAGAAGAATCAATGCCTTCAAAATGCTGGTGCTAGATAAGGAGGTTATCAATACCATGGATGGCAAAAGGAACAAACAAATCAATTCTGAAACACATCAAGCCAGACACGTCACGCGAAGCAAAGATCACCAAGCTACGACTTCTCTACATATCATATGAAGAGAGCAATCACTGGAGAAGGACATCATGGCCAGAAAGATAGAAGGGATAAAATAAAGAGGAAGACCAGTTTACTGATGGCTTGATACTATCAAGATAATGGTGGACAAGACCCTGGTGGACCTCTCTAGGCTGCACAAGATCGATCTTCTTACTGAGCGTTTATCCATCAAGTGTCCATGACTCGAGATCAAGCTGAAGGCTGTAGAAAGAGCAAACCTGTAATTCAGAGACCCCTCCGGTTATTTTATTCTCGTCTTCTGTTCCTGTTCACATTTAGTGTACATGACGTCTGGGACATATCAACACTTAGAGAGGAAATAGAAAGGAGAATGTAGAGTACGACTTTTCCATCTCTGACTTCATTCATGTACTAGTTGCATTGAGGCTCCATGTCCGGACACAACAGAGCCCGCAGCCCAGATTCACGGTTATTGAGACATGAAGGTGGATGACGTTCCGGGGGAACGCTGTCAGCCCCATGAGGCACTTTGGTTGTTTTCGAGCATTTCCATCTTTACCTTGTAGGAGGCTCTGTACCATGTGGTGAGCAATGCCATACAATCTGTCACTTTCCTGTGGTACCAGGACAGCGTGCCCAATAACTATGGAGCACTCTTACTGACACGTCGGGCTGTGGGATTAACAGTTAAATTATTTCATCCCCACGGTGGTCTCAGCTGTTTCATGGATACTTGTTGCAGAAGAATAATACATGAACACCAATTTTCTAAGTAAATATATTTCTAAAGGTGCTGTTGACATGAATTTCTCACCAGATGTCGGTAACAACCCATCCAATCCACACTGGCAAAGAAATCACCAGAGACGTCCATAAATTATGTGATGTGTAATTATGCGAAGTGACACAGGGAAAAAGTATTGAACACATGAAGAAACAGAAAAGCAAAAAGCCATGCATGATGTGGGGGCTGGGAGCTTGATTCCAGCGATGTGTCACTTACAGGGCTGCTTGCTGTAGTTTTGATACAATCCCTCTATTCTCTGCTGTAGATGTACAATGCTCAGAACACTGAGCTGTGTATAGCCCCGCCTCCATCGCTGATTGGCTGATTTCAGTTTACATTGTACAAGCTGCGAATCAGTGGTGAGGGCAGGGTTACACATATTAGGTGGACTACCTTCCATGTGACACTTAATCTCCTACTGATAAAACACTGTATTGAAACTTCTGCACACAGCCTAATAAGTGACACATCTGGAATCAGGGTCTCATGCCCAATATTACACTGCTCACATATTAAACAGGAAAAACCTGCTGCAGATTCCTGTTAAGTCCAGCAGCTCCCAATGGTTGAGGGTCCCTCCTGTGCCCTCTTCTGGCTTGGTTGAATTGGAGATCTGGGATGAAGATGCCCTCAAACATTTTAACCCAGGCTATTTCTGGTGGTCTTTGATGGCGCAGTCTTCTTCAGATGGCACCGCACACTCACGGGTTGTGGAAAGCCGTCCTGTAAGAGATCAACTCCATATTATCCTCATGGTTCTGGAATGGGATGTCCATGAAGCTCACATCACTGTGATAAGCATGTCATACTTTTGGCCATGTGGTCTACATACATTTCTGTGTTTTCTTATCACGTCTCTCCTTCTTCCTCAGGACCGCCATCTTTGTCCCATTAGCCATCCTCCTGTTCCTTCTGGTTCTTCTCGTTGCTTTTCTTCTCTGGAGATATTCTCACTACTTCCAATGTAAGGCATTTCCTGATATGTATAGGTGACCGGTGACCAGATAACGTCCTCTGCATGATATTTCATATTTTCACACTGGTTTTAGGTTGGAGGAGACTTGGAGGGAAAGATGAGGCGACAGTGAAAGTAAGTGCACCACTAAACACCCAATACCTTCATCACGTGAGTCCTTAAAGTCAACCCCATACACAGCACATCCCCACAATGTCGTGTTAAAGCTGAACCAAAAAATTGTAATCTATCAGATCGGAAAATGAAACACTCCCCCAACAACTCCCCAGGGAAGGACACAACAAACTCCATGAGCACAAAGCCCGAGAGGTCAAATTACCTGGAGACTTGGAGGGAACTCTTGTGGAGGCCCTTGGTGCTCCCGGCTGTCAAGGAATTGTGCACACTGGATGCACGGCCAGACCTACAGGAGCCGCTGTGGCTGACAGAGGTAGTGGGGTCCTCTCTTTAGTAGCGGCTTTTTACAGTTTCCTCGTCTGTGTGTAGACTATAGATGATCGGGAGGTGTATCTTGAGGGGACAGGAAGGAGCCCACAATTTCATCTACAATACCGGGGCAGAACACCTGTAAACTGTAGGTAGTAGCCATGAATGAGCCGGAAAATGCTTCTTATCCATCAACCAAGAGCGAGGAGGCAGCTCCATATTATCGTAGCCTGTGTTCAGACTGTGTGTGGCCAGGGGCAAGTGATTGTGGGAAGAAGGGGCAATTGCCCAGGAGGCTTCACCACTCAGTGGCATCCACCATTTTGACCTTTCCATGTACCGTCTTCATATAACTGCTATCTTCCTTCATCTTAGTGGCTACCAGAATATTTATGACCACAAGAAAGACGAGCTATACTTTGTGGTCCTAAATCATCTGAGTCACCGTCAGAGACTCTAACTCGCTCTCCAGCCATTAATACACATTATATGAGGCAAAGGGTGCAAAATGTTTCAATAAAACCCAATTGCAAATATACAGTATATAGATTTTTCTTGCACTAAAGTACATGCATTTTCTAAAAATGAAGTGCGCCCCTGAAGTGGCCATATCCTTTAACGCCTTTCTCTGTGGTAGTCATTTGTAATGATCCTCTGTCATATTTGTGTTGTCTTGACAATCTAAAGCCTGAGAATAATGAAGTCACCATCCAGCCCCCGGACAGTGATCCACAGGGCAGTGAAGACCAAGCTCAGCTCCCACCATCTGGACACGTCTACCAGGAGATCTCTGATATCCGCCCGGGGGTAAGATCTCAGCAGGTTGCATCGTCTTGTCACACAGTCCCCAAACCTCAGCCACACTGATGACCTCAAGAGGAGGTGGAAAGGGATATGTGCGGGATGGAGGCAAATTAATATTTGCATACCTATATTTGAGAATACAGTTTGGTAACCCTCAAAAATAGACCAGTGCTGACATCGAGGAGAAGCCATCTTTTTCTCCAGGTCAGTCAATAAACACGTGCATCTTGTGCCTAAGGCCTCTTTCACACGTCAGTGATTCTGGTACGTATGTTGCAGTTTTTATACATACCAGAATCACCGACGTACGCAGACCCATTAAAATCAATGGGTCTGCGCACACATTAGTGATTTTCACTGACCGTATTTCCGCACAGAGACAAGTCCGTTTTTTTCTGGCATCACTGATGTCCCACGGAACACACTGTGGTGTGATCCCTGAAACACGTACCAGTAAAAAAACGTATCTTTGCAATGAAAAGCTTTTTATACTCACCTCCTGCAGCAATGCTGTGTTTAGCCGCTGCTGCCTGCTGCTTCCTGCCTGGCTAATTACTCTCATGAATATGCACTGTACCGTGACCTGGAAGTAGCAACAGCAGTGACACAGCAGCGGCTGGACACGGCAGAGTCGGAGATTCAGCACCATGGACAGCAGGAGCGGGGATAGGGGAGTTTGGAGTACCTGATCTGCATGTGCTATCACTGGAACTTGGTAGGAAAAAAATGTGATCAAATGTCCATATAAATATAACGGTCAGTGAAAAAACACTGATGTATGAGCAGAGCCATTGATTATAATGGGTCTGCGTATGTCCGTGATTCTGGTACATATAAAAACTGTCACACGTACCAGAATCACTGACATCTGAAACAGGCCTAAGACTCATGATATATGGGGTATCAAGAACTGTGTGTCCCCCCGCATTACATGATCCGTTGTTAGGAGTTGTAGTATCACAGATCTCTGCTTGGATAATCAATCATCTGATCATGCTGAAGGTTGTGCCTGATCCTGAACTCGCTCTCCTGCTACAGATGAATGATATTTGATACTTCTGATTCCAGGTGCCCGGTCCAGATTCATCGTACTCTACAGTTGGGCTTCCATTTCATGACCAGAAGACAGCAGACCAGCAACCACCAGATGGACAATATAGTCTACTAGAATTATCCAACCAGTGATTCGTAACGATAATAAGACATTCTATATATTTCCCAGGGTTAGGGTCCTGGAGGATTATATTATCAATTGCATGACATCGTATGTTGTGCTGCTTATTGAGCTGTAGGGAAAAAGACTGAACAGTGTAAGGGAATTTCTCCTTGTTTGCTTTGATCTTCTCAGTCTCTCTTTTTATTTCTACGCATCTCTTCTTTTCTTCTCCATCACCTCTTGTTTTTGCCTTGCCTCCTCTTGTCTTCGTCTTGTCTTGTCTCATATTCTTCTTGTCTCTTCTCTTCTCCTTTCTTCTCCCCCTCTTTTCGTCTCTTCCTTGCCTCCTTTCTTTTCCTCCTTATCTCCTCTCACCTTGTGTCCTCTCATCTCCTTATTGTTCCCTCTTGTCTCATCTCACCTCCTTATCCTCATTCTTGTCTCCTCTTATCTCCTCCTTGTCTCCTTTTGTCGCCTCCTAGTCTCCTCTCATCTTCTCCTTGTTTCTTCTCGCCTTCTCTTTGTCTCCTCTTTTCTCCTCTTGTATTTTTCTAGTCTACTGTTGTCTTATCCTCGTCTCATCCTCGTATCCTCCTCTCCTCTCTTCTCCTCTTGTCTCCTCCATTTATCCTCTCATCTTTAACTTGTCTCCCTTTGTCTCCTTATTTCCTCTTGCCTCCTCCTTGTCTCCTCTTGTCTTCTCACCTTCCCATTGCTTCCTCTTGTCTCCTCTCATCTTCTCGTTGTTTCCTTTTGCCTCTCCGTGACTCCTCTTGTCTCCTTGTTTTCGCTAGTCTCCTCCTTCTCTCCTCTTGTCTTTTCATTGTCTTTTCTCATCTTCTCATAGTCTCCTCTTGCCTTCTCCTTGTTTTCTCTCATCTCCTCATTTCACCTTGTCTCCTCTTGTTTACCCTTTGTCTCCTCTCATCTAATCTCACCTTCCCATTGTTTCCTCTTGTCTTCTCTCATATTCTCCTTGTTTCCTTTCACCTTCCCCTTGTTTCCTCTTGTTTCCTCCTTGTTTCCTCCTTGTCTCCTCTCGTCTCCTATTTGTCTCCTTTCATTTCCTTCCTGTCTCCTTTTTGTCTCCTTCTTGTCAACTTTCAATTCCTTTTTGTCTCCTTCTTGTCTCCTCCCATCTCCTTCTTGTCTCCTTCTTGTCTCCTTCTTGTCTCCTTCTTGTACCCTCCTTGTCTCCTCTTGTCTCCTACTTGTCTCCTACTTGTCTCCTTTCATTTTCTTCCTGTCTCCTTCTTATCTCCTCCCATCTCCTTCGTGTCTCCTCTTGTCTCCTTCTTGTCTCCTTCTTGTCTCCTTCTTGTCTCCTCTTGTCTCCTTCTTGTCTCCTCTTGCCTCCTTCTTGCCTCCTTCTTGTCTCCTTGTCTCCTCTTGTTTCTTCTTGTTTCCTGCTTGTGTCCTCTCATCTCCTACTTGTCTTCTTTCATTTCCTTCCTGTCTTCCTGTCTCCTCCCATCTCCTTCCTGTCTCCTCTTGTTTCCTTCTTGTCTCCTCCTTGTCTCCTTCTTTACTCCTCTTGTTTCCTCCTTGTCTCTGTCATGGGCGGGGGCTACTCGAGATGCTTGGATCCGGGATCGAGGCTGCGGCTCGAGTGGCGACCGGATCCAGGGCTGATGCAGCGGCCCGCTGCCCACAACACTAATAAAAGGGGATATATACAGGGGAAAAGTCTGTCAGTGATGCCACCCGTGGGTTGCAGTGAGAGTTGGTAGCACCACCACTGCCTGGTGATGGGACACCCAGGGCTGATAGAGCGGGGCAGCAGGATTGAATCCCCTCCACGGGTAGGGGAGGTGTAGTCCTGGGGCCCAGGTGAACGGGAGTAATTGCTGCGGAGAGTGTCATGCAGGGTTGGACCGGGGATGGATGGTGTACTCACAGTTCCAAAGAATTGCACACAGAGTCCAGTGGTAAACCAAATTTCTAGTGACCGGTTGCCTCCGGTGGGTGTATTTGGGTCTCACACCCTGATGTAGCAAACAGGGGTTCCTTCCTCCTGCACTCAGTGTTTGTGTCTTCAAAGGGACAACTCCGCTTGAAACGGGGAAGTCCATTCCCGGTACTTTGTATGTTGGGAGCTGTGGCCCACGAAATCTGACCTCTGGGATCTCAGTGAGTTCTGGCGGACACCCTATCCCCCGCGTTGCGCTTCCGTTTCGCTCTCTGGGCTTACTGTGGAACAAGGCCTGAAACCTTGTCCCCGGCTGGTCAATTGACAAGGGGCTTGAAACCTTCCTCACCCTAGGGTCCAGGCACCCCGACTGTGCATGGCCTCTGGACCGGATTCCCGCTGTCGGCACCGGCGGGCTACATCCCTGCCCCGGTCCACTTAAGGTCTCCCGCGACCGGATCTCCATCGCCTGTGGTCCTGCTTGCCGTCTGCCACCTAGTCAGTAGTCCGATAGTCCAAGGGCCCCAACCCCTGACTCCGCTGTCACTCCACACTCCTCTCTCCTCGACTGTCAGAACTGTTCTCTTGACTGCACTGTTCTGTCTTGTTCCCTCCCAGAACACCTCAGGACTAGAGATGAGCGATGTTCAAGGTTTGCCAATTTCATGTTCGAGTGATTTTAGGGGGTGTTCGAGTCGTTCGACGAACTTGAGCCTTTTGCTAAAAGCTCGACAGTTCGAGTTACGTTCCAGAACAGTTCGATCAACAAAAACCCTAGCTAGTTACTAGCTGGCTTTTCACTGTAATAGTGTGAGTCACTGAATCACGCTATTATCAAAATTCAACGTATAGTGTGCGGGGGGACGGGGTTTAGATCAGTGCTGCTGCAGAGTGCTGAGAGAATGCCGATCGACATTTTTTTTTTTTTTTTCCCCCTAACCGCGCGTACATTGGGGCGGGCCAGGCTGTCAGCCAATCACAGACACACACACAAAGCTAAGTGGATTTTTGCCAGACAAGCAAGGGCATGTGTCATAGGCTGTGCATGTCACATGTCCTTGCCTTATAAGACACGGCCATTTTCCCCGTCACCGCCATTATCTCTCTGCTGCGGTTGGGTGACAGTCACCGCTCCCACTGCTGCTGGTGCTGCTGTGTGCGCTATAGACATACAGTGCAATCTACACAGCGCTTTAGGGATTAGGGACTACTGGTTGTTTCAGCCCTTTTCAGGGCTGATTTACAGGCGTTCATAGCCATAGCTGCTAGGCAGGTTCGTACCAACGCTGTGTAGGGCTTTAGATAACAGCATCTGGCTACATCAGCTCAGGCAATTCCTTGCTGCATTTTTTCATTAGCAGGGATAGAAAGTGAGGCTTCCTTTGCTGTCCACTGACCCACAGCATCTGTGCATTCTACCCACCTGCCCATTTTTGCCACGCAATTTTATTTCCCCAAAGAGCTGACACTTTTTGTGGCATCCTAAAAGTGTCTGGAATACTAAGTTAGTGTTCCTTTCTGTCCACTGACCCACAGCACCCGTGCATTCAACCCACCTGCCCATTTTTGCCACGCAATTTTATTTCCCCAAAGAGCTGACACTTTGTGGCATCCTAAAAGTGTCTGGAATACTAAGTTAGTGTTCCTTTGCTGTCCACTGACCCACATCACCCGTGCATTCAACCCACCTGCCCATTTTTGCCACGCAATTTTATTTCCCCAAAGAGCTGACACTTTGTGGCCTCCTAAAAGTGTCTGGGATACTAAGTTAGTGTTCTTTTGCTGTCCACTGACCCACAGCACCCGTGCATTCTACCCACCTGCCCATTTTTGCCACGCAATTTTATTTCCCCAAAGAGCTGACACTTTTTGTGGCATCCTAAAAGTGTCTGGAATACTAAGTTAGTGTTCCTTGCTGTCCACTGACCCACAGCACCCGTGCATTCAACTCACCTGCCCATTTTTGCCATGCAATTTTATCTCCCCAAAGAGCTGACACTTTGTGGCATCCTAAAAGTGTCTGGAATACTAAGTTAGTGTTCCTTTGCTGTCCACTGACCCACATCACCCGTGCATTCAACCACCTGCCCATTTTTGCCACACAATTTTATTTCCCCAAAGAGCTGACACTTTGTGGCATCCTAAAAGTGTCTGGAATACTAAGTTAGTGTTCCTTTGCTGTCCACTGACCCACAGCACCCGTGCATTCTACCCACCTGCCCATTTTTGTCACGCAATTTTATTTCCTCAAAGAGCTGAGACTTTTTGTGGCATCCTAAAAGTGTCCGGAATACTAAGTTAGTGTTCCTTTGCTGTCCACTGACCCACAGCACCCCTGCATTCTACCCACCTGCCCATTTTAATTGCACACAATGCTGCCACTGTTAGGGGCATACTAAAATTGACTGGGATAGTCATGTTGGTTCTTCAGCTGTCAATAAAACTAGACCACCTCTGCATTGTACACACCTGTCCATTTTTAGCTACGCAATTCTAATTGCAAACTGTGCTGCCACTGTTAGGGGCATACTAAAATTGACTGGGACACTACCTTAGTGTTCCTTTGCTGCCAAGCAAGGTACAGCACCTGTGCATGCTATACACCTGTCCATTTTTGCTACGCAATTCTAATTGTAAACTGTGCTGCCACTGTTAGGGGCATACTGAAATTGTCTGGGATAGTCAGTGTTGGTTCTTCAGCTGTCAATAAAGCTAGACCACCTCTACAATTTACACCACCTCTCCAATTTTAAGTGTCCAATCTTGTCGCTAACAAAATGAGTGGCAAAAGGACAGATGCTGGTGGAAAGGGGAAAAGGCGTGTTGGAAAAGGAAAACAAGTTTGTGTCCGTGGGGTAGGTGGTAAAGCTACAGTAACATCTGCTGAAGAAAGGCCATCTTCCAGCAAAAGTAAGATGTCTACTACTTTCCGTGGACAATGCGATGTGCTCCCTTTTTTACGGAACCAAACAACTGTAACAAAGGTAGATGATGCACAAAAAAAAACATGCTTGAATGGATCTCAAGTGCTCCATCAAGTGTCCTCCACCTCAACTTCAACATCCAAAAAACAACAGTCCTCTCAGTTGTCACCCCAATTGCACTTGCTTTCTCCCAGCTCTCATGTCTCCACCCGCCCTGCAGAGTATGGTGTAACAGAGATGGGTGAGTCTGCAGAGCTGTTCAGTCACACTATAGCCTGGGAATCAGAGGTCTGCTCCCAAGCTACAGTGAGTGAAGACTAGGAAATGGTCTGCAGTGATGCCCAGAAGCTTTGTGAGTCGGATCCAGGCCCCGATAACCAAGTTTCTGAGCATAATGTAGACCCTCATTCCTAAACTGTAACACCTGTTGGTGGAGACAATGAGGAACATACGGATGACGATGAGACGCAGATACCAGATTGGGATGACAACTTAAGTATTCAGTCAGGGCAGGAAGAGGTTAGGTCTGAGGGAGAGGCGAGTGCAAACACAACGCTTGATTATGAAGTTCTAGATCCCGCTTACTGTCAACCCACAGTCAGGCACTCGAGGAGGTCACCAGAGGCGGTGGAGGAGGATGCGACTGACGGCAAAGTTACCTTGCACCTTCCTGGACAGAGTCGGAGTCCTGTAAGCACGTCAACAACTGGATCCTCAGCCACATTTCTGCCTCTGAGCACAAGTCGGGGTGGCTCTGCAGGTCGTATGGGCTCTAAGCCTTGCCCAGCCTGGTTCTTTTTTGACATCGCTAAGGATCTCCCAAATCATATGATCTGTAAGATTTGTCACCAATCTACAATCATATGAAAAAGTTTGGGCACCCCTGTTAATGTTAACCTTTTTTCTTTATAACAATTTGGGTTTTTGCTATTTCAGTGTCATATATCTAATAACTGATGGACTGAGTAATATTTCTGGATTGATGTGAGGTTTATTGTACTAACAGAAAATGTGCAATCCGCATTTAAACAAAATTTGACCGGCGCAAAAGTATGGGCACCTCAACATAAAAGTGACATTAATATTTTGTAGATCCTCCTTTTGCAAAAATAACAGCCTCTAGTCGCTTCCTGTAGCTTTTAATGAGTTCCTGGATCCTGGATGAAGGTATATTTGACCAATCCTGTTTACAAAACAATTCCAGTTCAGTTAAGTTTGATGGTCGCCGAGCATGGACAACCGCTTCAAATCATCCCACAGATGTTCAATGATATTCAGGTCTGGGGACTGGGATGGCCATTCCAGAACATTGTAATTGTTCCTCTGCATGAATGCCTGAGTAGATATGGAGCGGTGTTTTGGATCATTGTCTTGCTGAAATATCCATCCCCTGCGTAACTTCAACTTCGTCACTGATTCTTGCACATTATTGTCAACAATCTGCTGGTACTGAGTTGAATCCATGTGACCCTCAACTTTAACAATATTCCCGCTGCCAGCATTGGCCACACAGCCCCAGAGCATGATGGAACCTCCTCCAAATTTTACTGTGGGTAGCAAGTGCTTTTCTGGGAATGCTGTGTTTTTTTGCCTCCATGCATAACGCCTTTTTGTATGACCAAACAACTCAATCTTTGTTTAATCAGTCCACAGAACCTTCTTCCAAAATGTAACTTGCATGTCCAACTGTGCTTTTGCATACCTCAGGCGACTTTGTTTGTGGCGTGCTTGTCAAAACGGCTTCTTTCGCATCACTCTCCCATACAGCTTCTCCTTGTGCAACGTGTGCTGTATTGTTGACTGATGCACATTGACACCATCTGCAGCAAGATGATGCTGCAGGTCTTTGGAGGTGGTCTGTGGATTGTCCTTGACTGTTCTCACCATTCTTCTTCTCTGCCTTTCTGATATTTTTCTTGGCCTGCCACTTCTGGGCTTAACAAGAACTGTATCTGTGTTCTTCCATTTCCTTACTATGTTCCTCACAGTGGAAACTGACAGTTTAAATCTCTGAGACAACTTTTTGTACCTTCCCCTGAACAACTATGCTGAATAATCTTTGTTTTCAGATCATTTGAGAGTTGTTTTGAGGAGCCCATGATGCCACTCTTCATAGGAGATTCAAATAGGAGAACAACTTGCAAGTGGCCACCTTAAATACCTTTTCTCATGATTGCATACGCCTGCCTATGAAGTTCAAAGCTAAATGAGGTTACAAAACCAATTTAGTGCTTTAGTAAGTCAGTAAAAAGTAGTTAGGAGTGTTCAAATTAAGAAATTGATAAGGGTGCACATACTTTTGCACCGGTCAAATTTTGTTTAAATGCGGATTGCACATTTTCTGTTAGTACAATAAACCTCATTTCAATCCAGAAATATTACTCAGTCCATCAGTTATTAGATATATGACACTGAAATAGCAAAAGCCCAAATTGTTATAAAGAAAAAAGGGTAACATTAATAGGGGTGCCCAAACTTTTTATATGACTGTATGTATAAGTAGAGGCCAAAACCTCATGAGTTTGACAACTTCTTCCACGAATCGTCACATGAATAACAAGCATAAGTCCCAGTGGGAAGCTCACCATGCTACAATGCAGCCTAGCGGAGCGGGCCAACCACCGTCTGCCCCTTTAAGTGCATCCGCGCGCTCTTCATCCCCTATGACTGTGGGAACAGCTGTCACACATGTTTTTCCACGCAGACCTACCACCTCTTTAACCGCAACAGGCAGTTTGCTTGGCAGGTCGTCAGTTGTTTTAGAAGGGGAAACAAGTGCTGGTGTAGAGCTCTCTCAGACATCGACAGCACCAACTTTGGATGAAGGCAACATCACGTCTTCGCCTGCACTTTCCTCACAGACCTGCAGTTTTCCAGGGACACCATACTCAACACCGTCTCCACACAGCAGCTAGATCTTGGTCCCTCAGATGTGGACAAATAAAAGGCCATTTCCTCGGAGCCATGACAAAGCTAAGAGGTTGACTTTCACCCTCTGTAAGCTCTTGGCTACCGAAATGCTGCCTATCCGCCTGGTGGACACAGAGGATTTTCGAGATCTTATGTCAGTCGCAGTGCCCCAGTACCAGATGCCCAGTCGGCAATACTTCTCCAAGAAAGGTGTGCCTGCGCTACACCAGCATGTCGCACACAACATCACCGCTTCCTTGAGAAACTCTGTGTGTGACAGGGTGCATTTCACCACCGATACTTGGACCAGTAAGCATGGACCGGGGTGTAACATGTCACTGACGTGGCACTAGGTAACTATGGTGATAGATGGAGAAGGGTCTGCTGAACAAGTCTTGCCGTCCCCACGACTTGTGCGTCACTCCTCTGTATGTAGACGTTCATCCACTGCTTCTGCCTCCTCAACCTCGTCTGGGTCCTCCACCTCCGCCCCAAGCCTGCCTGGTCAGGCCACCCGTGTTGTAACTGCACATAAGGAATCCCACACACCTCCTTACTATGCTGGCAGCAGAGCTCAACGGCATCAGGCGGTCTTTACCTTGAAATGTCTTGGAAATAAGAGTCACACAGTGGAGGAGTTGTGGTCAGCTCTTGCGAACGAGTTTCATAAATGGTTGTCTCCACTCAACCTGCAGCCAGGGAAGGCTGTGTGCGACAATGCTGCAAACCTGGGTGCAGCCCTTCGGCGGGGCAAGGTGATACACGTGCCTTGTATGGCTCACGTGTTGAACCTTGTTGTCCAGCAATTTTTAACCCACTATCCCGGCCTAGATGGGCTTCTGCACAGGGCACAGTCACTCTCTGCTCACTTCTGCCGTTCAACCGACGCAGCTGACCGACTTGCATCGCTGCAGAGGTCTTTCGGCCTGCCGGTTCATCGCCTGAAATGCGATGTGTCGAGACGCAGGAATTCGACTCTCCACATGTTACAGCGACTTTGGCAGCACCGCTGAGCCCTGGTGCAATACGTCATAACGTATAGCCTGGGCCAACAAGATGCAGAGGTGGGCCAGATCACGCTGATGGAGTGGTCTCAGATCAAGGACCTATGCACCCTTCTGCACAGTTTTGACATGGCGACGAATATGTTTAGCGCTGACAATGCCATTATCAGCATGACAATTCCAGTCATTTACATGCTGGAGCACACGCTAAACACTATTCGGAGTCAGGGGGTGGGACAACAGGAAGGGGAGGAACTACAGGAGGATTCATATGCGCAAGACACAACAACATCACCAAGGTCCAGACGTTCATCATCACCAAGGCGGCAGGCATGGGACCATGGGGGACAGGGATCAACAAGGGCGCATGGTAGCAGGCGAAATGTTGAGGAAAGTGCAGGAGAACATGAAGAAATGGAGGATGAACTGGCGATGGGCATGGAAATCTCAGCAGATGAGGGAGACCTTGATCAAATTTCGGTTGTTCGAGGTTGGGGTGAAATGTCAGAGGAAGGCAGCACGGTTATCACCTCGCCGCCACTAACACAGCGTGGACTTGGTCCTCAGGGATGCGCAAGACACATGAGCACCTTCTTGCTGCACTACCTCCAACATGACCCTCAGATTGTCCGAATTAGAAGTAATGATGACTACTGGGTCGCCACACTCTTAGATCCCCGGTACAAGTCCAAATTTTGCAAAATAATTCCATCCATAGAAAGGGACGCACGCATGCAGGAGTATCAGCAGAAGCTGTTACGCAATCGGAAGCGGGCTTTACACGCTACAACAAATCTAACGATGTGTCGGGGTCACGTCGTGACGCACATCCGGCATCGTTAGTGTTGGTGTAGCATGTGATAGCTACGTGCGATTGCGATTGAACCTAAAACCGTTCATCGCATACACGTCGTTCATTTGCTAAAAATTGCACGTCGGGTTGTTCCATGTTCCGAAGATAGCACACATTGCAGTGTGTGACACCCCAGGAACGATGAACAGAACTTACCTGCGTCCTGCTGGAAATGCGGAAGGAAGGAGGTGGGCGGGATGTTTACGTCCCGCTCATCTCCGCCCCTCCGCTTCAATTGGCCGGCCACATTGTGACGTCGCTGTGCCGAACATCCCTCCCACTCCAGGAAGTGGATGTTCGCTGTCCACATCGAGGTCGTATGGACGGGTAAGTACGTGTGACGGGGAGTTATTCGTTTGTGCGACACGTGATTTACGATCGCATACAATATCGTATGCTGGATCGTATGGTGTAAAGCAGGCTTATGACTTTGAGTAGCTCCTGTGTCTGTGTGAGAAGAAGCTGAGAGAGTTCCTGGTGGCCCAGAGGAATGCTCGCCTGAGAGAGGTGGTATCTGTTAGCAGATACTGCCTGGATGAGCACAGCTGTCTGGGGAATCGAGTGAAGAAAAGACCTTCATTGTCCTCAAGCCCCAGAGCGGAGCGGTCCTGCAGACGGAGCCGTGAGTGGATGCCCGGGTGCTGTGGTGAGGGAACCAGTATAGGCCTCCATTGTGAGAGTGTGGTATCCGCATGGCACCCTTAGAGGAGACCAGCCAGGTAGTGTATAGAGTAGGATTGGTTAGTATTGTATATGTTCATGTAAAAACATTAAAATTAATACATCTAGTTATCAAATATTTTATAGTAGGACATATAAGTTCATAGTTCTGTTTATGTTGGAGGGCATAGGTTATTAATAAAGTTTATAAGGAATAAATATTAAAATGCCCATATTGAATATACTTGAGTACTGACATGGAAGGATATATTTAAATCTTCTCGAAGCTTCTAGAAGATTATGTCACATGGAACAACTATGTTCCACTAGAACACCCTATATGGATTGAACAGTTGGTATATAATACACGATGGAAGGGGCCACTGGTCGCTCCTCCACATTGCCTGCTGTCAGAAGACTCCAGTGCTGCAAGATGAAGACACGCTGTCCGGCCTAAGGGATGACACCGGCTTCCTTGCCATTCAGGAACCGAAGAGAGATGGGTAAAGATTTCCCATTGATCAGTATGGACTAAATGAACTGTTTGCGTAAGCTAACAAAGTATATTATTTTTTCCTTTCTGTAACTGAACCCTGGCAACCATTTTTTAAATAGATAAAATACATTTATTTTTTACATTTTTGAAGTCCTTTCTTTCACGCGCTTTTACGTATTTGAAGAAAAATATATTTAAGAGTATATTTTTAACATTTGGTGAGCCAGCCATTCGTGATTTTTTTTTTACATTTTTTTGTTGTTCCTTCACTTTGCATAAGGGGGGTCGAAGTCTCAAGTATCTCCTGCAAAGGATCAGGAATCGACAATTTATAAAAATCACGCAGAACCTAGGAAATACGTATAAGTCAAGTTGCATGAAAGTTTTTTTGAATAAACTTTAAAGTCTTTACAAAGCCTCAGAAGTTAACTTTTGACTAGTGATGAGCGAGCATGCTTGTTACTACTCGGTACTCGCACGAGTATCACTGTACTCGGGCTACTCGGCGGGTACCGCGTAATCTCGCGATACTCGTGCTGTACTCGTGGTCTTCATTTCTGCATGTTGGCGCTCTTTTGAGAGCCAGCCCTCATGCAGGGATTGGCTGGCAGACCACTGCAATGCCACAGCCCTGTTAGTTGTGGAATTGCAGTGATTGGCCGGCCTGCACAGCGTGACCGAGCCTTTATACCGGCGGGCGCGCTGTGCTCTGCTCACAGCTATCCAGACAGTCGGTGCAGGGAGAGTGTCGCTGCTTCAGGGAAAGGTTTGCGGCCCTTTATAGCTATTTCCGTAGCAGGGCTGCAAACAGTGTGACCAAAAGTCCTTCTCAGGACTATTCTAGTTGTATACAGGCAGGCAGGGTATAGCCAGGTCGGAGTACAGTAGCAGAGTCCTTCTCAGGACTATTGTTGCTGTATACAGGCAGGGTATAGCCAGGGCGGAATACAGGCTAGTGACCAAAAGAGTCCTTGTCAGGACTATTGTAGCAGTATACAGGCAGGCAGGCAGGCAGGCAGGCAGGGTATATAGCCATTCCTAGTGGTGACCGTATACCAGCCTTCATCATATCTGGGGCTGGTGTACACAGTCTAAAACAGTCCACATAGTGTCAGAGTTCTCATTAATTTTTGCTCCTAAAACCTGTTAGGTTCTTAGTGCGTCCGTGCTTGCATTTAAAAACCGCACGTGTGTGCCTGTCGGTGGCAGGGTACAGGTGCACTGGTGTGCGTTTTTACCAAACTATTATATAACGCACAAGTGTAGTGTATAATACACGTCAGTCAGCAGTGGCTGATAGTGTCAGAGTTCTCGTCATTAATTTTTGCTCCTAAAACCTGTTGGGTTCTTAGTGCGTCCGTGCTTGCATTTAAAAACCGCACGTGTGTGCCTGTCGGTGGCAGCGTACAGGTGCACTTGTGTGCGTTTTTACCAAACTATTATATAACGCACAAGTGTAGTGTATAATACACGTCAGTCAGCAGTGGCTGATAGTGTCAGAGTTCTCGTCATTAATTTTTGCTCCTAAAACCTGTTAGGTTCTTAGTGCGTCCGTGCTTGCATTTAAAAACCGCACGTGTGTGCCTGTCGGTGGCAGCGTACAGGTGCACGATTTGCACAAACTTGGATATAACGCCCAAGTCTAGTGAATACACGTCAGCACAGCATTGCAAAATGCGCAAGGGCGTTGGCAAGGAACAAGGAAGTGGACGTGATGGTGGTGCAGGCAGAGGCCGAGGTCGTGGGCAAGCTCTAATTTTGCCACAACAAAGGGCCACATCTAGTCGCTCGCACGTCCTGTCCCAAATTCTTGGGGACCGCAGCAGTACACTGCTCCTGAACCAAGACCAGTGTCAACAGGTTGTTAGTTGGATAGCGGATAATGCTTCCAGTCAGATTGGCACCACCACAAACACTCTGTCTTCCACACGGTCAAGTGTCAGTAGCCGTGATACTGCACCGCACATTTCAGAACCTGATCCTCCTTCCTACCACAAGGCTGAGTACACGTCCTCGGACATTAATGATCCCACACTTGGACACTCGGAAGAGCTGTTCACGTTTCCATTCGCACATTCTGGCCTCTCACCAGCTCATGTTGAAGTGGGTCATGAGGAGATCGTATGTACAGATGGCCAAATATTTGAGCAGCCACGTTCTCACGAAGTTGGCAACATGTCTCAACAAGGGGTGGACGATGATGAGACACAATTGTCAGGAAGTCAGGAGGAGGAGCAGGGTGTGGAAGAGGAAGACGACGTGGTGGATGATCCAGTAACTGACCCAACCTGTCAGGAGGATATGCAGAGCGAGGACAGCAGTGCACAGGGGGAGGGAGGCGTAGCATCCCAACAGGCAGTAAGAAGCAGGGTGGTGGCTCCAGGCAGAAGTCAGGCAACCATTCCCCGGAACAACAACACGACACAAGGTGCCTGTACAAATGTTAGGTCTTCCCGAGTCTGGCAGTTTTTTGAGTTGGCTCCAGATGATTCTAAAAAGGCCATTTGCAACACCTGCCATGCCAGCATCAGCAGGGGTACCAAAACTAGCAGCCTGACCACCACCAGCATGATCAGGCACATGTCAGCCAAGCACCCGACTTTGTGGGAAGTACAACAGAGTCGAGGAGCAGTGCTTGCTAATGTCACTGCTACGTCTTCGCTGGTTGTGCATACGAGCCAATCCCCTGTCCATGCTGCCTGCGAACAAGCCTCCTCCGGTCCTGCACCTGCAGTTGCCTACGCAGAAATAACACCATCATCAAGCACGTCCTTGTCCCAGCGCAGCGTTCAGTTATCCATTCAGCAAACCTTTGAACGCAGGCGCAAATACACTGCCAACACCCCACATGCCACAGTTCTAAATGCTAACATTTCGCGACTGCTTGCGCTGGAAATGTTGCCTTTTAGGCTGGTGGAGACAGAAGCATTTCGCGACCTGATGGCGGCAGCTGTCCCACGTTACTCGGTCCCCAGCCGCCACTATTTCTCCTGGTGTGCCGTCCCCGCGTTGCATAACCACGTGTCACAAAACATCACACGTGCCCTGAACAACGCTGTTTCACCCAAAGTCCACCTAACCACAGACACGTGGACAAGTGCTTGTGGGCAAGGCCGCTACATCTCGTTGACGGCACACTGGGTTAATATTGTGGAAGCTGGGACCAAGTCTGAGCGAGGGACGGAACACGTCCTTCCCACACTAAGGTTTGCAGGCCCTACCTCAGTCAGTGTTTCACCCACACTCTACAGCTCCGGAATGTCATGCTCTTCAGCCTCCTCCTCCTCCTGCGCATCCTCATCCACTTTACCCTCCACACCAGTCCCAAGCTGGAAGCACTGCAGCACTGCCTCGGCGAAGCGGCAACAGGCTGTGCTGAAGCTAATCTGCATAGGTGACAAACCCCACAATGCAGAAGAGCTGTGGACAGCTCTGAAACAGCAGGCAGATCACTGGCTCACACCTCTGAACCTAAAGCCAGGAAAGGTCGTGTGTGACAATGGCCGGAACCTGGTGGCGGCTTTGAGGTGAGGCCAACTGACACATGTTCCATGCGTGGCCCATGTGCTCAACCTCGTGGTTCAGCGGTTTCTAAAGTCATACCCAGAGCTGTCTGATCTGCTGGTAAAAGTTCGCCGCCTGTCTGCACATTTTCGAAAGTCACCTACTGCTTCAGCCGGCCTTGCCGGCTTTCAGCGCAGTTTGCATCTTCCGGCTCACAGACTGGTGTGTGATGTCCCCACGCGTTGGAATTCAACTCTGCACATGTTGGTGAGGATATGTGAGCAGAAGAGGGCAGTTGTTGAGTACCTGCATCACCTAAGCCGTCGGGAAATGGGTCAAACTCCACACATAACACCTGAGGAGTGGAGATGGATGTCCGACCTATGTACCATCCTCCAAAACTTTGAGGACTCCACCAAGATGGTGAGTGGTGATGACGCCATTATTAGCGTCACCATACCGCTACTCTGCCTTCTAAAACGGTCTCTGTTCAAAACCAAACATGATGCATTGCAGGCGGAGCGCGATGAGTTGCAGCAAGAAACAGTAGTGGGTGTGGGTGATAACACACAGCCCAGCCTCGTCTCATCACAACGTGCAGTGGAGGACTATGACGAGGAGGAGGATGAAGACATGGAGCAAATCTCCGGCCAAATTGAGGATATGACATGCACACCAGTCATATCCTCGGTTCAGCGTGGCTGGCCAGAGGACAGGGTAGATGAGGAGGAGGAGGAGGAGGAGGACAGCATGTTCAGTCAATGTGTTGGTCAGGCTACTGAAGTCCTGGCTGTTAAGAGTCTCGCGCACATGGCTGACTTTATGGTAAGCTGCCTGTCTCGTGACCCTCGCGTTAAGAACATCTTGGCCGACAATCATTACTGGTTGGTAACACTGTTAGACCCACGCTACAAGCAGAACTTTATGTCTCTTATTCCCGAGGCGGAGAGGTCAACCAAAATGCAGCAGTTCCGGAAGGCCATAGTCACGGAAGTAGGCAAAGCATTCCCCTCACAAAACGCTAGCGGCATAGGTCAGGAATCAGTGGACAACCAAGGCGTACAGCCGAGAGAGGCACAAGTCCAATCCGCCAGAGGTAGGGGAACAGTCTTTAAGATGTGGGACAGTTTTCTCAGCCCCTCACGTACCACAGCCCCTGAGGTGCGGGGTAGTGCCACAAGAAATCCTAAGTTTGCCCAGATGCTCAAGGAGTACCTTGCAGATCGAACAACTGTACTCCGACATTCCTCTGTGCCTTACAATTATTGGGTATCCAAGGTGGACACGTGGCATGAATTGGCTCTCTACGCCTTGGAAGTCCTGGCCTGCCCTGCCGCTAGCGTTTTGTCAGAGCGTGTTTTTAGTGCCGCAGGTGGAATCATTACAGATAAACGCACCCGCCTGTCAACTGAAAATGCTGATAGGCTGACTCTGATCAAGATGAACAAGGGTTGGATTGGGCCAGACTTCACCACACCACCAGCAAATGAGAGCGGAATTTAAAGTTTGTAACGGGAATTTGCCATGTACCTCCAGTCACCCATGGGTACACACTTCTGGACTTTGGATAATCGCTGGACTGCTCCTCCTTCTCCTCATGCGCCACCATGATGACCGTTACAAGAGTTAGGCCTTTGTTTCAGGTATACCCCCAGTGGTAAATTTTTTCGCCCATTCTTTGCAGAATGGACATTACAACGACAGGAGACCCGCTCCTTTGCAATGGGAACAATGTTTTGAGGCCCTCATGCACGTCTCTATGCAGGGACAACGTGGAGCCTCCCAATTTTTGGCTGCCCTGCCAAAGGGCTATACTATAATACACCCACTTCCTGACAATGGACACTTAATGTTTTGAGTCCCTCATGCACGTCTCTATGCAGGGACAACGTGGAGCCTCCCAATTTTTGGCTGCCCTGCCAAAGGGCTATACTATAATACACCCACTTCCTGACAATGGACACTTAATGTTTTGAGGCCCTCATGCACGTCTCTATGCAGGGACAACGTGGAGCCTCCCAATTTTTGGCTGCCCTGCCAAAGGGCTATACTATAATACACCCACTTCCTGACAATGGACACTTAATGTTTTGAGGCCCTCATGCACGTCTCTATGCAGGGACAACGTGGAGCCTCCCAATTTTTGGCTGCCCTGCCAAAGGGCTATACTATAATACACCCACTTCCTGACAATGGACACTTAATGTTTTGAGGCCCTCATGCACGTCTCTATGCAGGGACAACGTGGAGCCTCCCAATTTTTGGCTGCCCTGCCTAAGGGCTATACTATAATACACCCACTTCCTGACAATGGACACTTAATGTTTTGAGGCCCTCATGCACGTCTCTATCCAGGGACAACGTGGAGCCTCCCAATTTTTGGCTGCCCTGCCAAAGGGCTATACTATAATACACCCACTTCCTTACAATGGACACTTAATGTTTTGAGGCCCTCATGCACGTCTCTATCCAGGGACAACGTGGAGCCTCCCAATTTTTGGCTGCCCTGCCAAAGGGCTATACTATAATACACCCACTTCCTGACAATGGACACTTAATGTTTTGAGGCCCTCATGCACGTCTCTATGCAGGGACAACGTGGAGCCTCCCAATTTTTGGCTGCCCTGCCAAAGGGCTATACTATAATACACCCACTTCCTGACAATGGACACTTAATGTTTTGAGGCCCTCATGCACGTCTCTATCCAGGGACAACGTGGAGCCTCCCAATTTTTGGCTGCCCTGCCAAAGGGCTATACTATAATACACCCACTTCCTGACAATGGACACTTAATGTTTTGAGGCCCTCATGCACGTCTCTATCCAGGGACAACGTGGAGCCTCCCAATTTTTGGCTGCCCTGCCAAAGGGCTATACTATAATACACCCACTTCCTGACAATGGACACTTAATGTTTTGAGGCCCTCATGCACGTCTCTATGCAGGGACAACGTGGAGCCTCCCAATTTTTGGCTGCCCTGCCAAAGGGCTATACTATAATACACCCACTTCCTGACAATGGACACTTAATGTTTTGAGGCCCTCATGCACGTCTCTATGCAGGGACAACGAGGAGCCTCCCAATTTTTGGCTGCCCTGCCTAAGGGCTATACTATAATACACCCACTTCCTGACAATGGACACTTAATGTTTTGAGGCCCTCATGCACGTCTCTATCCAGGGACAACGTGGAGCCTCCCAATTTTTGGCTGCCCTGCCAAAGGGCTATACTATAATACACCCACTTCCTGACAATGGACACAATGTTTTGAGGCCCTCATGCACGTCTCTATGCAGGGACAACGTGGAGCCTCCCAATTTTTGGCTGCCCTGCCAAAGGGCTATACTATAATACACCCACTTCCTGACAATGGACACTTAATGTTTTGAGGCCCTCATGCACGTCTCTATCCAGGGACAACGTGGAGCCCCCCAATTTTTGGCTGCCCTGCCTAAGGGCTATACTACAATAGACCCACTTCCTTCCAATGGGCACTTCAGGTTTACAGGCCATCATGCACGTCTGTATGCAGGGGCATTGGTGAACCTCACAATTTTGGACTGCCCTGGCAAAGGAAAATACTACAAAGACTCACTTCCTCAAAATGGGCACATTAGACTCAGAGGCCTTTATGTACGTCTCTTCTCAGGGACATCGGAGTGCCACACAATGTTTTATGTAAAATCTTTCATGTATTGATCTCAAAAAGTAACATACATTAGCTCTATCTCACTATTGGGTATGTGCCCTTAACATTTCCACCATGAAAATTCATTTTGGTGTCATTTTGGAAGGTTTTCTGGTGAGTCCGTAAAAATGGCGTAAAACGCGGACAAAATTGTTCACAGCTGTGACTTTTGAGTGATAAATGCTTCAAGGGGTCTTCCCCATGCTGTTGCCATGTCATTTGAGCACTCTTCTGAGACTTTTGTGCCATTTTTAGGGTTTCTACATGCTGCCGGTGGTCATTTCACAAAAATACTCGGGTCTCCCATAGGATAACATTGGGCTCGGTGCTCGGGCCGAGTACACGAGTATCTTGGGAGGCTCGGCCCGAGCTTCGAGCACCCGAGCTTTTTAGTACTCGCTCATCACTACGTTTGACGTATTTTTGAGCAAGAAAGATAAAGCCAGTCCATAAGAAGTATTGGACGTGCTGAGCAAGGTGAACCAAGTCTTAGAGGATCATCCATCAGTTCATCTGATCATTTCAGGTAAGAAAATGGATTTTATCTCTTCATATGTTAAGCAAAGTAAACTTCAGTTCACTTATTCAGATATTTCTAATGTGGAAGAGATTTGGTTACGCTTTTATGGGGAGTGTGAACTTGAGAATTCACGTATAGAATGTGCAAGGTCTTTTAATAGAGAGAAACAGAAAATCAGAAATGTCTGTCATTTAGTCTATGATTTTCACAAGTTAATCGTAGAAAAATGTAAAAATGGTGGAAATAGACAACCTGAATTGTCAGGAAAGTCAGTGATAGAAAAATCCAAAGACTGCTTAGAACCTGGAATGTCAGTCAGTGATATGGTGAATTCTGACTGTAATGTTGGAAATGATAAGTCAGATTTAGACTGTAATTCAAATCAGAATCTTGATAATGGCGACAGACATGTGCTACCTAATCAAGGTGCCTTTCAACATACTGAGAAAGAAGCAGGAAATGACGTAGAGAAGCCAGAAGGGGGAGGAGCCAGAGTGGGACATGTGCAGAAAGCTGTCAGAGAAGGACACGTGCAGAGAGAAAATGGCGACGATCAGTTTCTAAAAATAGAACAGGCTAAGTTTGGGATTAAACTTAAAAAGAATTTATTGGACATATGCAAATTAATTCCCGCATATAATCCTAAAATACATGTTTGCAGAAATTCAGAGATATTTGAAAGTTCCGTCGAGAAGTTAAATTTAACCAATAGTGAGACGAATCAGTTATTCCGTATGTGGATACCTCAGCATTTCTTTAGACAATTGACATTAAAAAAGTCTTCTGACAATGAGACATTTGATTGTTCAAATGATAACGATATCATAAGGCTGAAAAATCTCATCTTCTGTGCAAGGAATGAATCTGATCCAAATTATGAGATGTTGAAGGAATTACAAATTGAACAGAATGAGAGTACGTTCTCATTTATGTCCGTTTTTGAACGTTTGTATAGGGCGGTCATTCCAAATGTCAGATTGGATGGAATGATACATTTATTCATCAAGAAATTTAATTTCCTTGATAATGCAGCTTGTGCGGTGGCAGTAAATAAAAAGTCCCTATTCGAATGTACGACATTTATTGATTTTGTTAGAAATTGCCAAAGTCAATCAAAACAGAAATTAATTAATTCTGAAAAACCAACACGAAAAAGGGAGAGTTTTTGTGAAAAACCAACAGTGTCTCCCAGATCCAGATATTTTTGTGACAGGATATATGAAATTCGTAGGAGATTGCATACGTGTTACAAACCATACAATCCACCCCAATTATCATCTAAAAATCTTTTTTCACAGGAAAAACCCTTGTCTCCAGTGGAGGGATTGGTCACTGGGATTGATGATCCCAGACAAATGATGAGTAAAAGCTTTGAAAGACAGAAACAGGTGTCTTGTGGAGATCCTCTCCCTGGGTTAGAATTTGATAGCCAGCGACAGCTGGGAGACATTCTCTCTCATTTAAGAGAAAAACTTGAATTACATAAGTTCAGAGATTCCTATAAGTTCAAAGTGAATCTAATAAATCGAATCTTTGAAGAAAAAATTAGGTATGGTCTTCAGTTAAATAAAGTGGATTTCTGGGTAAATTAATTTTATTGTTTGATAAGTATGTTTATTCATATACAGTGAATCAATGCATATATATATATATATATATGTATATATATATATTAAAGGTAGTGATGATAGTAAATCAAGGTCATATTTTCATTAGTAAAATGATAGTTTAATGTTATAAATTAATAATTTGATCTCTGTATATGAATAATAATATTTAAAATAAAATAATAAGAGAAAGTAACAGATTTTAAGTGTTTCATTTTTATCATAAATATGATAAGAATTTTATTCTTTTATTTCCCTCAGAATTTATCAGTAAAGCAGATTGATGAAGTATTAACTTTTTATTTATATATATGTTCTTGTCCTCAATCAGGTAACATATATTTTATTGGGTAAGGTTAATCGTGAAAGCACGATTAATAATAATTATTATTTTCTCAGGTACCAATTGCCAGAGTATTATTGCTTTAACGTTTCTTTAATGAATATACATACATCTTCTTTAGAGTTATTAGAAATGTAATCTGAGCTTTGGAGTGTAGTAAAACTGCTTGCTGTTTTGGAATGGTGTTCTTTGCACGTGACCAAAGCATGTGACTTGAATTACTAAAGCTAATAATAAATGTTTGTTCCATGGTCATATGTACAGTATGTAATACATTGGAATTTGTTTTTTTTCGTGAAGTACTTCAAATTAGTAACATAATTTTTGAAATGCGCATAGAATAATTGGAAAAAAAAGGGATATGTGTCTGTCAGTTTCTATGTAGAAGTATATGTTAAAGAACCATGACAGTCTTGTGTGCATAGATGTGTCTATGGATGATTGATTGTCGGAGCAGCTGCTAATGTCAATGTTGAGTACTTGGATCCAGAAAAAAAAAAAAAAAAAAGGGAATTTTTGTTTTAACTTCGAGGTTATAATATATGTATGTATACTATTAGAATAAATAAGTTATAGTACATAAGTATAAATAATGAAGGAATTTATACAGAATATATATCTTATTCTTAGACATATTTCTTTAATATAGAGATGTTAGGATCTTTTGTGTTACGTCACTTCTTTTACTGATACATAGATTTGTAATCATTTTTCTTTTCAAATATGGAAGTGATATTTATAATATGGTCTTGAAGATATACCACACAAATTTTAATTTAATTTAATCTAAACATATTAATTTTTATAATATCATATTTCATGATATTGAAAGGGAGAGGTTTGGTCTCTATCACACATTTATATTTGATAAATATATGTGTTTACAGGATACTTTAATAATTAATATTTCAAGTACAAAGGAAGAATTGGGAATAAAAAAAATATATATTTGAAGTATATCATAATGCATTTATATACTAAGAGAAGTGTATTATTTGCAAGGTTACATGACTTAATTATTTTTATAGGTTGCTGATATGATAGGTATGGTAATCCTATAAGATACTGGTAACATTAAGGTTATGTATTATTAAAGACATAGGTGTTATATACATAGAAGGCCTTATTTTTATTTCAATTTTTATTTTTATTCCGATTTTCATTTTTCCTTTTATTCCTAATTTTTATATTAATTATTATTTAATATTCACATTTTTAATCAAAATCTTAATTCTACAATTTTTATTTTTTCCTTCAAATTTTCAATATCTCAATTGAGAAAACACTTCAATATTTAGTTCAGTAATATCTAATATAAGAATATTACTTTATTAAATATGAATCATATTAAAAGGGAAAAGTTCCATTTTTTGGAAGAAAAGATACTTCCTTCATCAATATATACAATTGTTTACTTTCTGGTAATACATTATTTTTATATTAGTATGTTAACACAATAAGGATGAAATATTACTTATAGTTACACATTTTCTTATAGTAGGTTATTTAATAAATAATAGACAAATCAAATAAATTAAATTAGAGTAATAAAGATGGAAGATCGAGGTATATCTAGGTTTACCTTCCTATATTTAAAAATAATATATATTATATTTTTAATCGATAATAATTTATAATGGGTATTATTGTGTTTTGATGGAATCATTCAGTCTTTTCTAAAAGGTTATTTGCTTTGGTTTATAATTTTACAAATGATCTAACTAAAAAAAAAAAAAAGCCACATTGTTGCCTTTCATATTTATAATATGATACATGTTATAGGTACACATTACATTATTTCATATTTTATATTATATTTTGGTTACATTCAACACATTGCCACCTATGGGTTTGGAAAGGTATTGCACCAATGACAAAAAAGGTCATTACATGAGAATACTATTGTCTATACCATTATGCAGTATTATTACATCATTCTAAGTATCAATTATATTAATACTTCTACGATAATAATAATGACATGGTATTATAGTATTAGAGTTATGATACGCTGTGACATTTATTAGTGATAGTTATTGCCATATTTGGTATTTAGATTAGGGAATGAAGTCTTCAATCAAGATTACAGAAGATAAAAAGACTTTATAATTTTCCTAAAGTTAAAAGAGATTCTGCAAAAGGTCCAAAAGGTAACGTCTCAAATAAGACTGTGTAACATACAAAATACACTTACCGTGTTAGCACCTCAGAAACACAGTGCTCCTATGGGTCAAGGATGGACAATGACACATGGTCTGTGCATTAAGACCTCCCTACAGATACTAAGAAGAACAATGACGTGTTAAAGTTAACCCCTGTCGTGCTGACCAAGAACGTCTTAACATCTGTTCCAGGATTTGACAACAGGCAGCATGGAGGATAAAGGTGACTAATGTAAATTACACTGCACAGACATCAAAGACTTCTGCTATTCTTCTACACTCATGAACTGTGGTTTATCAACATTGGCTATGGACTTTGTAATAAAGAATAAAGTTTATGGACCTTGATCTAACGATGATAAACACAATACGGGACTGTATTAAATTGGTAACCATTCATTTTTTATCAAAGGATTTATTTCTAAGAGACTGTGTTTATGCCAGATTACATCGGAGATAAGAAGACATCAACTCAGAGGACATTATATGGTGACCGGATTTGGTTTTTGCATTCCTTTTTTAGGTCTAGCGAAGTATAGTTATATATTTTTATATGATTGATCAGTCACGGCCTATCATAACAGGAATCAACATTATTATATTATTGAACTTACAACATGAATAATGCAAATTAATTATTATTCATCATTATTATTGATATTAATCCGTTATCGCCAAATAAGGAAAGAAGATTTGTTATTTTAATGATGTATTAATTAATTTTCGGGGTTACTCCACCCGCTTCAAGGGGGAATTGTAAAAACATTAAAATTAATACATCTAGTTATCAAATATTTTATAGTAGGACATATAAGTTTATAGTTCTGTTTATGTTGGAGGTCATAGGTTATTAATAAAGTTTATAACGAATAAATATTAAAATGCCCATATTGAATATACTTGAGTACTGACATGGAAGGATATATTTAAATCTTCTCGAAGCTTCTAGAAGATTATGTCACATGGAACAACTATGTTCCACTAGAACACCCTATATGGATTGAACAGTTGGTATATAATACACGATGGAGGGGGCCACTGGTCGCTCCTCCACATTGCCTGCTGTCAGAAGACTCCAGTGCTGCAAGATGAAGACACGCTGTCCGGCCTAAGGGATGACACCCCCTGCCTTGCCATTCAGGAACCAAAGAGAGATGGGTAAAGATTTCCCATTGATCAGTATGGACTAAATGAACTCTTTGCGTAAGCTAACAAAGTATATTATTTTTTCCTTTCTGTAACTGAACCCTGGCAACCATTTTTTAAATAGATAAAATACATTTATTTTTTACATTTTTGAAGTCCTTTCTTTCACGCGCTTTTACGTATTTGAAGAAAAATATATTTAAGAGTATATTTTTAACAGTTCATATCATTGGTTTGCTAATTGAAATCTTATTGCTTATTGTACTAGTTATGGCGACCTGACCTATCTGCCTTAGCTAAACCATACAAAATTGTACTTTGAGTTTACTCATTTACCGTTTGTTCCCGGTCTCCCTAGTCCTCAGCCACTCGGCAGCTCACATTTGTTACCCTGAGCAATAAACACCCTTTTTAGCTTACCTGTTAAGTCTGTCTGATCCTGTGACTTGCTCTACAGAGAGCAGGGCCTTCGGTTTACCACTTCAAGTGGCGCTGCGAGCAGGGTCACGATTATCAAAATGGAGGCTGTGGATAGCCGTGAGGGATAGCCTCTTATTCAGCCTCTTATCCTCCATGTCCTACAATGTAGTTGTGGCATCTGGGCTCACCACAGATGAGCTACTCCACCAGGCAACCTATAGAGACTGGACGCTAGAACTGGAGTATATTCCGGAGGAGAGAAAACGTCATAGGCGGTGTGGAAAACAAGGCCCAAAACTGCCGGAAGAGACCCCCAGCCAAGCAAGAGCCCCCGATTGTAGCGGCCTTGACAATTAGAGAGGCGAGTGTGCTAACTAAATCACTGGGGCAAACTAAAGAAGAATGGGGGTCTACTCAAGATACAAATGAATGTTTGAGACAAATAAAGCAATAGGTAGCCCGGCAGCAGATCCCAAACAAAGAGGAGAGAGACAGCCTTGATGTCGACATGAAGAGCATACTTCGCCAGTGGGAACGATTGGAACTCCAGGATACTGTACTCTACTGCAGAAAGCAACACCCTAGGAGGACCAAATTGAGATAGCAGGTGGTCCTCCTGAAAGACTAGGTGTACAAAGTCATCAAAGAGGCTCACGCGTTTGTAGCCCACTTCAGTTCGGTCAAGACCTACCAGTGGCTGCAGCAGTACGTATACTACCCCAGGCTAGAATCTGCAGTAGAAGAAGGTTGTCAGTGATGCCGAGTGTGTGATCTCGTCAAGAGCACCGAACAAAGGACACCCATCCAGTCACGACAGTTAGCTGGACCACAATTACAAAAGAAGGTGTACAGTGGTCGCAGCCCAGTGCAGGAGGTCCCATTTTGGCCTGTGGATCGGCTGCTAGTACGAGAGAAGTGTCCTAAGCATCAAGGAGTTGGCCCTCGCTTCTGTGACTGAGCCCCCCGTCTGGATAGACAATGACGACTGGTGGTCTGTCCTAAACACAACTGAGCCTCTCCCATCTGAGAACACTAGTGCAGTGGCATTGTTGCCACCCCGGCTACAGGAGGAACTGTTGAATCCACCTGAGAATGCTGTGGTGGATGCAACTCTGGAAGAGAGATACGAGTCAAGCGAGAGCCAGGATATCTGAAGATCCCAGAGGTCTACTGCAGGGGTTCCACCGGTCCGATATATGGAGCAATTTGTATTGTCAGTATTGCCGTTGTTGTTGTCTTCCTCTGCAGGTGTTACCTATGCATTCCATGCTCCAGTTTTGTACTGAGTAACCGGCGGAGATGATATTGAGACAGCTGTGTACTTTTCCTTATAGCTCCCCAAGGGCAAAGGAACTGAAAAGAACTGAAAAGAATCCAATGTCCTTGAATGTTGTGCGCATATATCGTCATGGCCAAGGATGGCCATCCTTAAGAAGGGAGGCGTGTAGGAGAGTGCAGCCCCTACTAAAGATGTTGCTTCACTGCTTTCTGTGTTATTTATTATTTTGCACTATAGCTTTAAGAAGCTGACTGATAAGTAGGGCACAATGGTTTGACCAGGACTTTCCCTCTGCTGCTGGAGCTGACTTGGTGTGATCGAAGTCTGGGATTGAAGAAGCAGGAAATGACTGAGCAAAGTTCCAGCAGTAGCAGAGGGATGCACACAGGAAGGAGTCTGTGCAGTGTCTGTGCAATGACTTTATGACTTTGAGTAGCTCCTGTGTCTGTGTGAGAAGAAGCTGAGAGAGTTCCTGGTGGCCCAGAGGAATGCTCACCTGAGAGAGATGGTATCCGGCCTGTTAGCAGATACTGCCTGGATGAGCACAGCTGTCTGGGGAATCAAGTGAAGAAAAGACCTTCATTGTCCTCAAGCCCCAGAGCGGACTGGTCCTGCGACAGTACCGTGAGTGAATGTCCGGGTGCTGCGGTTAGGGAATCATATTAGGCCTCCGTAATTAGAGTGCGGTATCCACACAGTCCCTTTAGAGGAGACCAGCCAAGTAGTGGATAGAGTTGGATTGGTTAATGTTGTATATGTGCATAATGTTGGATTGCTAATTGAACTCTTATTGCCTATTGTACTAGTTGTGGCGACTTGACCTGTCCGCCTCAGCTAAACTATACAAGATTGTACTTTGAGTTTACTCTTTTACCGTTTATTCCCGGTCTCCCTAGTCCTCAGCCGCTCGGCAGCTCACATTTGTTACCCTGAGCAATAAACGCCCTTTTTTGGTTTACCCATTAAGTCTGTCTGATCCTGTGACTTGCACTGCAGAGCGGAGGGCCCTCGGCTCATCGCTTCACTGTCATTCTATATTGTCTTCAACTGAGCATCAGAATAGCTACCTGCTCGGAGAACGGCACCATTGCATTTGGTGCACAAAACATTATTATGAGGGCAATCTGGCCTTGGCCATGGGCCACCAGAGTCTTGGGCAGTAGCCCAAATTGTCCTCATTAAAATCTGCCTATGCTTCACTGTGTATCACTCTATAGCAAGAGGTAAAAGGAGTGTTAGTGTGATGCCCTGGCCTATCAGGACGTCACAGGATATTGTGCAACCTGCCCTTCTGCACAGTATCCACTCCTCCTTGGTTACGGATCCTGGTCCGTTGGTGTTGCTAACAGCTTAGCCAGTCAAAATCCTAGAAACACGTGACACTGAACCCACCAGACATACCATTGGGGGGCCTGAAGGGAATAGGGCCGCCCATATGGGGGTTGGGAGGGAAAAGTGAAAAAGTGAAAGGGAGTTTTGTGGTGACTCTCAAGAGGAGAGGTCACTGGTCTGGAGCTGGGCCCCTGAAGCCTACTAGGTGGCAGACGTTGGTCTGGGCCTGGTAAGAGCTGGAACCCCGGTCGCAGGGGATCACGTCAAGGGGCACGGTCTGCCGAGAAGGGCAGTCAGCGGCCTTGAGCCATAACCGGGCAGGGGCCTGGGCACGACGGGATACGTGGACCCTAGGCCGGGAAGTAGCTTCACGCGTCCTGGTAATTTATCCGACGGGGGTGAAGACTTTAAGATTCATCCCCAACCCGCTCCAAAATCGGGGTAAGAGCGCAACGATGGGATAGGACTTTCCCAAATACAGTCCAAAGAAATCCTACGCGTGAACCCTGACAGCAAGCTCACTCTGTTAGTCATACGGGTGAGCGGGACCCGAACAGTTTCAGATCAAGGGTCCAATTAGTGAAAAGGTGCCACGGAAAAGCCCACAGGCTAACAGCAACACTAAGAGCACGGATTCCAGCGTGCTCCCTCCAGGCTGCAGCGCTGCTCAGAATTCTGGTTTACAAGCTGTCGGTGTCATTATTCCTGGACTGAGTACACTGAAAGCCCCTTTTCCTCTGCCCAACGGCACGCCAATCACCAACACCCAACGGGCCCGGGGCACAAACCCCCTACCCACGGAGGGGTTAAATATCCTGCTGGTTCACCATCGCCACCGGGCTCCCCAACAGCAGCGGTGGTCTCCTACATTAGCACACACCGTGGGTGTTGTCCAGGGCCGGACTGGGACTCACATTCAGCCCTGGCATTTGGGGGTACACAGGCCCACTTGTCGCGTGGTGAATGTGTGATATCTTTGTGCACTTGTAGATTGTGTAACACAACCATATAACATGTAGTCACAGCTGTGACCAGCTTACAGTCCTATTTATTGCTTTATTTGCTGCTATTTTCCCTACAGAGCTCATAGATAATGAAGAGGATGCTGCCCTCTATAGTGCTGTGGCTTCTTCATATTGCTGATGGGCAGGGATACAAAATCAGATTTTTTTTCCACCAATTTCTGAGACCCATAACTTTGCTTTTTTTGGAAAGGGGGAATGGAAGGAAGCTGTAGTTTTCCCTGGTTATAATTTTGGACACATATCACTTAGGGAAGGTGCAATGCCATTTTTTGGGGGGAGATCCCACCATGGACACCACTATGAAAAATACTGGAATGACCATATGCATCGCTCGCTGTGCACAGGTTCAGGATTTTCAGCATCTTTTAACCAGTTCAGGTTTCTAAAACCACCCAGTGATTAAAAGCAGTGACTGCTCCATTCTTCTGGTGTTTACCACTCGGAAGACGCTCTGTACTTTACTATGCAGGTCAATAGGAAGGCTCGGAAGATGCCCGGACGTCTTTTTTGTTGCGTTTTACCATTGCTTTTTCTTAGAAGCGCAGTAAAAAATGTGACAAAAACAATGAGAAAACACGGAGAAAAAAAAAGATGGTCAAAAAGCAGAAAAAATGCCCTGAAAGTGGTTTTCCGGTTTTGGAAACCCATTCCCTGGATTGTTTGTTTGAAAATAAACTGCTTTATTGTCTCTCCCAGGCCTGCTATTGTCTGCAACGCTGATGTCACGTCACAATGACGGCGCTGAAACCAATCAATTATAGACAGCAGACACAACAGCAGTTTATAATTTTTATAACAAAAAGGAAGCATCAGACATCAAGAGGATGTGAGCAGTTAGTATCATGTTAGGGGCACTTACATGAATATATCACTAGAACCACCATGAGTACATTAATGCATCCCTGGAATAAAGTTTGTAAGGATTTAATGAGGATTTGGTGAGATTATTCTCAGTTTCAGCTCAAAAAATCAATATGAACATAAGCTAATTTACACTGTTTTTGGATAAGAATCTCGCCAAATTCTCCTCAATCTCAAAACAATTTTGAAGATTTTTTTTAGATTTTAACTTGAAGCCATGAAGCTTGTTTTGGATTGTTAAATGTGTACAAGATCAGATCCACTGTCATTACAGAAGTGCAGCACCAGAACCACCATCTTTACATAAATGCAACACCAGAATCTGCGTCAGTACATGAATGCATCTCAATAATCACCATCAGTACATAAATTCAGTGCAAGAACCATTAGCACATGAATGCAGCATCAGAACCAAGCTCAGCACATGAATGCACAGCCAGAACCACCTTCAGCACATGAATACAAAGCTAGAACCAAGGTCAGCACGTGAATGCAACGCCGTAACCACCGTTAGCACATGAATGCAAAGCCAAAACCACCGTCAGCACATAAATGTAGCACCAGAACCACCATCAGCACATGAATGCAGAGTCAAAATTACCATCAGTACATGAATAAATAGCCAACCTTAGCCCCATGTACAATTGCATTGTACAAACCAACTCCCAGGTTGTCCTGAAAAATGATAAGGAGATGCTGTGAGTTGGGAGTTGTTATCAGGCATCATCAGATTGCGGAGCATAGAGGAACCACAGTACTGATGAGATTCAGGCAGTATCAAAATGATTTACATGCAGGTACCTTATAGGTGATGTAATCTCAAATCAGAGTTGTTCCCGTGCCTTGTGTCTCCATGAAATAAAGACACCATGATGAGATGTCGCGCACAGTGCTCAAGTGTCCAGATTTCCCTCTTCTCCACCTTCCGCAACACTTCCCAACATGGCGCTCTTAAAAATAAAAGTATCATTATACTGCCCCATAAATGTCTCCTATTCTGCACTCCTGAAAAAAAAATTGCAGTGCTTCCTTCACAAAATATCCCCTCCACAAACTGAACCTCTCCATCATATTCCCCCACAGGCTGCCCCTCTCCATCATATTCCCCCCCTGCTGCCCCTCTCCATTATATTATCCCCAGGCTGCCCCTCTCCATTATATTCCCCCCAGGCTGTCCCTCTCCATTATATTCCCCCCAGACTGTCCCTCTCCATCATATTCCCCCACAGGCTACCCCTCTCCATCATATTTCCCCACAGGCTGCCCCTATCCATCATATTCCCCCATAGGCTGCCCCTCTCCATCATATTCCCCCCCACGCTGCCCCTCCCCATTATATTACCCCCCAGGCTGCCCCTCTCCATTATATTACCCCCAGGCTGTCCCTCTCCATCATACTCTGCCACAGGCTGCCCCTCTCCATTATATTACCCCCAGGCTGTCCCTCTCCGTCATATTCCCCCACAGGCTACCCCTCTCCATCATATTCCACCCAGGCTGACCCTCTACATCATATTCCCCCCAGGCTGCCCCTCTCCATAATATCCTTGCTTCTCTCTCACACACACACACCCAGAGCCAGGCTTCACACACACACACACACTCACACACACACACACACAGCCAGGCCTCATACACACACACACACACACACAGAGCCAGGCCTCACAAACACGCACACAACCAGGCCTCATACACACACACAGCCATGCCTCATACAAACACACACACACACCTAGGCCTCATACACACACACACACACACACACACACACACAGCCAGGCCTCACACACACACACAAACACACACACACAAACACCAGGCCTCATGCACTCACACAAACACACACACACACACACACACACACACACAGCCAGGCCCAATACACACACACACACACACACACACACATAGGCCTCATACACACACACACACACAGCCAGGCCTCACACACACACACACACACACACACACACACACAAACACACACACACACACACACACACACACACACAAACACCAGGCCTCATACACAGACACACACACCCAAGCCTCATACACACACACACATACACATACACACACCCAAGCCTCATACACACACACACATACACACCCAAGCCTCATACACACACACACACACACCCAAGCTTCACACACACACACACACACACACACACCCAAGCCTCATACACACACACACAGCCAGGCCTCATACACACACAGCCAGGCCTCATATACACACACACACACACACACACAGCCAGGCCTCATACACACACACAGCCAGGCCTCATACACATACACACACACACACACACACACACAGCCAGGCCTCATACACATACACACACACAGCCAGGCCTCATACACAGACACACACACACACACAGTTCCTCTCCAAAACATTCCTCCCCACACTGCTTCAGTACAAAATCCCCCCCTCCCAGACACACATTGTCCATCTGTATAAAGTACTCCCTCCACTTTTTTTTGCAAAGCTGTGCCCTCTTTCACTCATCTTGTGCCCTAATCCTCTCCCCTTCTCTCTCATCCACGTTGATAAAACTTTTCATCTTCGGCTCCGTGAATCGCTTACCGGTACCCGACGTGTGTCTGCGCGCCATGTGATGACGTCAGCAGTGCAGTATCATCATGACGCTGCCGCACTTCAGGGCGAGTGCAGCATAATCGTGCAGCTCAAGGCAAATGCTGCCTGCCGTTCATGCTGCAAAGGAGAGAGTGGCCGCAGATCGAGCGGCCCACTACAGGGACTGGCACATCTATGGCCAATTCGGCCCTGACTGTGGGTTTATTTACCGCCGCTATAGTGGCGGCCGGCGGGTGGCGGCAGCCACAAAATAATTTTAAACAGCAGGCAGTGCGGGAGAGGCGGGGGGCGGCCCCCCCACCCCTCCACCGGCCAGCCCACCGGGAGAAGTCCCGCCCCTCCCGCCTGTCAGTCCGGGCCTGGTGTTGTCACAAACTTTCTAAACCCCTGGACTTATTCCCCCCCTTCTCTTCTTTTAATTCGAGTGTCCGCGCGGACCCCTTGGATCCGGAGACTACTCGAGCCACCACGGCTCCGGATCCGAGCGGCTCGGCCGCTGGCACGGGGGCGGTACATTAGTATACAACGCATTTCTCATATGAAGCACTAAACTCTGTGATACCTACAACTTAAATGTGATTTCCCAATAGAGAACTATGGAAGTGACAAAATAATGAAAATGATGAAATGATGAATAATGATGAGTAAATGAAAATGAAAATATTACGATTCCTGTTTCTTCATCTTTTCCATGGAGCGGGGTGTAACAAAGCCAAGAGCTGTGCACAGTGTATGATGGCTGTATGAGGAGCAAAATGTAAAACTTCACTAAAGAGACAAGAAAAGTGAATAAAATTGTGACAAGTACAAAATAATAGGTTTTATTAAAGAATAACCATAAAAGACACACTCTCATCGACACTCAGTATTAGTCTGCAGCGATATAGGGGCTCGCTCAGGTAAGCGTTTAACTCAGATGAGTGTTATCTGATGTTTTATTAAATATCTCACAGACCAGCGTTATACTATGGGGCAGGGCAGGTTCAGCATGGGCAAAAAATCCCAGCATACGTATATCGGATCCCGCTCTCCCATACAAGACTATGGTGCATGTGACAGATAGGACTACACTCGGAAGAATCCAGTCCAATATAAGCAGAGACAATGGAGAAGGTGGAGAAATTAATCTCTCCGTCTTCTCTGCACCTGTGATCCAGCTTTCACATAGAAGAGAATTACAGTGAATGACACTTGGCTCAGGCTCCCAGCAAATGACCCTCAGCTCACGCTCGCAGCAGATGACCCTCGGCTCACGCTCGTAGCAGATGACACGGCTCATGCTCGCACCAGATGACACGGCTCACGCTCGCAGCAGATGACCCTCGGCTCACGCTCGTAGCAGATGACACGGCTCATGCTCGCAGCAGATGACACGGCTCACGCTCGCAGCAGATGACCCTCGGCTCACGCTCACAGCAGATGACCCTCGGCTCACGCTCGCAGCAGATGACACGGCTCACGCTCGCAGCAGATGACCCTCGGCTCACGCTCGCAGCAGATGACCCTCGGCTAACGCTCGCAGCAGATGACCCTCGGCTAATGCTCGCAGCAAATGGCGCTCGGCTCATGCTCTCAGCAGATCACCCTCATGTGATGCCCTGGCAAAACCAGGTAGTCACAAAAATGTACATCCTCCTTGTCACCACCAAAAACCCACACTCAGGTACAACACACACCCATAAAAGCTTAGCCACCCCCTCATGATAATAAGGACACACCAGTGGGCGGGATCAGGCGGATGAGAATGCCCACCTAGGGGTCCTGAGGTGTCAGGGGCAGGAACACGACAGATCAGTAGAGAGTGTGTAGTGAAGTGGAAGGAAAGTGGAGACTGTGCAGTGTAGTCAGGGGTAGGGGACCTTGGACTACCAGGCTAGGTGGCAGACAGTGAGCAGGGCCACAGACGACGAAGATCCGGTCGCGGGAGACCTAAAGTGGACTGGGGCAGGGTTGTAGCCCGCCGGTGCCCACAGCGGGTATCCGGTCCGGTGGCCGTGCACAGATGGGGGTGCCTGGACCCTAGGATGAGGAAGGCTGCATGCCCCTTGTTATTTCACCAGCAGAGGACGAGGTTTCAGGCCTTGTTCTCCAGAATACCAGAGAGCGAAACGGAAGCCCAACGCGGGGGATAGGGTGTCCGTCAGAATCCACAGAAATCCCAAGGGTCAGATTTCGCGGGCCACAGCTCCCAAATACACACAGAACCGGGAGTGGACTTCTCCGTTCCATGCGAAGTCGTCCAACAGGAGAGACAAACATAATGTGCACGAGGAAGGGACACCTGTTCACTAACCCGGGTGTGGGACCAGAATGCACCCTCCAACTGCAGCCGGTCACTGGCAACTTGGTTTACTACTGGACTTGTGTGAAATTGTACTGCCCCGCGCTTGGCTGCAGCCGAGCTGCTCGGATCTGGGCTCGTTTGTCAGTGGCTCGAGCGCCTTCGTACCGGCGGTCACTTCGCTCTGAAAGGGCCTGGCGCTTTGAGGGGGGTTAGGTTCACGGGCGGGGCCGTGGTATGGTTTGAGTTTGTGACGCTACCCACGGGTTGTGGTGAATGTGGACACCACCGCTGCTGTTTACTAGGCACCCAGGGAAGATGGGATGCAGCTTTGTGGTTAACCCCTCCGTGGGCAGGGGTGGTGGCCCCGGGACCCGGTTGGTGTGGTATGTCGGTGCTTGGCGGTGCAGGGTGATGCGTGGTCCAAGGGCCCAGTTGCACTCACTATTACAGATGCACAAGAGTCACTGGTAATCCAAAAAGATGGTGGTTGGTGCTCGCAGCCGGCTGCGTCTGGTCCCCCACCCGGGCTGGTGGTCTCCGCCTTTCTCCTGCATCTTCTTTGTAGTTGGACACCCGTGCTTCAGCTACAGAAGCCCCACTCCCCGGCTTGTATGTGTCGGGAGAGCCCGTTTGCTGCCGCTCCCAGTATGGAGCGTCTGCCTGCTCCCTCTGCGCAGGGGTTGGGCACAGCCAGAGTTTCCCCGTGCCGGCGACGACCGGCACCTTCTGGACTGGGGACCCCGCTGTGTAACGGCCTGCGGTGCTGCCTCGCAGCAACAACCCCGCGACGCCTCAGCCGAGGCCTGGGAACGGCCAGCGCTACCTGCTGGGCCCTCTTCCGGGTGGAATCCATCTACTCCCTGGCAGAGCGGACTGCCGGGGCCTTAGGCAGCTGGGGCGCGGTCACTTCTGGGACCAGCGGGTTCGCCTGGGGAACGGGCACCTTCCATGGCTGGTTTTCCACGGGAGTGGAATCGGTGCCGACCGAACAAGCAGCCGTCCACGGGCTGCCTCCCCAGGTGGGTCCTCACGGGCGGATGGGACGGGCTCCGCTGCCGGTGTCGGGGGCAGTGGACCGAGCGGAGGAGCAGCGGCAATTGGCACGAGTAGTGAGGTAAGCAACATGGAGGGCAGGGGCAGACTGGGTCCCTCATCCGTGTCGACCGGTCCCTCGGGGACGTAAGGGTGTGGGTCGCTTACCCGCTCTCCAAAATTTGCCTACACTTCACATGCTCTCACAGCCGCAGCTATCTCCTCCATCTCGGGCCACCCATCATTCCATTAGGAACCTCACCGAGGCCTGCAAGCGGCAACACATCAGGGTCGTCCGGGCTTCCACCCACGCCACTGTTATAGGTGTGGGCTCCGGGATTGCGGGCTTGTGTCGCGGGCGGGGAGGGCGCTGCGCTCACCATGCTCGGGTCCGGCGCTGCTGCTGCTTGCTTGCTGCTCGGTGGCTCGAGCGGTGGGCTGGATCCGGGGACTCAAGCGGCGCTTCTCGCCCGTGAGTGAAAGGGGTGTTTTTGAGTTTTGGGGAGTCGGTCCGTGACGTCACCCACGGTTTGTGGTGAGGTTGGGACACCACCGCTGCTCTGGACGGGGATCCCGGGAGCGATGACAGGGAGCAGCCGAGATGTTTCTCTCCCCTCCGTGGGTAGGGGGGTTGGTGGTCCCGGGGCTCGGTGAGGTGACAGGGATGTGGATGTGCAGGGACGGTGAGGTGCAGGGTCGCGGGTGCAGCGCAGTGCCAGACGGCACAATGGTACTCACTCAGCCAATGACGTACACGGAGTCTCTGGTAAAACAAACAGCTGGATGGACGGGTCCCACAGACGGCTGCGGTGGTCACTCCCGGTAGGTTGGCGGTGACTGCCTTTCCTTGCACCTTTAAAGTTCCTTCAGTTCCGATGGCTTCCCACCGGTAACCAGCTCCCCAGCTTGGATAGATGCCGGAGGAGCCCCTTTTGCCCGCAGGCTCTGGCCCTGGGAATTCTAGCCTTGGCGGTAGCTGTATTTCCCTTTTCTGGTTGAGCGGTTGCCTTCACTCGGGTCTTTACTGCTAGGAAACCCCGGAGGTTCCGGTCGCTAACGTATTTGACCAGTTTAACGGCGACTCCAAGCCTGGTCGGGGTCTGCAAGCCCTGCCGGATGGTGCTGGCTTCTCTTCGCTCCCCGGTTCGGTACCGGCGGACCACCGCCCGACCCCAGTCCTACGGTTCCGCTTCAATTGGCCTCTCCTGCAGATGGTCACCACCGTCTGCCAACCTTGCTCTTAGGTGCCCGGGCCACGTACCCAGACACGGTCAGCCTGCTCCACTACCACTTCACTCCTCTCACTTTCCCTCACTCAACTACTCTGACTTCCTTTCCCGCCTCCAGGACTGTGAACTCTTCAGTGGGTGGGGCCAACCGCCTGGCTCCACCCCACCTGGAGTGGACTTCAGCCCCTGGAGGGAGGCAACAAGGATTTGTGTGTGACTGGTGTGCCTAACCGGGGTGTGGGGTGTGTTGTTGCAGTACCTGTGACGACCTGGCTTGCCCAGGGTGCCACATTCCCCCTTGGTTAAATGCAGACCGTCCGCGGGCGGCCCGTCCATCACCGGTTTTATTTTGTAACTGTATAAAAGTAGAAAAACATATAAAACATCAAAACACAAGCATCTTATCAATCTTCCCTTAACGGGAGGCACTTCCTTTAACGTTACTAACGGTACATTTTTATTAATGTTAACGGCTTCCGCTCTCCCCCCGCCCAAACAACCTGACCCTGATGCTGCCCCTAAGAAGTGGGCAGCACCCCTTGCCCCAGTCCATCACCAGGCTGCCCGAGCGGGTACGGTCTCTTTCAGGGGACCCACGTCCATGGGGAACCCCTGACCCTCGGAGGATCGCCACCGGTTACGGTAGTGGCGGGCCTGGGCCATCCCTTTCCTCAAGGCCCATCCTCCCAAATCAGCCTCTCCGGAGGCGGTCACGGAATAAAAGCCAACAATTATTTACATGACAAAAGTTTGTGGTTGCCCTGCAAGTTCTCGGGCGTGTCCATAAGCAGTTCCTTACGCAAACGGTACAAAGGGTCCCTTCGGCCGGGTCAATCACGGTTGCAAATCAGGTTAACTTCGGTTGATTCTTTCATTTACTCATTCATACACTTAACAACAGTGGGTGGGTGGCTCCCCTAAATGTCGGTTTCCCTGTACCTAAGTGGGGGCCTACCTAGTTTGGAACGTGTGGACCTACGGGGCCCCATGTCAGTGGTAACAAGCGAGGGGACAGAGGAGACAACCGGTTCCTCTTCCCGAACATCGTGTGGGCAGAGGCATAGGGGAGCTGGGTACAGTTGCATCCCTGGGCACTGGTTCATCATCGGCTACTTCCATTTCTTTTTCCTCCACGGGGTGTGGGAACAGTATTACTGGAAGAATCACTGCGCCATTCTGCATAGGCCAATCTGCTGGGAAATCGCCCATCATGGTGTGGATTACCCCTTTTTCCTCCTCCTCTGCAGGTCTGGGAACTGGAGCTTCAGTCGTTACCCTCAATGGTGGTGGGCACCTCTTCAGTTGGTCCCTGGAAACCGTGGCCAAGGTCTTCCCCTGGTCATGACTGATCTGGTAGGTTTTCCCATTCTCCCATTCGGTGGGCTGGATAACATGCGGGATCTTTTCCCATTGATCGTCCAGTTTATGGGCTCTTCTCTTTCGCTTCAGCACTACATCCTCAGGCTGGAAGGGACCGGCAGGAGCCTTTCTGTTGAAGCACTGCTCCTGCTGCTCTCGACTCCAGCACAAGTTCTTTTCTATGTATTCTTGAACCTGTCGGTAGTGCGCTCTCCGCTGAGCGTCCCATCTAGCAGTCAAGGGAAGGGCTTCTGGGGCTTCCAGACCCATTTCCAGGTCCACCGGCAGCCGACCGGGCCGAGCTCTCATCAGGTACGCCGGTGTGCACTTTGTAGAGCTGGACGAGATGTTGTTGTACATATCGACCAGGTCAGGTAGCTTTTCTGGCCACAAGTTCCGCTCCTCCAGCGGTAGTGTTTTGAGGAGGCCCAGGACCAGATGGTTCATTTTTTCACACATGCCGTTGGTCTGGGTATGGTAAGGTGTGGTCCGAATTTTCTTGCAGCCGTACAACTGGCAGAATTCCTGAAACACCTCCGCTTTGAAAGCCGGGCCCTGGTCGGTGAGCACCCTCTCCGGGTACCCATGCGGTCGGCAGAAATACACTTGAAATGCTCTAGCGGCGGTACGGCCGGTCAGGTCCTTGACTGGGACCACCACCAGGAATCTTGAATAGTGGTCCACGATGGTTAGAGCGTAGGTATACCCACTTCGGCTAGAGGTGAGCTTCACATGGTCGAGGGCGACCAGCTCCAGCGGCTGATGTGTAATGATTGGGCGTAATGGGGCCTTCTGGCTGGCTTCGTCCCTTCTTCTCAGTGTGCAGGGACCACTTTCTCGGCACCAGGCCTCCACAGACTCCCGCATCCCACTCCAATAGAATCGCTCCCTCAACAGCATCTCCAGCTTCTTCCACCCAAAGTGCCCGACACCGTCATGGTATGCCTGCAGGACAGTGGGCACGTCAGCCTGGGGGACCACCAACTGGCGAAACTTCTCATGGGTTTTCGGGTTGATCAACTTCCGATACAGCTTTCCCTGGTGCAGGTACAGCCAGGCTCGTTCCTTCCACAGTCGTTGGGCCTCGGCGGGGGCAGCAGGGTCTATCCCGGCGGAGCCTTGTTCTACCAGGGTCTTGACCAAGCGGACGGCAAAGGCCCGATCCTGGGCTTCTTGCCACCCTTGACTAGGCAGCAGGTCTAAGTTCACCTGTTGTTGATGGACATGTAACTTTTCGGCTGGTGGCCGGTGGAACGCAGTCAACTCGATCTCTTCGAGGTCATCATCATCCGGTCCTTTTCCCAACAGGTGGGGCATCCTGGAGAGTGCATCTGCATTAGCATTCTTACGGCCGGCTCGGTACTTCATGGTGAAATCATAATTAGCCAACCTGGCCACCCACCGCTGTTCTAATGCACCCAGCTTAGCTGTATCTAGATGGGTTAGCGGGTTGTTGTCCATTTAAGCGGTGAACTTGGCCGCTGCTAGGTAATGGCGGAATTGTTCGGTGATGGCCCACACCAGTGCTAGGAGCTCAAGCTTTGAGGAGCTGTAGTTCTCAGGATTCCGTTCCGTAGGTCGGAGTTTCCTGCAAGCATAAGCGATCACCTTCTCTCTTCCGCCCTGGATCTGGGACAAGACCGCTCCCAAGCCTACATTACTGGCATCGGTGTAGAGGATGAATGGGAGACTGTAGTCGGGGTATGCCAGGATTTCTTCCCCAGTCAAGGCCGTCTTTAGCTGACGGAAGGACTCTTCATGCTCTTCCTCCCATGCCAACGGGGTTCCAGGGGATCTGCCACCCTTGGTCTGTCCCACGAGGAGGTCTTGCATGGGTGCAGCCATTTTCGTGTACCCTTTAATGAAGCAGCGATAGTAGCCCACCAGACCCAAGAACTGTCTCACCTCTCTCATCGTGGTTGGCCTCGGCCAGTCTTGAATGGCAGTGATCTTTTCGGGATCTGGGGCGATGCCTTCCGCGCCCACCACATGTCCGAGGTACTGCACTCTGGGCTTCAATAGATGACACTTTGAAGGCTTCAATTTCATCCCATACTTGGCAAGGGACGCGAACACCTCAGCTAGATGCTCCAGGTGGGCTTCATACGTCTGTGAGTACACAATTACATCGTCCAGGTACAACAAGACGGTCTCAAAGTTCAGATATCCCAGACAGCATTCCATCAGCCGTTGGAAGGTTCAAGGGGCGTTGCACAGCCCGAACGGCATGCTGTTGAACTCACAGAGTTCCATGGGGGTAGCGAAGGCGGTCTTCTCACGGTCTTCTGGCGCCATGGCCACCTGCCAGTACCCACTGGTGAGGTCAAGGGTAGAGAAGTAGTTAGCAGTTCTCAGCGCGGCCAGGGATTCTTCAATACGGGGCAGAGGGTAGGCATTCTTATGCGTTATCTGGTTAATCTTCCGGTAATCCACACACATCTTCATGGTGCCATTGTGACGCCCTGGGCAAGCCAGGGGTCACAGGTCATGCACCATCACACCCTACATCCCAGTTAGGAACACCAAAGCTACACAAAAATCCTTGTTGCCTTCCTCCAGAGGCTGATGTTCACACCAGGGGGGTGGGCCAGGCGGTTGGCTCCGCCCACCGAGGAGTTCACAGCTCTGGAGGCGGGAAAAACCAGCAGTTAAGCTAGGGACGGAAAGGAGTAAACAGCTAAGATGAGCTAAGGAAGTGAAAGTGGTGAAGTGAAGGAAGCAAAGTGGTAAAGGAGGAAAGTAAGAAAGGTGACAGAAAGAAAGCTTGAAGTGAGTCCAGCTGTGTGCAGGACAGAGTCAGCAAGGTCAGCAACGGTGGTGATTGTCTGAAGGGGTGACCGTTTGGAAGTTCCTGGAAGGACCGCGGACGGGTAGTGGCCCGGCGGTCTGGAACAGCGTACCAAAGGACAGTCAGCACCAGGGCAGGGGCCTCTCGGACCCCGGCAAGGCTAGGAGTCGCCAAATTTGCCAAATCCGTCAGTGAAGGGGACGTAGATCCCCCAACAACCAAGTCCCGATTGAAGGCAACAGCCGAACCATTACAGCAGAGACACCGCCACCGCCAGGGCACCAGTTTCTGAGGGCGAGCGCCTGCGGGCAAAGAGTAGAGCTCCTCCGGTCCAGCTTGAAGCCGGGGAGCGGGTTACCGGTGGGAACCCATCGCTACCAACACACGAACATTAGGTGCAAGGAAAAGGGACATTACCGCTACCTACTGGGAGAGCAAGTGCAGCCGTCCGTGGGGACCGACCAACCAGCCGTTTGTTTACCGAGAACTGTGTCACCGTCTCAGGCTGAGTGAGTACCACGGTGCCGCAAGGCACAGCGCTGCCCCCGTGTCCCTGCGCCCACCAGGCCCTGCATCATCCACATCATCACCGGGCCCCGGGATCACCAACCCCTACCCACGGAGGGGCAACACAACACCTAGCTGCTCCACATCACCACTCCCGGGATCCCCGTATTGAGCAGCGGTGGTGCTACAAATCACCACAACCATGGGTGGCGTCACGGACAATACCCCAACACCCAAATCCCCTTTCACTCACGGGCGAGGAGCGCCGCTCGAGAACCCCCGGGATCCGACCCACAGCTCGAGCCACCACTGAGCAGCGGCAGCCGCCGGACCCGAGCAGAGGGGTGAGCGCAGTGCTGACACCCTCCTCCCCGCCCGCGACACCATCCTTCTTCTTGACCAGCACCAGCGGAGCGGCCCAGGGACTACAGCTATCTCTAATAACCCCCGCCTCCTTCATGTTCCTCAACATGTCCTTGGCGCATTGGTAGTGTGCAGGGGGAATAGGTCTGTATCTCTCTTTAATAGGGGGATGTTCACCGGTAGGGATGTGGTGTTGGACCCCTTTAATACGCCCAAAATCTAATGAATGTTTGCTGAAAACCCGCTCATACTCCTGTATCACCCTGTATACCCCTTCTTTGTGATGTGTGGGGGTATAATCAGTGCCTACGTGTAACTCTTGACACCACTCATCTAGTCTCCCCGGGGATGGGTGAGGGCTGGCAGTAGGCGGTGAGGTCGGAGGAGCGGCCTCCTGGATGGTGTGGGGGTCTAGAGTAAGCAACTTGGCGAGGGTAGCGTACCGGGGAAGCCTAACCTCCTCCTCTCCACAGTTTAACACTCTTACGGGCACTCTCCCTTTCTTGACATCTACCACTCCTCGGGCGGCCATTACCGTGGGCCAGTGTTCAGAGGGCATGGGCTTTACCATGGCGGGGTAGTCTCGCCCTTGGGGACCTACTGACGCTCTACACCAAATCATCATCTCTCTCCTGGGAGGCACAATCAAAGGGGCCGCATCCATCACTCTCACTCCTCCAATCTCCCCTCCTGTTGAGTTCATCTGCTGCCAATACATCAAGGCCCGGATCTCACGCTGCACAGCCCTCTGTCGGCTCCCTGCCGCCGTGGCGGCCAGCTGCTGCAGTAGGGTCAACACGTCACTCATGCAATGCTCCATCACGTTAGTCCCTAGCATTACTTTCGGGTCATGATCACTGGGTTCATTCATTATCACAATCATCCCCTGGTGTTGCAGTTCAGCTCGCCCACGGTCATGGCCACTTGTTTGTATCCCACCTGGGTCAATGGGAGTCCATCGGCTGCGATCAGTGTCATGCTACTGTCTGGGGGGGCAAGTTCATCTTTTCCCCAATATCGCTGATACAGTGTGTATGGTATGGTGGTTACCTGGGATCCAGTGTCCAGGAGGGTCATCAGCAGGACGCCGTCTACTGCCAGAGGGATGATAGCCCGGGCTCCAATGTACCGGTCCCGCCAGTCTGGGGGGCCACTGGGTTCTACTCCTGAGGATTGGCCTGTGGCCCCAGGGGTTTCTCGTTTAACGGACACCGTCGGGAGTAGTGGCCGGGCTTGCTGCACCTGTAACAAATCGGAGGTCCATACCGTGATTCATTGGCCCTTCTCTGCTGCATCCAAGGGACGTCCTCCGGGCTGTCGGCGAGCTGCATCCTCCCCAGGGGCTGGGATCTTGACGGAGGCTGGAGTGCGGCGAGGATCTTGGCGAGGTCTCCATCCAACACAGCCGCGCGATCAGCTGAGCTGTCACTGAGGTTACCCGCGGCCACCGCTGGATCCAGTGACAGCGGGTAACCTCAGTGACAGCAGCTGATCGCGCGGCTGTCTTCATTACCTGCGTGGAGGTGACAGGAGCGGCGGTGTCTGCTGCAGCTCCGGTCACCTCCATGCAGCAGCGCTGGAAGCGACGCTGGAGCATCCTGGATTACGCCGGACATGGAGGGCTTTTTGGGGCTGATTAAAGTGGTTAACCAGGGTATATGTTTGTGTTTTTTATTTCTAATAAAGGATTGTTCGGGTGTGTGTGTTTATTTACTGTAATTTACAGATTAATCATGGAGGGTGTCTCATAGACGCCTGACATGATTAATCTAGGACTTATCGGCAGCTATGGGCTGCCAATAACTCCTTATTACCCCGATTTACCAACGCACCAGGGTAAATGGGGAAGAGCCGGGTACAGTCCCAGAACTGTCGCATATAATGTATGCGGCAATTCTGGGCGGCTGTTGGCTGATATTGTTAGGCTGGGGGGCTCCCCATAACGTGGAGCTCCCCATCCTGAGAATACCAGCCTTTAGCCGTATGGCTTTATCTGGCTGGTATTAAAATTGGGGGGAACCGCACGCCGTTTTTTTTAATTATTTAATTATTTATTTCACTACACAGTATAGACACGCCCACCGGCTGCTGTGATTGGGTGCAGTGTGACACCTGTCACTCAGCGTGGGGGGCGAGTCTCACTGTAACCAATCATAGGCGCCGGTGGGCGGGGTAAGCAGGGAATACGAGATTGTTTAATGGGCGGCCGGCTTTTTCAAAACAGTAAAAGCCGCCGGAGCAGTGTGAACGCCGTGCAGCGCCGGGGATCGGTGAGTATATGAGAGAGGGGGATAGACTGACATGGACAGAGAGTGAGGGACAGAGATAGTGACGGACTGACAGAGATTAGTGAATGACAGACATTGTGAGGCGCTTCAGAACGCAGCTTTTCAGCTGCGCTCTGAAGCAGACCTTTTATAAGCTGCGGTGCAGAGCGCACACCTGCGCACAGAGCATCAGACACCAAAATCGTATGAGGGATGTCACACGTTACAATTGACTAGGTTCCTGCAACAAAACGCTCAATTCTAGAGAATGATACGATGTGTTTGCGATCAACGGTTTTGCGTTCAATCCTGATCGCACGTAGCTGTCACACGCAGATACCTCACAAACGATGCCGGATGTGCGTCACTTACAACTTGACCCCAACGACGGATTGTGAGATATATGGAAGCGTGTGTAGCGGGCTTAAGTCCATCTAGTTCAACCCATAGCCTAACATGTTGATCCAGAGGAAGGCAAAAAAACCCAATGTGTCAAATAAGCTCCAATGGGGAAAAAACTTCCTTCCTTCGTCCACATCTGGCATCAGACTAGTTCCCTGGATCAATACCCTGTCATAAAATCTAATATACATAACTGGTAATATTAAATTTTTCAAGAAAGGCGTCCAGGCTCTACTTAAATGTTAGTAGTGAATCACTCATTACAACATCATGCGGCAGAGAGTTCCATAGTCTCACTGCTCGTACAGTAAAGAATCCTCGTCTGTGATTATGATTAAACCTTCTTTCCTCAAGACGTAGCGGATGCCCCCGTGTTCCAGTCGCAGGCCTAGGTGTAAAGAGATCTTTGGAAAGGTCTCTGTACTGTCCCCTCATATATTTATTCATTGTGATTAGATCCCCCCTAAGCCTTCGTTTTTCCAAACTAAATAACCCCAAGTTTAATAACCTGTCTTGGTGTTGCAGCCCACCCATTCCTCTAATAATCTAGGTCGCTCTTCTATCTACCTGTAAGATTATGCTATTTATAACCTTCTATACTTTTGCTATCAAGAAAAGCCTCCATTCCTCTCTTACATTCATTCAGTGTGTGGCCATCACCATTTCCTCAGGAAGAGAGTTCCAGGGCCTCACTGCTCTTACCGTGAAGAACCCTCTTCTATGCTGATGTAGGAATTTTCTTTCCTCCAATCGAAGAGAATGCCCCTTGTTCTTGTCATAGTCCTTGGTACAAACAGATCATGGGAGAGATCTTTATATGGCCCTCTGATATATTTGTACATATTTATTAGGTCTCCCCTAAGTCTTCTCTTTTTCTAGAGTAAATAGACCTAGTTTTGATAACCTTTCCGTGTATTGTAATGCACCCACTCCATTTATTATTTTAGTAGACCGCCTCTGAACCCTTTCAAGTTCAGTAATGTCTTTCTTCCGCACCGGCGCCCAAAATTGCACACAATACTCCAAGTGTGGTCTGACGAGTGATTTGTACAGAGGGAGAATGATGTTTTCATCTCGTGCCCCCAGACCTCTTCTAATGCATCCCATCACCCTATTTGCTTTGGTGGCTGCTGCCTGACACTGGGGACTCCAATTTAGCTTCTTATTGACTAAGATGCCTAAGTCTTTTTCCATGTCTGATTTCCCCAGCAGTTTCCCATTTAGTAAGTAATCGTAGCATCTGTTTCTCCTTCCCATGTGCATAACCTTACACTTATCTGTGTTAAACCCCATTTGCCATTTTTCAGCCCAATTCTCCAATTTACTCAAATCCATCTGTAGTTGCAAACTGTCCTCCTTTGTGTTAACTACCTTACATAGTTTTGTATCATCTGCAAATACTGATATTTTACTCTGTAAACCATCCACCAGATCATTAATAAATATATTAAATAGTAGGGGGCCCAATACAGACCCCTGTGGCACCCCACTAGTAACCCTGGCCCAATCTGAGTATGCACCATTAATAACCACTCTTTGTTTTCTACCACTAAGCCAGCTACCTACCCATCTACACACATTTTCCCCGAGCCCAAGCTTTCTCATTTTACTTAGCAGTCTTTTATGTGGGACAGTGTCAAACGCTTTACCGAAGTCGAGATAAATGACATCCAATGATTCTCCTCGGTCCATGTGAGAGCTTACATCCTCATAGAAGCTGATCAGGTTAGTTTGACAGGAGCGATCCTTCATAAATCCATGTTGATATGGAGTTAAACAGTTATTAACATTGAGACATTCCATAATAGTATCCCTTAAAAACCCTTCAAACATTTTACCCACAACAGATGTTAAGCTTACCGGCCTATAGTTTCCAGGTTCCTTTTTACACCCTTTTTTGAATATTGGTACCACATTTGCCGCCAATCCAGTGGAACAGACCCAGTTTCTATAGAGTCTTTAAATATAAGGAATAGAGGCCTGTCTATCACATTACTTAACTCCCTTAATACCCGAGGGTGAATGCCATCAGGGCCTGGTGATTTGTCAATTTTAATGTTACTAAGTCGGTTCTGCACTTCTTCCTGGGTTAGGCAGGTCATACTTAATGGGGCATTTACATGATCACTCTGCATTTCCCCTGGCATATGCTTTTCCTGTGTGAACACAGTTGAGAAAAAAGTATTTAAAACATTTGCTTTTCCCACATCGCTCTCTATGATTTTACCCTCATTATTCTTTAAAGGGCCAACACCATCAATTTTAATCTTTTTTCTGTTTATATAAGTAAAGAATAGTTTGGGATTTGCTTTGCTTTCCTTAGCAATGAGTCTCTCAGTTTCCACTTTTGTAAATGTATTTGTTTTTTACACATTTTATTTTTTTCTCTATATATTTTTAATGCTTCTTCACTGCCTTCTTGTTTTAGTTTTGTAAATGCCTTTTTCTTATTATTCATCGCCCCTTTTACATCCTTATTTAGCCACATTGGTTTTCTCCTGTTCCTAGCCCTTTTATTTCCGTATGGTATGGCTCGCTTGCAGTGGGTGTTTAATACCGATTTAAACATTTCCCACTTATTTTCTGTGCTCCCATTTTTGAGGACATTGTCCCAATCAATTTGGCGAAGGTCTTCTCTAAGCTGATCAAACTTTGCTTTCCTGAAATTCAGCGTTTTTGTAACCCCCCTCCAAGGCACCTTACTGAAGGACAAGTGGAATTGTATTATATTGTGGTCACTGTTCCCGAGGTGCCCATCCACTCGTACGTCTGTTATTCTATCTGGCCTGTTGCTTAAAATTAAGTCCAGAAGGGCTGTCCCTCTATCCGGCCTCCAGAAGGGCTGCCCCTCTATCCGGCCTCCAGAAGGGCTGCCCCTCTATCCGGCCTCCAGAAGGGCTGCCCCTCTATCCGGCCTCCAGAAGGGCTGCCCCTCTATCCGGCCTCCAGAAGGGCTGCCCCTCTATCCGGCCTCCAGAAGGGCTGCCCCTCTATCCGGCCTCCAGAAGGGCTGTCCCTCTATCCGGCCTCCAGAAGAGCTGTCCCTCTATCCGGCCTCCAGAAGGGCTGCCCCTCTATCTGGCCTCCAGAAGGGCTGCCCCTCTATCTGGCCTCCAGAAGGGCTGTCCCTCTATCCGGCCTCCAGAAGGGCTGTCCCTCTATCCGGCCTCCAGAAGGGCTGTCCCTCTATCCGGCCTCCAGAAGGGCTGCCCCTCTATCCGGCCTCCAGAAGGGCTGCCCCTCTATCCGGCCTCCAGAAGGGCTGTCCCTCTATCCGGCCTCCAGAAGAGCTGTCCCTCTATCCGGCCTCCAGAAGGGCTGCCCCTCTATCCGGCCTCCAGAAGGGCTGCCCCTCTATCCGGCCTCCAGAAGGGCTGCCCCTCTATCCGGCCTCCAGAAGGGCTGTCCCTCTATCTGGCCTCCAGAAGGGCTGCCCCTCTATCCGGCCTCCAGAAGGGCTGTCCCTCTATCTGGCCTCCAGAAGGGCTGTCCCTCTATCCGGCCTCCAGAAGGGCTGCCCCTCTATCCGGCCTCCAGAAGGGCTGTCCCTCTATCTGGCCTCCAGAAGGGCTGTCCCTCTATCCGGCCTCCAGAAGGGCTGTCCCTCTAGTTGGGCCCGGCACAAGTTGGGACAGATAATTATCCTTAGTTACTGACAGAAGCCGGTTTCCTTTCTGAGATACGCAGGTTTCAGTTTCCCAGTCTATATCGGGGTAATTGAAGTCCCCCATAATAATCACCTCATTGTGATTTGCTGCTTTGTCTATTTGTTTCAATAATACATTTTCAGTGGTTTCTGTTATATTTGGTGGCTTATAACAAACCCCTATGAGGATTTTATTAGTTTTCCCTCCTTGTATCTCCACCCATAGAGACTCCACCTCTTCATTACCCTCTTGAATATCTTCTCCTAGTCTGGGCTTTAAACTGGACTTTATATATAGACAGACTCCACCCCCTGGACTTTATATATAGACAGACTCCACCCCCTTTCCTTTTTTTACGATCCCTCCTAAACAATTCATATCCTTGCAGGTTAGCCGCCCAGTCATAGCTGTCATCTAACCATGTCTCAGTTATTCCTACTATGTGGTATTTTTCCTCATACATTACCAGCTCCAGTTCCTCCATCTTATTGGTCAGGCTTCTTGTGTGGCGCCCCTGACCTGGTCAGGCACCACAGAGTATTGCACCCATGCGGGAGCAATGCTTCCAGGTAATCTCCAAAGGCCAGGATGAGGTGCACACACAAACATATAGTGACCAGGCCTCCCACATTACCAGAGGGGACCCTTGAGTAGCCAGAAGGAGTTAACTTTCAATTCCCAGCTGGGGGTGTGTTCAGGGGCTGGTTGCTAGGAAGCAGGGCAGAGAGAGAGAGGAAGAGGAGAGTCTGGAGGAAGAAGTTGAAGTGTGTGGAAGGGAGCAGAGGAGCTCTCGTGTCAGACAGGTCCTGGGGAGTGCAGTAGCTGAAAGCGGGGGAGAAAGGAGTACCGTGGGTCGGCCTGAAAATCATCCAGAGAGAAGGGTGGCTGAGTACGGAGATCCCGGTATCCGAGCACACAAGGGGAACTAGGTCCCCAGTACAGGCAGCAGATCATCCAGAGCTGCTTAACCTACAGGTGGGGGGGGGTACTTCATGCCCTCACCACGACTACACAGAGCTTGAGCCAAGCAGCAATCACCAGGCCCATAAGGGGACAGGGCCAGAAGCCATCCCACCAAGGCCACGCTGCCGGCAGACGAGCCAGAGAGAGGGGAGCAGGGTGGTAACAGCTTCCCTGGAGGGGTCCTACCACGCTTCAAGCAAAGGATCCTCCTAAAACAGAAAGAGTGCAAGGAAGGCGAGTGGACAGCTACCCTCAGAACGGCCTCCTGGAATTCCTGGTTCAACCTGGTTATCACAGTGTCGCCCGGGCATCTCACCGTGACCTCCAAACAGTGAGTAAACACATTGAAAGACTTCTTGGACTGTGTTTGAGTCATTCTGCGACCTGTGGTCCCACACACATACACCGGGGCCTGGGGCTTGCCTCACTCTCAGGGGGCTAATATACTGACTGCACCCACCATCAGCCCCAGGCATCCCTTAATCTGCAGTGGCGGTCCCCGCTGACCGCAATACTGAGAGTGGCGTCACGACAATCCTAAAAGAAGGTTCCCTACCTGTGACCAGACTGTTCCATCCACGTGGAGTCCCTGAAGGTACTGCACCGACACATACTAGCGGGGCTTCACAACTTCTGGCGTCACGAACAGGATAAGGACTAGACCTGTTCAGACAGGTGACCGTGTGCCTCAGAGGTCCGACCGCAAAAATTGAACCGCCGCCATATTGCCATCTTCAAAAGCGCGCGCTGCAGCCCGCGCGAGGGAGAAGAGCACCGCCCACGAAGAGGTGTGGCCGCCCCAGAACCCCCACAATTCGGAGAGCGTTCTGACCCAGGAAGTGGAAAGGGGGCGCGGGGATTTTTGAAGAAAAATGGACGCTGCAGGAGGTAATGCCCCTGGTCAGGGCGACGCAGCCCAAGCGATGCCAGCCCCCGTCGCGCTGGACGCAGCAGCGCCTGGTGCCGGTGCCGCGGTCGCAGCCGCGCCGGCTGAAATCTCCCCCATAATGCCAGTTTCCTTGCTGTATGTCCCAGGAGCGCAATGGCTGCCCCAATACGCCGGTAAAATAGACACGCTGACCGGGTTTAAGAAGAAGATCAGCACCCTGCTAGACATGCACGCGATGACTGGTAAGCAGAGGGCCGCTGTGGTGCTGGGACAATTGACTGAGGCAGCAGAATTGGAAGCTGAGTCCTGGACCAATGATGACCGGAGCTCTGTTGAGACCATCTTTGCCAAACTAGCAGCTGCTTTTGAACACCGCACCGAGGGAGAGCTGAGGACGGACTTCTATAACTGCCGTCAGAAGCCCCAAGATAGTATAAGAGACTATGCCCTCAGGCTGCAGGCTGCACTACGGGCTCTCAAGCTGGTGGACCCTGTCAGTGATCAGGAAGGAAACCGGATGATGAAGGAACAATTCTTGCGGGGCCTGCGTTCTCCTGAGGATGGGAAGCAGATGAAGCTGTGGTCCCTGGAACACCCTGACGTGGACTTTGCCATTCTGAAAGACAGGGCAGTGAAAGCACTCCAACCTCCTGTGGACACAGACCCCGTCGCACCCGCATGGCCTGCCAGTTCCACGGCTGCAGGAGCGGAATCCTCCTCGCAGGCCCTGATAACTGCAAAAGGACTCAACACGCCAGCAGAGACCATAAATACACTATCCTCCCAGGTGCAACAGCTCACTAAGGATGTCGCACAAATCCTGAAAGCAATGCAGTTGCCCTCAGAGACCAAAGTCCCTCATCGGATCCTGCTAGCTGACAACCCAGAGGACGTCCCTTGGATGCGGAGGAGAAGAGGTCCCCCAACCCGAGGCAGGAGCAGTGATCGCTATGACTCATCTGGACAACCCATCTGTCGTCGTTGCCAGGAGGCAGGACACTATGCAAGGGCCTGTCCTTTAAACGAGCCAAACCTGGGGCCGGGGGCCAGTCCTCAGGATTAAGAAGATCAGGCCCAGGTCGCTGCTGTGATCAGTACGTGGGTGGACGTCCTGTCCTGTCCATTGTCCTGGACGGGATCCCTACCCCGGCATTATTGGACACCGGCTCTCAGGTCACCACGATCCCGTATGTCCTTTATCGTAGGTTTTGGTCGGACGACGATCTCCGACCACCGGACCCCTCCCTCACCATCTATGCTGCCAACGGACAACCTATAGACCAGATCGGGGTCAAAGAGGTAACCATAAAGGTGGGAAGGCAGGAAATGAAGGGACAAGGACTGATTGTTGTGGACACTGATATTAGAGAAAGGAACCCGCAAATGATTTTAGGCACTAATGTCATAGAAAATTGCCTAGGGGAAGTGTTGTTGTTGCTTCACCAGATTGTTGAAGGTGCTGAGGGCAGGTCGCAAAGAGCCTTGCAAAAGGAGATCCGAATCATTCTGAGGAAGCAACAGGTAAAACAGACTGGCGGTGAGATTGGTAGTGTACGGGTGATGGATGCAAACCCCATTGTGATACCCCCACGGAGTGAAATGATGATGTGGTGTAGAGCAGCGGTAGGTCTCAGAGGACAAGATTACCAGGCTGTACTAGAGCCCACTCATTCAGACCACTGGCCCACGATTCTGACAGCCAGGGGGGTAGTTGATGTACACAAGGGACGAGTGCCTGTACGAGTGTTGAACTGTGGGGAGGAGGAAGCCAGACTACCAAGGTACGCTACCATAGCCAAACTGTTTACATGCTCAGATGACGCCATAACACCTGTAGGTCCCCTGACACAAGCTGACTCAACAGAGGATGAGACCTCCCAAAAGCAGTTAGAGGACTGGTGCCAGAAACTACACGTGGGGACTGACTCTACACCCGACTACCAGAAACATGGGGTTTACAGGGTCGTGCAGGAATACGAGCAGGTCTTTAGTAAGAACCCACTAGACTTTGGTAGGATCAAAGGGGTGCAACATCACATACCCACAGGCAGTCATCCTCCCATTAAGGAAAGACATAGGCCTATTCCACCAGCCCATTACCAGCGCACAAAGGGCATGCTGAAGGACATGAAGGAGGCAGGCGTCATAAGGGACAGTTGTAGCCCCTGGGCGGCTCCCCTGGTCCTGGTAAGAAAGAAGGATGGCACGATGAGGATGTGTGTGGATTACAGACGGATAAATCAGATAACACACAAGGATGCCTACCCTTTGCCAAGGATAGAGGAATCCCTCGCTGCCTTGAAAGCCTCTAACTACTTTTCTACCCTAGATCTTACTAGTGGCTACTGGCAAGTATCTGTAGCAGAAGAAGATCGGGAGAAGACGGCCTTCACCACCCCAATGGGCCTCTGTGAGTTCAACAGCATTCCATTTGGACTCTGCAATGCCCCCGGGACCTTCCAGAGGCTTATGGAATGCTGCCTAGGGCACCTCAACTTTGAAACCGTCCTGCTCTACCTGGATGATGTCATCGTGTACTCCAAGACCTACGAGGACCACCTGAAACACCTGGCTGAAGTCTTTGAAGCACTATCCCGATATGGAATGAAGCTGAAACCATCCAAGTGCCATTTACTGAAGCCAAAGGTCCAGTACCTAGGTCACGTGGTCAGTGCAGAAGGAGTAGCACCGGACCCAGAGAAGGTCACAGTCATCCAGGAATGGCCCACACCTACTACCGTCCGGGAGGTACGTCAGTTCCTTGGCTTGGTAGGCTACTACAGAAGGTTCATCAAGGGCTACACGAAAATGGCAGCGCCTTTGCAAGAGCTCCTGGTAGGCCACCCAAAGAAGAAAGGAAAGACCTCCGGCCCACCATTTCACTGGGGAGAAGCAGAAGAACACTCCTTCAGACAAATGAAAGGGGCCTTGACGGGTGAAGAGATCCTAGCCTACCCTGACTACAGTCTACCATTTGTACTGTATACAGATGCCAGTAATGTGGGACTGGGAGCAGTGCTTTCACAGGTGCAGGGAGGCAAAGAGCGTGTGATTGCTTACGCCAGCAGGAAGCTCAGGCCTACTGAAAGAAACCCGGAGAATTATAGCTCATTCAAGCTAGAGTTCCTGGCCATGGTATGGGCTATCACAGAGCGGTTCAAGCACTACCTGGCAGCCACCAAATTCACTGTCTTCACGGACAACAACCCCCTGACCCACTTGGATACTGCTAAATTGGGTGCCATGGAGCAGCGTTGGGTAGCCCGACTGGCGAATTATGACTTTACTGTCAAGTATCGAGCTGGCCGCAAGAACGGCAACGCAGATGCTCTGTCCAGGATGCCTCACCTAGCAGACGAGGGTGAAGATGTAGATGATCTTGAAGAGATTGAGCTGCCAGCGTTCCATCGCCATGGAGCAAAACAGTGTCGGCAGTCGCGTGCCAACCGCCAAGAGGTGACCCTGAACCCACTACCTCACTACAACTGGAAGGAGACCCAGGAAAATGATCCAGCGGTAGGCTTGGTAAAGAAACTGATCAGCCAGCCTGGCGCGAGCCTTGACAAAGGAGCCCCACCTGAGGCACAGTACCTATGGAAGGAGAGGGGTCGATTATTCATCTATCAAGACAAACTTTACAGGAGCATCATTGACCCGAGGACGCATGAGAAGGTGTGGCAAGTGATTGTACCACAGAAGGACACGAGGATGGTGCTAGAAGCCTATCACAATGGTGCAGGCCATTTTGGTTGGAAGAAACTGGAGGCCCTACTTAAAGTAAGATTCTACTGGGTGGGCATGAGATCTGCCCTAGAGAAGTGGTGTCGAAACTGCGGGCCCTGCAATCTTAGAAGAAAAGACCAGCACAGCCAGAGAGCACCACTCCAGCCAATCCAAACTAAACGGCCCCTGGAGATCGTGGCCCTGGACCATGTAAAGTTGGCACCCAGCAGACAAGGCTACAACTACGCTCTCACTATGGTTGACCACTACTCCAGATTCCTGGTGGTAGTACCAGTCAAGGACTTGACAGGTCAAACTGCAGCCAAAGCTTTCCAGACACACTTCTGTCGACCACATGGCTATCCAGATCAAGTGCTCACTGACCAAGGACCAGCCTTTGAAGCTGAAGTGTTTAAGGAGTTTTGTAACCTATACGGCTGCCAGAAGATCCGTACTACGCCTTACCATCCTCAGACCAATGGCATGTGTGAGAAGATGAACCACATCATTCTCGACCTTCTGAAGACTCTCCCACTAGAAGAACGAAATCAGTGGCCGGAAAAACTGCCCGATCTAGTGGACATGTATAACAACATCCCTGTGAGTTCCACGAACTGCACACCGGCATACCTGATGAGGGCCAGACCAGGGAGATTGCCAGTAGATCTGGAAATGGGAGTTGAGACCCCTGAAGACCATCTACAAGGTGCTGATTGGGATTCCAACCGCCAAGCCCAATACAAGAAAGTACAAGAGTGTGTGGAGCGAAGTCTGACTCAGCAGCGTGAGAAACAAGAAAAGGCCTACAATCGAAAAGCACCTGCTGTTCCTTTCATGCCAGGAGATATAGTTCTCAAAAGGAAGAGAAGACGTCATAAACTTGACAATCACTGGGAAGAAGAACCCTATACTGTGTTACCATCGACGCTTAGCAATGAAAAGACATGCCTTATCAGCAAAGATGGAGGAAAAACAACAGCTGTCGTTTCTAGAGATCGCTTAAAGAAATGTCCTGAACAACTAAGAATCCCTGAAGAAATTCCCAACCCTTTGCCAGTTCAAGAACCAAAAGAAAAGATGATCCATACTGTACTTGGAGATTTTCCAGCAAGTTGGCCTCAATACAATGGAGCAGTAGTTATTCCGGTTATTACATTCCCTCAATCTGGAGAAGTAAGAGACCCAGAAGAACCTGTTCAGAACCTGGAAGAGCCAAATGTAGCTGAAGCAGAAGACCATGCACTGGTATCAATACCTAGCACACCTATTATTCACATTGAGACACATACATCGGGTGGGAGGACACAACCTCAGACAGATGACAGTATAGTACTGCGTAGATCAACCCGCAGCAACTTTGGTCAGCTCCCATTACGCTATAGAGAAAGTACAGTTTAGTTCAAAGTGACTGTATGAAATGTAATGTTTAACCTGTTTACAGTTAAGTAACGTTTAAGCGAAATGTGCCCACAAGGACTATTGTGAGACCTCCTTAAAATGTTAGACCACTGGTTATGAACTGGATTTAACCACAAACTTTTGCATTGTAAAAAGTTACCTCCTTGGTATCAACCACAGAGTCTGCCTGTTGAGGGGCATGGCTCTGCACCAACAAGGGGGCACGCCTGTTTATGGGGCCTGTCCTCCAACACTCGGAAGCGGGTACGCCTGTTTATGGGGCCTACCTTACACCACTCTCCTCAGGAGAGGAAGATTGGAGGAAAGGTCTGGGGAATGTGATGGCCCAGCCCTGGTCACCAAAAGGACCGGCGACCTACCTCCTGGAGGTTTTTGGGTGGGGTTCGGACATGTGGGTGGTTGGTGGTGGAATGGTACCTGGCATGTTTAAATGTAAATAATTGCCCCTGTGTGGGAAAAGTTTGTATTTACCTTTTTTTCTTTCTCTTGTCTTTGCAGCCCGAGGACGTGCTGATGATAACTAAGGGGGAATGTGGCGCCCCTGACCTGGTCAGGCACCACAGAGTATTGCACCCATGCGGGAGCAATGCTTCCAGGTAATCTCCAAAGGCCAGGATGAGGTGCACACACAAACATATAGTGACCAGGCCTCCCACATTACCAGAGGGGACCCTTGAGTAGCCAGAAGGAGTTAACTTTCAATTCCCAGCTGGGGGTGTGTTCAGGGGCTGGTTGCTAGGAAGCAGGGCAGAGAGAGAGAGGAAGAGGAGAGTCTGGAGGAAGAAGTTGAAGTGTGTGGAAGGGAGCAGAGGAGCTCTCGTGTCAGACAGGTCCTGGGGAGTGCAGTAGCTGAAAGCGGGGGAGAAAGGAGTACCGTGGGTCGGCCTGAAAATCATCCAGAGAGAAGGGTGGCTGAGTACGGAGATCCCGGTATCCGAGCACACAAGGGGAACTAGGTCCCCAGTACAGGCAGCAGATCATCCAGAGCTGCTTAACCTACAGGTGGGGGGGGGGTACTTCATGCCCTCACCACGACTACACAGAGCTTGAGCCAAGCAGCAATCACCAGGCCCATAAGGGGACAGGGCCAGAAGCCATCCCACCAAGGCCACGCTGCCGGCAGACGAGCCAGAGAGAGGGGAGCAGGGTGGTAACAGCTTCCCTGGAGGGGTCCTACCACGCTTCAAGCAAAGGATCCTCCTAAAACAGAAAGAGTGCAAGGAAGGCGAGTGGACAGCTACCCTCAGAACGGCCTCCTGGAATTCCTGGTTCAACCTGGTTATCACAGTGTCGCCCGGGCATCTCACCGTGACCTCCAAACAGTGAGTAAACACGTTGAAAGACTTCTTGGACTGTGTTTGAGTCATTCTGCGACCTGTGGTCCCACACACATACACCGGGGCCTGGGGCTTGCCTCACTCTCAGGGGGCTAATATACTGACTGCACCCACCATCAGCCCCAGGCATCCCTTAATCTGCAGTGGCGGTCCCCGCTGACCGCAATACTGAGAGTGGCGTCACGACAATCCTAAAAGAAGGTTCCCTACCTGTGACCAGACTGTTCCATCCACGTGGAGTCCCTGAAGGTACTGCACCGACACATACTAGCGGGGCTTCACACTTGCATTGGTCAGCATGCAGGAAAGAAGTTTTGCTCCCCTTTTCTTAGCTTCCTTCTGAGTACCCTGTCTTGGGTCCTCTTTACGGCATCTAGTATCCTTGATTAGTTTGTCCTTCGGCTGCATGTTCTTGCTGTTTTTTCCTCCCATCCCCTCTTCTTCTAGTTTAAAGCCCTCCTGATGAGTGTGGCAAGCCTTCTGGCGAACGTGTGTTTCCCAGGTTTTGCAGCGCTTTGATGGCCCGTTCTTTCAGCACGGCAAAGTCCACATTAGGGTGTTCTAGGGCCCACAGCCGGAGTTGCTTGCGGTCTTCTGGGGACCCCATCCCCTGCACAAACTGCTCAACTAACATCTTGTTGCTGTCCGCATCATTAATGGTGTCCACCTGCTTCAGTGTGCAGAGGGTGGTTTGCAGGCGCAAGGCATAGTCTCTAATACTATCTGCAGGCCGTTGTCGGCATTGATAAAACTGCATCCGCAGCTCGGCTTCGGTGCGGGTCTCGAAGGCAATCTGCAGCTTCTCAAAGATGGTGGCCACAGAGGCCCGGTCCCCCTCGGCCCAGGTCTCCGCCTCCTGCTCAGCCGCGCCAGATAGCTGCCCCAGCACTACCACTGCACGTTGCTTATCGGTCAGGGGATACAATTCCAGGACCGGATTAAGCTTCTTCCGGAAGACCTGTAAAGCATCAGGTTTCCCGTCGTACTGCGGCAATCAGGTAGCTCCGGGCACATAGGGCAAGGAGAACGGCATCACCTGAGCAATGGCGGAGGCCGCGGCCTCCCCTGCTCGTGCGGACGGAGCACGGTCTGGCCCATTCTCATTCGCGGGCGCCGCTGCGGCTGCGACCGCCACTCCTCCAGCGGCTCCGTTGGGCGCAGACATCTTGTTTTTGCCCCCCTTGGTCTTTTCTCAGCACCTCCTCTTCAGGGGCGGGGCTTCGGCTTTCGCGCTTCCACTGCTCGGGAAGACGCTTGAGCGGGAAAATCTTCGCGCCCAAGATGGCGGATTCTGAAATTTTTCGGCCGGACACCGCCGGCGGGGCACAAGGCGCACTTCTACCAGCCGGTAGAACGGTAAGATCCTGTTCGTGACGCCAAGTTGTCGCGTTCGGGGAGGGCGCTGTGCTCACCACGCTCGGGTCCGGCGCTGCTGCTGCTTGCTTGCTGCTCGGTGGCTTGAGCGGTGGGCCGGATCCGGGGACTCGAGCGGCACTCCTCGCCCGTGAGTGAAAGAGGTGGTTTTGGGTTTTGGGGAGTCGGTCCGTGACGCCACCCACGGTTTGTGGTGAGGTTGGGACACCACCGCTGCTCTGGACGGGGATCCCGGGAGCGATGACAGGGAGCTGGGGGGTTGGTGGTCCCGGGGCCCGGTGATGGGGATGTCGATGTGCAGGGACGGTGAGGTGCAGGGGTGCGGGGGCAGCGCAGTGCCAGACGGCACGATGGTACTCGCTCAGCCAATGACGTACACGGAGTCTCTGGTAAAACAAACGGCTGGATGGACGGGTCCCACAGACGGCTGCGGTGGTCACTCCCGGTAGGTTGGCGGTGACTGCCTTTCCCTGCACCTTTAAAGTTCCTTTGGTCCAGATGGCTTCCCACCGGTAACCAGCTCCCCAGCTTGGATAGATGCCGGAGGAGCCCCTTTTGCCCGCAGGCTCTGGCCCTGGGAATTCTAGCCTTGGCGGTAGCTGTATTTCCCTTTTCTGGTTGAGCGGTTGCCTTCACTTGGGTCTTTGCTGCTAGGAAACCCCGGAGGTTCCGGTCGCTAACGGATTTGACCAGTTTAACGGCGACTCCAAGCCTGGTCGGGGTCCGCAAGCCCTGCCGGATGGTGCTGGCTTCTATTCGCTCCCCAGTTCGGTACCGGCGGGCCACCGCCCGACCCCGGTCCTATGGTTCCGCGTCGATCGGCCTCTCCTGGAGACGGTCACCACCGTCTGCCAACCTTGCTCTTAGGTGCCCGGGCCACGTACCCGGACACGGTCAGTCTGCTCCACTACCACTTCACTCCTCTCACTTTCCCTCACTCAACTACTCTGACTTCCTTTCCCGCCTCCAGGACTGTGAACCCCTCAGTGGGTGGGGCCAACCGCCTGGCTCCACCCCACCTGGTGTGGACATCAGCCCCTGGAGGGAGGCAACAAGGATTTGTGTGTGACTGGTGTGCCTAACCGGGGTGTGGGGTGTGTTGTTGCAGTACCTGTGACAACCTGGCTTGTCCAGGGCGCCACACTTGCCAGATGGGGCGGACATGGTGCTTGCTCGGGATCCAGGAACCAGACGGGTGGCAGAGTCCTGGAGTCCCTGCCCTTTATCTTCTCGGTCACATGACTCGGGGTCTTCACCCGCCCCCATTGGTCTTTTCGCGGCACTCCCTTCTTCTGCTGGGCAGTTTCGCTTTTCGACCGCACGCTTTCCTGCACGGCCGAGTTCCCAGGGGGCGGGGCTTCAACTCTCGCGCTCTTTTTGCGGGGAAGAAGGCTTTGGCGGGAATATTCGCACCAAAATATGCCGTCAAGATGGCGGACTCTGAAATTTTTTAACGGGTCACCGCTGACTTCTACTTCAAGGCGCACTTCACCAGGTAGGTGATTTGGTAAGTATTCTGTTCGTGATGCCAGAAGAGTCGATGTGTACCGCCCCGCACTCGGCTGCAGCCGAGCCGCTCGGATCCGGGCTCATTTGTCGGTGGCTCGAGCGCCTCCGGACTGGGGGTCACTTCGTTCTGAAAGGGGCTGGCGCTTTCAGGGGGGTTAGGCTCACGGGCCGTGGTATGGTTTGAGTTCGTGACGCCACCCACGGGTTGTGGTGAGTGTGGAGACCACCGCTGCTGTTTACTAGGCACCCAGGGAAGATGGGATGCAGCTTTTTAAAATCAAATCAAAATCAAAAATCAAGCTTTGGTGTTAACCCCTCTGTGGGCAGGAGAGGTGGCCTTGGGACCCGGTTAGTGTGGTATGTCGGTGCTTGGCAATGCACGGCAATACGTGGCCTGAGGGCCCAGTTGTACTCACTATTACAGATGCACAAGAGTCACTGGTAAACCAAAAAGATGGTGGTCGGTGCCCGCAGCCGGCTGCGTCTGGTCCCCCACTTGGGCTGGTGGTCTTCGCCTTTCTCCTGCACCTTCTTTGTAGTTGGACACCCATGCTTCAGCTACGGGAGCCCCGCTCCCCAGCTTGTATGTGTCGGGAAAGCCCGTTTGCCCGCAGACGCTGGCCCGTGGAATCTCTAAGCCTGGGTGGTGGCGTTTATCCCTCTCAGTGGGCTGTTGTCTTCAGTCGGGACTTGGGTGGGAAAGGACCTAAAGTCCAGACCTCAATCAGTTAATTAACTTAGTCCAGTAGTTTCGGGACCAAGCTTCAGGGTCTGAGTACCCCAACTTGTGCTCCGGTTTCCGGTCGGTTCCCCGGTTCGGTACCGGCGGGCCACTACCCTGCCCCGGTCCCTTACGGTTCCACCTGGCTGTCTTCCCAGCTCCTGCAGGCTGAGGCCACCGTATGCCTCCTAGCCAGTAGTGACTGGGCTCCAACCCGGAGTTAGACTGTGGCAGACCTGGCACAGGTCTGCCTCTGCACTTGGCCTTTACTCCTCGCCTCCAAAACTGATCTAACTGTGTTTTTCCTGCCTGTGAACTCCTCGGTGGGCATGTCCAACTGCCTGGCCACGCCCCCTGGTGTGCTCATCAAACCCTGAGTTAGGTGACTAGGGTTTTAAAGGTTGGCTGTTGTTACCCTTTTTAGGGAACAGGTGTTGTGCAAGGGCCTACCTGTGACTACCTGGCTAGTCCAGGGCATCACACAATTACTGAACTGTAGTACACCATTTTCCCAAAGTCCAATCCGGAACGCCACCTCCAGCAGCCATCACTCCCGTGTTCAGACCGCGGGCCCCGGGGCTACACCTCCCCTACCCGTGGAGGGGATCCCATCTTGCTGCCCCGCTACATTAGCCCCGGGTGCCCCATCACTAGGCAGCGGCGGTGTCACCATCCCTCACCACAACCCATGGGTGGCGTCACAGACAATTCCCCCTGTATATAACCCACTTTTCCGATGGTTGTGAGGTCGGGCGGCCGTGCAAGCCTGGGTCCGGTCACAACTCGAGCCGCAGCAGCGAACCCGGATCCGAGCAGGCCCCCAGAGGAGTGGCAGCAGCCCCCGCCCGCAACAAGTCAGCTCACACTCGCAGCAGATGACGCTCGGCTCAGGCTCCCAGCAGATGACGCTCAGCTCACACTCCCAGCAAATGACGCTCGGTTCCCACTCCCAGCAAATGACCTTTGGATCACGCTCCCAGCAGATGACGCTCGGTTCACACTCCCAGCAGATAACCTTCTGCTCAAGCTTGCAGCAGATGACGCTCGGTTCACACTCCCAGCAGATAACCTTCTGCTCAAGCTTGCAGCAGATGACGCTCGGTTCACACTCCCAGCAGATAACCTTCTGCTCAAGCTTGCAGCAGATGATGCTCGGTTCACACTCCCAGCAGATAACCTTCGACTCACACTCAGCAGATGACGCTCGGTTCACACTCCCAGCAGATATCCTTCGGCTCATGCCAGCAGCAGATGACTCTCGCCCCAAACTCACAGCAGATGACGCTCGGTTAATACTCCCAGCAGATAACCTTCTGCTCAAGCTTGCAGCAGATGACGCTTGGTTCACACTCCCAGCAGATAACCTTCTGCTCAAGCTTGCAGCAGATGACGCTTGGTTCACACTCCCAGCAGATAACCTTCTGCTCAAGCTTGCAGCAGATGACGCTCGGTTCACACTCCCAGCAGATAACCTTCTGCTCAAGCTTGCAGCAGATGACGCTCGGTTAATACTCCCAGCAGATAACCTTCTGCTCAAGCTTGCAGCAGATGACGCTCGGTTCACACTCCCAGCAGATAACCTTCTGCTCAAGCTTGCAGCAGATGACGCTCGGTTCACACTCCCAGCAGATAACCTTCTGCTCAAGCTTGCAGCAGATGACATTCGGTTCACACTCCCAGCAGATAACCTTCTGCTCAAGCTTGCAGCAGATGACGCTCGGTTCACACTCCCAGCAGATAACCTTAGACTCATGCCAGCAGCAGCTGACTCTCGACCCAAACTCACAGCAGATGACGCTCAGTTAATACTCCCAGCAGATAACCTTCGGCTCTTGCTCGCAGAAGATAGCTCTCGGCTCCAGCTCACAGCAGCTGACCTTCGGCTCATGCTCGCAGCAGATGACTCTCGGCTCACACTCACAGCAGATGACGCCCGGATCATGTTTGCACTAGATGACGCTCGGCTCAAGCTCGCAGCAGATGACGTTCACGTTCATGGCAGATGACCCTTGGCTCACGTTCATGGCAGATGACCCTCGACCGACACTCGCAGCAGATGACGCATGGCTCATGCTCGCAGCAGATGATACTCTGCTCAAACTCTCAGCAGATGACGTTTGGCTGACATTCACGGCAGATGAACCTTGGCTCACACTCGCAGCAGATGACGGTCAGCTCACACTGGAAGCAGATGATGTTTGCCTCACGCTCGCAGCAGATGACACTCGGCTCACGCTCGCAGCAGATTACGCTTGGCTCACACTTGCAGCAGATGACGCTCAGCTCACACTCGCAGCAGATAATGCTTGGCTCACACTCGCAGCAGATGACGCTTGGCTCACACTCGCAGCAGATGACGCTGCGCTCACGCTCGCAGCAGATGATGCTTGGCTCACACTCGCAGCAGATGACGATCGGCTCACACTTGCAGCAGATGACGCTCAGCTCACACTTGCAGCAGATGACACTCGGCTCACGCTCGCAGCAGATGACGCTGCGCTCACGCTCGCAGCAGATGATGCTTGGCTCACACTCGCAGCAGATGACGCTTGGCTCACACTTGCAGCAGATGACGCTCAGCTCACACTCGCAGCAGATGATGCTCGGCTCACGCTGGCAGCAGATGATGCTCGACTCACGCTGGCAGCAGACGACCCTGCGGCCACGCTCACAGCAGGCAACCCTCCGGTCACGCTCGCAGCAGGCAACCCTCCGGTCACGCTCGCAACAGATGACGCTCGGCTCACGCTTGCAGGAGATGACCCTTGGCTCACACTTGCAGCAGACAACCCTCGCTCATGCTCGCAGCAGATGACGCTCGGCTTATGCTGGCAGCAGATGACTTCACATGACATCTGTATCCAAGTCCACGTCTATGGGGATGATGGTGGCAGATGAGCGCTCTCAGACATGTATGATCATCAGGTTTATTCATTCTGTGGTGGAGACCAGCACATATCTGCATTGTCTTTCTGCGGAGGGTCATAAATAAGATCTTATATAGGAAAAGCAGGAGTTCATGAAGCTGATTCTCCCCTGTAATTGTAGAATCTAGCAGGTTAACCCCTTATATGCAGCTACTGTGGCATCTAAGCAGTATCATAATACAAGATGTGGATGATTTCATACCTCAGCTGGGGGCTAATTAGGGCTCAATTCTCAAGGTTGAAATAACAGAAATGTTAGAAACAGTTTACAAAAATATAGAATAAGAAATAAAATGTTTCCATTAATTAAAAAAAACAGGAAAAAACTTAAAATTATTTAAAAAAATTAACACAGCTAAAAAAATGCAGCATTCTTGTTACATGGGAACTTCCTGCCTCCTGGGTTTTTTTGCAGCTCTAAAATAGTTTTTTTCCTATTTTTCAAAATATTATGTAGACCCTTATAAAAAAAATTGCATAAAAAAATAAAAAAAACATAAAATTTGCATATAAGGAAAAAATAAAAAAAATGTAAACACGGAAAATGCCAGTGTTATGGGTTATGGGGTTGGGCTTCTGGGACCCCCAGATGCTGAATATGGGTGTGTGGGTGAGCGGCATACGCTGTACTGCTGGGGTATACGGATATATATGAATGCAGGCGGCAAGCTTTGGCGGCATATTATACACTTTTCCCTTGCTCCGCAGTATCGGGCAGTTGACGCTGTCACCTGCTGATTATTTTGTCATCGTTTCGCCCATGTCCTCTGGCTTATGGCGGAGTTCTCTCCTGTAGTGGGTTTTTCTTTGTTTTTTCATCCATAGAAGGGAAATGTTTGATGTTCTCCTGTGATGATCCCGCCGGGGTTTGGATCAATATAGTTTTTCACATTTATACTCCATTTCCCACAAAGACAAGCTGAAATAATAGTATTTTTTCTTATGCGGAGTTTCAGTCCTCATCGATGTCAGTAACAGATTCTTCTCACAAATCCATTTATTCCAGGACCAGCAATCATTCGCCGTTATTTCTCCTTTACTGATTTTCCAGCATTTGTCTCTATTGTTCGAATATCTGGAAAAGAAAAGTGAAAATTGTCAGAACAGTGAAAACAAGCAACAAGAATCCAAAAAGTGACGAGAAGGAACATGTCAGTAAATTTACAGTCCCCGGAGCGGGGAGCACCGCGGATCCGAATAATTACGACAGGATCCACATGTCAGGTTCCACCACATCCGTCTGCTGGACATTCGCGGATGACCCTGGCTGTGGCGGATCCTCGCCTCCTCCACGTGGAGGACCGGGCTCTTTCTCCAATAGCCGGAACTTTTTCATGTTTCTGCCATCACAGCCGCATCAGGGCTTGTTTTACCATAGAATCAACTGAAAAATGTGAAAAACTTTCCAAGTGCCAAACAAATGCAGAAAAAAACCTGCAATTGCATGGTTGTTTTTGGATTTTGCTTTAACAATGTTCGTGGTATTGGAGCGCGATTCTCCGGTTCAGTGTGACTACGACAATACCAAACGTATGGATCTTTCTTTTTATTAAGTGATGGAAAAAAATTCAGAAGTTTGTAAAGAATCTACTCGTGGTTTGTGTCCCTATTTTGTGTTTAATCCTCTGGTGATGGTCACACAGAGGGGCTTGTGTTGTACCTGATGAGGGGATGGATCTATTGTAACCTTTTTGGAGTAAATACAATGCTTTGATTCTTTTTTTTGTGTTATTTTCATTTTTCTTTTTGGCATTTACCACAGTATATAGTGTATATGAGAGGCTCCGGTGGCCGGTCTTCACAGGAGTACTAAGGTGGCAGGGACTGGACTTTAGCAGGACTCCGGACGCCATGCTTGTTAATCAGGGGCTGACGGGAGCTGGTTTACCCATGTACTGTTAAACTGTAGATTTAAGAGATTGAGAGCAGAATCTAAGTGGTGAACAGCAGCGATCTGAGCTCTGTTCCAGTCACTGCATTTATGGGCAGATAGTTAACATAACTGTTGAGATAAATATGGACCACACATGCAAAAACCATATGATGATCTAACACCGCCAGGCAAATATTTATACATCTCAACATGAGGTTCTTAGTGTAACAATCTGATCAGACTGTGTGATGCCGCTGCCAAGCCATAGCCACGTCTGAGTGAGTCACTAACTTTTTAACTTTTAATGACCTTACAGGTGCAGCACCGTGTGCCAACCACCGCTACAGTGACCTTGTATATCAGGGCAGGTGACCTGGTGCCTCATAACACCCAGGCTGCAAGGCCGAGTCCCCATGATTGCAGGCCGCACCTCCCCACCGACACAAAACCACCACAACAATGGCCGCCACATAGCACAACTACCTGGTGAAAAAGAGCTAGAAAACTCACCCTCCACAATAATGCCTTCACTGGTTTTGTTTCACTTGGCCCAGCGCTCCTCCCATTTGGCACAAGTGTTTTTATTTAGCAGGAGGGGTTCTGCCTATTTTTGTTTATAAAGTTTTGTCCATCCGTTTGTACATGTGTGACATCCGCGTAACATCCATGTGCATGTGTGACATTCATTTAACATCCGTGTTTGCATCTGTGACATCTGTGTGACATCCGTTTGCATGTGAGACATCCGTGTGCATGTGTGACATCCGTGTGTGCATCTGTGACATCTGTGTGACATCCGTGTGTGCATGTGTGACATCTGTGTGTGTATGTGTGACATCCGTGTGTGCATGTGTGACATCCATGTGATGTGTGTGTGCATGTGTGACATCCGTGTGTGCATCTGTGACATCCGTGTGTGCATCTGTGACATCTGTGTGACATCCGTTTGCATGTGTGACATCCGTGTGTGCATGTGTGACATCCATGTGATGTGCGTGTGCATGTGTGACATCCATGTGATGTGCGTGTGCATGTGTGACATCCATGTGATGTGCGTGTGCATGTGTGACATCCATGTGATGTGCGTGTGCATGTGTGACATCCATGTGATGTGCGTGTGCATGTGTGACATCCGTGTGTGCATGTGTGACATCCATGTGATGTGCGTGTGCATGTGTGACATCCGTGTGTGCAAGTGTGACTTCCTTGTGACTTCCGTGTGACTTAGCCGCACCTTTTAAGGTTATTAAAAATTAGAGAACCAGCAGAGAGGTTGACCGTGACGTGTCAGCGGCTTCACACACACGACTTTACTATGTGACATAGTCAGACACTGGAGGTGACACACCTTCTGAGGCATTAAAGGGTTAATCTAGCATTGCGCTATCAAAACAAAGGGCAGGATAATGCAGGGATGGGTTTGTGGTGAGACCGCAGTGTATCTCAATAAGTCATTAGTCAGGGGAGACCGGACTCTGTTTTTCCTTTAACTCTTTGTCAATGGCCAACCCCAACCAGAAGTCCATGAAGTCCACCGCTGGGGTGCTGGTGCCATGTGTAAGCCAAGGCAGAACTATCCAGGAGGTGAGAGACTCCTGCAGAGGTCAGTCTATGACTTGTCCCTAGGGTCAGGCATCTATTAATCATGAATACTGATAAAGTCACAATATAATAATAATAAGTGACCTCATTATAAGGCGACATCAGTTACACAATGACCCTCCGATGAGAAAACTGCCGCCATGGCTGGTGATGACTGGAGGCTGGAGTCTACGAGGACAGGTGGAGCGCTGCACATCCTACGTAGGCCCTGATATCTATACAAGTGGTGTCACAAGCGCAGCACAAGACTCACATTTTATAGTTTTCTGGCCACTTCCAATATTGATTAGAGTAGGATCCTTTTAATTCTTTGCCGACCCAGAAATCTCCTTCTTCCTTCATGAGAAAACTCTGAAAGAGATGAATATGGAGATGAATGAACAGAGAAATGGAGAAACGGTGGAGGAGAGACTTGTGTAGAGGCTTCTAGAGCGGAGGACGGAGGGGTGTCACTACCAGGAAAGGTATCTGTCCGGTAATGCTCGAAGGTTCCTGTGGGGAGACCATATGGGGCATATATGAGATATGCCCGTTATAGTATTAGTCGCCCCCATTGACTAGACACCAGCCCAGTTCACATTGGCTCAGCATAGTTTACATTGCTGTTCCGCACAGAGGCCTCCAGTAATCCAGCACTAAAGTGTCAGCGGCACATTTTGTGTGGAAAAAAAACATCCGGCCTTATTAACCCCAGTGTATAACATCCGGCCCCTCACTCCCGGTATATAACATCTGGCCCCATTACCCCCAGTTTATAACATCCAGCCCCATTACCCTCAGTGGGTAACATCTGGCCCCGTTACCCCCAGTTTATAACATCTGGCCCCATTACCCCTGGTGGATAATATCTGGCCCCATTACCCTCAGTGGGTAACATCTGGCCCCAATACCCTCAGTGGGTAACATCCGGCCCCATTTCCCTCAGGGGGTAACATCCGGCCCCATTACCCGCAGTGGGTAACATCCGGACCCAATACCCTCAGTGGGTAACATCCTGCCCCATTACACTCAATGGGTAACATCCGGCCCCATTACCCTCAGTGGGTAACATCCGGCCCCAATACCCTCAGTGGGTAACATCTGGCCCCATTACACTCAGTGGGTAACATCCGGCCCCATTACACTCAGTGGGTAACATCTGGCCCCATTACACTCAGTGGGTAACATCCGGCCCCATTACACTCAGTGGGTAACATCCGGCCCCATTACAGTCAGTGGGTAACATCCGGCCCCATTACACTCAGTGGGTAACATCTGGCCCCATTACACTCAGTGGGTAACGTCCGGCCCCATTACACTCAGTGGGTAACATCTGGTCCCATTACACTCAGTGGGTAACATCTGGTCCCATTACACTCAGTGGGTAACATCCGGCCCCATTACACTCAGTGGGTAACATCTGGCCCCATTACACTCAGTGGGTAACATCCGGCCCCATTACACTCAGGGGGTAACATCCGGCCCCATTACCCTCAGTGGGTAACATCCGGCCCCATTACCCTCAGTGGGTAACATCCAGCCCCATTACACTCAGTGGGTAACATCTGGCCCCATTACACTCAGTGGGTAACATCCAGCCCCATTACACTCAGTGGGTAAAATCCGGCCCCATTACCCTCAGGGGGTAACATCCGGCCCCATTACCCTCAGTGGGTAACATCCGGCCCCAATACCCTCAGTGGGTAACATCCGGCCCCATTACACTCAGTGGGTAACATCCGGCCCCATTACCCTCAGGGGGTAACATCCGGCCCCATTACCCTCAGTGGGTAACATCTGGCCCCATTACCCTCAGTGGGTAACATCTGGCCCCATTACACTCAGTGGGTAACATCCAGCCCCATTACACTCATTGGGTAACATCCGTCCCCATTACCCTCAGGGGGTAACATCCGGCCCCATTACACTCAGTGGGTAACATCTGGCCCCATTACACTCATTGGGTAACATCCAGCCCCATTACCCTCAGGGGGTAACATCCGGCCCCATTACCCTCAGGGGGTGACATCCGGCCCCAATACCCTCAGTGGGTAACATCCGGCCCCATTACACTCAGTGGGTAACATCCGGCCCCATTACACTCATTGGGTAACATCCAGCCCCATTACCCTCAGGGGGTAACATCCGGCCCCATCACCCTCAGTGGGTAACATCCGGCCCCATTACCCTCAGTGGGAAACATCCGACCCCATTACCCTCAGTGGGAAACATCCGACCCCATTACCCTCAATGGGAAACATCCGACCCCATTAACCTCAGTGGGAAACATCCGACCCCATTACCCTCAGTGGGTAACATCCGGCCCCATTGCTCTCCGTGGGTATCATCCAGCTCCATTACCCCGGATGGATAACATCCGGCCCCAGTACCCCTGGTGTCTAACATCCAGTCCCATTACCCCTGATGGATAACATCCGGCTGCATTACCCCCGGTAGATAACATCCAGCCCCATTACCCCCTGTGGATAACATCCGGCCCCATTACCCCTGGTGGATAACATCCGGCCCCATTGCCACCCGTGGATAACATCCAGCCCCATTATCCCTGGTGGATAACATGCAGCCCCATTATCCCTGATGGATAACATCCGGCCCCATTGCCACCCGTGGATAACATCCAGCCCCATTATCCCTGGTGGATAACATGCAGCCCCATTATCCCCGGTGGATAACATACGGCCCCATTACCCCTGATGGATAACATCCGGCTGCATTACCCCCGGTGGATAACATCCGGCCCCATTGCCACCCGTGGATAACATCTGGCCCCATTACCCCTGGTGGATAACATCCGGCCCCATTACCCCCTGTGGATAACATCCGGCCCCATTACCCCTGGTGGATAACATCCGGCCCCATTACCCCTGGTGGATAACATCCGGCCCCATTGCCACCCGTGGATAACATCCGGCCCCATTACCCCCTGTGGATAACATCCGGCCCCATTACCCCTGGTGGATAACATCCGGCCCCATTACCCCTGGTGGATAACATCCGGCCCCATTGCCACCCGTGGATAACATCCAGCCCCATTACCCCTGGTGGATAACATCCGGCCCCATTGCCCCTGGTGGATAACATCCGGCCCCATTACCACCGGTGGATAACATCCGGCCCCATTACCCCTGGTGGATAACATCCGGCCCCATTGCCACCCGTGGATAACATCCAGCCCCATTACCCCTGGTGGATAACATCCGGCCCCATTGCCCCTGGTGGATAACATCCGGCCCCATTACCACCGGTGGATAACATCCAGCCCCATTACCTCCTGGTGTATGTAAAAAGTCTTCCTTTATTAAAAAAATCCACAGTAGACATAGATATGTATAATTTTGCTGATACAACAAAAGTGTATATTTGTGAAATTCTGGTTCGGGATTGCATTATGAGAGGGACAGGATTACCTAAGATGGACAAAACCAGGTGTCACTAAAACATATAAATACTTCATCACATGACACTCGGGGGGCTCATTCCACTCGAGGGTCATCACTGAAGCAACACAAGCTGGCAGGGCTCCAGCAGGTCACACATCATGACTGAAACCAAAAGGATCCACCAAGCCACCGAGGATCATCCATTGATGGGTCATTACAGGAAAAGAATAGCTATTCTAAGATTGCTACAGAGAGCTGGGATGTGTCAACGTTAACCCCTGCCATGCTGACCAAAGATGTAATAACACCTGTACCGGAACTGACAGGATAGAGGATTCTAAAATTGCACAGACTTGACATTGCGCAGATACCAAAAGCAAATAATAATATCTTTCAGTTATGGACTCTGCTTTCTTATCAACATATACGTTACAGACTTTGAATAAATATATGGACTTTGCAATACAGAATAAAGTTTATGGACTGAACAATAATGAATGCAATAATGGACTGTATCAACATGTTAGGCTACGGGTTGAACTAGATGGACTTAGAGTCTCCCTTCAACCTTAAAAACTATGATACTATGATACTAAACTGATGTATGGTCATCTATTCCAAAGAAGTTATTATCTAAAGACTATGTTTATGCCAGAAATAATCAACAGAAATTAGAGGAAGATGAGAAGACATATGTGATGACCAGATGACATCAGATGAAGATGAGAAAACACCACATGATGACCAGATGACACCAGATGAAGATGAGAAGACACCACATGATGACCAGATGACACCAGATGAAGATGAGAAGACACCACATGATGACCAGATGACACCAGATGAAGATGAGAAGACACCACATGATGACCAGATGACACCAGATGAAGATGAGAGGACACCACATGATGACCAGTTGACACCAGATGAAGATGAGAAGACTCCACGTGATGACTAGATGACATCAGATGAATATGAGAAGACACCACATGATGACCAGATGATATCAGATGATGATAATACGCCACGTGATGACCAGATGACATCAGATGAAGATAATAAGACACCACATGATGACCAGAAGACACCAGATGAAGATGAGAAGATACATTGTGATGACCAGATGACATCAGATGAAGATGAGAAGACACCACGTGATGACCAGATGACATAAGATGAAGATGAGGAGATGCCACATGATAACCAGATGACATCAGATGAAGATGAGAAGATGGGGGGCGAGGGTATTCACTTTATAGAAGGGGAATGTAGTGCAGATAGTGACCAGGGCACAAGTAATGAAATTGGGGGTGGTACGGGGGGAAGGGTTAGGACAGTCAATACAGTAAGCAGGAATACAGGTACAGAGTCATACGTAACGTGCATGTACACTAATGCCCGAAGCCTCACAAATAAGGTGGAGGAATTAGAATTAATATTGTTGGAAGAAAATTATGATATAGTGGGGATATCAGAGACATGGCTGGATGAGAGCTATGACTGGGCTGTTAATTTACAGGGTTATAGCCTATTCAGGAATGACCGTACAAATAAGCGAGGGGGAGGTGTGCGTCTATATGTAAAATCATCCTTAAAACCCATCCTGCGTGACAACATATGTGAGGGTACTGAGAATGTAGAGTCCCTATGGGTGGAGATAAGGGGGGGGAGAATGAATAATAAAATACTGATAGGGGTGTGTTATAAGACGCCGAATATTATGGAAGAGGTAGAGAATCTCCTCATAAAGCAAATTGATAAAGCAACGAGTCTCGGAGAGGTAATTATTATGGGGGACTTTAACTATCCTGATATAAATTGGAGAACAGAAACTTGCAGTTCCAGCAAAGGAAATAGATTTTTGATAACAATGAAAGATAATTACCTTTCACAAATGGTGCATGACCCCACAAGAGGGGGAGCACTACTAGACCTTGTACTAACCAATAGGCCAGACCGCATATCAAATATACAAGTTGGGGGTTACTTGGGGAATAGTGATCACAAAATAATAAGTTTTCATGTATTTTTTAGTAAGATGTATAGTAGAGGGGCTGCAAGGACACTAAACTTCAAGAAAGCAAATTTTAAACGGTTGATAGATGATCTTAGTGCAATAAACTGGGATGATGTACTAAGTAATAAAAGTACACAAAGCAAATGGGAGACTTTTATGAGCATCCTGAATAGGGCTTGTGTAGAAAATATACCCTATGGGAACAAACATGCTAGAAATAGGAGGAAACCCCTATGGCTAAATAGAGCTGTAAGGGAAGCAATAAAAGAAAAACAGAAAGCCTTAAAAGAATTAAAGAGGGTAGGTAGTGATGAGGCATTATATAATTATAGAAAATTAAATAAAATATGTAAAAAGCAAATTAAGTTAGCTAAGTTTGAGACAGAGAGACTCATTGCGAGAGAAAGTAAAAATAATCCTAAAATATTCTTTAACTACATAAACAGTAAAAAACTGAAAAGCGATAGTGTTGGCCCCCTTAAAAATAGTCTTGGTGAAATGGTGGAAGGGGATGAGGGTAAAGCCAACCTGCTGAATGACTTTTTTTCTACGGTTTTTATACAAGAAAATGTCATGGCAGATGACATGACCAGTGATACCATAAATTCACCCTTGAATATTACCTGCTTAACCCAGCAGGAAGTACGCCGCCGCCTCGAAATCACTAAGGTTGACAAATCTCCGGGTCCGGATGGCATACACCCCAGAGTACTACAGGAATTGAGTTCTGTGATAGATAGACCATTATTTTTAATCTTCTCAGATTCCTTAATAACAGGGTCGGTACCGCAGGACTGGCGCATAGCAAATGTGGTGCCAATATTCAAAAAGGGGACAAAAACTGAGCCGGGAAATTATAGGCCGGTAAGTTTAACCTCTACGGTTGGTAAAATCCTTGAGGGTTTCTTGAGAGATGCTATACTGGAGTATCTCAAGAAAAATAACCTTATGACAGAGTATCAACATGGGTTTATGAGGGATCGATCCTGTCAAACTAATTTGATCAGCTTCTATGAAGAGGTAAGTTCAAGCCTGGAGCAGGGAAATGCAGTGGATGTTGTGTATATGGACTTTTCAAAAGCTTTTGATACGGTGCCACACAAAAGGTTGGTACATAAAATGAGAATAATGGGGATAGGGGAAAATATGTGTAACTGGGTTAAAAACTGGCTCAGTGATAGGAAACAAAGGGTGGTTATTAATGGTACGTACTCGGACTGGGTCTCAGTTCATAGTGGGGTACCACAGGGGTCAGTATTGGGCCCGCTTCTTTTCAACATATTTATAAATGACCTTGTTGGGAGCATGCGGAGTAGAATTTCAATATTTGCAGATGATACTAAACTCTGCAGGGTAATCAATACAGAGGAGGATAATTTTATATTACAGGGAGATTTATGTAAATTGGAGGATTGGGCTGAGAAGTGGCAATTGAAGTTTAATGTAGATAAATGTAAGGTCATGCACTTGGGTAGAGGAAATAACATTTATGATTATGTACTTAATTGTAGAACACTGGGTAAAACAGACACAGAAAAAGACTTGGGTGTATGGGTGGATGGTAAACTTCACTTTAGTGGACAGTGTCAGGCAGCTGCTGCCAGGGCTAATAAAATAATGGGATGTATTAAAAGAGGTAGAAGTGTTCATGAAAAAAATATAGTTCTACCTCTGTACAAGTCACTAGTGCGACCGCACTTAGAATACTGTGTACAATTCTGGTCACCGATATATAAGAAGGACATAGCTGAACTGGAGGGTGCAGAGAAGAGCGACCAAGATTATTAGAGGAATGGGTGGGCTGCAATACCAAGACAGGTTATTAAACTTGGGGTTATTTAGTTTGGAAAAACGAAGGCTTAGGGGGGATCTAATCACAATGTATAAATATATGAGGGGACAGTACAGAGACCTTTCCAAAGATCTTTTTACACCTAGGCCTGCGACTGGAACACGGGGGCATCCGCTACGTCTTGAGGAAAAAAGGTTTAATCATAATCACAGACGAGGATTCTTTACTGTACGAGCAGTGAGACTATGGAACTCTCTGCCGCATGATGTTGTAATGAGTGATTCACTACTAACATTTAAGCAGAGCCTGGATGCCTTTCTTGAAAAATTTAATATTACCAGTTATGTATATTAGATTTTATGACAGGGTATTGATCCAGGTAACTAGTCTGATTGCCGGATGTGGAGTCAGGAAGGAAATTTTTTCCCCATTGGAACTTGTTTGCCACATTGGGGTTTTTTTGCCTTCCTCTGGATCAACATGTTAGGCTACGGGTTGAACTAGATGGACTTAGAGTCTCCCTTCAACCTTAAAAACTATGATACTATGATACTATGCCATGTGATGACCAGATGACATCAGATGATGATCAGAGCCATTTGATCATTTTAGATTTAGGGGAGTATAATTATGTATTTTATATGATTATCAGTCACGGCCTACCATAACATGAATCCACATTTATTAATATTAGATTACTGAACCATATAGCAATAATGCAATATTGATTATTATTATGGACATTTAAACTGCTATCGCCAAAGAAGAAAGAAGATCTGTTATCCTAATGATGAATTTATCCACTTTGAGGGTTCCATTCAATATATATGTCCCCCGCAAACAGGGGAATGTAAATAGTCCACATTTATTAAATATTTCACTGTATATATAGGTATGTATATTTTTGCTGATATAACAAAAGTGTATATTCCTTTGTGTAATTCTGGTAATGGATTGTATCATGAAAGGGACAGGATTTCCTAAGATGGATCGTTCCTGGAACCTGTGATCGATTGATCGATCCAGTGCAGCGGGAATATCATGGCCTGCCATTTCATCCTAAGTCATCCCAGAAATACCTTCCCAATAGGCGGCCACTAACGCCTGATTATTCTATCCCAGTTCTGAGGAGCGGGTGCAGAATTGAACACCATACTGACCCACCGTCTGAACTCCTTAATGCAGCCGAAGAAGAGATGATACAGCAGAAGTGACAATGCCCTGCTGATTACAATTTTTCCTGAAGAACTCCAGGAAATCCAGGACATCAGAGGTAACTGGGTCTCTTCTCTCCCACAGGGGATTCACTCAGGTGAAAGCCTCCTTACTGGGGTGCGAGATTAAAGGGAATGTGTCACCAGGTTTTTCCCAGCTAATCTGAGAGCAGCATAATGTAGTGGCAGAGATCCTGTTTCCAGCGATGTGTCACTTGCTGAGCTGCTTAGTGTAGTTTTGATAAAATCACTGTTTAATCAGCAGGAGACTATCATTAGAGGACTACTTGGTGTCTGTCCCTATATTATGCTGCTCTCAGATGAGGGGTCAAAAACCTGGTGACAGATTTTCTTTAAGAATGCCACTTTGGCCTGGTCCAAACAAAACTGGAGATCCAACATTTCAAAGTGCAGAGTGCAATAGTTGATGATGAACCCTCGGCATTGCTTTGGTTTATTGTCAAAACATGGTGGGCAGACAGACAAGGCCCAGAAGCAGTTGGTGCTGGACAAATGCAGATGAGATAACTGGACCCAAGTCTTTCAAACGGGTGTCCACCAACCATAGATCAGACAGAATCTGATCCTGCTGGTCTTGCATGTGAGACATCCCCTGGTACAACGTTGGAAGAGTTAAGGCTGCTTTACACGAGTCAATCCATCGTGCGATTTATTTGGCAAAGTCTTTTTTTTTTTTTTTGTTTGTATTGCTGATAGGTATTTGTCCATGCGTCACACGTTGAGTGTTGTCAAACGACCACAAAGCGCTCATCGATATATTGATTGGCCATGGCGGACGTCCAAAAGGCTTCACACATGTTTTCCTTTGGTCAATCTGTCTTTTGTATGGGCGTAATTAGGCAAACTATACAGCCCTCCGTGACGTTGTCTGGATTGTGTCACGCTCCCCGGGTCCTCGGCTCCCCTTCCCGGGTCCCCTGCCCCGCTCCCCGGCTCACCTGCCACGCTCCCCGCGTCCCAGTCCCTTGTGCCCGTCCTTCCTGGGCTTCCTGGCCGCCGATCCCGGCGCCCGACGGCCTCCCAGGCCCTGCTCGGCTCCCCTGCGTCCTCCTCTCAGCCTCCTTCCCTGGCTTCTGGCACCCGGGCCGCGCGCACGCGCATTAGGGCGCGCGCGCGGTCACTGACCCTTTCTTAAAGGGCCAGCGCCCATTAACAGGAAATGAGGTTAGACAGGTACGGGGTATAAAGGGGGTTCTTGTCCAAGGGGGCGGGGCCTGATCTTCGTGTTTTCTGAGCTAGGAGTCAGGTCTCCTTGTGTTTTCCTGCCATACTTACGTATCTCTCTTCTAGAGCTGATCCCGCCTCGCCATCCAGTCCTGCTGAATCCCGAGCCCCGCACGCTGTCCGTCTGCCATCTGACAGTCCGTACCATCTCGGATCCCTGCGGTGACCTGTCATCTCGCTCCCAAGGTTCCGGACCCCGCCTGACATCATCTCGGCCTCCGAACCTGAGCTACGTCACCCGGACTACCATCTGTGACTCCGTGGTCCCAGGGACTCCTTCGCTACCTTCACTTGCACGGACTGTTCTGCTGCCCATCAGTGCTTCAGCTACCGGACTCCCTACCACCATCTTAGAGTTCGGTCCAGTGGATCCACCTCCTGGGTCTGCCCGACCGCCCGGCCCTGACAGATTGTTGCACGCCCTGAATTCTTCTGACCTGCTCAATCCAGTTCTGCTAATGTGGTTGATTGGTTACATACCATATATATAGTTTCGCTTCTGCGCCTGTCTTTGTTGCCTCGTGTGTCCTTAGCATCAGTCTTGTTTGTGGTCTGGTTTATGACGAATTCAGAGTATCTATCCTCCAAAGGTGGGTTATATTATTTTTTGTATGTTTTATTTATTGTGTCATTTAGCCGTTCCCAATTATTTTTTTTTTTAATGTTTATTTTTTATTGTTATTTGTGTAGGTTTTATCGTGGAATATGTTTTTTGAAACATAATAATGTTTTTTTTTATTTTTTTCTCTTTTTTGTTATTTTAAAAATAAAAACATATTACATGTTTATTATAACAGTGTCAAATAAAATGTTCTCATATAATCTTTCACAGATGACGGCTCATCAAAACGAATTATTTTTGCGTGATTTCATTGCAAAATATCGCACATTAACCTGTCTTTGGAAAATAAAATCGCCTGAATATAGTAACAAACGCATTAAACAAGCAGCTTATGTGGATCTGATTACTATCTTTAAAAACCATTTTCCTAATGAGCCTGTGGATGTAAATGTGATCAAGAAAAAAATACAAGGAATACGCAATAAATAAATAAAAAGGAACTAAATAAAGTCGAGGAGTCACGACGTTCAGGGGCTGCGACTGCCGATCTTTATGTCCCACGGCTGTGGTATTTTGATCTACTTGACTTCACAAGAGATCAAGAGATTCCAAGGTCATCACCAAGTATGCTTTCCATTCAGGAGTCAGAAAATGGGGCAATTGCCACCTCGTCGCAAAATTCTGAGCTATATCAGACCATTCTGAAGTTGTCTTGGGGAAAGGCATGAAATCTGCTAACGCATGTATTATTGCCTGACAAGTCTCCGGAATTAAGGAACTTAATAGGGATCTCGAAATACCAGCAGAATATTGTAGATCAGTGAGGCTACGGCCTGTGGCAAGATAGCGCAAAGTCACCAGCAACCTTTCTTCCGCAGGAACAGCCTTACGCATTAAAGTATCTCTGCGCTTTATGTATGGGCTGATACGCGTCAGGACTAATGAGAAAGATTCTTCCGACATACGTAGATAGTTGCGGTAATCATGCGGATTGCGTTCCTGTAAATCATGCACTAGACGCACGTGGGATATCTCATCCCTTCGAAGCAGCCATTGGCGTGACCATAATCTTTTGGGGCGAGGATTCATACGTGTATTTTGGTCCATTTCCTCCTCCTCCTGCAATATCTCGGTCATAAGGAGACCCACAGATAAAATGTTTTGACATTGCTGAACATCCTGATACCTTAAATTATATAAAACACACACATTATAATGATGCCAAATGTCGATTTTGATCAAAAAAGGAAAGATTGGCATATAACAACTTACCACAAAAAAGGTATACAAGGAGTGAGGTCGGAAAATCCAGCGAACAAACTAACGTAAGAAAATTTAGGAGTAATGCACTATAAAACACTGAGCATGACGCCAAGGCTGATTGTTCACACATCATGACTACAGCTCCGTATTTTATAACAGTAATAACCAATCAAAACGCATCTGCTACAACCAATCCGATTAGATTAGGCGTGATTATTTAAAACCACAAATACGCCCTGAACGTTTACTGACGTCACAAACAACTACGAGGATGGCCGATTACACGGTGTCACACTTTGCGTTGTGTCGTTCATTAAGACTAAACTGACCGATTTTATGGAATTAAACGATGAGTACACGATGGCCGAATTTCAAACGATTAGGCATCGGTTGAACTCGCAAGTAGCTGTCACATGAGGAGATGTCGTTACGAATGACGGAAGTGCGTCACAAAATCCGTGACCCCAACGATGCATCGCACAATAGATCGACTCGTGTAAAGCAGCCTTAAGGGTTTTGTATTCAGTGGGATCCATGGTCTGCTGAGCCAACTGTACTGCCCGCCGGGGAGGAAAGCGGGTGTGGACCCACTGGACAGCAGGTAGCAGGAGAGCACATGGACGGCCACAGGGAGGCAAGGGAGCACGCGGTCTGGCTCACCACAGCATGTACTGGCCTCAGGAAACAGGAGAAATCGAGTATATCATGCAAAAATATGTCTTTTATTGAAAAACAAAGGTGACATTAAAAATACCAATGGTACAGGAAAGGAAAAAAGGAAAAACCGAAGACATAGGGAAAACTGTAATAACCGGCAATACAATGCACCTGAGCACCAATTCACATTAATGGGGTATTGCACCTTAGCCCGTCACAAGCACATTGTGGATTAACAAGGGGCAAGCATAAAAAGTATCCCATAAAAAAGTGCCAGGATGATGGAAAACATAGTGGTGGTCCCTGAAGGAATTTAAAAAGACACATGTGTCACAAGCCAATCAGTGGATAAAAAAGTTAGATAAATTCCATAGTACATACCAGTATAGAGTGGCACAGGAGAAAAACAGGGACCAACCAGACGGTGTTACAAGGATCACACCGCCAGACACCCCTACGTACGTTTCACACTGTTTGAAAACTGGATAGCTTCTTCAGGGGGAAGAAAAAGACCAAGGTACCAGGAACTGCTGCGAGCACCTTTTAAATACGGCACCGAGCACATCATGTGAATCACCTGAAAGCTGTGTGAATGACGCATGCGTCTGGTCGCCGCCCCCCTGCACCACTCACCCGGCAGAGTGAGTAAACTGCGCGGGCGACACAGCATTGCTATGACACCCGAACACGCACAGAGGCCCTAAGGATGCTAGGAGGACTGGCCAGGGAACACGCGAGCGCATGCACACAAACGACAAAAGGTGGTGATATGATGGTTCCCATCTAGAAGATGTAATGTAGATAGCGCAGTGTTGGTTGTCATGCTTGCTCCACAGCAACATATGGATAACCACGGAAGATAAAAATGGATCTGATAAAAATATCAATATAAAATATGTGATGTCAGCAAACAAAAAATACCATGGTAATATAAAATAGTGAATACCTAAAAACAAATGTATAAAGAGTCCTGAAACCCAAAACGTAAAGAAAGCAAAAAAGAAAAAAGAAAAAAAAAGAAGAAAGAAGGAAAAGAGAACCATTGAGAAGAATGCCGAGGCTATAGGGGCAGAAACAAACCAATCAGAGATGCATTATAAAAATGAGGAGAAACTGATGTTCTCATTAAGGCCACCGGGCACAATTGTCCCAAGGACAGCTATCCATTTTGCTTTGCATTGCGCGAGTAATTTCTTGAGGATACCACCTCTGTCACAGATGTCATCTATGCCTCGAAGTTTAAGCGAGTTAGGGTCACAGGCTTGGCTCAACACCTGCTCATCGAATGGTTAGACGCAGACCTGGAGAGGCGTACAAAGCACAGTGTCTGCACCCACTGTGAAATCTGGTGGAGGATCGGTGATGATCTGGGGAGGCTTCAGCAAGGCTGGAATTGGGAAGATTAAACTTTGCGAAGGACGTATAAATCAAGCCGCATACAAGGTTATCCTGTAATAACAGCTGCTTCCTTCTGCTCAGGCAATGTTCCCCAACTCTGAGGACTGTTTTTTTTTCCAGCAGGATAATGCATCATGCCACACAGCTAGGTCAATCAATGCGTGGATCAAGGACCACTACATCAAAACCCTGTCATGGCCAGCCCAATCTCCAGACCTGAACCCCATTGAAAACCTCTGGAATGTAATCAAGAGGAAGATGGATAGTCACAAGCCATCAAACAGAAGAACTGCTTACATTTCTGCACCAGGAGTGGCATAAGCTCACTCAAAAGCCGTGTGAAGACTGGAGGAAAGCGGCCAAGACACAGGAAAGCTGGGATTACACATCATGGTTATTCCACAAAATATTGATTTCTTAATCTTCCTGTGGTAAAACATTATATTGTTGTGTGTAAATTATGAGGAACTTGTTTTCTTTGCATTATTTGAGGTGAAAGTGCTGCACATTCTGTGCATTCTGTGCATTCTGTGCATTGTTCTGTTATTTTCACCATTTCGAAGACGTCAGTAGTTTATAGAATAAAGAACAATTTGTATTTTACTCAGAAATAGAAAGAGAAAAATCAGACAATCTAACAATCGTGCAGCGGGGCCTTCATTTTGCCGGAGCTGTGTGTTATTTGTACAGTTTCTCAGTGTCCCATCCATCAGAGATGAAGCAGATTACGCGGCAGGTCTGCGGCCCGCGGTCCTTACCTTCAGTTCAGCATCGTCCTCTTGTAAAACCGCCATATGAGACTGTCTCTCTTCACAGTCTTTCCAGCTCGAGTCCCACCCTTTTTTTTCTTTGGAAAAGTAAAAACATTTTTTGCCAAACAATGTCCAGTTTTCAGGGCAGAATTCTGAAATACAGAAAAGTGCAGCAGTCGTTACAGCCGCAGGGACGTTACTACCGGCTTCATACAGAAACAGATCCCAGCAGTCGTTACAGCCGCAGGGACGTTACTACCGGCTTCATACAGAAACAGATCCCAGCAGTCGTTACAGCCGCAGGGACGTTACTACCGGCTTCATACAGAAACAGATCCCAGCAGTCGTTACAGCCGCAGGGACGTTACTACCGGCTTCATACAGAAACAGATCCAAGCAATCAGATCAATCCCACAGATTAAATATACAACTGTGACATGTGAGCAGCACTTTACTATAGATGGGGGCTCAGTGGTTAGCAATGTGCTATATATAGGGCAATAATGGGCTCAGTGGTCAGCACTGTACTAGGTACTGGGCAGCTTGATGGCTCAGTGGATAGCAAATCCCACAAAAAATGACACTTTCAAGGAGTTTCTATGTTCTCCCTGGGTTTTCCCCAGATTCTTTACTTTCCTCCCACACTCTAAAGCAGGGGTGGGGAATCTCCGCATACGGCTGCCAAGACATTTTTGGCGGCTCCCAGGCAGATTCCCGGGGGTGGCAGTGCTCAAGCCGCCACTGCAGTCTTGCAGACCGCCGGCCCTTTAAATTCCCACATGCACAGCTTGTGCGTACTAATGGGTTCTCCTGCTGGCCAGTGCCAATGTGCTCAGGACTTACTTTGTGGGTGGGTTTAGCGCTCTGTGCTTCCGTCCCACAGCAGCTTCACAGCTACCAGCACTGTGCCTCTCCCCAGTGCTGTCTGTGCCTCTCCCCAGTGCTGTCTGTGCCTCTCCCCAGTGCTGTCTGTGCCTCTCCCCAGTGCTGTCTGTGCCTCTCCCCAGTGCTGTCTGTGCCTCTCCCCAGTGCTGTCTGTGCCTCTCCCCAGTGATGTCTGTGCCTCTCCCCAGTGCTGTCTGTGCCTCTCCCCAGTGATGTCTGTGCCTCTCCCCAGTGCTGTCTGTGCCTCTCCCCAGTGCTGTCTGTGCCTCTCCCCAGTGCTGTCTGTGCCTCTCCCCAGTGATGTCTGTGCCTCTCCCCAGTGATGTTTGTGACTCTCCCCAGTGCTGTCTGTGCCTCTCCCCAGTGATGTCTGTGACTCTCCCCAGTGATGTCTTTGACTCTCCCCAGTGATGTCTGTGCCTCTCCTCAGTGCTGTCTGTGCCTCTCCCCAGTGCTGTCTGTGCCTCTCCCCAGTGATGTCTGTGCCTCTCCCCAGTGCTGTCTGTGCCTCTCCCCAGTGCTGTCTGTGCCTCTCCCCAGTGATGTCTGTGCCTCTCCCCAGTGCTGTCTGTGACTCTCCCCAGTCCTGTCTGTGCCTCTCCCCAGTGCTGTCTGTGCCTCTCCCCAGTGATGTCTGTGACTCTCCCCAGTGATGTCTTTGACTCTCCCCAGTGATGTCTGTGCCTCTCCCCAGTGCTGTCTGTGTCTCTCCCCAGTGATGTCTGTGACCCTCCCCAGTGATGTCTTTGACTCTCCCCAGTGATGTCTGTGCCTCTCCCCAGTGCTGTCTGTGACTCTCCCCAGTGATGTCTGTGCCTCTCCCCAGTGCTGTCTGTGCCTCTCCCCAGGGCTGTCTGTGTCTCTCCCCAGTGATGTCTGTGTCTCTCCCCAGTGCTGTCTGTGCCTCTCCCCAGGGCTGTCTGTGTCTCTCCCCAGTGATATCTGTGCCTCTCCCCAGTGCTGTCTGTGCCTCTCCCCATTGCTGTCTGTGCCTCTCCCCAGTGCTGTCTGTGTCTCTCCCCAGTGATGTCTGTGACCCTCCCCAGTGATGTATTTGACTCTCCCCAGTGATGTCTGTGCCTCTCCCCAGTGCTGTCTGTGACTCTCCCCAGTGATGTCTGTGCCTCTCCCCAGTGCTGTCTGTGCCTCTCCCCATTGCTGTCTGTGTCTCTCCCCAGTGCTGTCTATGTTTCTCCCTAGTGATGTCTGTGACCCTCCCCAGTGATGTCTTTGACTCTCCCCAGTGATGTATGTGCCTCTCCCCAGTGCTGTCTGTGACTCTCCCCAGTGATGTCTGTGCCTCTCCCCAGTGCTGTCTGTGCCTCTCCCCAGTGCTGTCTGTGACTCTCCCCAGTGATGTCTGTGACTCTCCCCAGTGATGTCTGTGCCTCTCCCCAGTGATGTCTGTGACTCTCCCCAGTGATGTCTGTGCCTCTCCCCAGTGCTGTCTGTGCCTCTCCCCAGTGATGTCTGTGCCTCTACCCAGTGATGTCTGTGCCTCTACCCAGTGATGTTTGTGCCTCTTCCCAGTGATGTCTGTGCCTCTACCCAGTGATGTCTGTGCCTCTCCCCAGTGATGTCTGTGCCTCTCCCCAGTGATGTCTGTACCCCAGGCCCTCTTGTGATGTATGTGCCCCAGCCCCTCTTGTTATGTATGTGCCCCAACCCCTCTTGTTATGTATGTGCCCCAACTCCTCTTGTTATGTGCATGCCACCAGCGTCTTCTGTGTTGTGCATGATCCCAGCGTCTCCTTTGATGTTTATGCCCCCAGTGTGTCCTTTGATGTGTATGCCCCCAGCGTCTCCTGTCACTTATACATCACATTGGAGATGCTGGGGGTATATACATCACAGAAAGGGCTTGGGGCATATACATCATAGCAGGGGCTGGGAGCATTTACATCACAGGAGGGGCTGAGGGCATATACATGTCTCCTGTGATGTATATACAGCAGTCCCGGCGTCTCCTATGGGATGTATACAGTGTGTCCACCCATATCCTGTCCACCGCCATTAGCCTTATGCTAGCAATGAAACCCACCTATAGCGCCACCTGGTGGAAAACAACGGAGTTAGCATTTTTATCTTGAAAACGGAACGAGATAGAGAAAAAAAGCTTATTACAAAGTTTTGGGCATCATCAATTCAATACGAGTCCACACCTTGCATACAGAAATGCTATGATTAGAAGGTGTAACACTCAGAAGGCTGCAGACGTGGAGCGACACCTCATGGAGACCTTCCTACAAGTCATTGGGTATGGAGGCTGTGTGGAGTGGCCTCCACGCTCACCTGACCTGATCCCATTGGACTTCTTTCTGTGAGGTCACATCAAACAGCAGGTGTATGCGACCCCTCCACCAACATTGCAGGACCTACGACCACGTATCACAGATGCTTGTGCAAACGTGTCACCTACCATATTGCACAGCGTGCAGCAAGATACAGTATGCTGTGCAGAGTCCAGATGTGCATTGCAGCCAGATACAGTATATGCTGTGCAGAGGCCAGATGTGCATTGCAGCCAGATACATTATGCTGTGCAGAGGCCAGATGTGCATTGCAGCTGACGGGGGCCACTCATGAGCGCCATATGCGTGACCAGCATTCAATGTTTGGGGGGTCATGGGTTTCATATCATAGCATTTTGTGTGCAAGGCGTGGATTCGTATTGAATTGATGATGCCCTACAATTTTGTAATTCACTTTTTTTTCTCTATCTCGTTCCGTTTTCGAAATAAAAATGCTAACTCTGTTGTCTTCCACCAGGTGGCGCTCTAGGTGGTTTCATTGTGTAGCGCATGGCTACTTTACTATACCTAGGCAGCACTTCTATGCCTATAGCTGCCACCGTTCTCAAGTTAATGGCGGTGGACAGGATATGGGTGGACACTGTATATAGGTGCGGTGTATACAGGATATGGGTGGACACACTGTATATAGGTGCGGTTTATACAGGATATGGGTGGACACGCTGTATATAGGTGCGGTGTATACAGGATATGGGTGGACACACTGTATATAGGTGCGGTGTATACAGGATATGGGTGGACACGCTGTATATAGGTGCGGTGTATACAGGATATGGGTAGACACACTGTATATAGGTGCAGTGCATACAGGATATGGGTGGACACACTGTATATAGGTGCTGTGTATACAGGATATGGGTGGACACACTGTATAGAGGTGCGGTGTATACAGGATATGGGTGGACACGCTGTATAGAGGTGCGGTGTATACAGGATATGGGTGGACACACTGTATATAGGTGCGGTGTATACAGGATATGGTTGGACACACTGTATATAGGTGCGGTGTATACAGGATATGGGTGGGCACACTGTATATAGGTGCGGTGTATACAGGATACGGGTGGACACACTGTATATAGGTGCAGTGTATACAGGATATGGGTGGACACACTATATATAGGTGCGGTGTATACAGGTTATGGGTGGACACACTATATATAGGTGCGGTGTATACAGGATATGGGTGGACACACTATATATAGGTGCGGTGTATACAGGATATGGGTGGACACACTGTATATAGGTGCAGTGTATACAGGATATGGGTGGACACACTGTATATAGGTGCGGTGTATACAGGATATGGGTGTGCACACTGTATATAGGTGCAGTGTATACAGGATATGGGTGGGCACACTGTATATAGGTGCAGTGTATACAGGATATGGGTGGACACACTGTATATAGGTGCAGTGTATACAGGATATGGGCGGACACACTGTATATAGGTGCGGTGTATACAGGATATGGGTGGGCACACTGTATATAGGTGCGGTGTATACAGGATATGGGTGGACACACTATATATAGGTGCGGTGTATACAGGATATGGGTGGACACACTGTATATAGGTGCGGTGTATACAGGATATGGGTGGACACACTGTATATAGGTGCGGTGAATACAGGATATGGGTGGGCACACTGTATATAGGTGCAGTGTATACAGGCTATGGGTGGACACACTGTATAGAGGTGTGGTGTATACAGGATATGGGTGGACACGCTGTATATAGGTGCAGTGTATACAGGATATGGGCGGACACACTGTATATAGGTGCGGTGTATACAGGATATGGGTGAGCACACTGTATAGAGGTGCGGTGTATACAGGATATGGGTGGACACACTGTATATAGGTGCGGTGTATACAGGATATGGGTGGACACACTGTATATAGGTGCGGTGTATACAGGATATGGGTGGGCACACTGTATATAGGTGCAGTGTATACAGGCTATGGGTGGACACACTGTATAGAGGTGCGGTGTATACAGGATATGGGTGGACACGCTGTATATAGGTGCGGTGTATACAGGATATGGGTGGACACACTGTATAGCGGTGCGGTGTATACAGGATATGGGTGGACACTGTATATAGGTGCGGTGTATACAGGATATGGGTGGACACACTGTATATAGGTGCGGTTTATACAGGATATGGGTGGACACGCTGTATATAGGTGCGGTGTATACAGGATATGGGTGGACACACTGTATATAGGTGCGGTGTATACAGGATATGGGTGGACACGCTGTATATAGGTGCGGTGTATACAGGATATGGGTGGACACACTGTATATAGGTGCAGTGTATACAGGATATGGGTGGACACACTGTATATAGGTGCTGTGTATACAGGATATGGGTGGACACACTGTATAGAGGTGCGGTGTATACAGGATATGGGTGGACACACTGTTATAGGTGCGGTGTATACAGGATATGGGTGGACACACTGTATATAGGTGCGGTGTATACAGGATATGGTTGGACACACTGTATATAGGTGCGGTGTATACAGGATATGGGTGGGCACACTGTATATAGGTGCGGTGTATACAGGATACGGGTGGACACACTGTATATAGGTTCAGTGTATACAGGATATGGGTGGACACACTGTATATAGGTGCGGTGTATACAGGATATGGGTGGACACACTGTATATAGGTGCGGTGTATACAGGATATGGGTGGACACACTGTATATAGGTGCAGTGTATACAGGATATGGGTGGGCACACTGTATATAGGTGCGGTGTATACAGGATATGGGTGGACACACTATATATAGGTGCGGTGTATACAGGATATGGGTGGACACACTGTATTTAGGTGCAGTGTATACAGGATATGGGTGGACACACTGTATATAGGTGCAGTGTATACAGGATATGGGCGGACACACTGTATATAGGTGCGGTGTATACAGGATATGGGTGGGCACACTGTATATAGGTGCGGTGTATACAGGATATGGGTGGACACACTGTATATAGGTGCAGTGTATACAGGATATGGGCGGACACACTGTATATAGGTGCGGTGTATACAGGATATGGGTGGGCACACTGTATATAGGTGCGGTGTATACAGGATATGGGTGGACACACTATATATAGGTGCGGTGTATACAGGATATGGGTGGACACACTGTATTTAGGTGCAGTGTATACAGGATATGGGTGGACACACTGTATATAGGTGCAGTGTATACAGGATATGGGCGGACACACTGTATATAGGTGCGGTGTATACAGGATATGGGTGGACACACTGTATATAGGTGCAGTGTATACAGGATATGGGTGGGCACACTGTATATAGGTGCGGTGTATACAGGATATGGGTGGACACACTATATATAGGTGCGGTGTATACAGGATATGGGTGGACACACTGTATTTAGGTGCAGTGTATACAGGATATGGGTGGACACACTGTATATAGGTGCAGTGTATACAGGATATGGGCGGACACACTGTATATAGGTGCGGTGTATACAGGATATGGGTGGGCACACTGTATATAGGTGCGGTGTATTAAGGATATGGGTGGACACACTATATATAGGTGCGGTGTATACAGGATATGGGTGGACACACTATATATAGGTGCGGTGTATACAGGATATGGGTGGACACACTGTATATAGGTGCAGTGTATACAGGATATGGGTGGACACACTGTATATAGGTGCGGTGTATACAGGATATGGGTGTGCACACTGTATATAGGTGCAGTGTATACAGGATATGGGTGGGCACACTGTATATAGGTGCAGTGTATACAGGATATGGGTGGACACACTGTATATAGGTGCAGTGTATACAGGATATGGGCGGACACACTGTATATAGGTGCGGTGTATACAGGATATGGGTGGGCACACTGTATATAGGTGCGGTGTATACAGGATATGGGTGGACACACTATATATAGGTGCAGTGTATACAGGATATGGGTGGACACACTGTATATAGGTGCAGTGTATACAGGATATGGGTGGACACACTGTATATAGGTGCGGTGTATACAGGATATGGGTGGACACGCTGTATATAGGTGCGGTGTATACAGGATATGGGTGGACACGCTGTATATAGGTGCGGTGTATACAGGATATGGGTGGACACACTGTATATAGGTGCGGTGTATACAGGATATGGTTGGACACACTGTATATAGGTGCGGTGTATACAGGATATGGGTGGGCACACTGTATATAGGTGCGGTGTATACAGGATACGGGTGGACACACTGTATATAGGTTCAGTGTATACAGGATATGGGTGGACACACTGTATATAGGTGCGGTGTATACAGGATATGGGTGGACACACTGTATATAGGTGCGGTGTATACAGGATATGGGTGGGCACACTGTATATTGGTGCGGTGTATACAGGATATGGGTGGACACACTGTATATAGGTGCGGTGTATACAGGATATGGGTGGACACACTGTATATAGGTGCAGTGTATACAGGATATGGGTGGGCACACTGTATATAGGTGCGGTGTATACAGGATATGGGTGGACACACTATATATAGGTGCGGTGTATACAGGATATGGGTGGACACACTGTATTTAGGTGCAGTGTATACAGGATATGGGTGGACACACTGTATATAGGTGCAGTGTATACAGGATATGGGCGGACACACTGTATATAGGTGCGGTGTATACAGGATATGGGTGGGCACACTGTATATAGGTGCGGTGTATTAAGGATATGGGTGGACACACTATATATAGGTGCGGTGTATACAGGATATGGGTGGACACACTATATATAGGTGCGGTGTATACAGGATATGGGTGGACACACTGTATATAGGTGCAGTGTATACAGGATATGGGTGGACACACTGTATATAGGTGCGGTGTATACAGGATATGGGTGTGCACACTGTATATAGGTGCAGTGTATACAGGATATGGGTGGGCACACTGTATATAGGTGCAGTGTATACAGGATATGGGCGGACACACTGTATATAGGTGCGGTGTATACAGGATATGGGTGGGCACACTGTATATAGGTGCGGTGTATTAAGGATATGGGTGGACACACTATATATAGGTGCGGTGTATACAGGATATGGGTGGACACACTATATATAGGTGCGGTGTATACAGGATATGGGTGGACACACTGTATATAGGTGCAGTGTATACAGGATATGGGTGGACACACTGTATATAGGTGCGGTGTATACAGGATATGGGTGGACACACTATATATAGGTGCGGTGTATACAGGATATGGGTGTGCACACTGTATATAGGTGCAGTGTATACAGGATATGGGTGGGCACACTGTATATAGGTGCGGTGTATACAGGATATGGGTGGACACGCTGTATATAGGTGCGGTGTATACAGGATATGGGTGGACACACTGTATATAGGTGCGGTGTATACAGGATATGGTTGGACACACTGTATATAGGTGCGGTGTATACAGGATATGGGTGGGCACACTGTATATAGGTGCGGTGTATACAGGATACGGGTGGACACACTGTATATAGGTTCAGTGTATACAGGATATGGGTGGACACACTGTATATAGGTGCGGTGTATACAGGATATGGGTGGACACACTGTATATAGGTGCGGTGTATACAGGATATGGGTGGGCACACTGTATATAGGTGCGGTGTATACAGGATATGGGTGGACACACTGTATATAGGTGCGGTGTATACAGGATATGGGTGGACACACTGTATATAGGTGCAGTGTATACAGGATATGGGTGGGCACACTGTATATAGGTGCGGTGTATACAGGATATGGGTGGACACACTATATATAGGTGCGGTGTATACAGGATATGGGTGGACACACTGTATTTAGGTGCAGTGTATACAGGATATGGGTGGACACACTGTATATAGGTGCAGTGTATACAGGATATGGGCGGACACACTGTATATAGGTGCGGTGTATACAGGATATGGGTGGGCACACTGTATATAGGTGCGGTGTATTAAGGATATGGGTGGACACACTATATATAGGTGCGGTGTATACAGGATATGGGTGGACACACTATATATAGGTGCGGTGTATACAGGATATGGGTGGACACACTGTATATAGGTGCAGTGTATACAGGATATGGGTGGACACACTGTATATAGGTGCGGTGTATATAGGATATGGGTGTGCACACTGTATATAGGTGCAGTGTATACAGGATATGGGTGGGCACACTGTATATAGGTGCAGTGTATACAGGATATGGGTGGACACACTGTATATAGGTGCAGTGTATACAGGATATGGGCGGACACACTGTATATAGGTGCGGTGTATACAGGATATGGGTGGGCACACTGTATATAGGTGCGGTGTATACAGGATATGGGTGGACACACTATATATAGGTGCAGTGTATACAGGATATGGGTGGACACACTGTATATAGGTGCAGTGTATACAGGATATGGGTGGACACACTGTATATAGGTGCGGTGTATACAGGATATGGGTGGACACGCTGTATATAGGTGCGGTGTATACAGGATATGGGTGGACACGCTGTATATAGGTGCGGTGTATACAGGATATGGGTGGACACACTGTATATAGGTGCGGTGTATACAGGATATGGGTGGACACACTGTATATAGGTGCGGTGTATACAGGATATGGGTGGGCACACTGTATATAGGTGCAGTGTATACAGGCTATGGGTGGACACACTGTATAGAGGTGTGGTGTATACAGGATATGGGTGGACACGCTGTATATAGGTGCAGTGTATACAGGATATGGGCGGACACACTGTATATAGGTGCGGTGTATACAGGATATGCGTGAGCACACTGTATAGAGGTGCGGTGTATACAGGATATAGGTGGACACACTATATATAGGTGCGGTGTATACAGGATATGGGTGGACACACTGTATATAGGTGCGGTGTATACAGGATATGGGTGGACACGCTGTATATAGGTGCGGTGTATACAGGATATGGGTGGACACACTATATATAGGTGCGGTGTATACAGGATATGGGTGGACACACTATATATAGGTGCGGTGTATACAGGATATGGGTGGACACACTGTATAGAGGTGCGGTGTATACAGGATATGGGTGGACACGCTGTATATAGGTGCAGTGTATACAGGATATGGGTGGACACACTGTATATAGGTGCGGTGTATACAGGATATGGGTGGACACACTATATATAGGTGCAGTGTATACAGGATATGGGTGGACACACTGTATATAGGTGCAGTGTATACAGGATATGGGTGGACACACTGTATATAGGTGCGGTGTATACAGGATATGGGTGGACACGCTGTATATAGGTGCGGTGTATACAGGATATGGGTGGACACGCTGTATATAGGTGCGGTGTATACAGGATATGGGTGGACACACTGTATATAGGTGCGGTGTATACAGGATATGGGTGGACACACTGTATATAGGTGCGGTGTATACAGGATATGGGTGGGCACACTGTATATAGGTGCAGTGTATACAGGCTATGGGTGGACACACTGTATAGAGGTGTGGTGTATACAGGATATGGGTGGACACGCTGTATATAGGTGCAGTGTATACAGGATATGGGCGGACACACTGTATATAGGTGCGGTGTATACAGGATATGGGTGAGCACACTGTATAGAGGTGCGGTGTATACAGGATATGGGTGGACACACTATATATAGGTGCGGTGTATACAGGATATGGGTGGACACACTGTATATAGGTGCGGTGTATACAGGATATGGGTGGACACACTGTATAGAGGTGCGGTGTATACAGGATATGGGTGGACACGCTGTATATAGGTGCAGTGTATACAGGATATGGGTGGACACACTGTATATAGGTGCGGTGTATACAGGATATGGGGGGACACACTGTATATAGGTGCGGTGTATACAGGATATGGGGGGACACACTGTATATAGGTGCGGTGTATACAGGATATGGGTGGACACGCTGTATATAGGTGCGGTGTATACAGGATATGGGTGGACACGCTGTATAGAGGTGCGGTGTATACAGGATATGGGTGGACACACTGTATAAAGGTGCGGTGTATACAGGATATGGGTGGACACACTGTATATAGGTGCGGTGTATACAGGATATGGGTGGACACGCTGTATATAGGTGCGGTGTATACAGGATATGGGCGGACACACTGTATATAGGTGCGGTGTATACAGGATATGGGTGGACACACTATATATAGGTGCGGTGTATACAGGATATGGGTGGACACACTGTATATAGGTGCAGTGTATACAGGATATGGGTGGACACACTGTATAGAGGTGCGGTGTATACAGGATATGGGTGGACACACTGTATATAGGTGCGGTGTATACAGGATATGGGTGGACACACTGTATATAGGTGCAGTGTATACAGGATATGGGTGGACACACTGTATAGAGGTGCGGTGTATACAGGATATGGGTGGACACACTATATATAGGTGCGGTGTATACAGGATATGGGTGGACACACTGTATATAGGTGCGGTGTATCCAGGATATGGGTGGACACACTGTATAGAGGTGCGGTGTATACAGGATATGGGTGGACACGCTGTATATAGGTGCAGTGTATACAGGATATGGGTGGACACACTGTATATAGGTGCGGTGTATACAGGATATGGGGGGACACACTGTATATAGGTGCGGTGTATACAGGATATGGGGGGACACACTGTATATAGGTGCGGTGTATACAGGATATGGGGGGACACACTGTATATAGGTGCGGTGTATACAGGATATGGGTGGACACACTGTATATAGGTGCGGTGTATACAGGATATGGGTGGACACGCTGTATATAGGTGCGGTGTATACAGGATATGGGTGGACACACTGTATATAGGTGCGGTGTATACAGGATATGGGTGGACACACTGTATATAGGTGCAGTGTATACAGGATATGGGTGGACACGCTGTATATAGGTGCGGTGTATACAGGATATGGGTGGACACACTGTATATAGGTGCGGTGTATACAGGATATGGGTGGACACACTGTATATAGGTGCAGTGTATACAGGATATGGGTGGACACACTGTATAGAGGTGCGGTGTATACAGGATATGGGTGGACACACTATATATAGGTGCGGTGTATACAGGATATGGGTGGACACACTGTATATAGGTGCAGTGTATACAGGATATGGGTGGACACTGTATATAGGTGCAGTGTATACAGGATATGGGTGGACACATTGTATAATCCACTGCAGTGATCGAGCTACACAGAGGATTATAGAAATGCAGGAAAAGATGCAGAAACAAGCGACACTCTGCTTTTTTTTGTCAACAAAATCTGCAGGGTAAAAATCCTGCAACATGTGCACAGCAAGTCAGGATCCTCATATACTGTACATTGCTGGGATGCGGTTTCCTTGCAGCACTGATTAAAATCTGCAAGAAAAAAAGCAACGTGTGCACACAGCCTAAAAGTAACATTAATAAAGATGTACGGTAGACAAATCACACCACACCCAAAAAAACAAAGCAAAACAGAAGCAAATGTGTGGCGCCCCTGAGGCGTCAGGTGCCACAGGGTATTGCATCCAGTAACAGGTGTGGTGCTAACCCCGGATTCCTGGAAGACCAGTGCCGGTAAATACCATTCAAACACACACATTCATGTCCTATTTCCCCAGACTGGGTAACCGGCTAGAGACGGGTCTGATGGATGGCCACCTATTGGTCGGGATTTATCCAATCCGCTACTCAGACAACTGGGAGGAGGAGGGGCTAGTCAGTGTGATGCCCTGGCCTATCAGGTCGTCACAGGGTATTGTGCAATCTGCCCTTCTGCACAGTATCCATCCTCCTTGGTTACGGATCCTGGTCCTTTGGTGTTGCTGACAGCTTAGCCAATCAAAATCCTAGAAACACTTCCCACTTGAACCTACCAGACAAACCATTGGGGGGGCCTGAAGGGAATAGGAGCGCCCACATGGGGGGTTGGTGAGGAGAAAGTGAGGACAGTGACAGTTGAGAGTTGAGAGTGAAGGAGAGAGGAGGTGAAGTGGCTCTCGTGAGGAGAGGTCACGGAGAAGAGCTCCTTGGTTACTAGGTGGCAGACGTTGGTCTGGACCTGGTAGGAGCTGGAACCTGGTCGCAGGGGACAGTGTCAAGGGGCACGGACTGCCGAGGAGGGTAGCCGGCGGCCTTGAGCTATCACCAGGCAAAGGCCAGGGCACAATGGGGTACGTGGACCCCAGGCCGGAAAGTAGCTTCATGCGTTCCGGTAATTTAACCGACGGGGGTGAAGACTTCGAGTGTCATCCCCAACCTGCTCCAAAATCGGGGTACTAGCGCACCGATGGGATAGGACTTTCCCAAATACAGTCCAAAGAAATCCTACGCAAGAACCCTGAGAGCAAGCTCACTCCGTTAGCCATACGGGTGAGCGGGACCCAGAGAGTTTCATACCAACGGGTCCAACCAAGACTAAGGTGCCAGGGACAGGGCCATAAACCAATAGCAACACCAAGAGCATGGATCCAGGCGTTCTCCCCGCGGGCTGCAGTGGTGCTCAGAATTCTGGTTTACAAGCTGTCGGTGTGGTTATTCTGGGACTGAATGAGTACATTGGAAACCCCTGTTCCTATTCCCCAACGACAGCCAAACACCATCCATCATCAACGGGCCCCGGGACACAAACCCCCTATCCACGAAGGGGTTAAACATCAGACTGCCACACCATCGTCACCGAGCTCCCCAACGGCAGCGGTGGTCCCTCACCTTACCACGCACCGTGGGTGGCGTCACGAACTTTCAAAAAAGCCCCCTGTACATATCTTCCCCCCTTCTTTTAATCGAGTGGCCGCGGAACCCCCGGGTCTGGAGACCCCTCGAGCCACCGCGGATCCGGATCTGAGCAGCAGCAGCCCGGCTGCTTGCACGTGGGCGGTACAAGTGCACTGGACAAGAGACGGACATCTTGACAGTCAGTCAGAAGGACAGACAGTGAGCCAGTCCTAAATCAGTCAGAAGGGGTCATCCGTGATAGTTGTAGTCCCTGGGCAGCCCCGTTGGTCCTGGTAAAGAAGAAGGACGGCACCATGAGGATGTGTGTGGATTACCGGAAGATTAACCAGATAACACACAAGGATACATATTCTCTCCCCCGTATTGAAGAATCGTTGGCTGCACTGAAAACCGCTCATTATTTCTCTACCCTTGACCTTACTAGTGGCTACTGTCAGGTGTCGGTTGCGGAAGAAGACTGTGAGAAGACTGCTTTTGCCACCCCAATGGGTCTCTGCGAGTTCAACAGCATGGCTTTTGGGTTGTGTAATGCTCCAGGAACCTTACAGAGGCTGATGGAATGCTGCTTGGGACACCGCAATTTCGAGACAGTTCTGCTGTATCTGGACGACATTATTGTGTATTCCAAGACGTACGAAGCACATCTGGAGCACCTTGCCAAGGTGTTTGAGGCTCTCTCTAAATACGGGATGAAATTGAAGCCCTCCAAGTGCCATCTGCTGAAGACTAAAGTACAGTATCTCAGGCATGTGGTGAGTGCTGAAGGCGTAGCGCCGGATCCAGAGAAAGTTACGGCCATTCAGAACTTTCCAAGGTCTACCACGATCAAAGAAGTGAGGCAGTTCCTAGGTATGGTGGGCTATTACCGTCGCTTCATTAAGGGATATACCAAGATGGCCGCTCCCATGCAAGACCTCCTGGTGGGACAAACCAAGAATGGCCAGGTGCCTGGTCCCCGTTTACTTGGGGTGAAGAGCAGGAAAGGTCCTTCCAGCAGCTGAAGTTGGTCCTGACTGGAGAGGAGATATTAAGGGTGCTTTACATGCTGCGACATCGCTAGCGATCTCGTTAGCGATGTGACACGCCAGATCGCCATACGAGGTATGAACTTTGTTCCTGCACGGGACATTAATCTATTTTCAACATTACTGGATATTAACAGGTTTATGAGAATTCTCACTGTTAAAAAACATTTTTTTCATGATGCTGTTGGTGAAAATTTTTCTAATGTGAATAATCCTGTCAGTATTAACCCTTATCGTTCTTATGACTTTTCAGAACAACGTGCAGTGTTGTGCTTGGAGGATTTGAGTGTGAATACTGCTGATGATAATTCCATTGATCAAGCTATCCAGTTTTTTTCCAAAAAACCCTGCATTTTATCCAATAAATTCACGGGTTGAATGCATGGATAGATTTCAGGATTTAATAGAACAGGATTTAAAAAAGCTGCATGACAGTGTTCACACTCTACCTGCCAGGCACAATTTGTCTTTTAAATTAAGAAAAGCACTGCAGGATCTTGAAACAATGACTGATATTGTAATTAGCATGTCAGATAAGGGTGGGGTTGTTGAAGTAATGGATTCACTGGCTTATTGTACCCAGGTTGAATCCATGCTCAACGACCCCACTGTATACTAAAAATTGGATTTTGATCCCACTGAGAAATTTTCTGCATTGATTGTCCGATTGATTGATGAAGGTGTACATTTGAATTATATTACTGAGAAACAAAGGGATTATCTCATTGTACAACATCCTGTTACCCCGACTCCGCACGCTTTACCCAAGACACACAAGGGAATATCACCTCCCCCAATGAGGCCAAAAGTCTCAGGTATCGGCTCTTCCAATGAACACATGAGTGAATGGCTGGATTCAATACTGCAGCCTTTAACCCATAGAACTCCAGGGTACATCAAAGATAGTATAGACATTCTTGATCAGTTCTCCAATAAAATTTGGCAAACAGGCTTTAGTTGGCTTAGTTGCGATGTTATATCACTGTACACTACCATTCCTTTATCTGTAGCTATACAAGCTTTGATTTTTCATTTGAATAAATATAGCTCCTATTCTTCAGCGTTTCAAAATTATATCGTACAAGTTGCGCAATTTTTGATGGAGCATAATTTTTTCGTGTTCAATAAACAGTTTTATTTACAGTACCACGGAGTTTCTATGGGTGCTAAATTTTCGCCTTCAATTGCGAATTTGGTTATGGCTCATTGGGAGGAAAAATACTTATATGATATTAATAACCCTTACTGTAAATTCATCCACTGGTACGGTAGATTTATTGATGACCAGTTATTCATTTGGAATGGTCCCATCTTATTAATTCCAGAGTTCATGAATTATTTAAACAATAATCAATTCAATCTAAAATTCACCCATTTTTGTGACAATAATAAAATTAATTTTTTGGATTTGACTTTCACAGGCATGCCTAACCAGATTATATCCACTTGTATTTATCGTAAACCACCGGCTGGAAATACAATTTTACATGCTATGAGTAGTCATCCTAATCATACAATCAAAGCTGTACCAGTGGGTGAATTCACCAGGGTTTTGCGTAATTGCAGTGAGCATTCTGCATATAACAATGAAGTCAGATCAGCTGAATCCAGATTAAGTGCAAGGGGTTATCCATCCTGGACACTTCAGAGAGCACGCAAGATAGTAGAAAATAAAAAACGTGATCATTTGATAGATTTTTCAAATAAAAACTCTGAATGTAAAAACAATAAGAATAATATGAAATTGCATAACAAAATAGTGCTATCTTTACAATACAGCACGCAATTTAATCACATCAAAAACATCATTAAACGTTATTTACCCGTTTTAAATGAAGACCCTGTTCTTGCAACCATACTGCAATCTGGTTGCAATGTGGTTGCTAAAAAAGCACCTTCACTGGGCAACATTCTTTCACCTAGTTTTTTTGTAAAAAATAAACCTGTTTCCACCTGGCTTGAACACAAGGGATTTTTTAGGTGCGGCACCTCACACTGCCGCACATGTGAATTTCTTTACCTTGTAGCTCATCTTCAAATACTGGTGAGACTGCCACATATTCCATTTCGAGGTACATTAATTGTAATACCACCAATGTGGTTTATTGCATTAAGTGCACCAGCTGCAACCTACTTTATATTGGTTGCACAGTGAGAAAACTCAAGGTGCGTTTTAATGAACATATCCGGGATATTTATAATTCTAAGGGCACCGTTATTCCAGCCAGAAATCTCTCATCGGCATCCAGACACTTTATTTCACATCACAATTGCAATACTGACTCTCTGCGTGTTTTTGGCTTAGAAAAAGTTAAAATCTCTCCTCGTGGTGGTGATATCCAACATCAGGTTCTCACACGGGAGGCTTTTTGGATATTTCATTTGGGAACTAGAATACCCAATGGTCTTAATCTGAGACGAGATGTCATGTTTCATTATTAAATCTTGGTAGATAATGTTCGCATGTACATTTCGAATGATAGAGTTTTTTTATGTGGAATTTTAATATCAAAAATCTTTTCTGTATATATGAAAAAAAAAAAAAAAAATCTGTTCACTTATTGTTGAATTTTTGTATTGTTGCTTTGTATCTACCCCATGCTGGCACATGTGCTTTCTGATTAAACACACTCCTCCCATTGGTAGGAGTGAGTTTAAATGCTTGTGAGCAAGACATGTTCACTCAGGCTTGACAAAGAACGCAGGCAGCGTTCGAAACGCGTAGCCTTACGCCGCATATGGGCTCCCTATTTTTGTCATCACATTAATTTTTACGTCCTTTAATAAAATTTTGCATCAGTTTTACTACTACTCCGGAAGCTGGATTTTTCTTTCTTCTATTGGACCCTTGCACTGCCAGAGTGTTATCCTTGCATGCCGGACTTTGCCCCAGTTGAGCTGGATCACCTTTTTTCCTTCTCTACCAGCTATACCTGACACTAGGGAAGAGGAACCCGTAATTCACTCTCCCCTACCAGTCCCAAATGAAAATAGAGGGCTCAGAAGGTCCACACGCCCCAACTTAGGTCACCCACCACTCAGGTACAGAGAAACCCATGTTTAGCGAGTGGTGTCTGCTTGTTGTGTAAATAGTGTGTGAATACTAGAGTTGAGCGCAGTTCGTGGTTCTCCAGTTCGCGGTTCGAGTGATTTTGGGGGGTGTTCTAGATTGAACTAGAACTTGAGCTTTTTGCTAAAAGTTCGTTAGCTCAAGTTACGTTCGAGAACCGTTCTCGATCAGCAAAAAGCCAAGCTAATTACTAGCTGGATTTTCGCTGTAATAGTGTAAGTAACTCTGTGACTCACACTATTATGAAATTTCAGTGTATAGTGTGCGGGAACAGCGCATTCAGATCACTGCTGCTGGGATAATGGTGATCGCCATTTTTTTTTTCTTTTCTTCCTTTCCTAAGCGCGCGCGTGTAGTGGGGCGCGCCAGCATGTCAGCCAATCCCAGACACACACACAGCTAAGTGGACTTTTTGCCAGACAAGCAAGGGCATGTGTCATAGGCTGTCCATGTCACATGTCCTCGCATTATAAATACGGCCATTTTCCCGTCTGGATGCCATTATCTCTTCTGCGTCTGAGTGTCAGTCCTGTCCTGTCTCCGATCAGCGCTCTACAGATTAGGGACAGAAGTTTAATTCAGCCCTTTTCAGGGCTCATTTCATTCGGCTCAGAGCCATAGGTGACAGTCAGGTCCGTGGAAACAGTTTTTAACAGCTACAGATAACAGCGTCTGTGTACCTAAGCTCAGGGACTTCCTTGCTGCATTTCACCATTAGGAGGGATAGAAAGTGAGGCTTCCTTTCCTCTACACTGACCCACAGAACCCGGCCACTGTACCCACCTGCCCTTTTTAGCAAAGCCACTTTAATTGCAGAGTGCTGCCAGTTAGTGCCATCCAAAGAGTGGCTGCTGTCCTCCATTATTGTGCCACTTGTACCAAGCAAGTCCCACCACCTCTGCATTCTCCCCCTTTGCACATTTTTGCAAAGCCATTTTAATTGAAAAGAGTGCTGCCAGTTAGTGGCATCCAAAAAGTGTCTGTTGTACTCCATTAGTGTCCCACTGGTGCCAAGCTATTTCCAGCACTTCTGCATTCCACCCTCAAGCTCATTGTTACTAAGCCATTATAATAGCAAACACTAAGGAAACTTAGTGGCATCCAAAAAGTGGTTGTTGGACTTCATTAGTGTCCCACTGGTGCCAAGCAATTTGCAGCACCTCTGCATTGCACACTCAAGCTCATTTTTACTAAGCCATTATAATTGCAAACACAGAGGAAACTTAGTGGCATCCTAAAAGTGGCTGTTGGACTTCATTAGTGTCCCACTGGTGCCAAACTATTTCCAGCACCTCTGCATTGCACCCTCAAGCTTCTTTTTACTAAGCTATTATAATTGCAAACTGTGCTGCCAGTTTAAGGGACATAGTTGCATTGTCAGGGATAGTCTATGTTGTTTCTTCTGGTGTCAATAAAGCTAGACCACTGCTGCAATCTACACCACCTCTCAATTTTTACTACCACATTTTAAGTGGACAATCTTGTCGCAATCAAAATGAGTGGCAAAATGACAGATGCTGGTGGGAAGGGGAACAGGCGTGTTGGAAAAGGAAAAAAAGTTTGTGTCCGTGGGGAAGGTGGCAAAGCTCCATTAACATCTGCTGAAGATAGGCCATCTTCCAGCAAAAGTAAGATGTCTACTACTTTCCGTGGACAATCCGATGTGCTCCCTTTTTTACGGACACGAACAACTGGAACAAAGGTATATGATGCCCAAAAAAAGAACATGCTTGAATGGATCTCAAGTGGTCCAACAAGTGCCCTCTCCTCCACCTCAACTACCGCATCCAAAAAACACCAGTCCTCTGAGTTGTCATCCCAATCGCACTTGCTTTGTCCCAGCTCTCAAGTCTTCACCCGCCCTGGACAGTATGGTGGAACAGAGATGGCTGAGTCTGCAGAGCTGTTCAGTCACACTATAGCCTGGGAATCAGAGGTCTGCTCCCAAGCTACAGTGAGTACAGACCAGGAAATGGTCTGCAGTGATGCCCAGAACCTTTGTGACTCAGATTCAGGCCGTGATGACCAAGTTTCTGAGCATAATGTTGACCCTTATTCACAAACTGTAACACCTGTTGTAATAGACAATGAGGAACATACTGATGACGATGAGATGTAGATACCAGATTGGGATGACAACTTAAATATTCGGTCAGGGCAGGAAGAGGCTCGGTCTGAGGGTGAGGGGAGTGCAAACACAACGCTTGATGAGGAAGTTCTAGATCCCACCTACTGTCAACCCACAGTCAGGCACTCGAGGAGGTCAACAGAGGCAGTGGAGGAGGATGCAACTGACGACAAAGTTACCTTGCGCCTTCCTGGACAGAGGAGGAGTACTGGTAGCACGTCTACAACAGCATCCTCAGCCACCACTCTGCCTCTGAGCACTAGTCGGGGTGGCTCAGCAGGTCGCATGTCCTCTAAGCCTTGCCTAGCCTGGTCCTTTTTTGACCTTGCAAAGGATCGCCCAAATCATGTGATCTGTAAAATTTGTCGGGAATCTGTTAGTAGAGGCAAAAACCTCAGCAGTTTGACAACTTCTTCCATGAATCGTCACAAGAATAAATATCATATGTCCCAGTGGGAAGCTCACCGTGCTGCAATGCGGCCTAGCAGAGCCGACCATCCACCGCCTGCCCCTTCCAGTGCATCCGTGCGCTCTTCATCTTCTAGGACTGTGGGGACAGCTGTCACACCTGGTTTTCCACGCACAACTTCCACCACTGTAACCGCAACAGGCAGTTTGCTTGGTAGGTCATCAGTTGGTTTGGAAGGGGAAACAAGTGTGTGTGTACAGCTCTCTCAGACATCGATAGCACCAACGTTGGATGAAGGCAACATCATGTCTACGCCTGCACTTTCCTCACAAACCTGCATTTTTCCAGGGACACCCTACTCACCACCGTCTACACACAGCAGCCAGATCTCTGTCCCTCAGATGTGGACAAAAAAAAGGCCATTTCCTGTGACCCATGACAAAGATAAGAGGTTGACTTTTATCCCTCTGTAAGCTCTTGGCTTCCGAAATGCTAGCTTTCCGCCTGGTGGACACACAGGATTTTAGAGACCTTATGTCTGTCGCTGTGCCCCAGTACCAGATGCCCAGTCGCCACTACTTCTCTAAGAAAGGTGTGCCTGTGCTACACCAGCATGTCGCACACAACATCACCGCTTCCTTGAGAAACTCTGTGTGTGAACGGGTGCATTTCCCCACCGATACTTGGACCAGTAAGCATGGACAGGGACGTTACATGTTGCTGACTCGGCACTGGGTAACTATGGTGATAGATGGTGAAGGGTCTGCTGGACAAGTCTTGCCGTCCCCATGACTTGTGTGTCAATCCTCTGTCTGTCCAAGTTCCTCCACTGCTTCTGCCTCCTCAACCTCGTCTGGGTCCTCCAACTCCGCCCCAAGCCTGCCTGGTCAGGCCACCAGCGTTGTAACTGCGCAGAAGGAATCACACACCCCTCATTACTATGCTAGCATCAGAGCGCAATGGCATCAGGCGGTCTTTATCTTGAAATGTCTTGGAAATATGAGTCACATAGCGGCTGAGTTGTGGGCAGCTCTGGAGACTGAGTTTGGTAAATGGTTGTCTCCACTCAACCTGCAGCCTGGTAAGGCCGTGTGCGACAATGCTGCAAACCTGGGTGCGGCCCTTCGCCTGGGCAAGGTGACACACGTGCCTTGTATGGCTCACGTGTTGAACCTTGTTGTCCAGCAATTTTTAACACACTATCCCGACCTAGATGGCCTTCTGCACAGGGCACGAAAACTGTCTGCTCACTTCCGCCGTTCAACCACGGCAGCTGAGCGACTTGCATCGCTCCAGAAGTCTTTTGGCCTGCCGGTTCATCGCCTGAAATGCGATGTGCCGACACGCTGGAATTCGACTCTCCACATGTTACAGCGACTGTGGCAGCACCGCCGAGCCCTGGTGCAATACGTCATGACGTATAGCCTGGGCCAACGAGATGCAGAGGTGGGGAAGATCACCCTGATGGAGTGGTCTCAGATCAAGGACCTATGCACCCTTCTGCACAGTTTCAACATAGCGGCGAATATGTTTAGCGCTGACAATGCCATTATCAGCATGACAATTCCAGTCATTTACATGCTGGAGCACATGCTAAACACTATTCGGAGTCAGGGGGTGGGACAACAGGAAGGAGAGGAAGTACAGGAGGATTCATATGCGCAAGACACAACAACATCACCAAGGTCCAGACGTTCATCATCACCAACGCGGCACGCATGGGACCATGGGGGACAGGAATCAACAAGGGCGCATGGTAGCAGGCAAAATGTTGAGGAAGGTGCAGGAGAACATGAAGAAATGGAGGAAGAACTGTCCATGGACGTGGAAGACTCAGCGGATGAGGGAGACCTTGGTCAAATTTCAGTTGAAAGAGGTTGGGGGGAGATGTCAGAGGAAGAAAGAACAGTTAGCACCTCTATGCCACAAACGCAGCGTGGACTTGGTCCGCATGGCTGCGCAAGACACACGAGCACCTTCTTGCTGCACTACCTCCAACATGACCCTCGTATTGTCAAAATTAGAAGTGATGATGACTACTGGCTTGCCACACTATTAGATCCCCGGTACAAGTCCAAATTTTGTGACATAATTCCAGCCATAGAAAGGGACGCACGTATGCAGGAGTATCAGGAGAAGCTGTTACTCGATCTTAGCTCGGCTTTTCCACCAAACAACCGTGCAGGTGCAGGGAGTGAATCTCCCAGTTGTAACTTCACAAACATGGGACGGTCTCGTCATCTTCAACAGTCTACCCGTACCAGCAGCACCGTATCTGGTGCTGGTAACAGCAATTTTATTGAATCTTTTCATAATTTTTTTAGACCATCCTTTGCAAGGCCACCAGAGACAACAAGTCTGACACATAGTCAACGGCTGGAGAGGATGATACAGGAGTATCTCCAAATGAACATCGATGCCATGACTTTGCAAATGGAGCCTTGCTAATTTTGGGCTTCAAATCTTGAAAAATGGCCTGAGCTCTCCACTTATGCCTTGGAGATCTTGTCGTGTCCAGCTGCCAGCGTTGTCTCAGAACGTGTCTTCAGTGCTGCTGGGTGTGTGCTGACAGATAAGCGCACGCGTCTGTCCAGTGACAATGTGGACAGACTGACGTTCATCAAAATGAACAAGTCATGGATCCAGAAGGAATTTACTACCCCTGTGTCATCCTGGGGAGAGTAAATGCTTGTGGATTTGGAATGTGCTTGATGCAAATCAAAACATCCTGTTTGCAACTAGGGCACAAGTGCTGCCACTGAAGGGGTGGGTGTGTGTGTGGCCCAATTTTTGGAAAAAAGGGAGACTCTGCTTGGAGTAACTTTTGCTTCCTGTGTTTTTAAAAAGGAGCCAAGATGAACAAGTCATGGTTTAGCAAAGACTTTGCTACCTACCCCGGTGTCATCCTGGGGACGGTTAAGGATGGCGTATTTTTGAATGTGCTTGATGCAAATCTACCTGTGAAGTGTACAACTGGGACACAAGTGCTACCACTGAAGGGGTGTCTGTGTGGCCAAATTTTTGGAAACAGGGAGAGTCTGCTTGGAGTCCCCTTGCTGGGTTTTACATGATTTTAGAAGGGCATGCCATGCCAACATCTGTGTCTCCTCCTCTTTTTCCTCGTCACGCTGTTTTGTTTTCGCATGAAAATTTGTTCTTGTCACTTTCCCATGTGTTTGTGTTGTCTTGTGAGTTGTTTTTCACCTTTTGGACACCTTTGAGGCTGTTTTCTAGGTGTTTTTGATATGTTTGCGATTGCCTCCCATTGTTTTCTATGGGTTCGAGTGGTTCGCCGAACCGGTTCACCGAACCGAACTCGAACTAGACCGCCGTTTGACGAACGAAGCTCGAGCCAAACCGCGACCGGTTCGCTCATCTCTAGAGAATACATTCCAATTAACTGAATACTTCACCTGATTAACTAAAGTTTGTTAAGGTAGCGGTTCCCGGCTACCCCAGTTAAAGTTGAACCCGTTACCGTTTGCAGTTTCATGAACCATGGCTTTAGACTGGAAAGGCAACCCAAAAACATTTGGGCCTTATAAATAATTCCCGGCTACCTTTCCTGTTCACGGCAACCACTGGAGAGGCTGATTGGAGGAAGAGCCTGCGGTAGAGTCGGCCGAGGCCCAGTCACTACCAAAACCGGTGACTAACCTCCAGGCCGGGGTTCCCCGGACTTGGGAACCCGTGACAAGGACTGCCGGGTAAGGAACTTTTTACCCGGCCCGTGTGGGCGTCATCCGGACCCGTTCCTGGACTTGGGTGTGCACCAGTGTTTAGCGGTGGCACCAGGGAACATGTTGTTTGGGTGGGAGCAACATGAAGGTGGCCCGGTCCGTCCCGTTACGTTTATATGTGCAACATTTAAGATCTGTGCCTCCCGTAAGGGAAGAAATTGTTTACTGTTATTATACTTGCATTTATGCTTTCTTCTCTTTTCCAGTTCCGGTTAAAAATAAATGGTGGTGGTCGGACAGCCCGTGGACGGTCTGTATTCAACCAAGGGGGAATGTAACGCCCTGGAAAGCCAGGTAGATGTACACATAGGCCCCCGCATAACACCTTTCCCACAAAGGGTTAAATCAGCCGACCTGAAACCTTAGTGACCCCCCAGGGAAGGACAGACACACCAGTGGGCGGGACCAGGCAGTTTGGAAACGCCCACCTAGGGGTCTAGAGAACCCGGGGTAGAAAAACAGTCAGATAAGATTGAGATTAAGTTCAAGTGGGAGTGGAGGTGCCAAGCTGACAGGTGCCAGGGTCGGAGCCCTGACACCTTGGCTAGGTGGCAGATGGTGGCCAGAATCTGCAGGAGATGGGAAGACGGCTGCCGGGGAGGTGGGCTGGGACAGTGTTGGAGCTCGCCGGTACCGACACCGGAGAACCGACCCTGAAACCGTGTGCACAGAGGGGGTACTTGGACCCTGAAGCCAGGACCGGCACCGAAGGCCTAGCTAATTAACCAACTGAGGGCAGGATTTTAGGTCCTGTCGCAACCTAAGCCCCGAAAAGTAGACAACCACCCACAGAGAGGGATAGGGCCACCGCCAGAGCCCGTAAATCCCAATGGTCAGCGTTAGACGGGCACGGCTCCCAACCAAAGGACCGGGAGCGGACTCCCATGTTTCAAACCGGGAAGTCCTACCTACAACACACTGAGTGAAGAGGAGAGAGACTTTGACTACCAGCCCGGGTGTGGGATCAGATACACTCGTCTGTGGCAGCCGGCCACCATCACCTTGATTTACCATAAGACTTGTGTGCTTTATTCGACCGTGAGTAACATCCCCGGCCTGGCCGGGTGCTCCGGCCTCTGCAATCACTATCCTCAGCATAGAGACACTGGGCCCCCGGGACATCCATCCCTACCCACGGAGGGGTTAACATCCAGCTGCCAGCCCAATGTCCCCGGGAGCCCCGCAACGACAGCGGTGGTGCTGCATCTCACCACACACCGTGGGTGGCGTCACAGACATTTTACAACCAATCCCATATAAATACTTCCCCCCTTTATTCAGAGTGTCCGCGCGACCCCCGGGTCCGGAGAACCCCTCAATCCGTACCCTAGATCCGGATCTGAGCAGCACAGGCTGCTGGCACGAGGGCGGCACACTTGCAGGCAGCTGAAGAGATGGGTGGGTCTGGCCACCTACGTACCCCACCCATGGGTGTGTCTCAAGTAAGTAAAATGGAAACTGTTGTTAGGCACATGGCTGAGAGACAGACAGGAGTCTGCAGAGTCTAGAGCAGCTTGTTTGAGGTGCTTTAGACTTTCAGAGCCTGAGAGTGCGCTGCTCATGGTGTTAGGCTATGTGCGCACGTTGCGTAAATACATGCAGTTACGCTGCGCTTTGTAGCGCAGCATAACTGCATGCGTCCTGCGTCCCCTGCACAGTCTATGGAGATTGTGCAGGGGCCGTGCGCACGTGGCGTTTTAGAGCGCTGCGTAAAAAGAAGTGACATGTCACTTCTTTCCTGCGCTTTGCCGGCAGCTCCTGCTCTGTCTATGGGAGGAGCTGCAGGCAGAGCACATGGAATCGGCTTCACTACGGACATTTCTGCAGCGATTTAAAGCGCACATGTGCTCTTCAGATCGCTGCAGAAATTTCTGCAGTGAACTGTATGCAACGTGCGCACATAGCCTTAATGTGCTGGAGGTCTCAGTCTGGGAAAAGACTGGAAAGGCTTTTGGAAATGTCTTCCTGAGACTGGGGAGAGGCTGCAGCTCAGCCGGAGAGCACTGTGTCTGCAGGGACGAGCCTCTGCTGGCAGGAGCCTGTGTGGAGAAAGCGGCCATACTACCACTATGGACCTGTAAGTGGACTGCAGCCCGGCCGGAGAGCACTGTTTCTGCAGGGACGAGCCTCTGTTGGCAGGAGCCAGTGTGGATAAAGCGGCCGTACTACCACTATGGACCTGTAAATGGACTGCAGCCCGGACGGAGAGCACTGTTTCTGCAGGGACGAGCCTCTGTTGGCAGGAGCCAGTGTGGATAAAGCGGCCGTACTACCACTATGGACCTGTAAATGGACTGCAGCCCGGACGGAGAGCACTGTGTCTGCAGGGACGAGCCTCTGCTGGCAGGAGCCAGTGTGGAGAAAGCGCCCATACTACCACTATGGACCTGTAAATGGACTGGAGGCCACGGTACGTGGATTGTTTATGTATTAGAGCAGTTTATGCATGGAGGGTTTTATATAAACTGTCGGAATTTTTATAAAGAGACTGTGTACCTGTGTCGCCTAAGCTTCCTCGCACTGCTGCGAGCGAGTGACACCCCCAGAATGCGGGGTGCAATCTTACAATACTTATAAATGTACTGTACATTGTTAGGTGGGCCATACACTCCGGTCACATACACTGTATCCGCTGTGCTCCATGTGACTGGGGTGTAAGACCTTGTGTGACGTGTGCTGGGAATGTCAGGTACCTTTCTCCTGCTCTTCCTTCTGGGACATCACCTCCTTCAGACGTTGCTCAACTGTTTCTGTAGAATTCCTGGCCGTCTTCTGATACTCCAGGAAAGATTTGTTCAAGTCTTTGATGCCTGAAGCTAACGCTTCCTTCTCCAGCCGCCCTCTCTCCAGACTGTCCTCTGCGGCCTCCAGGTCCTTCTCCTTCCTCTGAAGCCTCTGAGTCAGACTTCTGCTCTGCTCCAGGTGACTTGCAGAAAGATTATCCAACTGATGGCGCAAATCAATGTCTGGAAATAAGAAGACAGAGAATGTGTCACCGATGGAGGAGGACCTGATGTGTGAGAATGAGGAGACTGGAGAGCAGTCAGGGAGTGTGTCACCGGAGGAGGATCTGATGTGTGATAATGAGGAGACTGGAGAGCAGACAGGGAGTGTGTCCCCGATGGAGGAGGATCTGATATGTAATAATGAGGAGACTGGAGAGCAGACAGGGAGTGTGTCACCGGAGGAGGACCTGATGTGTAATAATGAGGAGACTGGAGAGCAGACAGGGAGTGTGTCACCGATGGAGGAGGACCTGATGTGTAATAATGAGGAGACTGGAGAGCAGACAGGGAGTGTGTCACCGGAGGAGGATCTGATGTGTGATAATGAGGAGACTGGAGAGCAGACAGGGAGTGTGTCCCCGCTGGAGGAGGACCTGATGTGTAATAATGAGGAGACTGGAGAGCAGACAGGGAGTGTGTCACCGGAGGAGGATCTGATGTGTGATAATGAGGAGACTGGAGAGCAGACAGGGAGTGTTTCACCGGAGGAGGATCTGATGTGTGATAATGAGGAGACTGGAGAGCAGACAGGGAGTGTGTCACCGATGGAGGAGGACCTGATGTGTAATAATGAGGAGACTGGAGAGCAGACAGGGAGTGTGACACCAATGGAGGAGGACCTGATGTGTAATAATGAGGAGACTGGAGAGCAGACAGGGAGTATGACACCGATGGAGGAGGACCTGATGTGAGATAATGAGGAAACTGAAGAGTATTCAGTGAGTGTGTCACCGATGGAGAAGGACCTGATGTGTGATAATGAGGAGACTGGAGAGCATTCAGTGAGTGTGTCACCGATGGAGGGGGACCTGATGTGTGATAATGAGGAGACTGGAGAGCAGTCAGGGAGTGTGTCACCGGAGGAGGATCTGATGTGTGATAATGAGGAGACTGGAGAGCAGACAGGGAGTGTGTCACCGATGGAGGAGGACCTGATGTGTAATAATGAGGAGACTGGAGAGCAGACAGGGAGTGTGACACCAATGGAGGATGACCTGATGTGTAATAATGAGGAGACTGGAGAGCAGACAGGGAGTGTGTCACCGATAGAGGAGGACCTGATGTGTAATAGTGAGGAGACTGGAGAGCAGACAGGGAGTGTGTCACCGATGGAGGAGGATCTAATGTGTAATAATGAGGAGACTGGAGAGCAGTCAGGGAGTGTGTCACCGATGGAGGAGGATCTAATGTGTAATAATGAGGAGACTGGAGAGCAGTCAGGGAGTGTGTCACCGATGGAGGAGGATCTGATGTGTAATAATGAGGAGACTGGAGAGCAGACAGGGAGTGTGTCACCGTTGGAGGAGGACCTGATGTGTAATAGTGAGGAGACTGGAGAGCAGACAGGGAGTGTGTCACCGATGGAGGAGGATCTGATGTGTAATAATGAGGAGACTGGAGAGCAGACAGGGAGTGTGTCACCGATGGAGGAGGATCTAATGTGTAATAATGAGGAGACTGGAGAGCAGTCAGGGAGTGTGTCACCGATGGAGGAGGATCTAATGTGTAATAATGAGGAGACTGGAGAGCAGTCAGGGAGTGTGTCACCGATGGAGGAGGATCTGATATGTAATAATGAGGAGACTGGACAGCAGATAGGGAGTGTGTCACTGATGGAGGAGGATCTGATGCGTAATAATGAGGAGACTGGAGAGCAGTCAGGGAGTGTATCTGTAGCGCCCCTGAGACCATCAGGGTGCTACAATGTTCTGCATCCCACCAGGATGCAAGGCCTACCCCCTTATGGACCCAGAACCCCAGTGCTGATACCACCAAAAACCCAGGTAATCCCACTTTTCCCCAACAAATCCCCCATACAATGGTACTTAGCTAGGGTGGGACCCATGGATGGCCGCCTAGAGGTGGAGCCACTCCAATCCACTAGTTGACCAGATGGGAGGGGCAGACTGTGGAGAGTAGTCAGACAAGAGTTGACAGCAGGAGTGTGAAGAGGTGACTGATTAACATTCTGACTCGGGTTGACGGTGACCTAGTACCCAGGAGAGGTGGTTGCTGGTGGAGTACTCCCGGAACTACGCACCGAAGGGGTACAGGACCCTAGGATAGGAAAGAGCTTCAAGCCGACCTGTGAACACCTGCACAGCAATGGGGACCATCAAGGACCCTGCTGACCCTAAAGAATCCGAAGACTCAGTAGCAAAGGGAGAACCGGGGACAGGACCAGAGACTCCAACCCTACAGGGTTCACGCTACCATCAGGCGGACAGATGTGGACAAACCACAAACCGGGGACCCCCAGTGTTCCATACCACGGGAACCCACTTACCAGAGACAGGTGCAGGGGAGGAAGGTACCAGAGAACAAGACTGGCACTGGGACGAAGGGGACCCGGAGGCGAAACCAGCCAGCCTCGGGCAACCAGTTAACATCCAAGTGAGTAAACCAGTTGCACTGAATACCTGTCTGGACTCCTTCTTCTGACGCCCACCGCACCTTACACCCACTGGGGCAATACCCTACTTGCGGAGGGTCTACCATACTAGCTGTTAATGCCATCAGCCCCAGTGAAGATATTCTACAGCGGCAGCTCCCCACATTTAGCCGCAACACTGCAAGTCACGTCACAAATAAACTCTATTCAACAATCCCCTGTAAATATCCCCATTACAAAAAGGGCCCAGGACACGGAACCGGGTAATGGCCACCATCGTGACATTCCCAATAGAGATGTTGAGGAGAGCCATTAGATCAAATAATTAACCTCTGTATGCAGAGGATTGTGAGAAGTGTGTTCAATTAAATCGATTCTCTATACATAAGCCAAGTTTTCAGATATAACTAAGGGGCCCTTTGCACACTACGACATCGCAAGCCGATGCTGCGATGCCGAACGCGATAGTCCCCGCCCCCGTCGCAGCTGCGATATCATGGTGATAGCTGCCGTAGCGAATATTATCGCTACGGCAGCTTCACATGCACTTACCTGCCCTGCGACGTCGCTCTGGCCGGCGACCCGCCTCCTTCCTAAGGGGGCGGGTCGTGCGGCGTCATAGCGACGTCACACGTCAGGCGGCCAATAGAAGCGGAGGGGCGGAGATGAGCGGGACGTAAACATCCCGCCCACCTCCTTCCTTCCGCATTGCCAGCCGGGAGGCAGGTAGGAGATGTTCCTCGCTCCTGCGGCTTCACACACACAGCGATGTGTGCTGCCGCAGGAGTGAGGAACAACATCGTAACATCGGTCTTTCCCAATTCATGGAAATGACCGACGCTACAACAATGATACAATTACGACGCTTTTGTGCTCGTTAATCATATCAAAAATGCTTTACACACTACGATGTCGTAGTGTGCAAAGGGCCCCTAAGATGGCCACCAATGACATCACAGACCCTCCCATCAGCATGTCCATGGATCCATCCAATGACGTCATAGACCCGCCTATGATGATGCCTACCAATCAGCTCATGGACTAACACATTGTTCAACCCACTGACCAATGAACACATCTGGACATGCCCCTTTCCAAGGTTATATCAGGACATGCATCAGTTGAAATAAAGCAGAGCCCGGGCCGACTTTTGTCAAGGAAAGATGAATATCCGACTGTGTCTGATCTAATTTTTCAAGCATGCACTTGATCCACACCAATTAGGCCAGGCAGTAGGCAACTAGTGATCTCTGGTTAAGAGTTCACCTTAACAGAGACACTGCCCGGAACCGAGTATCCCATATCCCTGGGTGCTACAACCCTTTTTCCTGGCGTCACGAACAGGATTGAACTGGACTCGGTCAAACCGAGTGACGTGTGTGTCGCGGGCGGAGGAGGGGACGCTGCGTTCACCCACTGCTCGGGTCCGGCTGCTGCTGCTCGGTGGTGGCTCGAGCGGTGGGCCGTATCCCGGGGACTCGAGCGGCGCTCCTCGCCCGTGAGTGAAAGGGGGTGGTTTGGGTTTAGGGATATTGTCCGTGACGCCAACCATGGTTGTGGTGAGATTGGTGACACCACCGCTGCTCTGGACGGGGATCCCGGGAGCGATGACAGGGAGCAGCTTGGTTGTTGGTTCTTCCCTCCATGGGTAGGGGGTTGGTTGTCCCGGGGCCTGGTGAGGGAGGTAGGGATGGATGGCAGGTGGGTTACGGGGCCTGGTGCAGGGTCGCGGGGGCAGTGCTGTGCCGCACGGCATGGTGGTACTCACTCAGCCAATGACGAATGCAAAGTCTCCGGTAAAATAAACGGCTGGATGGACGGGTCCCACAGACGGCTGCGGTGTTTCTCCTCCCGGCAGGTTGATGGTGACTGCCTTTTCCTGCACCTGTGTTGTGTTACGGTTCCAATGGCTTCCCACCGGTAACCCGCTCCCCAGCTTGGATGGATGCTGAAGGAGCCCCTTTTGCCCGCAGGCTCTGGCCCTGAGAACTGTAGCCTTGGCGGTGACTGTGTTTCCCTCTACAGTGTGATCTGTTGCCTTCAATCGGGTCTTGACTGCTGGGAAACCCCGGAGGTTCCCTTCACTAACGGATTTGACCAGTTTAATGGCGACTCCTAGCCTGGTCGGGGTCCGTAAGCCCTGCCGGATGGTGCTGGCTTCTCTTTACTCTCCGATCCGGCACCGCTGGGCCACCGCCCGTCCACGGTCCATACGGTTTGCTCCAATTAGCCTCTCCTGCAGACGGTCACCACCGTCTGCCAACCTTGCTGTTCCATCCGGGCCACACAGCCGGACGCCTTCAGACTGCTCCTCTACCACTTCACTCCTCACTTCTCAAACTTCAAAACTGATCTGATCTTCTTCCTTTTCCCGCCTCCAGGACTGTGAACTCCTCGGTGGGCGGGACCAACCGCCTGGCCCACCCCCTGGTGTGGACATCAGCCCCTGGAGGAAGGCAACAAGGATTTTGTGTTTGGCTTTGGTGTGCCTAACCGGGGTGTGGGGTGTGTTGGTGTAGTTCTGTGAGGACCTGGCTTGTCCAGGGCGCCACATGTGCCTTAAAATTTGGATTATATGGACTGAACTTTATTGTTTGAAAAACCGCCACCATTTTGCTGTGAAAAATAACTGCGCCACAGCAGACCAAAAGGCGCGAAAAGAAATCCCGCCCACGACTCCTGTAAGCGCGGGCGGAAGCAGGCAGTAACCTGACCCGGAAGTTCCCGAGGTGCTCGAGTCTTGCGAGAGAGTGGTGAGAAACTGATATAGAAGTGGTAGTAAGACCCCTCATGGGTACTAGGCCCATGAGCCAGCAGCTCCTGTTTGGACGCCTACTGACCCTGTAGTGAAGGTTATACCATTTACAAAAGGGGGAAATTGATATAGAAGGGTTAATAGTTTCTCTATTTCTTCATTAACGATATTTTATTGTTATTAGTAAGTATATCTGATGGTAGTTCATAGTCATTATGGAGCCTTCGGAATAAGAGACAGGCTCAAGGATTATTTTGTCTCTAAATGTTCTTCTTATCTTCTTCTTATCTCATATGCATGACTCTACATTTTTGTTTTGCTAAAACTTAAAGGTCATATAAGCAACTTGTAAAGTCCAGCTTAGAAGCTTTTTTTGCAATATCACATTGATCTGTAAATAGTATAAATAAACTGTACTTTGGTTGAATAAACAGAAAATTGATCATGCCCACATGGATGCTGGTCTTTTCTCCGAGCGCTCGATCTTGATTAGGTCTGAAGAGGCCTAATTCAGAGGACCTCACTGGTGATCCCATAAGCTGACTTGTGACAAAACAGAACAGCTACAACAGAAACCAAGGGGGAACAGGAAAATGCAGGCGCCTGATAGCGGGAACGCAGCGGAGCCTGCTCCGGTAGATCAAGCGGCAGCACCCGGAGCCGGAGCGGTGGTACCGATCATGCCGATTACTCTGCCATATGTCCCCGAAGCGGCATGGCTGCCCCAATATCATGGGAAACCGGATGCCTTACCTGGGTTTAAAAAGAAAATATGCACTGTGTTGGACATGTATGTGTACCGCCCCGTGCTCGGCTACAGCCGAGCCACTCGGATCCGGGCTCGTGTGTCGGTGGCTCAAGCGCCTCCGGACTGGGGGTCACATCGCTCTGCAAGGGGGCTGGCGCTTTGAAGGGGGGTTTTAGATGTAAAGTTCGTGACGCCACTCACGGGTTGAGGCAAATGATGGGACACTTCCACTGATCCCAGCTATGATTCCCATGGGTGTCATTTTTCCATTTTGAGTGACTGTCACGCTTACTGGTGGTGACGCGTCCCCCTCTGAGCTTGTTGACAAACGAACTTGATGATGTTTGCCCCCTGTGGGAATCTATGTGGATCATATGCCCCTTTATATTAGATAAATGGGGAAAGAGAAACTTTGAAAAATCTTTATTGAGATGTGTCCCATCTTTGCCTTTCTTAGTTCGCCACCAGGGGGGGCGCGGCCTTTGTGTGGCGCCTATTGGACCATATGGTACCTACGGGTGCCTCCTGGTTTAGCCTGGCGCTTCGCATCGTCCGCGTCCTCCCTGTTGCCTGGGAGCGGTGACGCCGCGCTCTCTTCAGCGTGTCCCGCGCATGCGCATTCATGCGCTGTCCGGGAACGCGCTGTGCGGCTGCGCTGGCGTCCCTGACTCCCTTGGCATCCGGTCACGTGATTCACATCACGTGACCCGGTGGCGGATATTCAAAAGGATGGCGCGCTCCCCTCCTCACTGCACTTACTCCTCCCGGAAGAAGCGGTGTTTACCGCGAAACGGCCGTCGGAGGTCCCCTCTGTCTTGGCCTGGATCCCTCTAACCACCACTGCACTTAGGTAAGCACTCAGGCTCTGGTGACTTTACGAATACTGTATATATATTTCCTTATCTAGTAACAGTATATGCATCAGCATGGGTGCTTCTTTTTGAATCAGGCTCGTTGTATAGGATCTGTTATATTTACTGACCAATGGAATCTTTATGATTCAGCATTTTACACTCATTCAGATTGCCTACAGGCTGGCCTGCTTCAGTTCTGATACCTTGACCTTATATAAGACTTTCTCAGTGTGGTTCTTGGGATCCGGGTACTTAATCCCTCTATTTTGCTCGCTATATGTCCTCTATACAAATTGTTGGTATTTAATGATATTTATAATAAATTTCTACTTTTGCACTAAAACTCCTAGTGCTCTTGTTTTTTGGGTTGTGGTGAATGTAGGCACCACCGCTGCTGTTGACTAGGCACCCCGGGGGAGATGTTGGTGCAGCTTTTGGTGTTAACCCCTCCATGGGCAGGGGTGGTGGCCCCAGGACCCGTTTGATGTGATGCGATACCGGTGCTCGGCGGGGCGGGGCAGGGCGGTGCGTGGCCCGAAGGCACAGTGGTACTCACGCTGACAAACACACGGGAGTCTCTGGTAAACCAAATGGATGATGGTCGGTGCCCGCAGCCGGTTGCTTTGGTTCCCCAAACGGGTTGATGGTGTCCTTTCTCCTGCACCTTTTTGTAGAAATGGACAGCCGCGCTTCAGCGACGGGAGTCCCACTCCCCGGCGTGTATGTCGGGAGAGCCTGTTTGCCCGCAGGCGATGGCCCATTGGATCTCTTGGCCGTTATGTCGGGCGGCCATAATCTTAAAGGGGCAGGACTACCAGGCGGTAATGGAGCCCATCTATTCAGAAAATTGGGCCATGGTTCTAACAGCTAGGGGAGTGGTTGATGTCCGCCGGGGATGAGTCCCCGTGCGAGTATTAAATTGTGGGGAGGGGGAAACCAAGTTGCCCAAGTACACCACCATTGCCAAATTGTTCACGGTAACAGATGACTCCAGACAGACAGTGGAATCCCTGGTCCCACCAGAGCCAGCGGAGGTTGACAACACCCAACAACAGTTAGAGGATTGGTGTCAAGAGTTACATGTAGGAACTGATTCCACACCTACACACCAGAAACACAGGGTTTACAGGGTAGTGCAAGAATATGAGCAAGTCTTCACTAAACACCCATTAGACTTTGGGAGCATAAAAGGGGTACACCATCACATACCCACAGGGAATCACTCTCCTATTAAAGAAAGGTACAGACCTATACCACCTAAACATTACCAGTGTGCCAAAGAGATGCTGAGGAAAATGAAGGAGGCTGGGGTCATCAGAGACAGTTGTAGCCCATGGGCAGCTTCATTGGTTCTGGTAAAGAAGAAGGGTGGCACCATGAGAATGTGTGTTTACTATAGGCAGATCAACCAGATAACACACAAGGACGCCTATCCACTACCCCATAAAGAAGAATTCCTGGCTGCATTGAAGGCTGCTAACTACTTTTCCAACTTAGATCTCACCAGTGACTATTGGCAAGTCTTCGTTGCAGACGAGGACCAGGACAAGACTGCAGTTGCCACCCGATGGGATTATGTGAGTTTAACAGCGTGCCCTTTGGACTCTGCAATTGTGACGCCCTGGACTAGCCAGGTAGTCACAGACGTAACAACACACACACCCCCTCCCATGGACAGTTCACACCAGTCAAATAAAAACCCTTGTTGCCTCCCTCCAGGGTCTGATGTCCACATCAGGTGGGGCGGAGCCAGGCGGTTGGCCCCACCCACCGAGGAGTTCACAGGTCTGGAGGCAGGAAAAGTGACACATTAAGTTTGGAGGTGAAAGTGAGAGGTCAGAAACTGTCGGTGTCTGGGTAGAGGCCCAGACACAAACAGCAAGGTTGGCAGATGGTGGTGGCCGTCTGCAGGAGTTAGTGGATCTCTGTGGAACCATAGGACCGGGGTCGGGCGGTGGCCCGCCGGTACCAAGCCGTGGAGCGGAGTGAAGCTAAGCACAAAGGCAGGGCCATCGGATCCCGACTAGGCTTGGAGCCGCCGACAACGGTCAAATCGGAAAGTGACTGGAACCCCAGGGGTTTACTAACACCCAAGACCCGACAAAAGGCAACAGTCCACACCATGAGGATACACAGCCACCGCCATAGACTAGAGATCCAAGGGCCAGTGCCTGCGGGCAAAACGGGCTCCTTCGGTACCTATACGCCGGGGAGCGGACTACCGGTGGGCAACCACAGGAGTCAGAACATTCTAAGAAGGTGCAGGGAAAGACAGCCACCATCACCCTGTCCGGGGAAAGCACAAACCCCTGCAGCCGGCTGCGGGACCCGTCCATCCAGCCGTTTGGTTTACCAGAGACTCTGTGCATCTGTGTCTGAGTGAGTACAACAGTGCCATCCGGCACTGTGCCGCGCTGCCCCTGCAACCCTGCACCCCAGTCATCCTGCCTCCCCGTTACACCATCGGGCCCCGGGATCACCAACCCCTACCCACGGAGGGGACAACATCCTAGATGCTCCCTGCCATCGCTCCCGGGATCCCCGTCACCAGCAGCTGTGGTGCCCATAATCACCACGACCCGTGGGTGGCGTCACAGACTATCCCCCTCAAACAAACCACCCCTTTTCACTCGTGGGCGAGGAGCGCTGCTCGAGTCCCCGGGTCTGGCCCACCGCTCGAGCCACCGAGCAGCAGCAGAAGCCCCGGACCCGAGCGTAGCGAGCGCGACCCCTCCGCCTGCAACACAATGCACCTGGAACATTTCAAAGGTTGATGGAAGATTGTCTGGGACACCGCAATTTCGAGACAGTACTGTTCTACCTGGATGACGTGATCGTCTACTCGAAGACCTATGAGGATCATCTGGAACATCTGGCTGAGGTATTCAAGGCACTATCCAGGTATGGAATGAAGTTGAAACCATCAAAGTGTCACCTGTTGAAACCCAGGGTCCAATACCTTGGACACATTGTCAGTGCAGAAGGAGTGGCACCAGACCCAGAAAAGGTAACAGCCATCAAGAACTGGCCATGACCAACCACTGTCAAGTAAGTCCGTCAGTTCCTGGGCCTGGTAGGATGCTACAGGAGATTCATCAAAGCCTACACAAAGATGGCAGCGCCCTTACAGGAACTCCTGGTAGGTCATACTAAAAAGGGGAAGACTTCTGGTCCTCCATTTGAGTGGGGTGAGGAAGAAGAAAACTCCTTCATACAGATGAAGTTAGCCCTGACTGGAGATGAGATCCTGGCATACCCTGACTACAATCTGCCCTTTGTGCTATATACTGATGCTAGCACCGTGGGAGTAGGAGCTGTGTTGTCCCAGGTACAGAACGGTAAAGAGAGTGATTGCATACACAAGCAAGATGCTTCACCCTACGGAGAGGAACCTGGAGAATTACAGTTCCTTCAAGTTAGAGTTCCTGGCATTGGTCTGGGCTGTCGCAGAATGGTTCAAACATTACCTGGAAGCTGCGAAGTTTGCCGTGTTCACGGATAACAACCCTCTGACTAACCTGAATACAGCAAAATTGGGTGCATTGGAGCAGCAGTGGGTGGCTCGGCTAACAAATTATGATTTCACCATCAAATATCGTACTGGTCACAAAAATGCCAATGCAAAAGCATTATTCAGGATGCCTCATTTGTCAGAGGAGGGAGAAGATGTGGATGAGTTGGAAGAAATCGAGTTACCAGCTTTCCACCACCCTAGTGTCTCCCAGTACCAACACGTTTATAAAAAACATCAAGAGGCTGCATTAAACCCGTTGCCTCATTATGGTTGGAAACCAGGATGGTGACCCTGCTGTGAAGTTGATCAAGGAACTGATCACTCAACCAGATGCACACCTGGGACCTGATGCTCCACCAGAAGCTCAACAATTGTGGAAAGAGAGAAGCAGACTATGTATCCATAGAGGTAAACTATGCAGAAGTGTTACCAACCCTAAAACTCATGAAAGAGTGTGCCAAGCGGTCATACCCAGAAGCCACATCCAGATGGTGTTAGAAGCTTACCATGATCGAGCAGGACCCTTTGGCTGGAAGAAATTGGAAGCATTGCTGCGAGACAGATTCTATTGGATCGGAATGAGAAATTCCATAGACAATTGGTGCAGAAACTGTGGTTCCTGTGCATTGAGAAGGAAGAATCGCAACAGCCAGAAAGCGCCATTGCAGCCTATTGTTACCATACAGCCTTTGGAGCTCGTAGCCCTGGATCATGTGAAGGTGACACTCAGTAGAAGAGGCTACACCTATGCCTTGACAATAGTATATCATTACTCCAGGTTCTTAGTGGTCATCCCAGTTAAAGACTTAACAATAAAAACAGCCGCAAAAGCCTTTCAAGCGCATTTCAGCAGACCACATGGATACCCTGCACAGGTATTAACAGACCAAGGACCTGCATTTGAAACTGAGATATTACAGGAGTTCTGTAACCTGTACAGATGCAAGAAGATTCACACTACTCCGTACCATGCACAAACCAACGGCATGTGTGATCGCATGAATCAGATTGTTATCGAATTGCTGAAGACTCTCCCACGAGAGGAAAGAAACCTGTGGCCTGAGAAGCTACCAGACCTAGTGAATATCTACAATAACATTCCAGTAAGTTCATCAAACTGTACACCAGCTTATCTCATGAGAGCAAGACCTGGAAGACTACCAGTTGGTTTAGAAATGGAAGTCATAATGCCAGAACTGGAATCATCAGAGAATGACTGTAATACTACCCGTCAAGCGCAGTACAAGAATATGCAAAAATGCGTTGAGAACAGCTTGAACCAGAGTCAAGAAAAACAGGAAAAGGACTTTAACAAGAAAGCAAAAGCTGCTTCCTTCGTACCAGGAGAAATAGTACTGTAAAGAAAGAGAAGAGTTCACAAACTCGATGACCAATGGGAAGCAGAAACTTACACAGTTTTACCCTCAAGCAGAGAAAATCAGAAAACCTGTGTCATTACCAAGAATCAAGGAAAAACTACATCTATGGTATCCAGTGACCATTTAAAGAAAAGTCCAGAAAAACTAAAACCTCAAGAAGAGATTCCCAGTATCCCGGAAGTACAAGAACCAAAAGAAAAGGTGATACACCACAATACTTGGAGATTTTCCTGAGAACTGGCCTCAATATAATGGAGCAATCCTTGTACCAGTGTTAATGTTCCCACAACAAGTGGAAGAAAGCCATCAAGAAATCATTCAACAAGAAGTAATCCCAACTCCAGAAGAAGAACCAGCTGTAGCAATCCCAGAAGAGTCTACAGAAGGTACACTTCAAGATACTCAACCAAGGAGATTGAGAAGTGACAGAGAAACACTCAGTACACTCAGTAACAGTTAGGGGTACTTTACACGCTGCGACATCTCTAGCATCGGCTAGCTATGTCCAGCGCGATAGTACCTGCCCCCGTCGCACATGTGATTTCTTGTGAATGCTGCCGTAGCGAACATTATCGCTACGGCAGCTTCACACGCACTTACCTGGTCGGCGACGTCGCGGTGACTGCTGAACAATCCCTCCTTCAAGGGGGAGGTGCGTTCAGCGTCACCGCGACGTCACTAGACAGCTGGCCAATAGAAGCGGAGGGGCAGAGATGAGCGGGACGTAACATCCCGCCCACCTCCTTTCTTCTGCATTGGCGGCGGGATGCAGGTAAGGAGATGTTTGTCGGTCCTGCGGCTTCACACACAGCGATGTGTGACGCCGCAGGAACGACAAACAACATCGAATTAGCAACAGGAGCGACATTATGGAAATGAACGACATGACACAGATCAATGATTTTTGACTGTTTTGCGCTCGTTCATCATCGCTCCTAGGATTTACACATTGCGATGTCGCTACTGGCACCAGATGTGCGTCACAACAACCGTGATCTCGACGATATTTCAGTAGCGATGTCGCAACGTGTAAAGTACCCCTTAGAGTGACACAAACACTGCATACCAGAGCACCACAGAGGCAAATTGACACACCAGGTTTATGTAGGTCTACACGTACCAACCTAGGTCAGACCCCGCTCAGGTACAAAAATTGAAAACGCACAAAAGTAAATGTAAATATGTAAAAATGTAAAGTTGATTTAAATTGCCAACTGAAAATTGTGTTGTTGTTTGAACATTGGACTGTTCCAGATTGACAAGTTACCAGTTTTAAAATGTTTTGCTAAAAATGGACCTAGCCTGCAGGACTGGCAGCAGCCAACAGAAACTTATGGTGCAACTATTTACAGGAACACATGTGCCCCACCATTGTACACCCATCCAGCGGTCATTGCTGTGGGCACCACCACCAGGAGAGGCCGGGTGCAGGAAAGGTCTGCGGCAGAGGCGGCTAACACCTGGTCACAAAGAAAACCGGTAACCTGCCTAGTTAGAAGGGTTCTGGGACCAAGATCTTTGGGTGGTGGGTGCAGGGAGGGATACCCAGGTTTGCAACGTTAAAGTGATGAACCTCCCCTGCGTGGAATGGCCAGTTATGTTTTACATATAAATAAAAAAGTGTGTAACCAGTTTTACCTTGCAGCCCGAGGAAGTGCTGGAATTAACCAAGGGGGAATGTAACGCCCCTGAGACCATCAGGGTGCTACAAGGTTTTGCATCCCCACCAGGATGCAGGGCCTACCCACTTAGGGACCCAGAACCCCAGTGCCGGTACCACCAAAAACCCAGGTGATCCCAGTTTTCCCCAACAAATCCCCCATACAATGATACTTAGCTAAGTTTACCCCCCCAAAATAAAACAGACACACCCTAAATGAATCGCATTTACCAGACCACAATTAGAGTTGGCAGGTGAATGGGCTCTCACATACAGATTTGCGTCACCTTCAGGTCTCCTGCGTTCTACAGCGGCTGGCTCCCCCTGGAGGCTGGAAGCGGTATCACTCATGCAGGGTGATACTGGTACTCGATCTGTTTGTGAGAGCGGCAGTGCAACACAGATGGAAAGGCGAGGGACCTGACAGCGACGCAGATCTGAGTGAGAGCCCATCCACACTTGCGAAATGTAATTGTTTTGGGTCCGATGAGTATGTGTCCTTTTGTTTGGGGGGGCAGTGTCTGCTTTTTATTGAGCGTGTCTGCTTTTTTGGGGGGGTGTCTACTTTCTTTTGGACGTGTGCACTTTTCTTGATGACGAGTCCTGCTGTATTCTTTAACTTTTTTATCTGCTTGGACACTTCCTTATGGAACTGCAAGAAGAGCTTAGTTTTGGAGTAGGACTTATAATTTAAGCATACTCCAAAAATCCCTCAAAAACCTACCAAAGCTTATTTTTGGGGTAGGTCATATTTTTGGGGAAACAGGTTAGGTATAGGATTTTTGTCACAAAAAGTAACCAAATAGAGTATACGGAGCGGGTGTTTCAAGAATTATAAATTATATGAACCCATAAGGGGTTCCAGCAGTGCCTCATCTGCCTATCAGCATGCACCTGGTATTTGTAGGAGGCTGTGTATTTGGGTTCTTACAAAATATACATGAACTACCAGCCCCGTATACTCTATTCAGTGACTTTTTGTGGGAAACATTACGCTGATTATTAGTGATGAGAGATTGATTTTCAGCCACTAGACATGCTGGGATTGCCTGTCAATCACAGTACTGCTGTAGCCATCTTTATTACTGGCATTAGTGATTGGCTGGCTGGATCATGTCATTGGGTCTATATAAGACCCACTGACACCATCTTAGGCCTGTTTCACACGTCAGTGAAAAACATGAACAGACGTTTTTCCCTGACATGTTATAAACGCATATTCCATCCGTGTGCTGTGATACGTACACATAGCACATGGAGATAAACTCACCTGTCCCCGTTCCTGCTGTCCGTGGTGCTGAACTCTCATGCTCTCCTGTGTACGGCCGCTGTGTCTCTCACCTCTGCAGCTACTTCCGGGTCGGCTGTGTCTCTCCCCTCTACAGCTACTTCCGGGTCGGCTGTGTCATGCTTAATGAATATGCATGGCAGTAATGATCAGGCCAGAAAGCTGCAGAGAGAAGTGGCTGAACACAGCATAACTGAAGAAGGTGATTTGAAAATGCTTTTTATTTTCAATGAACATTTTTTTATGATATGTGTGTGGTGCCCCTGAGCCAGCAGGTGCCACAGGGTATTACATCCAGTAGCAGATGCAGTGCCAACTAGAAAACACACAACCTTGCCCCCATCCACAAGCTGGGTACCAGGCTAGACACAGGTACAGAGGGATAGCTGCACTTTGGTCGGGACCTGACCAATCCCACTATTCAGAAACCAGGGGAGGAGGAGAATCTAGGGAGTGTCAGTTGTTAGTCAGTTAGTCAGTTGGTGAGGAGTAAGGAGAGGAGAGGAAGGATGCAACGTGTGTTGAGACCTGCAGTAAGAACTGTGGGCTAGAGGAGTATGGTAGCCTGGTGGAGTACGGTACCAGTACTCACAGGACCAGACACAGTCGGGGTGAAGATCCCTAGTTCAGGAAGGCACTTCAGGCTGACTTGATAATTCTGCCCTGTGAGAGACCATCAAGGACCTCACCGACCGTAGTGTCCGTCGCACAGTAGCAAGGAGAGAACCCGGGAGCAGGGACCAGAGTCTTCCCAAGAGAGGTTCAAGCTACCTGCCATATGGACCAAGACAGAGAAACCAGGAGGGGACCCCCAGACACTTCAGGCCATGGGGACTACCATTTCAATAAAGGGTGCAAGGAAGAAGAGCTCACCAGGTCACATCACTGGCACTGGGACCAAAGGAACCACTTGGCAGAAACCAGCACCAGTCTGGTTACAGCTCAGTGACAGTGAGTAAAGACCAGTTAAATCGCAATCCTGTGTTGTCTGAGTTCTTCTCACACTGCCACCCGCATCAACTACTACCATCATCATTGTCCCCTGGGGCTCAGCCCTACTTGCGGAGGGCCAAACATACAAGCTGCTTCTAACCAACAGCCCCAGTATCAAGAGACTTTGCAGCGGTGGCTCTCTCCATATAACCGCATACCACAAATGGCGTCACAACAAAAACTTTACTATTTTCCCTGTAAATACCCCCTTTTTAAAGCAACCCCCAGGGTCATGGAACCGGACATCAGCCATGACATCCGTGACATCCGTGACATCTCCCCTGTGAAACCAGGCCCGAGACCGAGTACACCAACGCCCTGGGGCGCGTCACGTAATTCACAGATCACACCATAATGTGGTCCGTGGAACATCAATGATGCCATAAAAAACGGACTTGTTTCCGTGCGGCAATCACGGACACACATGTAAGCCGCACGAAGACACGGTAAGTGAAAAATCACTGATGTGCGCAGACTCACTGATTATAATGGGCCTGCATATGTCAGTGATTCTGGTACGTATAAAAACTAGCACATACGTACCAACCAGCATCACTGACGTGTGAAACAGGCCTTAGGTGCATTTGATCTGGAGCGAGCATTGGGAGAGCTGCTGCATAAGGGACAGTGTTAGTACGCAGCAGGACCAGCTGGAAGATTCAACAAATCTCAACACCGCTGTGAGCTGAGCATAGAGCAGGGAGAGATTTCAGAGCAGTGTACAGTGTGTTTAATAGGCATTTAGACAGGGTTGATTGCGTTAAATAACCTACTGCAAGAAAAATGATAATTCTGATACCTCTATCATTGTTCATCGTTGTGTTTTTCTGTTTTTAAATCATAATGAAAACCAAAAACATCCAAATGACCCTGATGAAAAGTTCACACACCCCAGTTTTTAATACCATGTATTGCCCCCTCTAACTTCAATGACAGCTTGAAGTCTTTTGTGGTAGGTGTGGATGAGGTTCTTTATTTTGTCAGATGGTGAAGCTGGCCTTTCTTCTTGGTCAGATGGTAAAGCTGCCCATTCTTCTTGGTCATATGGTAAAGCTGTGCACTGGCTCTACACTCCAGGAGTGCCACTCCTTACCAATAGTAACACAATGTTTTCTGAGGTCCTCCTTACTATCTCTTTCAATGTGTATCAGAGAGCCTCCTTTTTTCCTGTCCTTGCACATTATGGAAGAGCAGCATTGGCGAGCTCGGTCCTACGAGTAGAAATGAACGAACTTGTTCAAAAAAGGTTTGCCAATCTCAAATTGTCTCGGCGTCTGTGATTGGTTGCAGTCAGACCATACCCCCACCCTGTGTAAGAGCATCTATGATTGGCTGGAATCACACACGCTGTCTGCGTATCTATAGTGTAAAAATAGATAAATAAAACAATTGGAGTAGGGTCCCCCCATATTATGATACCGAGCACAGATAAAGCATACGGCTGCAGGCTACAGCCCCCAGCCATGCACTTATCTTGGCTGTGTATCAAAATAAGATGCAGCTTTTTTTTAAATTATTTAAGTCATTAAAACAAAACACATGCGGTCTACCCAAACTTTGACACCAAACCAAAATAAAGCCAGCACCTGGGGGTTGTTATTCTCAGGCTGGGGAGGCCCATGGTTATTACTCCCCAAGCCTAAAAATAGCAGCCTACATTCATCCAGAAATGTCACGTCCATTAGATGCGACAATCCTGGCTGATCCTGATTGATTTGGTGTGGTGGCAATCGGGGTAATATAAGAGGTTAATGATAGCTCACAGCTGCCATTAAGCCCTAGATTAGTTGTGAGAGGCATCTGAGACCTCCCTATTATTAATTTGTAAGTGAAAAGAAATAAACCCAGACACCAAAAAAAGTCTTTATTTGAAATAAAATATAAAAAACACACTTTCACCAATTTATTAACCCCAAAACACCCAGGTCCGACATAATCCACACAAGATCCCATGATGATCTTGGCTCTGCTGCATCCTGCAGTCACAGCACATAGGCAGAAAACATGACCTCCCGCTGTGGCTTCAGGCAGAGACTGATTAAGCCGCAGGTGTGAGTGGTGACATCACTGAGTTTATGTGTGGTCACAGCTGGAGGTTCCCATGGAATATATTTGCATCCAACAGACTCAAAGTCCTGCGCCAATATGTCATGCGGTGTGCTCGTCTATACGCGCCAGGTGTCATGCGGTGTGCTCCTCTATACGCGCCAGGTGTCATGCGGTGTGCTGCTCTATACGCGCCAGGTGTCATGCCAGCTTTGGACTCTGTTCACACTGCACACTCTGACACGCCAACTTGTGCTTCTATGATTTCTCAGTCAGAGTCGGGCATCAATGAGTTTTCTGCTCGCTGATGATCTGTCTGGCAGGAGTTTATTCCTGCTGGCCTGTGAGTTGCTGCTGGAGTCACAGGTTACTGAAATCCTATTGACAGTCGCCTCCGCCCTTTAAAGATGGTGGATCTTGTTCCTCCATGTCAAATATAGTAAAAGCGATACCGGTCTTGGTGCACGGTGATTCATCTGCTGGAGCACTGTTGTACGCTATCTTAGGCCCCCTTCACACGTCAGTGATTCTGGTACGTTTGTGCTAGTTTTTATTTGTAACGGAATCACGGACATACACAGACTCAATCAACTCTAGGGGTCTGCGCAAGCATCAGTCTCACTGGCCGTGTCTCCATGCAGGGGAGACAGCAGTGTGGGAGACTTCAGCACCATGGACAGCAGCGGCGGGGTCAGGTGAGTATAGAAGTCCCTGATCTCCGTGTATTATCACAGATAGCACACGGAGAACACACATGTGCCAAAAGCACAGTATATGGAGGGCAAAATGCATCTTTAACACGTCAGTGAGAACATGTGTTTGTCAGTGACGGTTGAAAGAGGCCTAAAGGCCCCGTCACACACACAGATAAATCTGTGGCAGATCTGTGGTTGCAGTGAAATCATGGACATATTGTTCCATTTGTACACAGCCACAAACCTGGCACTGATTGTCCACAATTTCACTGCAACCACAGATCTGCCGCAGATTTATCTCTGTGTGTGACAGGGCCTTCAGTGTGTTGAGAAAGCCATGGACCCCATAGGGGGGAGGGGCGACATGACCAGAGGGAAGGGAGGGAGTGAAGGGGTTAATAAAGTGAATTAAAGGGCATTATGGGCCCTTATAGGGGATTGGTGGAATAGGGTCACTGTAGGGTGGGGAGGGGGCTAGTATATAAGCTATAGGGGAGGGGTCTTACCTTCCTTGTGACTCCGGACAGCAAAGGATTCCGACCTGACCAACGGCATGGCGGACCTCCAGGAACGGGACAGGATGATCCGATCAGCGATGGCGGTGCGCGGGCCCAGGCAGTGCAGTCCCGCTTCAGGGCTGCCTGGGTTTCCCCGTCGGCACCTGCCCCTTGTCCCCCCCTCGACCGCGGGCGGCGTTCCAGGCCCACCCCCCCATCAGGTATTCCCTGGGCGCAGGGGGAGCAAGGAGGCCCGGTGAGAGCCCCCCTCGGGACTCTCCGCGGCGGGGCGGGCAGCGGCTGCTTCCAGCGTCTGCCCCGGCCGCAGGGAGGAATCTCTGGCGAGGCCGCGGCGGCCGCAAAGGGGGCGTGGCAGGCCGGGGCCTTCTTCTGATGTCGGGCCTCAGGCTGGAGTGAAGAGCCCAGCGGCGTCTCCCGGCCGGGAGCGAGCCCGGCGACGATCTGAGGCCAGCGGCGGCCTGGACGGAGGCGGGCCCGCCCTGGGGCCTACTTCCGGTCCCAGGCCTCGGGCTCAATTTAACAGGCCAGCGGCAGCCCGGGACCGGGGGCGTGCCCAGCGTAGATCGGAGACTTCGAGCGGGGGCGTGCCCAGCCTGGGGCCTGCTCCTGGTGATGGGCACCCTGCGGTGGGACACGGCCCCTGCGGCAGCTTCCAACTGGGAGCGGGTCCAGCAGTCGAATGAGGCCAGCAGTACCCCCCATGGGCGGCGGGGGGGCTGGGCGCAGGCAGCCAGCGGGGGGACCGGTGTGTGCAGGCGGCACCCGGATACCCGTGAGGCTGCGGGGAGCGGGGGGGGACGGCAGGAGCCCTGCGGTTCCCGCCAGGTCCCTCAGGTCATCAGTCCTGCGCCCGGCAGCAGCGGTCTCCCCCTCCCGGGGAGGACCCAGCGGGATGCCACGGTTGGGGCCCCTGGAGGGCTGGAGGCGACGGTGGGGGGCCCCCTGAGCTCAGGGAGAGGCTCCTCCAGGAAGAGGATTCGGTCAGCGGCGGCCCGGGGGACAGGACGGTCTCGCGGGCTGTCGCCGCATAGGAAGAGACGGATGCCCACCGCCAGTGCCCACGCGGCGGTCCAGGAGGGTGGCCGTGGTGGAGGGGATGCATCGGCTGCATCCTCTGGAGCTGGAACGGTGGAGGACGACTACAGCGAGGAAGAAGAGGGAGCCCTCAGGTCGGGGGACGAATCTGACGAGCAGATGGCGGAGGACGTTGCGGTACCTTTTTCCATTTCTGCGCCACGGTCGGGTGAGCTAGCCGTGGATTCGGCATTGCTTGCGGCGCGGGGTGCTAGTTTTGGGGAGGTGGCTGCGGGCACGGCAGCGCCAGGGGGGGTCAGCATTGCTTAGTCAGTTGCTGGGCTTCTTGCAGGGTTTAGCGCGCGCGCCGGCAACAGCAGCGGCCTGGACGGGTCGGCGGTGGATGGCGCAGCGTCGGTCAGCAGCGAGGCGGCGCCGGTAGGGACGGGTGCGGTTGGTGGAATAGTGGAGCCCGCGGGTAAAACAGCGGTAGAAAAGGAGAAGGAAAAGGAGGATGAGGTGGTGCGTTTGGATGATAGGGCCGAGTTTACGTGTGCTTTGAGGGACCGTTAGGGGCTCACCTCAAGAAAGAGGTGAGGGACAAGATTTGGAAGGGGGAGTATGTGGAGATATTTTCCCTGCTACCCCTGAAAAAAAAAAAAAAAAAAAAAATTTAATCTGGACAGGGTGAAGCCGAGCGACTCCAAGAAGGAAAGGGAAGAGGAAGAGGAACGCCGTTATAGGCTCATTCCTCGTTCCTTTTTCCAATTGGCTGCAGGCGTTCGCAATTTTGGCAAGTGTAATAGGGGAAAAGGAGCCGGAGCACTGCTCGGCTCTGTTTGGTTATCTGGATGCAATTGGGGAGGCGTATCGCACGTACAGGGGCTTGTCATGGCTGCGGTATGATGAGCAGTTTAGGCAGCGGAAGGCGTTGCGGCCCGGCATGCGGTGGGACCATAAGGACATTTCCTTATGGATGCGTTTAATGGCGGCCCCGAGCCAGCCCTTTCGTGGCGGCGCCAGGGGGAACGGGAGCCGGGCCCTCGGGTACCCAGAAAAAGGGATTGTGCTGGCAAGTTAACGACGGCCAGTGCAAATTTGGTGCAGCATGCAGGTTCGAGCATGAGTACTCCGGCTGCGGGGGGGGACATAGTTTTTTTTTCCAAATGTTTTTTTAAAAAAAAAAAAAGGGAAAGGCAAGGCTGGGGACGGGTTTGGTAAAAGGGAGGACGCCGGTGAAAATAGAGGCGATGGCGCCGTTTTTTCAATAGGTATCCGGACGGGGCAGCGGCGTCAATTTTTTTTGGCGGTTTGGTTTATACGGTTTTCAGATTCCGTCGGCGGTTGAGGCATTGCCTCCGGTTTGTCGTACTTTACGGTCGGCGAGGGACCACCCTATGGTTGTGGGTGGGAAGTTGGGTAAAGAGGTTGAGTTGGGCAGGATGGGGGGTCCATTTGAGACCCCGCCGTGCAGTAGTCTAGTGGTGTCCCCGTTGGGGGTGGTGCCAAAGAAGGAGCCGAATAAATTTCGGCTCATCCATCATCTGTCATTTCCAGAGGGGTCGTCAGTGAATGATGGCATCGCGCCAGAATTGTCGGCAGTGTACTACGTCTCGTTTGACAAAGCGCTGGACTTGGTACGGGCGGCGGGACGCGGTGCATTGATGGCAAAGGTGGATGTAGAATCGGCGTTTCGTTTGCTGCCGGTGCATCCGGAGAGCCAGCACCTTCTGGGTTGCTGGTGGGGTGATAAGTTTATGTTGATCGTTGTTTGCCTATGGGCTGTTCAATTTCTTGTTTGTATTTTGAGGCATTTAGTTCCTTTGTTGAGTGGGTGGTGCGGGACGTGTCTGGCTTGTCCTCCATTATCCACTATCTAGATGATTTTCTTGGTGTCGGTCCGGCGGGATCCATGGTTTGCGCTGGCTCGTTGTTCACCTTACAGAGAGTGGAGGATAGCTTTGGGATCCCTTTGGCACAGGATAAATCGGAGGGGTCGGCGCCGGTTATGCGGTTTTTTGGGGAGTGAGATTGACTCTTTGGCTATGGAATGCAGGCTGCCGGAGGGGAAGATGGTGGACTTGTGGTGCGCGGTAGCAGCAATGCTGGCAGCACGGAAAGTGCGGCTGAAGGTGGTGCAGTCTTTGCTCGGGAAGTTGAACTTTGCGTGCAGGATTATGCCAATGGGGCGGGTGTTCGCCAGGATTTTGGCTGCAGCTATGGCAGGCGTACGGTCCCCGGCGCACTTTGTGCGGGTCACGCGGGAGATCAAGGAGGATTTTCTGGTTTGGGATGTTTTCTTGCAACGTTTTAACGGCCGAGCCTTGTGGTTGAAGAAGGTGGTGCCCAATGGTGCGCTGGAACTGTGCAGGGACGCGGCCGGGTCGGCGGGTTTCATCGCCCCTTTTTTAGGGACATTGGTACGTCGGGAGGTGGCCTGAGGAATGGCGGCAGGTTGGTCTGGTAAGGAATCAGGCCTTGCTTTAGTTATTTCCGATCGTGGTGGCGGTGGAATTGTGGGGGTCGCAATTTTCGGGACGTAAAGTGTGCTATCACTGCGATAATCAGGCGGTTGTGCATGCGATAAACAGCTTGTCTGCAAAGTCCGGACCGGTAGTGGCTTATCTGCGGCATTTGGTGGTCAAGTGTTTACTGTGGAACATTCATGTGGTTGCGAAACATGTGGCGGGGGTTGATGACGGGGTGGCGGACGCTTTATCTCGTTTTCAGTTCCACAGGTTGCGGGAGTTAATGCCGGGGGCGGACGAGATCGGAGCGGTGTGTCCAGAGAACTTGTGGAGCCTGGTGAGGCATTGATTGCGGGTTTAATTAGGAATTCGGTGACCGAGGTGACTTTGTGCCGTTATGCTAAAGTGTGGGTTGAGTGGCAGGAGATGCTGGGAGTTATGTTTGGTGACGGGCGAGCAAATTACTTGTTGGCGCTACTGGCATTGGTGAGCGAGGATTTCAGGGCTGGGAAGTCAGCATCAGCAATGATACTTAGGGTGGCGGCTGTGGCCTTTCGGTTGAAGGTCAGGGGTGAGTGGGGCGTGTCGCGGGATTTCGGGTGCGGCAGGCCTTGAAGGTTTTTCGTAACGGGGCGAAGGAGCGGGACACTAGGCGGCCCATTTCTTTGGTTTTGTTACGGCGCTTGGTGGATGGTTTGCGGGAAATTTGTGTCTCAGTTTATGTGAGGGTGCTTTTGAAACGGCTTTTGTGTTAGCCTTTTTTGGGGCGTTGGTGAGCCCTTCCAGGTTCAGGGGGGGTGGTCCGATGTCCGAGGTTGTGGCAGTGGTGGGACGGAGAGTAGAGTGTCAGCTTAAGTGGTCCAAAACAGACCAGATGGGTCGAGGCAGGTTGGTTGTGATGTACGCGGTGCAAGGGGATGAGTTGTGCCCGGTGCAGATGGTGAGGAAGTTTTGCGGCCGGGGGGGGGTCTTCCGGGCCCGCTGTTATGGCACATGGATGGGTCTTGGTTGTCTCATTACCAGTTTGTGGCCGTACTGAGGAGTTATTTGCGCTGTGCGGGGGAATGCCCGGGAGATTACGGGTCTCATTCCTTCAGGATCGGGGCGGCTGCGGAGGCTTCGCGTTGGGGCCTGGGTGATGACATGGTGAGACGAATCGGTTGGTGGGAGTCTTATCGTTTTCGGGGTTATGTGCGACCACAGTTGTTGTCCCAGTGAGGGCTTTATAGAGTTGTTGGTTGTGGCTTTGTCGGGGTTCCTTGCTGCAAATTGGAGTTGGTGGGGTTTTTTGTTTATTAAAGTTGTTTCTTTGGTTGTAGGAATCTGCCTGATATGGATTCTGGGGCACTTCTTCGTGTTCTGGGGGGCCAGTCGGGCCGACGCTCGCCCGAATGGTCGGCAGTTGGGTGTGGACAGATCGCTTGCGTTGGTCAAGTGGTTCGGTGTGCGGGGCATGGAATGGAGCAGGGTCGTGCCGGAGTTTGAATACTATTGCAGGGTGGATAGACCTCCGAACGTGTTGGTTTGCACGTGGGGGGGAAAGGAATTGGGAGCGCGGGCATCGCGTGATTTGATCAGGGACATCAAGATGGATCTATTGCGTTTATGGACCAGGTATCCGGGTTTGATAGTGGTATAGTCGGATATGGTGGCCATATTGGCGTGGAGGAGGGCACGGTCAGTTGAGAAGCTTAATCGCGCCCGGGCTCAAGTGAACAGGGTGGTTGCGCGTTTCGTGCGGAGAAACGGCGGTATTGTGGTGCGACATGCGGATCTGGAGTCGCCGAAGTGGCAGTTTCGGAGGGGTGATGGGGTTCACCTTAATGAGATTGGTTCTGATCTATGGGCCTTGGGTTTGCGTGATGGTGGAACAAGCCTTGGGTGTGTGGCGGGTCCAGGCCACGAAAGGTGTCACGTGTCCTGTCCTGTGGCGGGGGTAGGTCTGGTCCAGAGGCGGTTGTAAGGGATTGGTGGCTGGACTGAGAGGCACTGTCTTGGTATGGTGTCTCCGGGTTCCGGTAAATTGCAGGCACGGGGTTCTGCAAAGTTTGGGGGGTATTAATCCACGGGGTGATTAATACCTCATCTCTGGGTCGGAGTGTTGCGGCCAGGGATATTGGTGGAGGAAGTGGTTTCTGGACCGGGCCTACATGGGGTTACATGTACAGTTATTATTTATGTGTTACCTATTATTTGTTTGGGGTTGCCCGTTGGACGGCGCCCCCTTGTGTTAGAATGTTAATAATAGGTAATAAAGGCTGCTGTGGCCAATTTGTTTAACCAAGTCGCATGCAGTCGGTGTGTTATTTATAGGGTTAAGTTGGGTATACTAACCATCACGACCGGAGAATCCTTCCTCAGTGGTCATGGAGATACTCTTGTCGTTTTGTATTTCTTTCTTTCTTTCCCCCTGTACACATATTGTCTTTACCTCTGTAGTGACTGCTCACATATCATCCATTATTACTGCTTGTTGTATATGGTTTTATATCAAAAGGATTTAGAAAAATACAGTAGAGAATTTCTCTAAACAAATAGGAGCAAAAATCTGATAAAAATTAATTTTATTTTACACAATTTTAAAAACATACAAGAAATATATCCCAGAGATATATACAGAATAAATTAGAGGATCTAGCGGCATAAAGTGCAAAATTACATATAGTGACAAAAACAGTTCTTAAATAGTGCAGCGAACTGGATGTACTGCAATACTTAGCAGGAATGTGCAAAGTCGATATAGATTACTCCCTCAGGATTTTCAAAAATGTATAAGCTATAAAAGTATAAAGTGACTCTGTGCAAACAAATAATTGCATACAAAATTACAGAAAAATACCTTACAAAAAAGGGAATAATAATTATATCAAAAATATATATAATTTATTTCTGTGAAAAAATATATATGTAATAATTATGAAGAGGGATAAAATGTATACTGAAAATCCATAATATGCAAAAGTCAGTGCAAGAATATCCAGCTGCCTAAACTATAGAATCACCAGCAATAGTGCAATTTAGGCTACTTTCACACTTGCGTTTTTGTCCTTCCGTTACAATCCGCCCTTTTGGAAAACAGCGGAATCCGTTAACGGATTCCGCTGTTTCCTATAGACTTGTATGGGTGACGGATTGTACCAAAAGGACCTGCGTTGCTTCCGCTGGGCGACGCTCTGTTGCTTCCGCCCAGCGGGAGGAACGCAGCTTGTAACGTTGTTTTCAGCAGCGGAATCCTCTGGATTTCACTGCACATGCTCTTTTTTTTTTTTTTTTAACCACAAACTTTATTTTGGCTTGCGGTGGCCGAACGTTCAGCTGATCACCCGGCGGCCGGCTCCGGGGAGTGATCAGCTGATCACCCAGCGGCCGGCTCCGGGGAGCGATCAGCTGATCACCCGGCGGCCGGCTGCGGGGAGCGATCAGCTGATCACCCGGCGGCCGGCTGCGGGGAGCGATCAGCTGATCACCCGGCGGCCGGCTCCGGGGAGCGATCAGCTGATCACCCGGCGGCCGACTCCGGGGAGCGATCAGCTGATCACCCGGCAGCCGGCTGCGGGGAGCGATCAGCTGATCACCCGGCGGCCGGCTCCGGGGAGCGATCAGCTGATCACCCGGCGGCCGGCTGCGGGGAGCGATCAGCTGATCACCCGGCGGCCCGCTGCGGGGAGCGATCAGCTGATCACCCGGCGGCCGACTCCGGGGAGCGATCAGCTGATCACCCGGCGGCCGGCTGCGGGGAGCGATCAGCTGATCACCCGGCGGCCGGCTGCGGGGAGCGATCAGCTGATCACCCGGCGGTTGGCTGCAGGGAGCGATCAGTTGATCGTTCACAATAGTCTGCCGCCGGTAAAACTGTAAAAAAAAAAAAAAATCAAAACAGATTCCGTTGTTTTGCAGCATCCATTGCATCCGTTGTGCCACTATATGCAACACATCCGTTGCATCCGTCACACAACGCAATGCAACGGATGCCGTTCAACGCAAGTGTGAAACTAGCCTAACCCACAAACGCTGTCTCAACTGTGTTTCACAAATAGACCACCAGGTGGCGCTTAATTCACAATAAGGCTATGTGCCCACAGGAGCTTGTATTTGCAGATTTGTCCAAGGAAAACCTGCGGATTTTTCTGGATTTTCCAGATAAATCCGCAGGTTTTAGCATGTACAGACACTCCACATGTTATCCTATGGGACATGGGGAGTGCTGTGTCCCCGCTGCGGAAAGTGCGGCTGCCGAACATGTGGCATCCGCAGGTATAACTGCATTTCAATTATTCATGCGGAATTACCGTACCTGCGGATGTCCCGGCCCTCCGCTATGGAGATAGAGGCCGGGACGTCCGCAGGTAATTCGTATGAATGTCCGGAAACCTGCGCTCGTACCTGCGGATACATTCACAGGTACAAGCGCCCGTGGGCACATAGCCTTATGCATGTATCAATTAGGTGTATTAAACATTCCTATATCTGCAACTATATGTGCTGCAACTATGAAAAGTTACCTGGGCCAAAGCTGTTATCCTCAATCAATCCGCAATCCTCACACCCCAGAAGTGCGACATATAACAGCATTGGATCAGGTAACTTGATGTACTATGTCCTGCTCTTTACTATGTCCTTTGGGTCCGGTGATGGCGGTGGCCTTTTCATAGTTGCAGCACAGCTTTGATATAGGAATGTTTTATACACCTAATTGATACATGCATAATTGTGAATTAAGCGCCACCTGATGGTCTATTTGTGAAACACAGTTGAGACAGTGTTTGTGGGTTCTCAATTGCACTATTGCTGGTGATTCTATAGTTTAGGCAGCTGGATATTCTTGCACTGACTTTTGCATATTATGGATTTTCAGTATACATTTTATCCCTCTTTATAATTATTACATATATATTTTTTCACAGAAATAAACTATATATATTTTTTATATAATTATTATTCCCTTTTTTGTAAGGTATTTTTCTGTAATTTTGTATGCAATTATTTATTTGCACAGTATCACTTTATACTTTTATAGCTTACTAGCTGTAGTACCCGGGCATTGCCCAGGATAGTAACTGTGTCTCTGTCCTAGTCTGTCTGTCTGTCTCTATGTGACTGTCTCTGTCTGTCTGTATCAGTCTCTCTGTCTGTCTCTCTCTATCTCTGTGTCTCTCTGTGTCTGTCTATCTCTCTATATCTGTATCTGTCTCTTTCTCTTTCCAGGTCTGTCTCTTTCCAGGTCTGTCTCTTTCCAGGGCTGTCTCTTTCCAGGTCTGTCTCTTTCCAGGTCTGTCTCTTTCCAGGTCTGTCTCTTTTTCCCGTCTGTCTCTGTTTCCCGTCTGTCTCTGTTTCCCGTCTCTCTGTTTCCCGTCTGTCTCTGTCTCTTTCCATGTGTCTTTACTTGTTTCTGTCTCTTGCCCTGTCTGTCTCTGTCTGTCTCTCTTTCTCTCTTCCTGTCTGTCTCTATCTGTCTCTCCACCAACATCTTATTACCTCACACATACGCTTCTTATACTAACAATTTATTTTGTTCTGATACCAACCACTCACAGCTGCTATTAATAACCTAATAGCTCACTGCTCCATTAACTTTAATGAAGGCAGGTTTTTTGGAGAGTAACTGTAAAGCGCAGGGTTAAATTTCCCCATCAAAACATAGTCTATGACGTTCCCTGAGTCACATGGGGCGTCTGTGCAAAATGGTGTGATTGTAAATGCGACGGTGCGGATTCCTTTAGCGGACATACACACACACACACACACACAAACACATATATATATATATATATATACACACACACACACACACACACACACACACACCTTTATATATTAGATACATTTTTGAAAATACTGAGGGAGTAATCTATATCGACTTTGCACATTCCAGCTAAGTATTGCAGTACATCCAGTTCGCTGTACTATTTAAGAACTGTTTTTGTCACTATATGTAATTTTGCACTTTATGCCACTAGATCCTCTAATTTATTCTGTATATATCTCTGTGATTTAATTTTTGTATGTTTTTAAAATTTTGTAAAACAAAATTAATTTTTATCAGATTTTTGCTCCTATTTGTTTAGAGAAATTCTCTACCGTATTTTCTAAATCCTTTTGACATAAAATTTGAACGGGAGTGTTCCTATATATATACATATACAATAAATTGCTAATTTGTTGTATATTGTATCTTATGTATGTCCTCTGCCTGGGGTTCATCCCTTTCCCTTTAGGACCCTGCGGAGTTCCACACCCTTTCAGCTGTTTTCCTTAGCACTTCTCTTTGTGTCCTTTAAATACCCTCATTTCCTTCTGGTCTGTGCTGGTGATAGCTCTTACTCCCTACAGATCCTGAGTGCAAGCAGGTGGCTTGCATTCATCTGGAGTAACTTTGTTGCATTTTGCAGTCCCTCTCCCTGAATCTTCTTTGAGATATTTTTTTTTGCTGTTTTCAATTGTTTGTTGTCCCTGTGTGTCCTTTAGCTCCTAGTGGGGTTGACTAAGAGCTCATCTTATCTGCTCCCTACCTAGGGCCTATTTCAGGGTCAGCCAGGGCGAGGTATCCTGCTTGGCGCATAGGTGCAGAGCCTATCTAGGGTGGTGAGGGAAGCCAGAGGCCAGCAGTAGGTTTGGTCAGGGGTCCCCATCTCCCCCTTCTCTAGACACAGGGTTTCCCTTCCGTTTCGCTGTTCGCTTGTGTGGCGCCCTGGACAAGCCAGGTCATCACAGGTACTGCAACAACACACCCCACACCCCGGTTAGGCACATCAGTCACACACAAATCCTGGTTGCCTCCCTCCAGGGGTGGAGCCAGGCGGTTGGCCCCACCCACTGAGGAGTTCACAGTCCTGGAGGCGAGAAAGGAAGTCAGAACTGTGGAGTGAGGGAAAGTGAAAGGAGAGGAGTGAAGTGGTAGTGGAGCAGTCTGACCATGTCCGGGTACGTGGCCCGGGCACATACAGCAAGGTTGGCAGACGGTGGTGACCGTCTGCAGGAGAGGCCAATCGACGCGGAACCGTAGGACCGGGGTTGGGCAGTGGCCCATCGGTACCGAAACGGGGAGCGAAGAGAAGCCAGCACCATTCGGCAGGGCCTACGGACCCCGAAGGAACTTTACAGGTGCAGGGAAAGGCAGTTGTGGCGCCCTGGACAAGCCAGGTCGTCACGGAACAACACCAACACACCCCACACTCCCGGTCAGGCACACCAAAGTCAGACAAAAACCCTTGTTGCCTTCCTCCAGGGGCTGATGTCCACACCAGGGGGTGGAGCCAGGTGGTTGGTCTCTGCCCACCGAGGAGTTCACAGTCCTGGAGGCGGGAAAACAGTCAGATGAGTTGTGGAGGAGAAAGTGGAAGGAAGGAAAGTAGCAGTTGAGCAGACTGAAGTTGGTCCGGGTGTGTGGCCCGGACGGAGCAGCAAGGTTGGCAGACGGTGGTGACCGTCTGCAGGAGTGGCTTATTGGAGCTAGCCGTAAGGACCGTGGACGGGCGGTGGCCCGGCGGTACCGGACCGGTACGCAAAGAGAAGCCAGCACCATCCGGCAGGGGTTTACGGACCCTGACAAGGCTAGGAGTCGCCGTGAATTTGTCAAATCCGTTAGCGAAGGGAACATCTTGGGTTTCTCAGCAATCAAGTCCTGATAGAAGGCGACAGCTCAAACCGTGAAGGGAAACACAGTCACCGCTAAGGCTAAAGTTCCCAGGGCCAGAGCCTGCAGGCAAAAGGGGCTCCTTCAGCACCCATCCAAGCTGGGGGAGCGGGTTACCGGTGGGAACCCATTGGAACCGAATACTACACAGGTGCAGGGAAAGGCAGTCACCATCAACCTGCCGGGAGCAGAAACACTGCAGCCGTCTGTGGGACCCATCCATCCAGCCGTGTGTTTTACCGAGAAATGTGTCTTCATCATTGGCTGAGTGAGTACCACCGTGCCGTGCGGCACAGCGCTGCCCCTGCGACCCTGCACCTCACCAGGCCCCGCAACCCGCCTGCCACCCATCATCCCTACCCCATCACCGGGCCCCGGGACAACCAACCCCCTACCCACGGAGGGGAGAACTAACATCCAGGCTGCTCCCTGTCATCGCTTCCGGGATCCCCGTCCAGAGCAGCGGTGGTGTCACAACCTCACCACAACCGTGGGTGGCGTCACGGACAATATCTAAAATCCCCACAATCAAACCCCCCTTTTCACTCACGGGCGAGGAACGCCGCTCGAGTCCCCGGGATCCGGCCCACCGCTCGAGCCACCACCGAGCAGCAGCCGCAGCAGCAGCAGCCGGACCCGAGCAGTGGGAGAGCGCAGCGTCACCTCCTCCGCCCGCGACACAGTCACCGCCAACCTACCGGGAGTGACCACCGCAGCCGGCTGCGGGACCCGTCAAACCAGCCGTTTGTTTTACCAGAGACTCCGTGTACTTTATTGGCTGAGTGAGTACCACTGTGCCGTCTGGCACTGCGCTGCCCCCGCGACCCTGCACCTCACCAAACCCAGTCATCTCCCCGTCACCTCACCGGGCCCCGGGACCACCAACCCCCCTACCCACGGAGGGGAGAGAAACATCTTGGCTGCTCCCTGTCATCGCTCCCGGGATCCCCGTCCAGAGCAGCGGTGGTGCCCCAACCTCACCACACACCGTGGGTGGCGTCACGGACCGACTTCCCAAACCCCAAAAACTATCCCCTTTCACTCACGGGCGAGGAGCGCCACTCGAGTCCCCGGATCCGGCCCACCGCTCGAGCCACCGAGCAACAAGCAGCAGCGCTGGACCCAAGCGTGATAGTGAGCGCAGCGGCCCCCTCCCCGCCCGCAACACTTGGCATTTCCTCGTACCCAGTGTGACACGAACCCTCTGGTTGTACATGTGCCATTAGAAGTGTCCAGGGATGTACTTAGTGACACTTCAGGCTCCTATCATGGAGAAAGCTCCGTCCACATCAAATGCTCAGCACGGTGTTAAGGATTAATTGTACAGATCCTAAATGAATCTGAGGATTCTGGGCTCCATTTTACTGACCCTGGCCTGAGCGCTGGGAGGGATAATATAAGGATCAAGCCTTTACTAAATACATACAGTATACAAGTTCAGGTTGTGGATTCTGTGTCTCCTAAACCTAAAACATCGTGCAACAATAAAGAACACAAGGAAAATGGAAGGCAGGAGGACGAGAAAAAGCAAAAAACATCCGCAGACGCCATCTTGTGCGCAGTGTGTCCGGAGACTGCAGTGCTAACCACTGTGCCGCCCTCCCAAATGTACGTGAGAGAGAGTGCTCAAAAATGTATGAGTGAGGGACTCCTGATGTCCCTCCAAAAATGATGGTTGAGGGCTAGATGATGAGTCTGTGGATATCATGGAGAGGGAGGATGGAAAATAAAGATCCACAGACGCCATCTTGTGCGCAGTGTGTTCCAAGTTACAAAAACAAAAACGCTGCATGTGAACAAAGGTTCAAGCGGAGGAGGCATTTTTTTCTCTTTCTATTTTGCCTTATATACAGTCATTAAACAGGAGAGAAAGTTTCTGGACATTTTTTCCTGTAAAACCCAATGTAGATTTGGTTCTGCAGCTTTTATTGTCACTGTGTAACCCTCTGACAACATTATTCCCAGAGACCGGCTGCGGTCAGTGTGTCCAGGCCTCTCCTCCAGGTGGTTCCCATTCAGTATCAGCACTTTTCCATCCATTGCAGCCTCCAGAAAATGATTCCAGTTTCCCATTGACTTGCATAAGATACAAATACAGGAAAAGTAGAAATGATTCGGCACAAATAATCCGGGCCTGAATACTTCACTATTCACCCATCACTTTTATTATAGCAGAGCTATGAGCACAGGAGTCACCTCTGTGCAGCTCGTTCCCTTATTGTCGCTCTTTTATTACTTTTCAGTAATGAAAGTTTTTCAGGTTTTTTGTTATTCTCACACATTTACACCTCCCTCCATTTATATCTTTTCACCCGGGAAACATTACTTACACTTTACTGTCAGTCCAATAGTGGAGGCCAATAACATGAGCGACAACAGAGCGAGGAGCATCGAGAGGAGGCGAAGCCGGGTCCATAGTCCTAATGGGGGCAGAGAACAGTCAGTGGTGGTCACCAGCGCCAGCTTTCCATAGGGACATCATATCTACATTCTGTGGGATAAGTGGCATTAATGGCAGCATTTGTGAGGACCAGGGGTGCGGCCACTTTCCATGAGCGCAGTGCGGGTATGGAGAGGTCCTACCTCCGTATTCCTTCCTGCCTGTGCGTTAGTTTTAGATGTGTGACTGGTCCTATCACAGCATCCCATAATAAATGACACATACATGTGACGGACGCCATCCCGCTCATCATTACACATGCAGCTCTGGTAAAATGTCACATTTTAGTCACATAAAAAATCCCACCAAAAATGATAATTTCAGAACTTTTTCCTCCTTTGATGTTGCCCATAATATGTGCCAATATATTGAGAAATAAAAAGATATAATTTTTGGAAGGAAAATAAAAATAAAGAAGTAAAATAATGAAGTTGCATAAGTGTGAGCACCCTTCTCTAATTCTTATTTTGTACTGCTCAGAATCACCGATCACATTTCTCCCCATGTTACACGGTATTGGAGCTCGGACGCCGTCATTTATATCTAATTAACCCCATAGAAATTGTTGCTGATCTAGGAGAATTTTAATGACATTTTCTGCTCCATAAACAGCTGACAACACAGCAAAGGGTCTCGTTGTGCAAAGTGATCAGTCAGGAGAAGGTATAAACATTCCCATAGCATTAGATCTTCCATGGACATTGATAGGAACTTGGCACCACTATGACATTACCGAGAACTGGACATCTCTCATGAATTGATGAAAAGGCAAGAGGAGACTAAGAGACCCACAGCAACATTAAAGGAGCTGCAGGAATTCCCCAACAGTTCTGGTTGTGTCCTGCTCGTGAAAACAATCTCAAGTAGGCTTCGATTTCACTTGTGGTTTACACAGATGAGTGCAATCCGATAAAACATCACATTGCACTCTCTCCAATGTAAAACTATCTGGCAGTGTCCATCTGCAATATGTTTATGCCATATCAGCATGAGAAAAGAATTGCAGCATGCTGCATTTGGCATTGAATCTCTGCTCACACGCACCCATACAAGTCTATGGAGGGTGTGAAACATCGCACTGCACTCGTATGTCATCTGACTGCAGTGTGATGTACGCAGAGACAGTCAACAAGGAGATGGAGAAAGTATTCACACCCTCTTCTCCACACCTGTGATCTGATCACAAAATCGCAGCAGAGCTTGAGCCGAAGGTCATTAGTAGATCGCATCCCATGCCATACACTAGCTGGAGCAAGGCCTGATTCTTCATATATTTAGTCTGTGAGGAAAGGGGGGGCAAGACAGGAGCCTTTTCTTACAAAGAAACAATCCAAGCCTGGCACGGTGTAACCAAGAAAGCGTGTGGGAAAGGTGTTATGTTTGATGAGACTATAATCCAACAGGGATGGTTTTTGCAAAGCCAACACTGTGCATCCCCAAAAGATCACTATACCTACAGTGAGACATGGTGGTGTCACTGCTGTTTCTCTGCCCTGTGAAACTAGTGACAGATTCAGGACTTGAGAGTCCTTTCCATTCTTGACTCTATAGGTGGCTTTACACGCTACGATATTGCTAGCAATTTCTAGCGATATCGAGCGTGTAAGTCTCCGCCCCCGTCGCCCATGTGATATCGTGTGATCGCTGCCACTGCGAACATTATCGCTACAGCAGCGTCATACGCACTTACCTGGTCAGCGGCGTCGCTGTGACTGCCGAACAATCCCTCCCTCAAGGGGGAGGGACATTCGGCGTCACCGCGACGTCACTAAGCGGCCAGCCAATCAAAGCGGAGGGGCGGAGATGAGCAGGACGTAACATCCCGCCCACCTACTTCCTTCCGCATTGCGGCCGGCGGCAGGTAAGGAGACATTCCTCGCTCCTGAGGTGTCACACACAGCGATGTGTGCTGCCGCATGAGCGATGAACCACCTGGATAAACAACCCTTACCGATTTTTGAGTTTGGGACGACCTCTCCATGGTGAACGTTTTACACCATTTTTGAGGTCGCTTAAGGTCGCTGGTCAGTGTCACACGCTGCAATATCGTTAATGACGCCGGATGTGCGTCACTAACAACGTGACCCTGACGATAAAACATTAACGATATCGTAGCGTGTAAAGCCCACTTAAATATTAAATGTGTTTTCCTGTCAGTTTGCTTTCCAGCATCTTCTGACCCCTGGTCAGGTGTTTTTGGTTTGGGACAACTTAAAGTCCAATTTTATACCTTCTCCTACCAGCAGAGGGTGCCGGTTTTTCTCTTTGCCATTTGGATGCTGGTCTTGGAAGAAGAAGGAGCTGTTGTAACCCTGTGTTGAGGTTGCTGTGGTGGCTGCAGTCTTGGTGCTAGCTACAGCAGTCTGTTGTGGTGTTTTCCCCCTGTCTGTCTTCCTTCCCTGGTGTGTTGTTGTAATTTTGCGGTGAGGCTAACGTCCTTCACCTGCCCACTCACTAGCCAGGACTATTGTAGGGTCCCTCAGGGCTTCAGGTTCCTGCATGGTGACAGGTGAGGAACCTGTATAGAGACTGATTAGGAGTGCAGGGTACAGCGGCATGTGAGTGGAGGAGGTGTCCATCTTCCCTCTCACTAGCGCTAGGGCCCACTGTTGTTAAAGTGTCCCCGGTGTACCCCTCGTTTGTCGTGGTGTAACCGCTGTTGTGTGTTTTTGCTCATGCCTGACCTTTCTCAAATCTGCATCATGACAGGTCGGGGGTGCATTGTACTATGGGGCTGTTTTCAGCAGCTGGAGCTGGGGCTTTAGTAATGGTGGAAGAAATTATGGACAGGGACAGAATAAATATTAGTTAATTTTGATACAAAAAAGCTCAATATGCAGATGAATTTCACTTTTCAGCACAACGACCCTGAGTGACCTCCAAATCAGCAATAAGCGGCTTCTCCAGAAGAAGATGAAGGTTCTGGAGTGGCCAAACCCGAGCCCAGCCCCGAGTCCAGGGGGAAATCTGCAGTGACCTGAAGAGGACGCTGTACACAGTAGACCCCCGCAGTCTGACAGATGGGGTGGAGGGGGCAAAGATGGCCAATTCTAGAAGTGATAGACCCCGACCCAAGAAGACTGAACGCATCAGAAAATCATGGGGAACATGTAAAAACATTAAAATTAATACATCTAGTTATCAAATATTTTATAGAAGGACATATAAGTTCACAGTTCTGTTTATGTTGGAGGGCATAGTTTATTAATTAAGTTTTTTATAAGGAATAAGTATTAAAATATCTATATTGAGTATACTTGAGTACTTACATGGAAGGATATATATAAATCCTTCCCGAAGCTTCCAGAAGGTTACGTAATATGGAACTATATTCAACTAAACACCCTATATGGACTGAACAGCTGGTATATAATACACGATGGAAGGGGCTACTCGCTCGCTCCTCCACATTGCCTGCTGTCAGAAGACTCCAGTGCTGCAAGATGAAGACACGCGGTCCGGCCTAAGAGATGACACCCCCTGCCTTGCCATTCAGGACCCAAAGAGAGATGGGTAAAGACTTCCCATTGATCAGTATGGACTAAATGAACTCTTTGCGTAAGCTATCAAAGTAGATTATTTTTCCTTTCTGTAACTGAACCCTGGCAACCATTTTTTTAATAGATAAAATACATTCATTTTTTACACTTTCGAAGTCCTTTCTTTCATGCGCTTTTACGTATTTGAAGAAAAATATATTTAAGAGTATATTTTTTAACATTTAGTGAGCCAGCTATTCGTGATTTTTTTTTTTACATTTTTTGTTGTTCCTTCTCTTTGCATAAGGGGGGTCGAAGTAATAAGTATCTTAAGTATCTCCTGCAAAGGATCAGGAATCGACAATTTATAAAAATCACGCAGAACCTAGGAAATACGTATAAGTCAAGTTGCATGAATGGTTTTTTTTTAAATGAACTTTAAAGACTTTGTAAAGCCACAGAAGTTAACTTTTGACGTATTTTTGACGTATTTTTGAGCAAGAAAGATAAAGTCAGTTCATAAGAAGTATTGGACATGTTGAATAAGGTGAATCAAGTCTTAGAGGATCATCCATCAGATCATCTGATCAGTTCAGGTAAGAAAATGGATTTTATCTCTTCATATGTTAAGCAAAGTAAACTTCAGTTCACTTATCCAGATATTTCTAATGTGGAAGAGATTTGGTTACGCTTTTATGAGGAGTGTGAACTTGAGAATTCACGTATAGAATGTGCAAGGTCTTTTAATAGAGAGAAAGAGAAAATCAGAAATGTCTGTCATTTAGTCTATGATTTTCACAAGTTAATCGTAGAAAAATGTAAAAATGGTGGAAATAGACAACCTGAATTGTCAGGTGAGTCAGTGGCAGAGAAATCCAAAGACTGCTTAGAACTTGGAATGTCAGTCAGTGATATTGTGAATTCTGACTGTAATGTTGGAAATGATAAATCAGATTTTGACTGTAATTCAAATCAGAATTTTGATAATGGCGGCAGACATGTGCTACATAGTCAAGGTGATTTTCAGCGTACTGGGAAAGAAGCAGGAAATGACGTAGAGAAGCCAGAAGGGGGAGGAGCCAGAGTGGGAGACGTGCAGAGAGAAAATGGCGACGATCAGTTTCTAAAAATAGAACAGGCTAAGTTAGGGATTAAACTTAGAAAAAATGTATTGGACATATGCAATTAATTCCCGCATATAATCCTAAAATACATGTTTGCAGAAATTCAGAGATATTTGAAAGTTCCATTGAGAAGTTAAATTTAACCAATAGTGAGACGAATCAGTTATTCCGTATGTGGATACCTCAGCAGTTCTTTAGACAATTGGCATTAAAAAAGTCTTCTGACAATGAGACATTTGATTGTTCAAATGATAACGATATCATAAGGCTGAAAAATCTCATCTTCTGTGCAAGGAATGAATCTGATCCAAATTATGAGATGTTGAAGGAATTACAAATTGAACAGAATGAGAGTACGTTCTCATTTATGTCCGTTTTTGAACGTTTGTATAGGGCGGTCATTCCAAATGTCAGATTGGATGGAATGATACGTTTATTCATCAAGAAATTTAATTTCCTTGACAATGCCGCCTGTGCGGTGGCATTAAATAAAAAGTCCCTATTCGAATGTACGACATTTATCGATTTTGTTAGAAGTCGCCAAAGTCAATCAAAACAGAAATTGATTAATTCTGAAAAACCAACAGTGTCTCCCAGATCCAGATATTTCTGTGACAGGGTGTATGAAATTCGAAGGAGATTGCATACGTGTTACAAACCATACAATCCATCCCAATTTTTATCATCTAAAAATCTTTTTTCACAGGAAAAACCCTTGTTTCCAGTGAAGGGATCGGTCACTGGGATTGATGATCCCAGACAAATGATGAGTAAAAGCTTTGAAAGACAGAAACAGGTGTCTTGGGGAGATCCTCTCCCTGGGTTAGAATTTGATAGCCACCAACAGCTGGGAGACGTTCTCTCTCATGTAAGAGAAAACCTTGAATTACATAAGTTCAGAGATTCCTATAAGTTCAAAGTGAATCTAATAAATCGAATCTTTGAAGAAAAAATTAGGTATGGTCTTCAGTTAAATAAAGTGGATTTCTGGGTAAATTAATTTTATTGTTTGATAAATATGTTTATTCATATACAGTGAATCTATGCATATATATATATATATATATATATATATATATTAAAGGTAGTGATAGTAAATCAAGGTCATATTTTCATTTAGTAAAATGATAGTTTAATGTTATAAATTAATAATTTGATCTCTGTATATGAATAATAATATTTAAAATAAAATAATAAGAGAAAGTAACGAATTTTAAGTGTTTCATTTTTATCATAAATATGATAATAATTTTATTCTTTTATTTCCCTCAGAATTTATCAGTAAAACAGATTGATGAAGTATTAACTTTTTATTTATACATATGTTCTTGTCCTCAATCAGGTAACATATATTTTATTGGGTAAGGTTAATCGCGAAAGCACGATTAATAATAATTATTATTTTCTCAGGTACCAATTGCCAGAGTATTATTGCTTTAACGTTTCTTTAATGAATATATATCTTCTTTAGAGTTATTAGAAATGTAATCTGAGCTTTGGAGTGTAGTAAAACTGCTTGCTGTTTTGGAATGGTGTTCTTTGCATGTAACCAGAGCATGTGACTTGGTACTAAAGCTAATAATAAATGTTTGTTCCATGGTCATATGTACAGTATGTAATACATTGGAATTTGTTTTTTTCGAGAAGTACTTCAAATTAGTAACATAATTTTTGAAATGCGCATAGAATATTGGAAAAAAGGGATATGTGTCTGTCAGTTTCTATGTGGATATATGTTAAAGAACCATGACAGTCTTGTGTGCATAGATGTGTCTATGAATGATTGATTGTTTGAGCAGCTGCTAACGTCAATGTTAAGTACTTTGGATCCAGACAGGAAAAAAAAAAGAAAAAAGGGGAATTTTTGTTTTAACTTCGAGGTTATAATATATGTATGTATACTATTAGAATAAATAAGTTATAGTACATAAGTATAAATAATGAAGGAATTTATACAGAATATATATCTTATTCTTAGACATATTTCTTTAATATAGAGATGTTAGGATCTTTTGTGCTAGTCACTTCTTTTACTGATACATAGATTGGTAATCATTTTTCTTTTCAAATATGGAAGTGATATTTATAATATGGTCTTGAAGATATACCACACAAATTTTAATTTAATTTAATCTAAACATATTAATTTTTATAATATCATATTTCATGATATTGAAAGGGGGAGGTTTGGTCTCAATCGCACATTTATATTTGATAAATATATGTGTTTACAGGATACTTTAATAATTAATATTTCAAGTACAAAGGAAGAATTGGGAATAAAAAATATATTTGAAGTATATCATAATGCATTTATATACTAAGAGAAGTGTATTATTTGCAAGGTTACATGACTTAATTATAGGTTGCTGATATGATAGGTATGGTAATCCTATAAGATACTGGTAACATTAAGGTTATGTATTATTAAAGACATAGGTGTTATATACATAGAAGGCCTTATTTTTATTTCAATTTTTATTTTTATTCCGATTTTCATTTTTCCTTTTATTCCTATTTTTTATATTAATTATTATTTAATATTCACATTTTTAATCAAAATCTTAATTCTACAATTTTTATTTTTCCTTCAGATTTTAAATATCTCAATTGAGAAAACACTTCAATATTTAGTTCAGTAATATCTAATATAAGAATATTACTTTATTAAATATGAATCATATTAAAAGGGAAAAGTTCCATTTTTTGGAAGAAAAGATACTTCCTTCATCAATATATACAATTGTTTACTTCCTGGTAATACATTATTTTTATATTAGTATGTTAACACAATAAGGATGAAATATTACTTATAGTTACACATTTCCTTATAGTAGGTTATTTAATAAATAATAGACAAATCAAATAAATTAAATTAGAGTAATAAAGATGGAAGATCGAGGTACATCTAGGTTTACCTTCCTATATTTACAAATAATATATATTATATTTTTAATCAATAATAATTTATAATGGGTATTATTGTGTTTTGATGGAATCATCCAGTCTTTTCTAAAAGGTTATTTGCTTTGGTTTATAATTTTACAAATGATCTAACTAAAAGCCACATTGTTGCCTTTCATATTTATAATATGATACATGTTATAGGTACACATTATATTATTTCATACTTTATATTATATTTTGGTTACATTCAACACATTGCCACCTATGGGTTTGGAAGGGTAATGCACCAATGACAAAAAAGGTCATTACATGAGAATACTATTGTCTATACCATTATGCAGTATTATTACATCATTCTAAGTATCAATTATATTAATACTTCTACGATAATAATAATGACATGGTATTATAGTATTAGAGTTATGATACGCTGTGACATTTATTAGTGATAGTTATTGCCATATTTGGTATTTAGATTAGGGAATGAAGTCTTCAATCAAGATTACAGAAGATAAAAAGACTTTATAATTTTCCTAAAGTTAAAAGGGATTCTGCAAAAGGTCCAAAAGGTAACATCTCAAATAAGACTGTGTAACATACAAAATACACTTACCGTGCTTGCACCTCAGAAACATAGTGCTCCTATGGTTCAAGGATGGACAATGACACATGGTCTGTGCATTAAGACCTCCCTAAAGTTACTAAGAAGAGCAATGACGTGTTAAAGTTAACCCCTGTCGTGCTGACCAAGAATGTCTTAACATCTGTTCCAGGATTTGACAACAGGCAGCATGGAGGATAAAAGGTGACTAATGTAAATTACACTGCACAGACATCAAAGACTTTTGATATTCTTCTACACTCATGAACTGTGGTTTATCAACATTGGCTATGGACTTTGTAATAAAAAATAAAGTTTATGGACTTTGATCAAACAATGATAAACACAATATGGGACTGTATAAATTGGTAACCATTCATTTTTATCAAAGGATTTATTTCTAAGAGACTGTGTTTATGCCAGATTACATGGGAGATAAGAAGACATCAACTCAGAGGACATCATATGGTGACCGGATTTGTTTTTTTGCATTTCTTTTTAGGTCTAGCGAAGTATAGTTATATATTTTTATATGATTGATCAGTGACGGCCTATCATAACAGGAATCAACATTATTATATTATTGAACTTACAACATGAATAATGCAAATAAATTATTATTCATCATTATTATTGATATTAATCCGTTATTGCCAAATAAGGAAAGAAGATTTGTTATTTTAATGATGTATTAATTAATTTTCGGGGTTACGCCACCCGCTTCAAGGGGGAATTGTAAAAACATTAAAATTAATACATCTAGTTATCAAATATTTTATAGAAGGACATATAAGTTCACAGTTCTGTTTATGTTGGAGGGCATAGTTTATTAATTAAGTTTTTATAAGGAATAAGTATTAAAATATCTATATTGAGTATACTTGAGTACTGACATGGAAGGATATATATAAATCCTTCCCGAAGCTTCCAGAAGGTTACGTAATATGGAACTATATTCAACTAAACACCCTATATGGACTGAACAGCTGGTATATAATACACGATGGAGGGGGCTACTCGCTCGCTCCTCCACATTGCCTGCTGTCAGAAGACTCCAGTGCTGCAAGATGAAGACACGCGGTCCGGCCTAAGAGATGACACCCCCTGCCTTGCCATTCAGGACCCAAAGAGAGATGGGTAAAGACTTCCCATTGATCAGTATGGACTAAATGAACTCTTTGCGTAAGCTATCAAAGTAGATTATTTTTCCTTTCTGTAACTGAACCCTGGCAACCATTTTTTTAATAGATAAAATACATTCATTTTTTACACTTTCGAAGTCCTTTCTTTCATGCGCTTTTACGTATTTGAAGAAAAATATATTTAAGAGTATATTTTTTAACAGAACATCATCAAGTATTAGTATAAGGGTGTGGAGTCTTATGCAACTGATGTATTTTAGGTCTTTATTTTTCCCTTTATTTTTCTTTTGAATTGTACAGATTACGGGCAACACTAAAAGTAAAAAAATATATAAAATGTTTCTTCTTGGTAGGATTTTATTACACAATAAAAAACTGTAATTTTACCAGGCGCGTGTAGACTTTTTATATCCACTGTAGGTGACCCACATTCTGAATTGCTTTTAAACTTTTTTTTGCACTCTAAATTAAGGAATACTTTTACAAATTATGTGCAGAGCTCACCACATAGCGAAGAATGTCACTTTTTATTGAAATTGAATTAAAAAGCAATGAATTTCAGAAATATAAATGAGCAGTAAAGCCACCAGAATAGAGATTACGCAAAGTATTAAACTGTGGTACTAATTTATATCTTTGCATTAAAAATTAATACAAGGAGTAATTTGCACAGGACAGATGTCCTTTACAGAGGTTAGCGTAATCGTTCATCCAGAAGAAAGAGCCACCAAATATGTGTTTCACCTTGAGCTTAGTCAGGGGATATCACCCCAACACTGTGCATGTCATGTGCACATTCCTCCCTCCACTCCGGTCTTTCTATGCATTGTTTATTCTTACTCTTTGATTCATATCCTTCCATTTTCTATGCAGCAATATAAAGTAGCACCAGTATTTAATGTTGTGTATATCTATTTTGTGGATTTATTACTTTTCTAGTTGTTCATGTGGTATTACTGTGATACCTGTCCTAGGCTGGTCCACTGATCCAGTCGGTGGCGCTGATGGTTCTGGTCTTATCTTTGTTGGATTGGCTCCAGTGATATTCTCATACATGACGTCCCCACACTCTGCATCATTCTCCTCTAAGTCATCTGAAAGCAAAAATGAATAATCCACAGATACAAATCTAATGGAAATGAGGTGTAAGTATTTGTGTCTGGAGCCAGAATCTCTGGATTTGGTCTGTACAGCAGAGGTTATAGAGACATTATGTGCAGTGTGAGTTGTTTTCTGAGATTAGCGGTTATCACTTTTCTTTTCTGTAAATGCTGGAAATCTTGACCTCATGACAAGCCATGTCCAACCAAACTCTGCCCAATGAAAGGTCATGATGACCAAACCCAGCCAAAATATGAGCTACACTCAATCAAATTCCATCCCATGACGAGATGACGATCCTGCCAAGGATCAGATCAGTTCAGGATCACCCAGCCCGTCTGAGATCACCAATCTGATTGTCGATCCTAGCCGATCTGATCGTCAATCCTAGCCAAACCCATTAAATTGTAAAAGTTGTAAAATGGTGTAGGGCCCTGTAAAAGAAAGAAAATAAGAAAGGGTTAAAGCAGTACATATGTTGTGAATACATTTGAATTATATTCCAGTTTGGGGCTCCCTCTTGTGGTCAGTGCTGGTAGTGCAGTTGACTTGCTAAATGGGAACCAGACAGCTGAGGAGAATTGGCAATCAGGCCATTTGGATTGGGCCTATATAACTGAGTAGTTTCCTCCTGTTCCTTGCTGCTGCTCAATGTATCTCCTGTGTGCTAAGGACATTCTGAAACCAGCCCTTTTCACTGTGTCTATCAGAACTCTCAGATAAGTTGGTCTTGTACCTCTGCTTATGGTTTCCACTTTCTTGTTATTTTACCTGTGTGGAGTTCTTGGTGGAGTTGGATTATTCCCTGCTGGGATTATCTGTGTACCTTGCTCCATGTTCTGCTATGTATTGTGTTTTATCATGCTTGGTACAAAATTCAGTCCCTCATCTATATCAGTGTTTTTCTTTGATCCCAGTATCACACAGAGTACTGATATAGCGGGGAAGAGCCTGTGTAGGCCCAGTATTTTTCAGGCGTGCTGGTATTTATTAGGGTTTTTACGGCTGCAGTCAGTGCTCTTTCCTATCCTTTCCTGTGCAGATAGTTTGGGCCTCATATTTGCTGAATCTGTTCTCTAGCTACGTATTGTGTTTTCCTATATCATCGTAATCTTTACATGTGGGGGGCTATCTATATCTTTGGGAACTACTCCGAGGAAGATATGCTTTTCTATATTTCTCTCTGTAAGAATATTTAGTTCTTCGGCTGTGTCGAGGCGACTAGGTCATCATAGGAACATCCCATGGCTACTTCTAGTTATGTGTCAGTATTAGTATTAGGTGTGCAGTCTGTTAAGGTTCCAGCCACTCTGGTTATTTTCTGAGTTTACGAGTTTTTGCCCTTTTTCTGATCCTCCTCGGTCACTGAATCATAATAACATACTTACAGAGTAAGTTAATTATCTCTCATACATATTCACTGCTTTCCCCTTCCACCAGCATCTCCGATTGGCTGACGTTTGACCACGCCCCTACCCTTTGAGACAGCATTGGTTGGAATCACAACTGCTGTCTGTGTCCTTACACTGGTGATAAATAAACAAAATTGGCGTAGCGTCCCCTATATATTGATTAGCCCTCATCCATATTCACTGCTTTCCCTGCCCACCAGCGTCTCTGATTGGATGTAGTCATCCAGAATGTGTCTGTGATTGGTTGGAATCACATTCTCTGTCTGTGCATCTATATTATTGTATAAAATAAATAAAATTGGTGTAGAACCTCGCCATCTATTGATACCAGCACAGTTAGAGCCCATGGCCACAGGTTGCAGCCCCAGCTGTGTGTTTAACTTGGCTGTGCATCACAATAAAAGGAACCGCATGCAGCGTTTTACAAAAAAAAATAAAAATGAAATAAATAATTTTAAAAACCGGCTTGTGGTTTCCCCCAATTTTATTCCCAAAGCCCTCTACCTGTGACGGCAGGTAACCTGACCTCAGGGTACCTTCTGAGGTGAGGAGACTGAGTTAATTGAGGCTCCCTGAGGTCAGGTTACCTGAGATCACAGGTGGAAGGCGATAGGAACCTCTAGCTGTGACTGCAACTATCCTGAGTGATGTCACTGCTCATCGCTGAGGCTGAAGCTCACAATGGCTGGTCATTGCTCTATGGCTGTGCATTATGCATTCAGACCTAGCAGAACTGGAATCATCGTGAAACAGCGTGAGATTTTTTTTTTTTTTTCAAATAAAGGATTTTTTCGCTGTTTGTGTATATTTCTTTTCACTTACAGATTAGTAATGTCTTATAGACTCCTCCCATTTCTAATCTAGGGCTTAGTGACAGTGGTCAGCTGCCATAAATCCCTTGTTACCCTGATTGCCACCACACCAGGGCTATCTGGAATAACCGGGTAAAGTACTGGGATTGTCACATCTAATGCATGCGGTAATCTTTAGTAGCTGCAAACTCCTATTTTTAGGCTGGGGGGGCCAATAGGCATGGTTCTCCTAAGTCTGAGAATACCAGCCCCCAGCTGTTGGGCTTTATCTTGGCTAAGTATCAACATCGGATGGACTGTATGCCGATTTTTAAATTATTTACTCAAATCATTGAAAAAAAAACAACACATGTGCTTCCTCTAATTTTGATAAACAGCCAAGATAAGTGCATGGATGGGGGCTGCAGACTCTAGCCGTGGCTTTATCTGTGCTGGTATCAATAGATGGTGGACCCTACGCCAGTTTTATTTATTTATTTTATACAACAATATCGACCCGCAGACAGTGTCTGTGATTCCAAACAAAACGCTGTATGGGGGCGGGGTCTGACTGCAGCTAATCAGATACACTGGTGGGCAGGGAAAGCAGTGAATATGGATGAGGGATAATCAGCGGCCTCGGAAGTACAGCCACAGGAGCAGTTACAGCCGGGGGGAGACTCGGTAAGTATGTCCTGCTTTATTTTTACCTCTACACCATTTTACAACACATTAGTTGAGCCTCCTATTGAATTCAATGGGCGCGGTATGTTCATCAAACAGCGGGAGGTTCGGTAAAGATCTGTGAACTGGACTTTCAATGGTTCGCTCATCTCCACTGATTATCCATCATTAAAAAATGGAAGGCGTATGGGACAACTGCAAACCTACAAGATCAAGACATGACGTCCACCAAAACCGACACCCCTAGAAGGTTAACACTAATGAGAGAAGCAGCCGGGAGGCCCTAAACCTCCGGCAGAGCTCCAATGGAGGGTTTAGATCAGAGCATATTCCTGTGACCGGCTGAGGGGTGATGGAGGAGACTCTGAAGGCTGCAGTAAGTGCTACACACCCCGGACGGGGCTCATAGACACATAGCTTGAATGGAGCAGGGGTGCGGAGGACCCTCACCCTGGAGGTCGCACCCCTCTTAAGGTGAACGGCCGAGTCACAGTCCAGACCCAACTCCACCAAGAATCAGTGACAAGACGTGAGAACTGAGGATCACAGACGTCTCCATCCAATCCACTGAGCTCGTGTGCAAAGAAGAAGGCGAAAATGTCCCCTCTAGATGAGCAACGCTGGAGAGACAGGGTCCAAAAGACAGAGGAAGGTGATCCTACATGGTACTCACACTGGGGGCTGAGTACTAATGCAAGACAGAGAAAGGTGGTCCTACACGGTACTCACACTGGGGGCTGAGTACTAATGCAAGACAGAGAAAGGTGGTCCTACACGGTACTCACACTGGGGGCTGAGTACTAATGCAAGACAGAGAAAGGTGGTCCTACACGGTACTCACACTGGGGGCTGAATACTAATGCAAGACAGAGAAAGGTGGTCCTACAGAGCGCTGACTCCGGGGGTTAAATACAAATGCAAGACAGAGAAAGGTGGTCCTACAGAGCGCTGACTCCGGGGGTTAAAAACAAATGCAAGACAGAGAAAGGTGGTCCTACAAAGTGCTGACTCTGGGGGCTGAATACAAATGCATGACAGAGGTAAGTGGTCCAACAAAGTTCTGACTCTGAGGGCTGAATACTAATGCATGACAGAGGAAAGTGGTCCTACAAAGTGCTGGCTCTGGGGGCTGAATACAAACACAAGACAGATAAAGGTGGTCCTACAAAGTGCTGACTCTGGGGGCTGAATACAAATGCATGACAGAGAAAGGAGGTCTTACAAAGTGCTGACTCTGGGGGCTGAATACAAATGCATGACAGAGGAAAGTGGTCCTACAAAGTGCTGACTCTGGGGGCTGAATACAAATGCATGACACAAAAAGGAGGTCCTACAAAGTGCTGACTCTGGGGGCTGAATACAAATGCATGACAGAGGAAAGTGGTCCTACAAAGTGCTGACTCTGGGGGCTGAATACAAATGCATGACACAAAAAGGAGGTCCTACAAAGTGCTGACTCTGGGGGCTGAATACGAACACAAAACAGAGAAAGGTGGTCCTACAAAGTACTTACTCCGGGGTCTGAATACAAATGCAAGACCGATAAAGGTGGTCCTACAAAGTGCTGGCTCTGGGGGCTGAATACAAATGCAAGACACAGAAAGGTGGACCTACAAAGTGCTGGCTCTGGGGGCTGAATACAAATGTGGTGCCCCTGACCTGGTCAGGCACCACTGAGCACCCATGCTGGGGGCAGTACAATACAGGTAATCCAGAAGGCTGACCGAGGTGTGATCACAGGCGCATAGTAATCAGGTCTCCCACATTTACCTTTGTTAGGGAGCCCTGGGGAATCCAGGAGGGGGCATGGCCTCTATGTCCACACAAGGGGTGTGTAAGAGAATATGGTTGCTAGGTGGCGTAGGCAGGCACAGAGGGGAGGGAGTAGTGAGCCAGTTAGTGAGTGCAACTCAGTGAGAGCAGACGTGAGGAGCAGATCCTGCAGGCTGTTACAAGCAGACAGCGTCCGCGCAGTGACTACCGACGGGGGAGATCGGTCACCTGGTAGTGCCACCTGAAAAGCTACCCAGAGCCGCAAGGGCTGAGAGGTGGTGAACTAAGGGTACTGTCTGGTAGACCCTGCCCGCACGGGTTACAGGTACCCAGAGCAGGGACCTAATTTATTAGGCCTGCTGAACCTGCCGGTGGAGGCACTGCATGCTCTCCACCAACCACACACAGAGTCCGCAGCCACGTAGCAAAGTGAGGGCCCACAGTTCACAGGAGGCAAGCAGCCGGAGTGACCTGGTCCAGGCTACAAGCAAACAGGCCAAAACGAGGGGAGAGAGGCAGCAGCAACTTCCCTGGGCGATCCCAGCAGGACTTCAAGTTGGGGTCACCCCAAAACACAAAGGGCTAGGAAGGCGAGTTGGTGGTCACCCTCAAACAGTCGGCCTGAAGGATACCTGGTTCCAGCCTGGTTCATCCTAGCTACGCCCGGGTTACTCACCTACCATCAACTGTGAGTAAAAACCCTGAAAGACTGCCTGGACTGTGTTTGAGTCATTCTGCGCCTTGTGGTTTCACATACTTACAAAGGGCCCTGGGGCCTGCCTCACTCTCGGGAGGCCACTACAACTGACTGCACCCACCATCAGCCCCAGGCACGCCCTTAATCTGCAGTGGCGGTCCCCTGACCGCAAATACCGAGAGTGGCGTCACGAAAAATCCTAAAGGAAGGTTCCCTACCTGTGACCAGACTGTTCCTCCACATGGAGTCCCTGAAGGTAATGCACCAGCACCGACACCACACCTGCAGGGCTTCACATCTGGCGTCACGAACAGCATAAGGACTTAGACCTGTTCGGACAGGTGACCATGTGCCTGGGCGGTCTGCTTAAAAAGTTTGAAGCGCCGCCATATTGCCACCATGAAAAGTGCACCCAGAAACTGCCGCAGCGCGCGAAAATAGAAGTTACCGCCCACAAATAGGTGTGGCTAGCTCCAGACAGTGAACCCCTGCAGCGTTCTGACCTTGCAAGAGAAGATGAGAGGCGGATCTGTCCCTGGACGGTGGGAAACTATCAGTCTGCAGAAAACGAAACTGAGCAGAGGTGGCGAGAGCTGCAGGAAGTGAAGCTGGAAGATCGTGCAGAGAAAATGGCGTTCACACGCAGTGACCCAGAGCTAGGCTCCGCTGCCTGGTGGGACTGGGAGCTGAACCAGTGGTGTGAGAAGCTGGAGGCGAAGGTGATGCAGCAGATCCGGGAAGGACGCGTAGAGCTCAGAGAGATGGCTGGAGTCGCCTGGGCCCACAAGAAGTGGACGGAGAGGCAAGCGACACGCGGAGCAGCGACTGCCCGGACACCGAAGATGCCGCGGAGGGGTGAGTCAGCAGATGCCCCTACCTGCGCGAGTGCCTCGATCCCCACTGCTACGCCCGCGGTCCCTGGAGAGACGCCCGGTGCGACGACGCCGACCCAGGCCGCAGCCACGCCAGGTGCTGCCCGCCAACACCACGCCGCAGCAGCGACACCCAGCCTGGCTCGCCAAGCCCAGGCCGCCACCATGCCAGGCCCGGCCCGCCAAGACCATGCCGCAGTAGCGACGCCCAGCCCGGCTCGCCAATGCCAGGCCGCCGCCATGCCAGGCCCGCCGAGATCCCGCCGCGGCAGCGACGCTCATCCACGCTGCAGGAGTGACGCTGACCCAGGCCACAGCCATGCTAGGCTCGGCCCACCAAGACCTCATCCATGCCACAGGAGTGACGCTGAACCAGGCCGCAGCCACGCCAGGCTCGGCCCGCCAAGACCAGGCCACGCCATGCCAGGCTCGGCCCGCCAAGACCAGGCCGCCGCCATGCTAGGCCCGGCCCGCCAAGACCAGGCCGCAGCCACGACAGGCTCGGTCCGCCAAGGCCAGGCCGCCGCCATGCTGGGCGCAGCCCGCCAAGACAAGGTCGCAAGGCTATCTACCCCGGCCTGTAAGGCCAGAGCAGACACCGCTCCCCAGCCTATGGAATCGGGTTCCCTGTCCTCGCTGGAGGGAGAAGACCCTGAATACCTAAAGTTCAAGGCGGATATGGAAGCACGGTTCCCAAAGGAAATGGTGGACCGTTATCTGCTCCCCAGGCGCTTATCCAGAGCGACCCTGGTAATGTCCACGGCAAAGAGCCCACCACCCTGGCCTGCTGATGACAATCCATCTCCAGCACTGCTGCAAGAGGAGTGCTCAGAAGAACTAAGGGGGAGGGGAGGCCTGGAGGCTGAGGAGCTGACCCCGGAGCAATCGGAGGAGGATGCAGCGCCATGTGTGAGCAAAGGAGGCCCAGAGCCTGAGATGCTGCCGTACTCCCGCTGGGAAGAGAGACCGCCAACCCCTGCTGAAGGTGAGGAGCTAACCATCTTTATGCCAAGGATGTATGTTACTTGGGAGCCTGCTAGCAGTGAGGTGCCAGCAAAGAGACGTCCCACAAGCAGAGCACAGCGTCGCGCCAGAGCAAAACAACCCGCAATGCAACAATCCCCAGAACGGTATGATGTTACCGCTAAAGATCTGGAAGATAAGTAGTACCAAAGAAAGATCCGTCACCAAGAAAGAGGACCCCTTTGTGGTATAGTGGAAGATTTCAACCTAAAATTGGGATATGGCTTCATTGTTGCACCTGGTGTCAGAGAAGGAATTTTTGTCGGCAGAAGAGATGTAAGAGCCCATTTGCCCAGAGGACAGCCTGGAAGAAACTTATATATGGGAGACCTGGTGGAGTTCACAAAACATCAAGGAGAACGCGGATGGTACGCATTAGATGTAACACCATGCCCCAGAAATCCTGAGTATAGCCCAGCTGTTTCCACCCAGCCTACCCCAAAGTCTACAGTAACAGAACAAGAAAAAGATAAAGCAACAGAACAAGAACAAGAAAAAGAAACAGAAACAGAAGAGGATAGAGAAAATGAAGACAAAGACAAAGAACCAATGGAAGATACTACAGATGACGACGAAAGAGACACAGGAAATGACAGGTGCCAAAGCCCCACTGGCCAAAGCCCTGGTACAGAGGAGTGAAGAAATAAAGTAAAGTACAGCAAGTTAAAGTAAAGTTCTGCAACGTTCAAGTTCAAGCATGTGCCCACATGAACTTATGTGAGAACCCCTACTAAGCACACTTTGCACCAGGTTTTGTGCACTTTATCTACGGACCATTAGGCTATGAACTGGCTATAGCCACAAACTCTCGCAGTGTACATAGTTACCCCAGAGGTACCACCACCAGAGCCTGCCTGTTTAGGAGCCTGGCTCGCCTGTGACCAGGGAGCATGCCTGTTTATGGGCTTGGCTCTCCACCGCAGAACAACAGCTTAACCGAGAACACCGCCTCTACAGCCGACCAGAAGTGGCCGAAAACGCGGTGCAACTGGGAGAAAGCCGCCTCTACATCCTGCCAGAAGTGGTCAAAGACGCGGCACAGCAGAGAGGAGGGGCTTACTCCAACCACCGACCTTAGGAGAAGAAGATTGGAGGAAAGGTCTGGGGAAACAGATGACCCCGACCTGGTTGCTAAAAGGACCGGTGACCTGCCTCCTGAGAGGGTTTTGGGGTGGGTTAACGGACTTGTGGGAGGAGGGTGGTGATGTATGGTACCTGGTGGTTTTTACAGTGTTTTATGATGCTTTTATGATGTTTTACTGTTTTTATGGATTTTAAATGTTGTCTTGCATCCCGAGGATGTGCTGGTGATAACTAAGGGGGAATGTGGCACCCCTGACCTGGTCAGGCACCACTGAGTACTGCACCCATGCTGGGAGCAGTACAATACAGGTAAACCAGAAGGCTGACCGAGGTGTGATCACAGGCGCATAGTAATCAGGTCTGCCACATTTACCTTTGTTAGGGAGCCCTGGGGAATCCAGGAGGGGGCATGGCCTCCATGTCCACACAAGGGGTGTGTAAGAGAGTATGGTTGCTAGGTGGTGTAGGCAGGCACAGAGGGGAGGGAGTAGTGAGCCAGTTAGTGAGTGCAGCTCAGGGAGAGCAGACGTGAGGAGCAGACCCTGCAGGCTGTTACAAGCTGACAGCGTCCGCGCAGTGACTACCAACGGGGGAGAAAGGGCTACCTGGCAGTGCCACCTGAAAATCTACCTAGGGCCAGAAGGGCTGAGAGGTGGTGAACCAAGGGTACTGTCTGGTAGACCCTGCCCGCACGGGTTACAGGTACCCAGAGCAGGGACCTAATTTATTAGGCCTGCTGAACATGCCGGTGGAGGCACTGCATGCTCTCCACCAACCACACACAGAGTCCGGAGTCACGTAGCAAAGTGAGGGCCCACAGTTCACAGGAGGCAAGCAGCCGGAGTGACCTGGTCCAGGCTACAAGCAAACAGGCCAAAACGAGGGGAGAGAGGCAGCAGCAACTTCTCTGGGCGATCCCAGCAGGACTTCAAGTCGGGGTCACCCCAAAACACAAAGGGCTAGGAAGGCGAGTTGGTGGTCACCCTCAAACAGTCGGCCTGAAGGATACCTGGTTCCAGCCTGGTTCATCCCAGTTACTCACCCTGCCATCAACTGTGAGTAAAAACCCTGAAAGACTGCCTGGACTGTGTTTGAGTCATTCTGTGTCTTGTGGTTTAACACACACTCCAACCGGGCCCTGGGGCCTGCCTCACTCTCGGGAGGCCACTACAACTGACTGCACCCACCATCAGCCCCAGGCACCCTTTAATCTGCAGTGGCAGTCCCCTGACCGCAAATACCGAGAGTGGCGTCACGAAAATCCTAAAGGAAGATTCCCTACCTGTGACCAGACTGTTCCTCCACGTGGAGTCCCTGAAGGTAATGCACCAGCACCGACACAAAACCTGCGGGGCTTCACACAAACACAAGACAGATAAAGGTGGTCCTACAAAGTACTGACCCCGGGGGCTGAATACAAATGCAAGACAGATAAAGGTGGTCCTACAAAGTACTGACCCCGGGGGCTGAATACAAATGCAAGACAGATAAAGGTGGTCCTACAAAGTACTGACTCCGGGGGCTGAATACAAATGCAAGACAGATAAAGGTGGTCCTACAAAGTACTGACTCCGAGGGCTGAATACAAATGCAAGACAGATAAAGGTGGTCCTACAAAGTACTGACCCCGGGGGCTGAATACAAATGCAAGACAGATAAAGGTGGTCCTACAAAGTACTGACTCCGGGGGCTGAATACAAATGCAAGACAGATAAAGGTGGTCCTACAAAGTACTGACTCCGGGGGCTGAATACAAATGCAAGACACAGAAAGGTGGTCCTAAAAGTGCTGACTCTGGGGGCTGAATGCTAATGCACCTCACAATGTTCAGATTTATATATCAATTATTTTTAAAGCCAGGAATCCCTCCTTTACACGTCACAGATACTTGTAGTTTATGTTTCTGTCACATAAAATCCCATTAAAATACATTTAAGTTTGTGGGTGTAACATGAAAAAATGTGAAAAGTTCATGGGGTATGAATACTTTTTCAAGCACTGTATGTATTTTTGTATGGTTTAAAGTGATTATTACTTGTTTATTTGCATGTAGATAACTGTTATTAATCGTCAGTCGATAGTGTTTTTATTTGATGGCGGATATAGCCCTGATGTAAACGTCTCCACTGACCCCTATAAAGGCATAAATGGACCTGATGAAGGATCACATCTGAAACGCGCAGTCTGAACTGAAGCCTCCGTTTTTCCTTGTCCTCGGTAATTGGTTGTTTGTTCCTTATTAAACCTTTTGCCATTGTCTAATCCATTTCAGTTCCTGGAGTCAGCATCTGGAGCTGCCGTCATTTACCAGTGACTCGGTCCCAGCATTCCTCAGGACCGCGCCTGTCCTAGGACCACCAAGACCGGCGTCTCCTGACCCTGATCCCCCCCTAATTGTTTCTTGTAATATGGAAACTGCACGTCTGTAACTGGTCCATGGGCCAATAAGGAGGCAAGTGCATTGCATAGTAATCACCTTGTTTTCGGGTAAATGGGGGATGGCCAGCTTGTCTACGATGGACCTCCTGCCCCAGCTCTGAAGCTCCGGATCCCCACCTCTGGTGTCAGACAGTCTCTATAGTCCCAGTGAAGCTCCGGATCCCCACCACTGGTGTCAGACAGTCTCTATAGTCCCAGTGAAGCTCCGGCTCCCCACCTCTGGTGTCAGACAGTCTCTATGGTCCCAGTGAAGCTCCGGCTCCCCACCTCTGGTGTCAGACAGTCTCTATAGTCCCAGTGAAGCTCCGGCTCCCACCTCTGGTGTCAGACAGTCGCTGTAGTCCAGTGAAGCTCCGGCTCCCCACCTCTGGAGTCAGACAGTCTCTATAGTCCCAGTGAAGCTCCGGCTCCCCACCTCTGGAGTCAGACAGTCTCTATAGTCCCAGTGAAGCTCCGGCTCCCCACCTCTGGAGTCAGACAGTCTCTATAGTCCCAGTGAAGCTCCGGCTCCCCATCTCTGGAGTCAGACAGTCTCTATAGTCCCAGTGAAGCTCCGGCTCCCACCCCTGGTGTCAGACAGTCTCTATAGTCCCAGTGAAGCTCCGGCTCCCCACCTCTGGAGTCAGACAGTCTCTATAGTCCCAGTGAAGCTCCGGCTCCCCACCTCTGGTGTCAGACAGTCTCTGTAGTCCAGTGAAGCTCCGGCTCCCACCCCTGGTGTCAGACAGTCTCTATAGTCTCAGTGAAGCTCCGGCTCCCCACCTCTGGTGTCAGACAGTCTCTGTAGTCCAGTGAAGCTCTGGCTCCCACCCCTGGTGTCAGACAGTCTCTATAGTCTCAGTGAAGCTCTGGCTCCCACCTCTGGTGTCAGACAGTCTCTGTAGTCCCAGTGAAGCTCCGGCTCCCACCTCTGGTGTCAGACAGTCTCTATAGTCCCAGTGAAGCTCCGGCTCCCACCCCTGGTGTCAGACAGTCTCTATAGTCTCAGTGAAGCTCTGGCTCCCACCTCTGGTGTCAGACAGTCTCTATAGTCCCAGTGAAGCTCCGGCTCCACACCCCTGGTGTCAGACAGTCTCTGTAGTCCCAGTGAAGCTCCGGCTCCCACCCCTGGTGTCAGACAGTCTCTATAGTCCCAGTGAAGCTCCGGCTCCCCACCTCTGGAGTCAGACAGTCTCTATAGTTCCAGTGAAGCTCCGGCTCCCCACCCCTGGTGTCAGACAGTCTCTATAGTCCCAGTGAAGCTCCGGCTCCCCAACTCTGGTGTCAGACAGTCTCTATAGTCCCAGTGAAGCTCCGGCTCCCACCTCTGGTGTCAGACAGTCTCTATAGTCCCAGTGAAGCTCCGGCTCCCCACCCCTGGTGTCAGACAGTCTCTGTAGTCCCAGTGAAGCTCCGGCTCCCACCCCTGGTGTCAGACAGTCTCTATAGTCCCAGTGAAGCTCCGGCTCCCCACCTCTGGAGTCAGACAGTCTCTATAGTTCCAGTGAAGCTCCGGCTCCCCACCCCTGGTGTCAGACAGTCTCTGTAGTCTCAGTGAAGCTCTGGCTCCCCACCTCTGGTGTCAGACAGTCTCTGTAGCCCAGTGAAGCTCCAGCTCCGCACTTCTGGTGTCAGACAGTCTCTATAGTCCCAGTGAAGCTCTGGCTTCCCACCTCTGGTGTCAGACAGTCTCTATAGTCCCAGTGAAGCTCCGGCTCCACACCTCTGGTGTCAGACAGTCTCTATAGTCCCAGTGAAGCTCCGGCTCCGCACCTCTGGTGTCAGACAGTCTCTATAGTCCCAGTGAAGCTCCGGCTCCCCACCCCTGGTGTCAGACAGTCTCTATAGTCCCAGTGAAGCTCCGGCTCCCCACCTCTGGTGTCAGACAGTCTCTATAGTCCCAGTGAAGCTCTGGCTCCCCACCTCTGGTGTCAGACAGTCTCTGTAGCCCAGTGAAGCTCCTCTTTGGTTCTCCGTTTCTCTCTTCCTCCTGACTTATAAGAGGACACAGGTTTTATGGTGCTTTGTGCTGGGTGGAGCTGGCCATACACATAACACAATATGTGCCCGCTGATATCGACAGGCTCCGATAACAGTCCACTGTGTTTCTGGGCTCCCGTTGACTCAAGGTCGATCAGATCTCACAATTGCATTGTTCTTTCGGAAATAAATTGCCAGCCAATATATTTGTTGTCGACTTACTAATGGAGAACACAGGAGCGTTGTCATGTGGGTCTATGGGGACAGCGGGAAACCGGGGCCCCTAAGCTGACCCTCAGACTAGGGGGCCCTGTGCTATCTCTATTCTCAGAGATACCACTAATGGTGGGGATGTCTGGGTCTCCTTCCTGGCCCTGCTCCTGACCAGCTCTGATCTGATACCCATGGGAGGGCTGGGACAGGAGTGTGATTTAACCCCCAGAAAGAGACAAACAGGGAAAACCAAAACTCTGTCACACAGTGTGCACACCCAGAGGTAAAAGATAAGAGGTAAGGAGGAAAACAAGAGCAGGGTGAAAACAACAGGATGAGGGGAGGACTCCACAACAACAACAAACACCGACTACTCTCTCTCCAACAAATCTATGACACAACAGCACACAGACCAACACAGCAGAAACTATAGTCAGCGCGGGTGGAAGATCTCCTCCAACCTAAGTATGAGAGGAGCAGAAGTGATTGGCTGCCTTACAACATGTGATAACAGAAGCCTAACAAGCAAGCTAGCAGAGATTAACTCTTGTTAGCCTGTCTATGACTGAGCACATAGATGGTTGACGTCCGAGTCTGACTTTCTTGATCCTACATAAGAGAGAAACCATCAGATGGAGTGTCACAAACTCACAATCTGCCATGTGAACTACGCCTGATGCCACCGTGACAGGCGGCGAGTATTGAGTTATACTCCGCGTGACAAGCGCTCAGCCAATAAAACCATCCTCTGGCTGCCAGCCATCTATTCGCCATACAAAGTGTGCGGCCGGCTTTCATCATGTGAATGGCGGAGTTCTGAATCTAATGATGTATCACTGATTGTAGGACGTCTCGTACACCGGCATCTCTCTATATAAGTTACCGAAGCGAACCGGCATCAAACATGATGTATCAGAGCATAAAACGCTGTCCATAGTAATATCTCATGCACTTATTATATAGGAGTCTACAGAAATCCTCAAGAAACCAGGACGTTACCTGAAGGGTCCATCTCCTGAAGCGGAAGCTCTGCGAATCTCAGGTCGGCGTAAGTCACAGCTGCAGCCATGTGCGATCCCACCGGTGACGAGAGACACAGCGTCTGCAGCAGAAAGTGTACAGAGAAAAGAGGAAGTAACTGACTGATATATAGTGCGTATATTATAATCTGCAGCCCCCAGACCTCAAGGGACGCGTGCATCCTCCTCCTCCACCATTAGACTGAGAGCATGGTGTACTATAATCTGCAGTCCCCAGACCTCACATGTATCTTCCTCCTCCACCATTAGACTGAGAGCATGGTGTGTTATAATCTGCAGCCCCAGACCTCAGGGGACGCGTGTATTCTCCACCTCCAGCATTAGACTGAGAGCATGGTGTACTATAATCGGCAGTCCCTAGACCTCACATGTATCCTCCTCCTCCACCATTAGACTGAGAGCATTGTATATTATAATCTGAGCCCCCAGACCTCATGGGACGCGTATATCCTCCTCCTCCACCATTAGACTGAGAGTATGGTGTGTTATACTCTGCAGCCTCTGTGTCGCCCTGGGCAAGCCAGGGGACACAGGTCACACACCACCACACGCCACATCCCAGGTAGGCACACCTAAGCTGAACCAGAAATCCTTGTTGCCTTCCTCCAGGAGTCTGATGATGCACACCAGGGGGTGGGCCAGGCGGTTGGCTCCGCCCACCAAGGAGCTCACAGGTCTGGAGGCAGGAAGTACCAGGCAGATTAGCTCAGGGCGAGCTTGTGTAAACAAGTTAGAGCCCAGGGAGGGCAAGTGTAAACAGCTAAGTGAAAGTAAAGCAAGGGAAGTGGTAAGGGAGAAAAGCAAGTGAGGTGACAAGAAGGAAGGAAAGCCTGAAGGGTCCAGCTTTGTGTAGGGCCAGAACAGCAAGGTCAGCGACGGCGGTGACTGTCCGGAGGGGGACCGATTGGAAGTTCCTGGAAGGACCCCGTTGGCTGTGTGCCCGGTGGTCTGGAGCAGTGTTCCGAAAGACAGTCAGCACCAGGGCAGGGGCCTCTCGGACCCCGGCAAGGCTAGGAGTCGCCAAATTTGCCGAATCCGTCAGTGAAGGGGACGTAGATTCCCCCAACAACCAAGTCCCGATTGAAGGCAACAGCCCAACCCGTACAACAGAGGCACCGCCACCGCCAGGGCACCAGTCTCTGAGGGCCAGCGCCTGCGGGCAAAGTGTAGTGCTCCTCCGGCCCAGCTTGAAGCCGGGGAGCGGGTTACCGGTGGGGACCCATCGCAACCAACCGTACATACAGGTGCAAGGAAGAGGGACATCACCGTCACCTGCCGGGAAAGCAAAGCAGCCGTCTGTGGGACCGTCCTACCAGCCGTTTGGTTTACCGTACAAACTGTGTCCACGTCTCAGGCTGAGTGAGTACCACAGTGCCGCAAGGCACAGCGCTGCCCCCGCGTCCCTGCGCCCACCAGGCCCTGCACCTCCCAAGCCATCACCGGGCCCCGGGATCACCAACCCCTACCCACGGAGGGGCAACACAACACCTGGCTGCTCCACATCACCATCCCCGGGATCCCCGTATTAAGCAGCGGTGGTGCTACCAATCACCACAACCGTGGGTGGCGTCACGGACATTATCCCAACACCCCAAACCCCCCTTTCACTCACGGGCGAGGAGTGTCGCTCGAGAAACCCCGGGATCCGGCCCACCGCTCGAGCCACCACTGAGCAGCTGCCGGACCCGAGCAGAAGGGGTGAGCGCGGTGTGCTGACACCCTCCTCCCCGCCCGCGACAACTTGGCGTCACGAACAGGATCTTACCGCTCTGCCATCCGGTAGAGGTGCGCCTTGTTACCGCCGGAGGTATCCGGCAGAAAAATTTCAGAAGCCGCCATCTTTGGCGTGAAAAGTTCCCGCTCGAGCGTCTTCTCGAGCAGTAGAGGCGCGAAGGCCAGAACCCCGCCCCGAGAGAGGAGGGGCCGGAAAGAGCTAAGGGGGACGGAAACAAGATGTCTGCGCCCGACGGAGCCGCTGGAGGAGCGGTGGTCGCAGCCGCGGCGGCACCCGCGGATGGGAATGGGCCTGCCCAAGCCCCGGTTGTACCGGCGGGAGGTGCCGCGGCCCCCGCGCTCGCTCAGGTCATGCCGTTTTCCTTGCCCTATGCGCCCGGAGCTGCCTGGCTACCGCAGTATGATGGGAAACCGGATGCCCTACAGGCCTTCCGGAAAAAGCTTAACCCGTTGCTAGAGCTGTACCCCCTGACTGATAAGCAACGTGCAGCGATAGTGCTAGGCCAGCTAACCGGTGCGGCGGAGCAGGAAGCGGAGACCTGGGCCGAGGGGGACCGGCTCTCTGTAGCCACCATCTTTGAGAAGCTACAGACTGCCTTCGAGACCCGGACTGAAGCTGAGCTGAGGATGCAGTTTTACCAGTGCCGGCAGCGAGCCGGGGATAGCATTCGGGACTATGCTCTACGTCTGCAGACCGCCCTCCGCACGCTGAAGCGGGTGAACTCTATTAATGAGGCGGATAGCAACAAGATGCTGGTGGAGCAATTTGCGCAGGGGATGAGGTCCCCTGAGGATCGTAAACAACTCCGGCTGTGGGCTCTGGAACACCCTGATGTGGACTTTGCTGTGTTAAAAGAGCGGGCTATCAAAGCACTCCAGCCCCCAGCTGCTGAAGTTCTGGAACCCGTCCCGTGGCCAGTCGAGACGGCTCCTGTTGTGGCGGCCTCAGCCAAACCAACCTCTGTAATGCCTGCAGCCCCAAGCAGCACAGTCGAAGAGTTGGCAGCCCAGGTCCGTCGCATGGACGGAGACCTTGCCAAAATCCTTGCTGCACTGCAACCTTTGACCAGATCTCAGCCTCCAGCGCAGATACAGCTTGCTGACAGTCCCGAGGATGTTCCCTGGATGCAGCGGAGAAGTGCTAACAACCCGCGGAGCAGACCTCCAATTTGCTACAAGTGCCGTAAGCCGGACCATTACTACCGACAGTGCCCGTTAAACGAGCAACCCCTGGGGCCCCGGGCCAATCCTCAGGAGTAGAACATCGTGGCCCCCCGGACTGGCGAGACCGATATATCGGGGCCCGCCCTATCATCCCCGTGGCTGTGGACGGCATACCAGTGATGCCTCTCTTGGACACTGGATCACAGGTAACTACCATACCGTACACGTTGTACCAGCGGTATTGGGCCGTAGACGAGCTGGCGCCCCCAGACAATAGCATAACGTTGATAGCCGCTAATGGACTTCCATTGACCCAGGTGGGGTATAAACAAGTGGCTATGACCGTGGGGCAAGCTGAACTGCAGCACCAGGGTATGATTGTGATCATGAATGAACCCAGTGATCATAACCCGAAGATAGTGCTGGGAACCAATGTGATGGAACACTGCATGGCTGATGTGTTGACCCTATTGCAACAGCTGGCCGCCACAGCGGCGGGGAGCCGGCAGAGGGCTGTGCAGCGTGAAATCCGTGCCCTGATGTACCGCCAGCATGTAAGCTCAACGGGAGGGGAGATTGGTGGAGTGAGAGTGATGGATGTTGCTCCGTTGACTGTGCCCCCTAGGAGTGAGATGATGATCTGGTGTAGGGCAGCAGTAGGGCCTCAGGGGCGTGACTACCCTGCGATGATGGAGCCCATGCCTTCTGAGCACTGGCCCACTGTGATGGCCGCCCGAGGGGTGGTGGATGTGAAGAAAGGGAGAGTGCCTGTGAGAGTGCTGAACTGTGGAGAGGAAGAAGTCAGGCTTCCCCGGTATGCCACCATTGCCAAGCTGCTCACCCTGGACCCTCACACTATCCATGAAGCCAGTCCATCCACGCTCCCACCTACCACCGGCACTTCCCCACCCCAAGGGGAGACAAAGGAGTGGCATCAACAGCTACATGTAGGCACTGATGATACCCCTACACATCACAGGGCAGGGGTACACAGGGTGGTACAGGAGTACGAACAGGTTTTCAGTAAGCACCCCCTAGACTTTGGGCAGATCAAGGGGGTCCAACACCACATTCCCACAGGTGAACATCCCCCTATCAAAGAGAGGTATAGACCTATTCCCCCTGCACATTACCAGTGTGCCAAAGATATGTTGAGGAATATGAAGGAGGCAGGGGTTATTCGGGACAGCTGTAGTCCCTGGGCCGCTCCGTTGGTACTGGTTAAGAAGAAGGATGGTACCATGCGGATGTGTGTGGACTACCGGAAGATCAACCAGATAACCCATAAAGATGCCTATCCATTACCTCGTATTGAAGAGTCTTTGGCTGCACTGAGAACTGCAAACTACTTCTCGACCCTTGACCTCACCAGCGGATACTGGCAAGTGGCCGTGGCCCCAGAGGACCGGGAGAAGACCGCCTTCACCACCCCGATGGGGCTTTGTGAATTCAATAGCATGCCGTTTGGGCTGTGCAATGCCCCCGGGACCTTTCAAAGGTTGATGGAGTGCTGTCTGGGACATTTAAACTTCGAGACCGTCCTGCTGTATTTGGATGATGTGATTGTTTATTCCCAGACGTATGAAGCCCATCTGGAGCACCTGGCCGAGGTGTTCGCGTCCTTTGCCAAGTACGGGATGAAGTTGAAGCCCTCAAAATGCCACCTGCTGAAACCCAGGGTGCAGTATCTAGGGCATGTGGTGAGTGCGGATGGTGTCGCCCCCGACCCTGAGAAGATCACTGCCATCCAGAGCTGGCCGAGACCAACTACAGTGAGGGAAGTAAGGCAGTTTCTGGGTCTGGTGGGGTACTATCGGCGCTTTATAAAGGGGTACACGAAGATGGCTGCCCCCATGCAAGATCTCCTCGTGGGACAGACCAAAGGTGGTAGACCCATCGGAGCCCCGCTGTCGTGGGAGGACAAGCATGAGGGGTCCTTTCGCCAGTTGAAGGCGGCCTTGACCGGAGAAGAGGTCCTGGCGTATCCTGACTATGGGCGCCCGTTCATCCTCCACACGGACGCCAGTAACGTGGGGCTAGGAGCGGTCCTATCCCAGGTCCAGGATGGAAAGGAGAAGGTGATTGCCTACGCCAGCCGAAAACTCCGGCCGACTGAACGGAATCCTGAGAACTATAGCTCCTTCAAGCTCGAGCTATTGGCGTTGGTGTGGGCTATCACGGAGCGGTTCCGCCACTACTTGGCGGCGGCAAAGTTCACCGCGTTTACGGACAACAATCCGCTGACTCACCTGAAGACGGCCAAGTTGGGCGCGCTGGAGCAGCGGTGGGTAGTCCGGCTAGCCAACTATGATTTCACTATAAAGTACCGAGCTGGTCGTGTCAACATAAATGCTGATGCACTCTCCCGGATGCCCCATTTGTCAGAAGAGGGGTGCGAGGATGACGACCTCGAGGAGATCGAGTTGCCTGCTTTTCACCAGCCGTCTACTGAGAGGGTACAAGTATGTCAGCAAAGGGTGGATCTGGACCCGCGGCCCAGTCAAGAGTGGCAGGACGCCCAGGACCAAGCACCGGCTGTCCGCCTTGTCAAGACTTTGGTGGAACAAGGTGCTATGGGAATAGACCCTGCCGCTCCAGCCGAAGCTCAACGCTTGTGGAAAGAACGGAAACGGCTTTACCTACACCAAGGGAGGCTGTACCGTGAGCTGATCAACCCGAAGACCCATGAGAAAATATGCCAGTTAATCGTTCCTCATGCTGATGTCGCCACTGTCCTACAGGCATACCATGATGGTGCTGGCCACTTCGGGTGGAAGAAGCTGGAGATGCTGTTGAGGGAGCGGTTCTATTGGAGTGGGATGCGTGAGTCGGTGGAAGCCTGGTGCCGAGAGTGCGGTCCTTGTACGCTGAGGAGAAGGGACGAAACTAGCCAGAGGGCACCGTTACATCCCATAGTCACCCATCAGCCGCTGGAGCTGGTCGCCCTAGACCATGTCAAGCTCACCCCTAGCCGAAGTGGGTACACCTACGCATTGACCATGGTAGACCACTACTCAAGATTTATGGTGGTAGTCCCCGTTAAGGACCTGACTGGTCGAACCGCTGCTCGAGCGTTCCAGGCTTATTTTTGCCGACCCCATGGGTACCCCGAGAAGGTGCTGACTGACCAAGGCCCGGCTTTTGAAGCAGAAGTGTTTCACGAATTCTGTCAGTTGTACGGCTGCAAGAAGATCCGGACCACTCCGTACCACGCCCAAACCAACGGCATGTGCGAGAAAATGAACCATTTGGTCCTGGGGCTCCTCAAGACGCTACCGCTGGAAGAGCGGAACATGTGGCCGGAAAAGTTGCCCGACTTGGTCGACATGTACAATAATATCCCGTCCAGCTCGACGAAGTGCACCCCAGCGTACCTGATGAGGGCTCGGCCTGGTCGCCTGCCGGTGGATCTGGAGATGGGGTTGGAGGCCCCGGAAGCACTCCCTTCAACGGCAGAGTGGGAAAGTCGGAGGAGGGCCCAGTACCGGCAAATCCAGGAGTATGTGGAGAAAAATCTCAGTCGAAGTCGAGAACAGCAAGAGCACCGGTTCAATCAGAAGGCGCCCGCAGGTCCTTTCCAGCCAGGAGATGTGGTGCTGAAACGGAAGAGGAGAGCCCACAAGCTGGATGATCAGTGGGAGCCGGTCCCTTACGTCATACAACCCACAGAATGGGGAGATGGGAAGACCTACCAGATCAGTCGTGACCAAGGGGGCACCCTGGCCACAGTTTCCCGGGACCATCTAAAAAAATGTCCCCCAGCGTTGAAGGCAGAGGCTGAAGTACCGGTTCTTCCACCCGTGGAGAAGGCAGCAGAGGTAATCCACACTGTAATGGGTGACTTCCCAGCAAACTGGCCTACACAGAACGGCGCGGTGATACTTCCAGTGATACTGTTCCCACAACCCGTGGATGAAGAAGTAGTGGAAGTGATTAACCGTGAGCCAGAACCAGTTCCAGTGCCCTACGCCTCCGCCTGCTCCACACTATAGCAGGGAGGATGAACCGATTGTTCCCTCTACCCCACTGTCTAGCAACACTGACACCGGGCCCCGAAGGTCCACCCGTTCCAACCTAGGTAGACCCCCACTTAGGTACAGGGAGACCGTTCTATGAGTAAAAGGGGTCCGCAAATGTGAAGGAGTGGTTGTTTGTTTGCAAAGTTTTGAAAGTTTACAGAAATGATAAGTGAAAATGATCCGAAGTTCACCTGATTTTGTGTGATTTGCAACCGGCTGGAGCCGGCACCGTTGTCCCCGTGGGGACCGTTTAAAAAGTTATTTGCATGGGAACTATCCATGGACAAGCCCGTGAACTTGCAGGGCAACCACAAACGTTAGTGGCTTGTAAATATGTTGGGTACCGTTACCGTTTCCGCAATGCCGCCTCCGGAGAGGCAGGTTGGAGGGAGGGCCCTGAGCAGAGCAGGCTAGGGCCCAGCCACCAAAGGAACCGGTGGCTACCCTCTGGAGGGGAAGGACAGATCCCGCTCGGGTACCGTGTGCTGGACTGTGGGTCAAGGGGTGCTGCCTGGGTTTTAGGGGCAGCATCAGGGCCAGGTTACTTGGGTGGGAGAGAGCGGAAACCGTGACCGTATACCGTTGAAACGTTAAAAGTAAAATGTGCCTCCCGTCTTGGGAAGAATTTATTAAAAATGTTATTATTGTTTGTTTAACCCTGTTACCCCTTTTTCAGAAAAATAAAACCGGTGTAGGACGGCAGCCCGCGGACGGTCTGCGTTTTGCTAAGGGGGAATGTGTCGCCCTGGGCAAGCCAGGGGACACAGGTCACACACCACCACACCCCACATCCCAGGTAGGCACACCTAAGCTGAACCAGAAATCCTTGTTGCCTTCCTCCAGGAGTCTGATGATGCACACCAGGGGGTGGGCCAGGCGGTTGGCTCCGCCCACCAAGGAGCTCACAGGTCTGGAGGCAGGAAGTACCAGGCAGATTAGCTCAGGGCGAGCTTGTGTAAACAAGTTAGAGCCCAGGGAGGGCAAGTGTAAACAGCTAAGTGAAAGTAAAGCAAGGGAAGTGGTAAGGGAGGAAAGCAAGTGAGGTGACAAGAAGGAAGGAAAGCCTGAAGGGTCCAGCTTTGTGTAGGGCCAGAACAGCAAGGTCAGCGACGGCGGTGACTGTCCGGAGGGGGACCGTTTGGAAGTTCCTGGAAGGACCCCGTTGGCTGTGTGCCCGGTGGTCTGGAGCAGTGTTCCGAAAGACAGTCAGCACCAGGGCAGGGGCCTCTCGGACCCCGGCAAGGCTAGGAGTCACCAAATTTGCCGAATCCGTCAGTGAAGGGGACGTAGATTCCCCCAACAACCAAGTCCCGATTGAAGGCAACAGCCCAACCCGTACAACAGAGGCACCGCCACCGCCAGGGCACCAGTCTCTGAGGGCCAGCGCCTGCGGGCAAAGTGTAGTGCTCCTCCGGCCCAGCTTGAAGCCGGGGAGCGGGTTACCGGTGGGGACCCATCGCAACCAACCGTACATACAGGTGCAAGGAAGAGGGACATCACCGTCACCTGCCGGGAAAGCAAAGCAGCCGTCTGTGGGACCGTCCTACCAGCCGTTTGGTTTACCGTACAAACTGTGTCCACGTCTCAGGCTGAGTGAGTACCACAGTGCCGCAAGGCACAGCGCTGCCCCCGCGTCCCTGCGCCCACCAGGCCCTGCACCTCCCAAGCCATCACCGGGCCCCGGGATCACCAACCCCTACCCACGGAGGGGCAGCACAACACCTGGCTGCTCCACATCACCATCCCCGGGATCCCCGTATTAAGCAGCGGTGGTGCTACCAATCACCACAACCGTGGGTGGCGTCACGGACATTATCCCAACACCCCAAACCCCCCTTTCACTCACGGGCGAGGAGTGTCGCTCGAGAAACCCCGGGATCCGGCCCACCGCTCGAGCCACCACTGAGCAGCTGCCGGACCCGAGCAGAAGGGGTGAGCGCGGTGTGCTGACACCCTCCTCCCCGCCCGCGACAACTTGGCGTCACGAACAGGATCTTACCGCTCTGCCGTCCGGTAGAGGTGCGCCTTGTTACCGCCGGAGGTATCCGGCAGAAAAATTTCAGAAGCCGCCATCTTTGGCGCGAAAAGTTCCCGCTCGAGCGTCTTCTCGAGCAGTAGAGGCGCGAAGGCCAGAACCCCGCCCCGAGAGAGGAGGGGCCGGAAAGAGCTAAGGGGGACGGAAACAAGATGTCTGCGCCCGACGGAGCCGCTGGAGGAGCGGTGGTCGCAGCCGCGGCGGCACCCGCGGATGGGAATGGGCCTGCCCAAGCCCCGGTTGTACCGGCGGGAGGTGCCGCGGCCCCCGCGCTCGCTCAGGTCATGCCGTTTTCCTTGCCCTATGCGCCCGGAGCTGCCTGGCTACCGCAGTATGATGGGAAACCGGATGCCCTACAGGCCTTCCGGAAAAAGCTTAACCCGTTGCTAGAGCTGTACCCCCTGACTGATAAGCAACGTGCAGCGATAGTGCTAGGCCAGCTAACCGGTGCGGCGGAGCAGGAAGCGGAGACCTGGGCCGAGGGGGACCGGCTCTCTGTAGCCACCATCTTTGAGAAGCTACAGACTGCCTTCGAGACCCGGACTGAAGCTGAGCTGAGGATGCAGTTTTACCAGTGCCGGCAGCGAGCCGGGGATAGCATTCGGGACTATGCTCTACGTCTGCAGACCGCCCTCCGCACGCTGAAGCGGGTGAACTCTATTAATGAGGCGGATAGCAACAAGATGCTGGTGGAGCAATTTGCGCAGGGGATGAGGTCCCCTGAGGATCGTAAACAACTCCGGCTGTGGGCTCTGGAACACCCTGATGTGGACTTTGCTGTGTTAAAAGAGCGGGCTATCAAAGCACTCCAGCCCCCAGCTGCTGAAGTTCTGGAACCCGTCCGGTGGCCAGTCGAGACGGCTCCTGTTGTGGCGGCCTCAGCCAAACCAACCTCTGTAATGCCTGCAGCCCCAAGCAGCACAGTCGAAGAGTTGGCAGCCCAGGTCCGTCGCATGGACGGAGACCTTGCCAAAATCCTTGCTGCACTGCAACCTTTGACCAGATCTCAGCCTCCAGCGCAGATACAGCTTGCTGACAGTCCCGAGGATGTTCCCTGGATGCAGCGGAGAAGTGCTAACAACCCGCGGAGCAGACCTCCAATTTGCTACAAGTGCCGTAAGCCGGGCCATTACTACCGACAGTGCCCGTTAAACGAGCAACCCCTGGGGCCCCGGGCCAATCCTCAGGAGTAGAACATCGTGGCCCCCCGGACTGGCGAGACCGATATATCGGGGCCCGCCCTATCATCCCCGTGGCTGTGGACGGCATACCAGTGATGGCTCTCTTGGACACTGGATCACAGGTAACTACCATACCGTACACGTTGTACCAGCGGTATTGGGCCGTAGACGATCTGGCGCCCCCAGACAATAGCATAACGTTGATAGCCGCTAATGGACTTCCATTGACCCAGGTGGGGTATAAACAAGTGGCTATGACCGTGGGGCAAGCTGAACTGCAGCACCAGGGTATGATTGTGATCATGAATGAACCCAGTGATCATAACCCGAAGATAGTGCTGGGAACCAATGTGATGGAACACTGCATGGCTGATGTGTTGACCCTATTGCAACAGCTGGCCGCCACAGCGGCGGGGAGCCGGCAGAGGGCTGTGCAGCGTGAAATCCGTGCCCTGATGTACCGCCAGCATGTAAGCTCAACGGGAGGGGAGATTGGTGGAGTGAGAGTGATGGATGTTGCTCCGTTGACTGTGCCCCCTAGGAGTGAGATGATGATCTGGTGTAGGGCAGCAGTAGGGCCTCAGGGGCGTGACTACCCTGCGATGATGGAGCCCATGCCTTCTGAGCACTGGCCCACTGTGATGGCCGCCCGAGGGGTGGTGGATGTGAAGAAAGGGAGAGTGCCTGTGAGAGTGCTGAACTGTGGAGAGGAAGAAGTCAGGCTTCCCCGGTGTGCCACCATTGCCAAGCTGCTCACCCTGGACCCTCACACTATCCATGAAGCCAGTCCATCCACGCTCCCACCTACCACCGGCACTTCCCCACCCCAAGGGGAGACAAAGGAGTGGCATCAACAGCTACATGTAGGCACTGATGATACCCCTACACATCACAGGGCAGGGGTACACAGGGTGGTACAAGAGTACGAACAGGTTTTCAGTAAGCACCCCCTAGACTTTGGGCAGATCAAGGGGGTCCAACACCACATTCCCACAGGTGAACATCCCCCTATCAAAGAGAGGTATAGACCTATTCCACCTGCACATTACCAGTGTGCCAAAGATATGTTGAGGAATATGAAGGAGGCAGGGGTTATTCGGGACAGCTGTAGTCCCTGGGCCGCTCCGTTGGTACTGGTTAAGAAGAAGGATGGTACCATGCGGATGTGTGTGGACTACCGGAAGATCAACCAGATAACCCATAAAGATGCCTATCCATTACCTCGTATTGAAGAGTCTTTGGCTGCACTGAGAACTGCAAACTACTTCTCGACCCTTGACCTCACCAGCGGATACTGGCAAGTGGCCGTGGCCCCAGAGGACCGGGAGAAGACCGCCTTCACCACCCCGATGGGGCTTTGTGAATTCAATAGCATGCCGTTTGGGCTGTGCAATGCCCCCGGGACCTTTCAAAGGTTGATGGAGTGCTGTCTGGGACATTTAAACTTCGAGACCGTCCTGCTGTATTTGGATGATGTGATTGTTTATTCCCAGACGTATGAAGCCCATCTGGAGCACCTGGCCGAGGTGTTCGCATCCCTTGCCAAGTACGGGATGAAGTTGAAGCCCTCAAAATGCCACCTGCTGAAACCCAGGGTGCAGTATCTAGGGCATGTGGTGAGTGCGGATGGTGTCGCCCCCGACCCTGAGAAGATCACTGCCATCCAGAGCTGGCCGAGACCAACTACAGTGAGGGAAGTAAGGCAGTTTCTGGGTCTGGTGGGGTACTATCGGCGCTTTATAAAGGGGTACACGAAGATGGCTGCCCCCATGCAAGATCTCCTCGTGGGACAGACCAAAGGTGGTAGACCCATCGGAGCCCCGCTGTCGTGGGAGGACAAGCATGAGGAGTCCTTTCGCCAGTTGAAGGCGGCCTTGACCGGAGAAGAGGTCCTGGCGTATCCTGACTATGGGCGCCCGTTCATCCTCCACACGGACGCCAGTAACGTGGGGCTAGGAGCGGTCCTATCCCAGGTCCAGGATGGAAAGGAGAAGGTGATTGCCTATGCCAGCCGAAAACTCCGGCCGACTGAACGGAATCCTGAGAACTATAGCTCCTTCAAGCTCGAGCTATTGGCGTTGGTGTGGGCTATCACGGAGCGGTTCCGCCACTACTTGGCGGCGGCAAAGTTCACCGCGTTTACGGACAACAATCCGCTGACTCACCTGAACACGGCCAAGTTGGGCGCGCTGGAGCAGCGGTGGGTAGCCCGGCTAGCCAACTACGATTTCACTATAAAGTACCGAGCTGGTCGTGTCAACATAAATGCTGATGCACCCTCCCGGATGCCCCATTTGTCAGAAGAGGGGTGCGAGGATGACGACCTCGAGGAGATCGAGTTGCCTGCTTTTCACCAGCCGTCTACTGAGAGGGTACAAGTATGTCAGCAAAGGGTGGATCTGGACCCGCGGCCCAGTCAAGAGTGGCAGGACGCCCAGGACCAAGCACCGGCTGTCCGCCTTGTCAAGACTTTGGTGGAACAAGGTGCTATGGGAATAGACCCTGCCGCTCCAGCCGAAGCTCAACGCTTGTGGAAAGAACGGAAACGGCTTTACCTACACCAAGGGAGGCTGTACCGTGAGCTGATCAACCCGAAGACCCATGAGAAAATATGCCAGTTAATCGTTCCTCATGCTGATGTCGCCACTGTCCTACAGGCATACCATGATGGTGCTGGCCACTTCGGGTGGAAGAAGCTGGAGATGCTGTTGAGGGAGCGGTTCTATTGGAGTGGGATGCGTGAGTCGGTGGAAGCCTGGTGCCGAGAGTGCGGTCCTTGTACGCTGAGGAGAAGGGACGAAACTAGCCAGAGGGCACCGTTACATCCCATAGTCACCCATCAGCCGCTGGAGCTGGTCGCCCTAGACCATGTCAAGCTCACCCCTAGCCGAAGTGGGTACACCTACGCATTGACCATGGTAGACCACTACTCAAGATTTATGGTGGTAGTCCCCGTTAAGGACCTGACTGGTCGAACCGCTGCTCGAGCGTTCCAGGCTTATTTTTGCCGACCCCATGGGTACCCCGAGAAGGTGCTGACTGACCAAGGCCCGGCTTTTGAAGCAGAAGTGTTTCACGAATTCTGTCAGTTGTACGGCTGCAAGAAGATCCGGACCACTCCGTACCACGCCCAAACCAACGGCATGTGCGAGAAAATGAACCATTTGGTCCTGGGGCTCCTCAAGACGCTACCGCTGGAAGAGCGGAACATGTGGCCGGAAAAGTTGCCCGACTTGGTCGACATGTACAATAATATCCCGTCCAGCTCGACGAAGTGCACCCCAGCGTACCTGATGAGGGCTCGGCCTGGTCGCCTGCCGGTGGATCTGGAGATGGGGTTGGAGGCCCCGGAAGCACTCCCTTCAACGGCAGAGTGGGAAAGTCGGAGGAGGGCCCAGTACCGGCAAATCCAGGAGTATGTGGAGAAAAATCTCAGTCGAAGTCGAGAACAGCAAGAGCACCGGTTCAATCAGAAGGCGCCCGCAGGTCCTTTCCAGCCAGGAGATGTGGTGCTGAAACGGAAGAGGAGAGGCCACAAGCTGGATGATCAGTGGGAGCCGGTCCCTTACGTCATACAACCCACAGAATGGGGAGATGGGAAGACCTACCAGATCAGTCGTGACCAAGGGGGCACCCTGGCCACAGTTTCCCGGGACCATCTAAAAAAATGTCCCCCAGCGTTGAAGGCAGAGGCTGAAGTACCGGTTCTTCCACCCGTGGAGAAGGCAGCAGAGGTAATCCACACTGTAATGGGTGACTTCCCAGCAAACTGGCCTACACAGAACGGCGCGGTGATACTTCCAGTGATACTGTTCCCACAACCCGTGGATGAAGAAGTAGTGGAAGTGATTAACCGTGAGCCAGAACCAGTTCCAGTGCCCAGGGATGAACCTGTACCCAGCTCCCCTACACCTCCGCCTGCTCCACACTATAGCAGGGAGGAGGAACCGATTGTTCCCTCTACCCCACTGTCTAGCAACACTGACACCGGGCCCCGAAGGTCCACCCGTTCCAACCTAGGTAGACCCCCACTTAGGTACAGGGAGACCGTTCTATGAGTAAAAGGGGTCCGCAAATGTGAAGGAGTGGTTGTTTGTTTGCAAAGTTTTGAAAGTTTACAGAAATGATAAGTGAAAATGATCCGAAGTTCACCTGATTTTGTGTGATTTGCAACCGGCTGGAGCCGGCACCGTTGTCCCCGTGGGGACCGTTTAAAAAGTTATTTGCATGGGAACTATCCATGGACAAGCCCGTGAACTTGCAGGGCAACCACAAACGTTAGTGGCTTGTAAATATGTTGGGTACCGTTACCGTTTCCGCAATGCCGCCTCCGGAGAGGCAGGTTGGAGGGAGGGCCCTGAGCAGAGCAGGCTAGGGCCCAGCCACCAAAGGAACCGGTGGCTACCCTCTGGAGGGGAAGGACAGATCCCGCTCGGGTACCGTGTGCTGGACTGTGGGTCAAGGGGTGCTGCCTGGGTTTTAGGGGCAGCATCAGGGCCAGGTTACTTGGGTGGGAGAGAGCGGAAACCGTGACCGTATACCGTTGAAACGTTAAAAGTAAAATGTGCCTCCCGTCTTGGGAAGAATTTATTAAAAATGTTATTATTGTTTGTTTAACCCTGTTACCCCTTTTTCAGAAAAATAAAACCGGTGTAGGACGGCAGCCCGCGGACGGTCTGCGTTTTGCTAAGGGGGAATGTGTCGCCCTGGGCAAGCCAGGGGACACAGGTCACACACCACCACACCCCACATCCCAGGTAGGCACACCTAAGCTGAACCAGAAATCCTTGTTGCCTTCCTCCAGGAGTCTGATGATGCACACCAGGGGGTGGGCCAGGCGGTTGGCTCCGCCCACCAAGGAGCTCACAGGTCTGGAGGCAGGAAGTACCAGGCAGATTAGCTCAGGGCGAGCTTGTGTAAACAAGTTAGAGCCCAGGGAGGGCAAGTGTAAACAGCTAAGTGAAAGTAAAGCAAGGGAAGTGGTAAGGGAGGAAAGCAAGTGAGGTGACAAGAAGGAAGGAAAGCCTGAAGGGTCCAGCTTTGTGTAGGGCCAGAACAGCAAGGTCAGCGACGGCGGTGACTGTCCGGAGGGGGACCGTTTGGAAGTTCCTGGAAGGACCCCGTTGGCTGTGTGCCCGGTGGTCTGGAGCAGTGTTCCGAAAGACAGTCAGCACCAGGGCAGGGGCCTCTCGGACCCCGGCAAGGCTAGGAGTCGCCAAATTTGCCGAATCCGTCAGTGAAGGGGACGTAGATTCCCCCAACAACCAAGTCCCTATTGAAGGCAACAGCCCAACCCGTACAACAGAGGCACCGCCACCGCCAGGGCACCAGTCTCTGAGGGCCAGCGCCTGCGGGCAAAGTGTAGTGCTCCTCCGGCCCAGCTTGAAGCCGGGGAGCGGGTTACCGGTGGGGACCCATCGCAACCAACCGTACATACAGGTGCAAGGAAGAGGGACATCACCGTCACCTGCCGGGAAAGCAAAGCAGCCGTCTGTGGGACCGTCCTACCAGCCGTTTGGTTTACCGTACAAACTGTGTCCACGTCTCAGGCTGAGTGAGTACCACAGTGCCGCAAGGCACAGCGCTGCCCCCGCGTCCCTGCGCCCACCAGGCCCTGCACCTCCCAAGCCATCACCGGGCCCCGGGATCACCAACCCCTACCCACGGAGGGGCAACACAACACCTGGCTGCTCCACATCACCATCCCCGGGATCCCCGTATTAAGCAGCGGTGGTGCTACCAATCACCACAACCGTGGGTGGCGTCACGGACATTATCCCAACACCCCAAACCCCCCTTTCACTCACGGGCGAGGAGTGTCGCTCGAGAAACCCCGGGATCCGGCCCACCGCTCGAGCCACCACTGAGCAGCTGCCGGACCCGAGCAGAAGGGGTGAGCGCGGTGTGCTGACACCCTCCTCCTCGCCCGCGACACCTCCAGACCTCAGGGGACGCGTGTATCCTCCTCCTCCACCATTAGACTGAGGGCATGGTGTGTTATAATCTGCAGCCCCCAGACCTCAGGGAACGCGTGTATCCTCCTCCTCTAACAATAGACTGAGAGCATTGTATATTATAATCTGCAGCCCCCAGACCTCAGGGGACGCATGCATCCTCCTCCTCCACCTTTAGACTGAGAGCATGGTGTGGTATAATCTGCAGCCCCCAGACCTCAGGGAACGCGTGTATCCTCCTCCTCTAACAATAGACTGAGAGCATTGTATATTATAATCTGCAGTCCCCAGACCTCAGGGAACGCGTGTATCCTCCTCCTCTAACAATAGAGTGAGAGCATGGTGTGTTATAATCTGCAGCCCCCAGACCTCAGGAAACGCATGTATCCTCCTCCTCTAACAATAAACTGAGAGCATGATGTGTTATAATCTGCAGCCCCCAGACCTCAGGGGACGCGTGTATCTTCCTCCTCCACCATTAGACTGAGAGCATTGTATATTATAATCTGCAGCCCCCAGACCTCAGGGGACGCGTGCATCCTCCTCCTCCACCATTAGACTGAGAGCATGGTGTGTTATAATCTGCAGCCCCCAGACCTCAGGGGACTCATGTATCCTCCTCCTCCACAATTAGACTGAGAGCATGGTGTGTTATAATCTGCAGCCCCCAGACCTCACATGTATCCTCCTCCTCCACCATTAGACTGAGGGCATGGTGTGTTATAATCTGCAGCCCCCAGACCTCAGGGGACGCGTGTATCCTCCTCCTCCACCATTCGACTGCGAGCATTGTGTGTTATATTCTGCAGCCCCCAGACCTCAGGGGACGCATGTATCCTCCTTCTCCACCATTAGACTGCGAGCATGGTGTGTTATACTCTGCAGCCCCCAGACCTCAGGGGACTCGTGTATCCTCCTCCTCCACCATTAGACTGAGAGCATGGTGTATTATAATCTGCAGCCCCCAGACCTCAGGGGATGCGTGTATCCTCCTCCTCCACCATTAGACTGAGAGCATGGTGTGTTATAATCTGCACCCCCCAGACCTCAGGGGACGCGTGTATCCTCCACCTCCATCATTACACTGAGAGAATTGTATATTATAATCTGCAGCCCCCAGACCTCAAGGGACCCATGTATCCTCCTCCTCCACCATTAGACTGAGGGCATGGTGTGTTATAATCTGCAGCCCCCAGACCTCAGGGGACGCGTGTATCCTCCTCCTCCAGCTTTAGACTGAGAGCATGGTGTGTTATAATCTGAGCCCCCAGACCTCACATGTATCCTCCTCTTCCACCATTAGACTGAGGGCATGGTGTGTTATAATCTGCAGCCCCCAGACCTCAGGGGACGCGTGTATCCTCCTCCTCCACCATTAGACTGAGAGCATGGTGTGTTATAATCTGCAGCCCCCAGACCTCACGTGTATCCTCCTCCTCCACCATTAGACTGAGATCCTCTGACGGGGAACTTGACACCCCAGAGAAACTGTGAGAAACCCCGATTTCCCTGCAGAATGACTGCTGGAGGAATATGACTGATCCCCGGGGCATTTATGCCATTGCTGGACTATTGTACCCTCTATGATAGTGGAATAATTGCTTATTGGATTGCTCATCCATCTCTCGCTCTGTTGGTTTTGTGATATGGAAGAAGGACCCCGTGACAACTGGTGGCAGCGGTGGGATCAACAGAGCGCAGTCTAATGGAGATCCACCCACAGAGTGAGTACAGAGACTGGATCGCATCCAGGAGAGAGCCAGAGATCTGGGCCTCAGCTGCCAGGGACTGAGGAAAGAGGCGTTAATTGATCTACTGGTGGGTGCGAGCCAGTCCACCTCCTCCCAGATGTCTGACGGACAAGCACTGGGGGTGGGGATCCCTGCCCCAAAAAGCCAGTGGTTAGTGACAGGAAGTCTACCAGTGGCCATCTTTTCTGTCTCTCAGGCGGACCAATTAGTTGGACTAGTAAAAAGCAATCTATAGTAACGCTGTCGTCAACAGAAGCGGAATATGTTGCAGCAGCACATGCGAGTCAAGAAGTTCTATGGTTAAGACAATTGCTGACAGACGTAGGACAACCACAGCTGGAACCAACAAAAATAAATGAGGACAGTCAAGGATGTTTTGTTCTTGCTCAGATGGAAAGAGTTAACCCAAGAACCAAGCAGATTGATGTGAAGCATAATTTCTTGAGGGATCACCAGAAACAAGGAATCCTGAAATTAGAATATTGTCCAACTAAAGATATGACAGCAGATATTTTCACAAAGGCATTGAATGCTGAAAGACATCAGAGACTAATGAAGAAATGAGGCTTAGGCCGGTTTCACACATCCGGCTTTTTGCCGTTTTGCCGGATGCGGCGCTCTCCCGTACAGTTAATACAGTACAGTGACAGCGCAACAAGCGCCGGTCACATGCTGTCATGTGACCGGCGCATGTGACCCGGAAGTTACAGCGCTGTCACTGTACTGTATTAACTGTACGGGAGAGCGCCGCATCCGGCAAAACGGCAAAAAGCCGGATGTGTGAAACCGGCCTTAACTGCATAAGTCCTTACTGTTGAGAAAGGGTGTTGGTATCTACAACAGATGAAGACTTCTTTGTTTGTATGAAGGAGGACTTTGTGCTGATCTAACAGTGGATGGCGATGTTGTTTCCTTACTCACTGTATTGTAAATAGTCTTTTGTTTTTCTTTCTAGTTTCACTTTCTCTCCCTGATGCAATGCTGTGTAATTGTGCATATTTTTACCTTATGCTCTAGAAGTAAAGAACTTGCAATTCCATGTAATCTGCTCTGTGAACTATCTTCTGCAACTGGGAATCTAGAAGCTGTGCTGTGCAACACCTCTCTCTGAGCTGCTCTCCCCTCCCCCTCGGGTTCCTGATCTAGTAAGCAGAGGGTCCACTACAGTAGTGATGGCCACCCCCTATGTCTCTACCCTAGCTCAGCTCCAGTGAGAGGGTGTAAAAACATTAAAATTAATACATCTAGTTATCAAACACTTTATAATAGGACATGCTATATATGTTCACAGTTCTGTTTATGTTGGAGGGCATAGCTTATTGATAACAGTTCTTATAAGGAATAAATATTAAGGTATCTGTATTGAATATATACCATACTGGATCTTTCCAGTATCTTTCCAGTACAGAGGATTACACCATGTAACATGCATCCAGCAGCATTTCCCTATATGGATTGGGACAGCTGCATATATAATGACAAATGGTGGGGGGTGATGGGGGGCTCTCACTCTTGCTCCCGGAGTTGATCTACACATGTCGAAGCTGATCCATCCTTCCAGCCCATTCACCCAAGACGAAGCAAGACATGCCTGCCAGGTTTCTAGCAGGACTCCATTCATGAACCAAGGAAAGATGGATAAAGATTTCTATTGATTAGAATGGACTATTATTGAACTCTTTACGTAAGCTAACTAAGGATACTGTCTTTTTCCTTCCTGCAACTGAATTTGACAACCATTTTATTAGATATAAAATACATTTATTTTTTACACATTTCGAAGTCCATCTTTCATGCGTCTTATCACGTATTTGAAGAAAAATATATCTAAGAGTATATTTTTGACAGAGGGCAACTAACTGTGTGTTTTGGTGGATTGTAGTGGTTTTACCGGTGATGACCTCCTCTGTATCCGAGATGAATACTGCACCTTGGGTGAGGTCCAGTACCCTGTGGTGCCTGAAGTCTCAGGGGCGCCACATATTTCTTTACTGATGGTGAATCTGGTGATGTAATCCTGTAATGATGGTGGTTCTGGTGATGTATTCCTGTAATGATGGTGATTCTGGTGGTGTATTCCTGTAATGATGGTGGTTCTGGTGATGTATTTGTGGCGCCCCTGAGGCTTCCGTCGCCACAGGTCATTGCACCCCATCAGCGGTGTGATGCCCCATTCTGGGAGAGGAAGAGAGTGAACTCCGGTCCCCTGGTAAATCCACACTACACCCATTGCTAGGGACACACAGGACCAGGGAAAGTGGCAGGCAACCCTCCCATGCTGCATGCTGAGAGGGGCTGTAAGACCCATCCCTGCTCCCATAGGGTGGTAGCTTAGCAACTGGGGAGGTGGGAGGAGCCACCAGAGAGCAGATAGAGAAAGGAAGGTCAAGTTAGTTTCAGTTGACCTCAGGGAGTGAGGGAAGCAGCATGTAGTTGGAGGAGAAGAACGAGAGAAAGGAGGGAGGAGGAGGCCTGCTGGAGGCAGGCAAGGAGGAGAAAGAAAAGAAAGAAAGAAAGAAAGAAGGAAAGAAAGCTCCAAGTCAGACAGGAGCAGAGGAACTGAAAGAGACGCTTCCTGGTGAAGACCCTGGGACCCATAGGTCCAGGTGACACCACGTAGGAACAGAAGGAGTCGCAGGGCCGCGGGTAGTCCTGTAAGTACCACGAGCAGTCCTTGTTGGGTACCGAAGCCGAGGGCCTAGAGGCGCTACGAGTAGTTGCAGGCTGCGGTGGCCTGGTCCACATTGACATCGGTGGAGTGATTAAGCTGCGACAGGGGACGGTCCCTAGAGACTGGAGGAGTGCAAAGACAATCTCCAAACAGTAAAAACCGAGGCCCAGGGACGTTGTAAGCTCCCAGGGCCAGAACCCATAGCAGCCGTCCAGAAAAGGGGTAATCAGCCGACAGGTGACCCCCCAGCCTGGAGGCTGTAGTGGAGGCCGAGCCAGGTCCATCTTAACTAAGGCAAGGCTAGTGAAGACAGCAGAGAAGGAGACACTAAGAGAAGGGTACCGGATTTCACACTCTGAATCACCCAGAAGACGGAGGTCCCTGACAGAGGTTCCAGCAGTCCAAGGGTCCTGCAACCCTGACAAGAACTGTGAGTAAAGAACTGGAACTGCACCCTTGAAGTTGCCTCAGTTATTTCATCTGCATAGCCATTCACAAGCACCAACTGTGCCCCGGGCATTGCTCCACCTGTGGGGAGCAGTACTACCATTGCTGCCATAATATCATCCCGGAGGCCTTACACAGCAGCGGCGGCTTATTAGCCGCATACCACAGGTGGCGTCACGAACACAACCATTAACAAGCAAACCACATATTCTACTGACACCCACCAGGGCCACGGAGCCGGGCCCCGCCACCACTGACTACCACCGGACTAGTCCGGCCCGGCACCGGGTGTCCCATAGCCCTGGGGTGGGCGAGTCAACTTTTGGCGTCACGAACAGGATTTCGTGCCCGGTCTAACCGGGTACTGTGCGCCTGGAGAACCGTGTGACAGACTGTGTACTTTACTGAGAAACCGCCGCCATTAGCGCTGCTGAGAGCGGGAAGAAGGGGGGCGTGCAAGAAGAAAGGGCGCGAAGAGAAGCCCCGCCCCCTTGTCCAAGAAAAGAGCGCGAAGCGGTGCCCGCCATGGAAGGCGGAAGAAGAAGAAATGGCGCCTAGAAAAGCTGGCCGGCTGGCAGAACAAGTCAAAATGCCAGACCAGCAGAGAGAGAAAATGCCTCCTGTAAGCGGAGGCCAGGAAGAGCTTACCTGGATCAGGCCTGTGACCGCCGCTGAGCTGAAGGCTGAGGTCGGGAGGATGGCTGACAGGATGAAGGAGCGGGAAGTTACCAGCCTGCTGCTGAGCAACATCAAAAGTCTGCTACTAGAAGAAGCGACGAGCCTGCTGCTGGGAGATCGTGCAGAAGGAGACGCAGAGAGAATGGCGTCCACACGCAGCGATCCAGAGCTGGACTCCGCTGACTGGTGGGGCTGGGAGATGGACCAGTGGTGTGAAAGGCTGCAGGCAGAGGTGATGCAGCAGATCCGGCAAGCGACGCGCGGAGCAGCGACCGCCAGAACACCGGAGATGCTACTGAGGGGTGAGTCATTTAATGCCCCTGCCGGCGCGAGTGCCCCAACCCCCGCTACCATGCCCGCGGTCCCTGGAGAGATGCCCGGCATGGCGACGCCGATCCGGGCCGCAGCCACGCCAGGTGCGGCCCGCCAAGATTTCGCCGCCGGAGCGACGCCCATCCACACCGCAGCAGCGACGCCAAGCCCGGCCAGCTCAGGCCCCAGCAGCGATACCCCGCTCGGACAAGCAAGATCCCGCCGCAGCGGCGACGTTAATCCACGCCGCAGACGCGGCCCGCCAAGCCCAGGCCGCAGCCACGCCAGGTGCGGCCCGTCAAGAATCAGTCACAGCAGCGACTCCAATACAGGCCGCCGCCATGCCAGGTGCGGCCCGCCAAGACCAGCAGACGCAGACTGTGCTGACCGCTGTCTACCTGCTGCCAGGTGGGGAGCCGGAGAAGAATCCCTACATGTAATGAAGTAAAGAAATAAGGAGTTGCTGAACAGTACATAGCCCCTCATTCTTTTTGAAGAAGTCCCTCGTGTTTTGCCCCTTATTCTTTTCGAAGATGACACCCTTTCCTGCTGTACTGCCCCTGATGCTTTTTGAAGACGTCACCCCCCCATGTTATGGGCTACCGGGCCACTGAACTGGAATGTGGGCCCCGGTGGAAGTGTATGTGTCAAGTCTTACCAGGCCACTGGACTTAGTGGCTGGTATGTTGTTGATATGTTTTATGTAACCAGGCCATTGGACTTAATGGCTGGTTGAAGATGTCACTTTTGTTTGATTGAAAGAAACGAACTGCCAGGCTACTGGACTTGTAGTAGCCAAAAATGTAATTAGTTGCACCTGTTGTGCCCCCTACCAGAATTATGGGGGAAGTGCCCAAACTGTGCAATGAACTGAAAGTGCACACTTAGAGTTTTTCTTTATAAGAAGTTTGCAACGTTTACTTTCATGTGCCTCCCATAAAGGGAAGAAATGTTTTATTGTTTTATGTTTTGCATAACAAAAATTTTGCAGTTTCTCCACATGTTTTTGTTGTTTTTCAGCCCGAGGACGTGCTGGGATTTGCTGTGGGGGAGTGTGGCGCCCCTGAGGCTTCCGTCGCCACAGGTCATTGCACCCCATCAGCGGTGTGATGCCCCATTCTGGGAGAGGAAGAGAGTGAACTCCGGTCCCCTGGTAAATCCACACTACACCCATTGCTAGGGACACACAGGACCAGGGAAAGTGGCAGGCAACCCTCCCATGCTGCATGCTGAGAGGGGCTGTAAGAGCCATCCCTGCTCCCATAGGGTGGTAGCTTAGCAACTGGGGAGGTGGGAGGAGCCACCAGAGAGCAGATAGAGAAAGGAAGGTCAAGTTAGTTTCAGTTGACCTCAGGGAGTGAGAGAAGCAGCATGTAGTTGGAGGAGAAGAACGAGAGAAAGGAGGGAGGAGGAGGCCTGCTGGAGGCAGGCAAGGAGGAGAAAGAAAAGAAAGAAAGAAAGAAAGAAGGAAAGAAAGCTCCAAGTCAGACAGGAGCAGAGGAACTGAAAGAGACGCTTCCTGGTGAAGACCCTGGGACCCATAGGTCCAGGTGACACCACGTAGGAACAGAAGGAGTCGCAGGGCCGCGGGTAGTCCTGTAAGTACCACGAGCAGTCCTTGTTGGGTACCGAAGCCGAGGGCCTAGAGGCGCTACGAGTAGTTGCAGGCTGCGGTGGCCTGGTCCACATTGACATCGGTGGAGTGATTAAGCTGCGACAGGGGACGGTCCCTAGAGACTGGAGGAGTGCAAAGACAATCTCCAAACAGTAAAAACCGAGGCCCAGGGACGTTGTAAGCTCCCAGGGCCAGAACCCATAGCAGCCGTCCAGAAAAGGGGTAATCAGCCGACAGGTGACCCCCCAGCCTGGAGGCTGTAGTGGAGGCCGAGCCAGGTCCATCTTAACTAAGGCAAGGCTAGTGAAGACAGCAGAGAAGGAGACACTAAGAGAAGGGTACCGGATTTCACACTCTGAATCACCCAGAAGACGGAGGTCCCTGACAGAGGTTCCAGCAGTCCAAGGGTCCTGCAACCCTGACAAGAACTGTGAGTAAAGAACTGGAACTGCACCCTTGAAGTTGCCTCAGTTATTTCATCTGCATAGCCATTCACAAGCACCAACTGTGCCCCGGGCATTGCTCCACCTGTGGGGAGCAGTACTACCATTGCTGCCATAATATCATCCCGGAGGCCTTACACAGCAGCGGCGGCTTATTAGCCGCATACCACAGGTGGCGTCACGAACACAACCATTAACAAGCAAGCCACATATTCTACTGACACCCACCAGGGCCACGGAGCCGGGCCCCGCCACCACTGACTACCACTGGACTAGTCCGGCCCGGCACCGGGTGTCCCATAGCCCTGGGGTGGGCGAGTCATATTCCTGTAATGATGGTGATTCTGGTGATGTATTCCTGTAATGATGGTGGTTCTGGTGATGTATTCCTTTACTGATGGTGGTACTGGTGATGTATTCCTGTAGTGATTGTGGTTCTGGTGATGTATTCCTGTAATGATGGTGATTCTGGTGATGTATTCCTGTAATAATGGTGGTTCTGGTGATGTATTCCTGTAATGATGGTGGTTCTGGTGATGTATTCCTGTAATGATGGTGGTTCTGGTGATGTATTCCTGTAATGATGGTGGTTCTGGTGATGTATTCCTGTAATGATGGTGGATCTGGTGATGTATTCCTGTAATGATGGTGGTTCTGGTGATGTATTCCTGTAATCATGGTGGTTCTGGTGATGTATTCCTGTAATCATGGTGGTTCTGGTGATGTATTCCTGTAATCATGGTGGTTCTGGTGATGTAATCCTGTAATGATGGTGGATCTGGTGATGTATTCCTGTAGTGATAGTGTTTCTGGTGATGTATTCCTGTAATGATGGTGGTTCTGGTGATGTATTCCTTTACTGATAGTGGTTCTGGTGATGTATTCCTGTAATGATGGTGATTCTGGTGATGTATTCCTTTACTGATAGTGGTACTGGTGATGTATTCCTGTAATCATGGTGGATCTGGTGATGTGTTAATGATTGTTCTTGGTTCTGATTATATATTCCTGTAATAGTATTGGTCCTGATCCTGCACACATGTAGCAATCCATAACTTCTAGATAAAGTGATACATAGCTATGTCGTAAAGTATTGTGCCACTTGATAAGTTAAGGATTGATATTCCAGTATTTATGTAAATTGATTACAAAATTAAGCACAATGAATGCAAAACACTAATAGTGTGTAATATACCCACTGTCAGGATTCGTCTCTGCTTACCAGTTACCACGGTCATCACATGAACACTTGTGTGAATTTCATACTTACGGTTATGTGCTTTTAGCCATAGTATGTCCGGTTCACAGCCATGCGGAAGATTGGAGTGGTATAAAAAATATCCGCACTCTAATACTGATGAAGTTTTAGCTTCTTCATAATCCTTATGTGAAGCACAAGGCCCCAAATCTTAATTTCTGCAGCATCTGTGGGGCCCAATTAATGATGGGTTATTTTGGGTAAAATAATTGTTGGGCATATGTTAGTCTCGGCCACCATGTAGTTTGCAAAATCCTCAGAGAAAAATACTTTGTAATAGTGAATTGTGTGCGGCCTCCAGTATCAAACTAGATTCCTAATGACGCCACAAAATATAGAATTTGAGGCTTTGGTTTTCAGGGGGTGGTCTCCACAGGAGGTCTCTAATAGAGATGGGCGAACAGTGAAAGATTCAGGTTCTGAGTATTCATGACAAATAACTTCTATTATTTGTGTATTTATCAAACATAAATAATTATTAATGAACCCAATACAAGTCAGTGGAAAACGCAAAGCATTTTCAGGGGAACCTTGGAAGTCTGCGGGAGGCTGTAAAAATGCTGCAATGGATGGAAAAGTGCTGAGACTGAATGGGAACACCATGGGGAAGACGCTGGATGCATTTCTGACCACAGCCAGTCTCTGGGAATAATGCTGTCAGAGGATTATGTGGATTAAATGCATGAAAATAACACATAAGGCAATCCCAGCATGTCTAGTGGCTGAGATTCAGGAGCCAAACACGCTGGGAGGGGACACAAAACTCACAAGATGAGAAGCAGAATACTTGTCAAGTAATGGATACCTCTAATACCGTAATATTTGTGTGAGTAACGAATAGTGACGAGTATATTCGCTCATCCTTAGTCACTGACTGTCGGCGCTGCCTGTGTGTGTGTGATCTGATGTGTGATTGTGTGCGCAATCTGATGTGTGTGTATGTATATGAGTGTTGTGTGTGTGATCTGATGTGTGATTGTGTGCACGATCTGATGTGTGTGAGTGTGTGTCAGCCAGAAGCAGGGGAGGATGGTGGGCAGCATAAATGTATGTATATGTATGTTACCCGCTCGCATCGGGGCTTGGGGCACTCATTACCGTGCCGGCTCTTTTCTGCTCGGAGGATGAACCGAATACTGAGGATGAAGGTGATGAGAGGTCAGCGAATACTGAGGATGGAGGCGAAGGGCGGTCACTAAATACTGAGGATGAAGGTGATGGGAGGTCAGAAAATATTGAGGATGGAGGCGAAGGGCGGTCACCAAATACTGAGGATGAAGGTGATGGGAGGTCAGCAAATACTGAGAATGGAGGCAAAGGGTGGTAATCAAATACTGAGGATGGAGGAGAGGGGCGGTCACTGAATACTGAGGACAAAGGAGACAGGCATTCATCAAATACTGAGGAAGGAGATGGGCAGTCCCGGAATACTGAGAAGAGAGGCAATGCGTGGTCACTGAGTACTGAGGCAGAGACAAAGGGCATTCACCGGATACTAAGGACGGAGGAGATGGATACAGTCGATCACCAAATACTGAGAATAGAGGCTACAGGCAGTCACTGAATATTGGGGACGGAGGCGTAGGGCATTCATCGGATACCAAGGATGGAGGAGATAGTCGGTTACCGAGTACTGAGTATGGAGGAGACGAGCACTTAATGAATTCTGAGGTTGGAGAAGACGGGCGATGACTGAATACTGAGGATGGAGGAGACGGGCGGTGACTGAATACTGAGGACGGAGGAGACGGGCGGTCACTGAAAACTGAAGATGGAGGAGATGGGCGATCACTGAATACTGAGGACGGAGGAGATGGGTGATCACTGAATACTGAGGATGGAGGAGACGGCGGTCACTGAATACTGAGGATGGAGGAGACGGGCAGTCACTGAATACTGAGGATGGAAGAGACGGGCGGTCACTGAATACTGAAGATGGAGGAGAAAGGCGGTCACTGAATACTTAGGATGGAGGAGACAGGCAATCACTGAATACTGAGGATGGAGGAGACGGGCGGTAACTGAATACTGCGGACGGAGGAGACGAGCGGTAACTGAATACTGAGAATTGAGGAGACAGGCGGTCACTGAATACTAAGGACGGAGGAGACAGGCGGTCACTGAATACTGAGGATGGAGGAGACGGGCGGTCACTGTGTGACGCCCTGGACTAGCCAGGTAGTCACAGACAGGCCCTTGCACAAACACCCGTCCCCTAAAAAGGTAACAGCAGCCAACCTAAAAAACCCTGAGTCACCGCTTTCAAGTCTTGACATTCACACCAGGGGGCGAAGCCAGGCGGGTTGGCCACGCTCGCTGAGGAGTTTGGAGAGCCTAAGGCATGAAAACAGGAGGAGTTCTGTGGAGAGACCCGTTAGGAGGGAGAGGAAAGTGGAGTAGTCGAGTAGTGAGAGGAGTAAAGAGCAGAAAACGTCTGTCAGGGATCTGGGTCGTAGCCCGGATACCCTGTGGCCAGGAGGCAGACGGTGGTTGCCGCCTGCAGGAGCCGGAAAGATGGCTGGTGGAACCGCAAGGGACCGGGACAGGGTAGTGGCCCGCCGGTAACGAACCGGGGAACCAGCTGGAAACTGGAGCACCAGGAGGGGTACTCAGACCCAGAACGAGGTCCAAAAGCCACAGGACCACGTCAAATTCACTGATTGAGGTCTGGACCTTAGGTTCTTTTCTGTCCCAAGATCTGAAAGATGGCAACAGCCCACCGAGAGGGATAGAAAGCCACCGCACAGGGAGAGAGATCCCACAGGCCAGCGCCTGCTGGCAAACGGGTTCCCCGACATACACAAAGCCGGGGAGTGGGCTACCGTCGCTGAAGCGTAGGCAGTCAACATCTACAACAAGAGGAGCAGGAGAAAGGCAGGAACCACCAACCGGGTGGGGGACCAGATGCAGCCGGCTGCGGGCACCGACCACCATCCTTTTTGGTTTACCAGAGACTCCGGTGTATCTGTCATAGTGAGTACAACAGTGCCCTCGGGCCGCGCACCGCGCCAACACGCCCGCAACTCCCAACCAATGGTCCCTGGGACCATCACCACCTGCCCACGGAGGGGTCAACACCAGGCTGCATAACACCATCCCCGGGAGTCTAGTTAAAGGCAGCGGTGGTATCCACACTCACCACAACCCGTGGGTGGCGTCACAAACTTAAATCCCTAAAACACCACGGCCCCGGCCGTGAACCTCCCACCGAAGACCACCCCCCTTCACGCAGCGCCAGCTTCCCGTCAGAGCGACATGACCCCCGGGTCCGGAGGCACTCGAGCCACCCACCAAAACGAGCCCGGATCCGAGCAGCTCGGCAGGCAGCCGAGTGCGGGGCGGTACACATCGACTCTTCTGGCGTCACAAACAGGATTGAACCCATCCACTTACTGGTGGAAGTGCGCCTTGAAGTACAAGTCAGCGGTGACCCGTTGAAAAATTTCGGAATCCGCCATCTTGTCACTATCCCTTGACGCGAAGTTTCCCGCCAGACCTGTCTTCCCCGCAAAAAGAGCGCGAGTGGAAGCCCCGCCCCCTGGGAACAGAGCGGTGCCAAAAAGAGAGCGGCTGAAAAGCGAAGCTGAGCAGAAGGAGCGCCGAGTGCCACGAAAAGAACAAGTGGGGCGGGTGAAGACCCTGCTCCATGTGACCGAGTGGATAAAGGGCAGGGACTCCAGGATTCTGCCACCCGTTTGGTTCCTGGACCCCAAGGCAACAACATGCCCGTCCCGTCCGGCAAGCCTGAGATCCCGGAGCCTGCGCCTGGAACAGCGGCGTGGGTGGAAGCCTAGACCTCGCTGATATGCTGCCGGCTGCAGGCCCAGGTGCGCTTCTGTGACGCCATGGACTAGTCAGGTCGTCCCAGGTAGTCACACACAACACCACACCCCCTCCCGATTATGTGACATCAGTCAAACTTAAAAACCTTGTCACCACCCTCCAGGTTTGATGTCCACACCAGGGGGGGCGGAGCCAGGCAGTTGGCTCCACCCACCGAGGAGTTCACAGGCCTGGAGGTGGGAAAAACACAAGTTCAGAGCAGATTAGTCTTGACAGTGAAGGAGAGAGGTAGAGTTCAAGGGCAGACCTGAACCCAGGCCTGCCACAGACTGCTCAGGTGTCTGGTCGGAGCCCAGTCACCTTTGGCAAGGAGGCAGACGGTGGTGGCCGCCTGCAGGAGCTGGGATTACAGCCGGTGGAACCCTAGTGACCGGGGTCGGGCGGTGGCCCGCCGGTACCGAACCGGGGAACCGATTGGAAACCGGAGCACCAGGAGGGGTACTCAGACCCAGACGAAGCCCCGAACCGACAGGGCCGAGTCAAATCAACCGATTGCGGACTGGACTTAAGGACCTATCCCACACAAGTCCCGTTAGAAGACAACAGCCCAACCATACAGGGTAGAAGCCACCGCCAAGGCATAGAGACCCAAAGGGCCGGCGTCTGCGGGCAAACGGGCTCCTACGGCATATACAAGTTGGGGAGCGGACTACCGGTGCAGGAGAAAGGCGGAAACCACCAACCTATTCTCAGAGAAGCTGCAGCCGGCTGCGGGCCCCGTTAATCACTGTTTGGTTTACCAGAGACTCCAGTGTATTGTGTCAGAGTGAGTACACCAGTGCCTTCGGGCCGCGCCGCACCGCACCAGCGCCCAACACCCATCACCCGCTCCCCCGCCTCAGCACCTCCCTTGGGCCCCCGGGACCATCGCTCACCTACCCACGGAGGGGACAACACCAAAGCTGCGCAACAGCATCCCCCGGGAGGCCTAGTTAACCGCAGCGGTGGTGTCCATCTATTCACCACAACCCGTGGGTGGCGTCACGAACTTACACCCCAAACCAAACCACCGCGGCCCCCGGCCGTGGAACTCCCCGTCAAATCCCTGCGTGTAGCGCCAACTCCCTTGCAGAGCGACGTGACCCCCGGGTCCGTGAGAGGCTTGAGCCACCACCCGCAGTATGAGCACGGATCCGAGCAGCTCGGCGGTCGCAGCCGAGCCCGCGGGGCGGTACACTTCCTCATGGAGCGGTGGGCGGCTGAGATGGAGTAGATTGCTGCGGCCGTGCGGGTACATGAAGTTGAGGCAGTTTTTGAAGCACGGGAGAGCAACCCACGCCCCTATGTCTCTCAGGGATCGGCCTCTGCGGCTGAGGGACCCGGTCTGCCCCTGTCTTCCATATTGCCTTCCTCACTGCCCGCATCGGCTGCCGCTGCTTCTCCGCTCGGCCCGCTGTCCCCGACACCGGCAGCGGAGCCCGTTCAAGATGCCTGCGAGGACCCACCTGAAGGAGCAGCCCGCGGACGGCCAGTCACCAGGCCAAGGCCCATCCCGTTGCCCTGGAAGGTGCCCGTTCCCGGAGTGGACCCGCCAGTCCCGGAGGTGACCGCGCCCAAGGAGATCCAGGCCCCAGCAGTGCGTCCGGCCAAGATGAAGGCGGCGGTGGCCCGGAAGCCAGGTAAAGCTGGCCGCTCCCAAAAAATAGGCCTCGGCGGAGGCAGCGCAGGGTTGTTGCTGCAAGGCAGCACAGCAGGCCGTGACACAGCGGAGTTCCCCAGTGTTGAAGGTGCTGGTTGTGGCCAGCACAGGGGATCACCGGCTGGGCCCAACCCCCGCGCAGAGGGAGCAAGCCCCGTACTGGGAGCGGCAGTCAAACCAGCTGGGCAGGGAGATAGCAACCCGGGAGAAACAAATGGCCGAGGTGCTGGCCCGTACCATCCAGGAAAAGGAAAACTTGAGTAGCACCACTTATCGGTGCGGGGCCCGACCCACGAAGGTCAAGTCCGCCGGTTTTACCCCCTACATGGATGGGGGTTCATCTTTGAACCGGGCCTGGAGGCTGAAATATTTGTTTCCCGTCGGGACGTCAACTCCCACCTCCCGATGGGCCATCCGGATCGTGATCTGGTGCCCGGCGACGTGGTCACCTACACCCGGCATTGCGGGGAGAGGGGCTGGTTCACCCTCAGTGTAAAGAGGAGGGTGAGTTGCAGTGTCCGGAGGGACACCCAGACCCCTCCCCCGCCATACAGTCCTGATACCATGCTGGAGGAGGAGTACGAGGAGGAGCAGCAGGAGTAAAATGGTAGCGGATCCTGGCTACCCCATTTGTTATTGGCTCCGTTGGGACCCTGTTGAACCCTGTTTGTCCTGTTAACCCATGCACAAGGCCAAGAACTTGCAGGCCACCCAATAACTTTTGGGTTTGTAAATAAGTCCCGGACCAACCTTTCGGTCCCACGGCCTCCGGAGAGGCAGACTGGAGGAAGGGCCTGCGGGAATGTGATGGCCGAGGCAGGCCCTGTCACCACTGCAACCGGTGACGACCCTCCGGGTCAGGGATCCCCTGGACATGGGGCCTCTGAGAGACTGCCGGGTAAGGAACTTTTTACCCGGCCCCTATGGGCAATACCTGGACCCGTTCCTGTTCCTGGACTGGGGAAAAGGGGTGCGCACCATTGCTTAGCGGTGGCACCAAGGTCTAGGTTTGTTTGGGTGGGCAACTGGAAGGACCCGGTCCCGTTTCCCGTTATTAAAAATGTTTTTTTATATATGTGCAACGTTTAAGGATGTGCCTCCCGTAAGGGATGATTTCAAAAATTTGCTTAAAATGTAAAAAGTTTAGTATACTTGTACCTGCTTTTCCCGTTTATCTTTTACAGCAAACAAAAATAAACCGGTGGTGGTCGGGCAGCTCGCGGACGGTCTGCATTAAACTAAGGGGGAATGTGACGCCCTGGACTAGCCAGGTAGTCACAGACAGGCCTTTGCACAAACACCCGTCCCCTAAAAAGGTAACAGCAGCCAACCTAAAAAACCCTGAGTCACCCCTCTCAGGTCTTGACGTTCACACCAGGGGGCGGAGCCATGCGGTTGACCACGCCCGCTGAGGAGTTCGGAGAGCCTGAGGCGGGAAAACAGGAGGAGTTCTGTGGAGAGACCTGTTAGGAGGGAGAGGAGAGTGGAGTAGTCGAGTAGTGAGAGGAGTAAAGAGCAGAAAACGTCTGTCAGGGATCTGGGTCGTAGTCCGGATACCATGTGGCCAGGAGGCAGATGGTGGTTGCCGCCTGCAGGAGCCGGGAAGACGACTGGTGGAACCGTAAGGGACCGGGACCGGTTTGTGGCTCGCCGGTACCGAACCGGGGAACCAACTGGAAACCGAGCACCAGGAGGGGTTCTCAGACCCAGAACGAGGTCCAGAAGCCACTGGACCACGTCGAATTCCCTGATTGAGATCTGGACCTTAGGTCCTTTCTCGTCCCAAGACCTGAAAGATGGCAACAGCCCACTGAGGGGGATAGAAAGCCACCGCACAGGCAGAGAGATCCCACGGGCCAGCGCCTGCGGGCAAACGGGTTCCCCGACACACACAAAGCCGGGGAGCGGACTACCGTCGCTGAAGCGTAGGCAGTCAACATCTACAACAAGAGGTGCAGTAGAAAGGCGGGAGCCACCAACCGGGTGGGGGACCAGACGCAGCCGGCTGCGGGCATAGACCACCATCCTTTTTGGTTTACCAGAAACTCCGGTGTATCTGTCATAGTGAGTACAACAGTGCCCTCGGGCCACGCACCACGCCAACACGCCCGCACCTCCCAATCAACGGGCCCCGGGACCATCACTCCCTGCCCACGGAGGGGTCAACACCAGGCTGCTTAACACCGTCCCCGGGACCTTAGTTAACGGCAGCGGTGGTGTCCACACTCACCACAACCCATGGGTGGCGTCACGAACTTAAATCCCTAAAACACCACGGCCCCGGCCGTGAACCCCCACCGAAGACCAACCCACTACACGTAGCTGAAGGAAAGAAAAATTCTTCAGCTCACCTGTTGCCCGGACTGCTGGACCTTGCGGGTGCTAGGATCCGTCAGTGAGTTTGTCTTGTTCTATCTGCATACATGGTGATGTCCACCTGTTTTCTCATGCAATTACAACCTCCCACCCCTCCCCTCCGCCCATTTCGGGGGCTAGTCTATTTTAGTAACGTTCTGTTATACATGGAATACTTATGATTAAGGACTCTAGTTGTTTTTATGGTGTAGTCCGAAACGCGTAAAGTTTCCATGTAGAGATTCATACTCGGCCTGCACGATGTTTTTAATATTTCCAATAAAGACTTTGGAGATTTTATCCTAAAAGGAAAATCAGTGCCGGATCATTTTTCCTATTTCCTTCATCCCCTACACGTAGCGCCAGCTTCCCTTCAGAGCGACGTGACCCCCGGGTCCGGTGGCGCTCAAGCCACCCACCAAACCGAACCCGGATCCGAGCAGCTCGGCAGGCAGCCGAGCGCGGGGCGGTACAACTGAATACTGAGGACGGAGGAGACAGGCGGTCACTTAATACTGAGAACGGAGGAGACGGGCGGTCACTGAATACTGAGGACAGAGGAGACGGCGGTCACTGAATACTGAGGACGGAGGAGACGGGCGATCACTGAATACTGAGGACGGAGGAGACGGGCGATCACTGAATACTGAGGACGGAGGAGACGGGCGGTCACTGAATACTGAGGACGAAGGAGACGGGCGGTCACTGAATACTTAGGATGGAGGAGACGGGCGGTCACTGAATACTGAGGATGGAGGAGACCAGCGGTCACTGAATACTGAGTATGGAGGAGACGGGCGGTCACTGAATACTGAGGACAAAGGAGACAGCGTTCACTGAATACTGAGGACGGAGGAGACGGGCGATCACTGAATACTGAGGACGGAGGAGACGGGCGATCACTGAATACTGAGGATGGAGGAGACGGGCAGTCACTGAATACTGAGGACGGAGGAGACGGGCGGTCACTGAATACTTAGGATGGAGGAGACGGGCGGTCACTGAATACTGAGGACGGAGGAGACGAGCGGTAACTGAATACTGAAGATGGAGGAAACGGTGGTCACTGAATACTGAGGACGGAGGAGACGGGCGGTCACTGAATACTGAGGACGGAGGAGACAGGCGGTCACTGAATACTGAGGACGGAGGAGACGGGCGATCACTGAATACTGAGGACGGAGGAGATGGGCGATCACTGAATACTGAGGACAGAGGAGACAGGCGGTCACTGAATACTGAGGACGGAGGAGACGGGCGAATACTGAGCACGGAGGAGACGGGCGATCACTGAATACTGAGGACGGAGGAGACGGGCGATCACTGAATACTGAGGACAGAGGAGACAGGCGGTCACTGAATATTGAGGACGGAGGAGACAGGCGGTCATTGAATACTGAGGATGGAGGAGACGGGTGATCACTGAATACTGAGGACGGAGGAGACGGGCGGTCACTGAATACTGAGGACGGAGGAGACGGGCGGTCACTGAATACTGAGGATGGAGGAGACGGGCGGTCAATGAATACTGAGGACAGAGGAGACGGGCGGTCACTGAATACTGAGGACGGAGGAGACGGGCGGACACTGAATACTGAGGATGGAGGAGACGGGCGATCACTGAATACTGAGGATGGAGGTGACGGGCGGTCACTGAATACTGAGAACGGAGGAGACGGCGGTCACTGAATACTGAGGACGGAGGAAACGGGTGGTCACTAAATACTAAGGACAGAGGAGACGGGCGGTCACTGAATACTGAGGATGTAGGTAAAATTTGGTGACATAAACATTGCTGGAATTTCCATTTCTCTGTATTCGCTTTGTGCATTATCACTTCTGTTTTTTAATCGTTGATACATTGTTGTCTGTGACTTTTGCATAATGCGGCTGAATAATGTAAAGATGGAACAGGAACTGCTTTCACCTGGGTTTTTGCTCTGATAATTACCAGAATTGTAGCATAAATAGTTTTTCACGTTTATTTGCATTTCAAATAACAGTAAAAGTTATTGAAACAAGAGAAACTTTTCTCATGTGAGCGTCTGTCGGGGAGGGGGGGGGGGGACAATTTCCTCCCAGTCAGCTGTGATAAGTTACAGCTTTTACGTGTATTTCCCGCGTTGGTTTTCAGTATTTCGTGAGTGTTGCGTGGATGAGGAAAAATTCAAATTCACCGTATGAGCGATTTATTCTCCCCCGGAAATTCGATTCTCTGCGGAATTATCCTTAATGATGGTTTATAGACACCAGACCATAGTAAACATGGTATAAGTAAAAAATGTGAAAAATAAAAAAGATGTTACACGCACCTCCCGCTGACCTCCCCGCTCACCTTCCGCTCACCTCCCCGCTGACCTTCCCGCTGACCTCTCCACTCACCTCCCCGCTAACCTCCCTGCTGACCTCCACACTCACCTCCCCGCTCACCTTCTCGCTGACCTCTCCGCTCACCTTTCCTCTGACCTCCCCACTGACCTCCCTGCTGACCTCCCCGCTGACCTCTCTGCTCACCTCCCCGTTGACCTCCCCACTGACCCCTCCACTCACCTTCCCGATCTCCTCCCAACTAACCTCCCCGCTTACCTCCCCACTCACCTCCCCGCTGACCTCCCTGCTGACCTCTCCGCTCACCTCCCCGCTCACCTCCCCACTGACCTCCCTGCTGACCTCCCCGCTGACCTCCCTGCTCACCTCCCCATTGACCTCCCTGCTCACCTCCCCGCTGACCTCCCCGCTCATCTTCCCGCTGACCTCCCCGCTCATCTTCCCGCTGACCTCTCTGCTCACCTTCCCGATCTCTTCCCTGCTGACCTCCCCGCTCACCTCCCCACTGACCTCCCTGCTGACCTTCCCGCTGACCTCCCTGCTCACCTCCCCATTGACCTCCCTGCTCACCTCCCCGCTGACCTCCCCGCTCATCTTCCCGCTGACCTCTCTGCTCACCTTCCCGATCTCTTCCCTGCTGACCTCCCCGCTCACCTCCCCGCTGACTTCCCAGCTGACCTCCCCGCTCACCTCCCCGCTGACTTCCCAGCTGACTTCCCAGCTGACCTCCCCGCTCACCTCCCCACTCACCTCCCCGCTGACTTCCTCTCTGACCTCCCCGCTCACCTCCCCACTCACCTCCCCGCTGACTTCCTCTCTGACCTCCCCGCTGACCTCCTCGCTCACCTCCTCCCTGACCTCCCTGCTCACCTCCCCGCTGATCTCCTCGCTGACCTTGTCGCTGACCTCCCCACTCACCTCCTCCCTGACCTCCCCGCTGATCTCCTCGCTCACCTCCCTGCTCACCTCCCCGCTGACCTCCTCGCTGACCTCCCCGCTCACCTTCCTGCTCACCTCCCCGCTGATCTCCTCGCTGACCTCCTCGCTGACCTCCCCGCTCACCTCCCTGATCACCTCCTTGCTGACCTCTTTGCTCACCTCCCCACTCTCCTCCCAGCTCCTCACTGCCGCATGTCCGTCCTGCTCACATCTCCTATTCCTGCTTCTGGGGTAGCATTTTTGGTCCTCTTGAACTGTGCTGTACTTCCAGGTGTCATGGCACTGGGGTTGTTTCTACGTAGGTGCACGGAAGGCCAAAGGTGTCATGATGTCATCACATGTGACCCGTGACCCTTACACACACCTTCACAGAACCCCCCCCCCCCTTGGTGCCATCACATTCAAAATTATAAGAAAACCGACGCTTCCATCACGAGTGTCGGACGATCAGTAGATGCAGCGAGGATCAAACAGTAACAGTGGGGTGAATCTAATGAGTTTTTTAATTTTTTTTTTAACCTTTTGATGGCTGATTATAAAACTGGAGGCCTCTTGCCGCCATCTTGCTGAATCCGTGAGAAAACTAAAAGTAGGCGTTTTGGCAAATGCTGATGGTTATAAAATTCACTTTTGATCAAATTTTCTTGTGACTAAAGCTGAAGTAAATCTACTTTGAAAAGATGGCCGAGGACTACTGTATATGACTCAGATGAGTAGTCCAAGAGGCCGGACCCGGCAGCTTCTCACTCCCAGACTTCATAGATGGACAGGGCTGAGGGAAAGGCTTCATGAAGCGACATCAACTACTTATCTGAGACATACAGTGGGTACGGGAAATATTCACACCCCTTGCCTTTTTCCCTCTTTGTTTCATTGCAGCCATTTGGTACATTTTTTCCTCATTAATGTACTCTCTGCCCCATCCCCCACCTTCCCATCCCCCATCCCCCATCCCCCATCTTCCCATCCCCCATCTTCACAGAAAAAAACAAATGTAGACATTTTTGCAAATTTATTAAACAAGAAAACCTGAAATATCACATGGTCATAAGTATTCAGCCCCTTTGCTCAGTATATCACATGGTCATAAGTATTCAGCCCCTTTGCTCAGTATATCACATGGTCATAAGTATTTAGCCCCTTTGCTCAGTATATCACATGGTCATAAGTATTTAGCCCCTTTGCTCAGTATATCACATGGTCATAAGTATTCAGCCCCTTTGCTCAGTATATCACATGGTCATAAGTATTTAGCCCCTTTGCTCAGTATATCACATGGTCATAAGTATTTAGCCCCTTTGCTCAGTATATCACATGGTCATAAGTATTCAGCCCCTTTGCTCAGTATATGACATGGTCATAAGTATTTAGCCCCTTTGCTCAGTATATCACATGGTCATAAGTATTCAGCCCCTTTGCTCAGTATATCACATGGTCATAAGTATTTAGCCCCTTTGCTCAGTATATCACATGGTCATAAGTATTCAGCCCCTTTGCTCAATATATCACATGGTCATAAGTATTCAGCCCCTTTGCTCAGTATATCACATGGTCATAAGTATTTAGCCCCTTTGCTCAGTATATAACATGGCCATAAGTATTCAGTCAGTTTGCTCAGTATATCACATGGCCATAAGTATTCAGTCAGTTTGCTCAGTATATCACATGGGTATAAGTATTCAGCACCCTTTGCTCAGTATTGAGTAGAAGCCACCTCCCTTTTGAGCTGGTGCAGCCATGAGTCTCCTTGGGATCCTGGATTTGGGGATCCTCGGCCATTCTTCTTGCAGATCCTCTCCAGTCCCGTCAGGTTGGATGGTGAACTTTGGTGGACGCCATTTTTAGGTCTCTCCAGAGATGCTCAATTGGGTTTAGGTCAGGGCTCTCTCCGGGCTGGTCAGGAATGGTCACAGAGTTGTTCTGAAGCCACTCCTTTGTTATTTAGCTGTGTACTTAGGGTCATTGTCTTGTTGGTAGGTGAACCTTCGGCCAAGTCTGAAGTCCAGAGCATCTGGAGGAGGTTTTCTTCCAGGATATCTCTGTACTTGGCCACATTCATCTTATCTTCAAGTGCAGCCAGTCGTCCTGTCCCTGCCCCCATAGCATGATGCTGCCACCACCATGTCTCACTGTAGGGATTGTATTGGGCAGGTGATGAGCAGTGCCTGGTTTTCTCCACACATACCGTTTAGAATTATCCCCAAAATGTTTTATCTTGGTCTCATCAGAGCAGAGAATCTTTCTCATAGTCTGGGATCCTTCATGTGTTTTTTTTGCAAACTCTATGCGGCTTTCATATGTCTTGCACTGAGGAGAGGCTTCCGTCGGGCCACTCTGCCATAAAGGCCTGACTGGTGGAGGCTGCAGTGATAGGTGACTTTGTGGAGCTTGCTCCCATCTCCCTACTGCATCTCTGGAGCTCGGCCGCAGTGATCTTGGGGCTCTTCTTTACCTCTCTCACCAAGGCTCTTCTCCCATGATTGCTCAGTTTGGCTGGACGGCCGGGTCTAGGAAGAATTCTGCTGGTCCCAAACTTCTTCCATTTAAGGATTATGGAGGCCGCTGTGCTCTTAGGAACCTTGAGTACTGCGGAACTTTTTTTGTAACCTTGGCCAGATCTGTGCCTTGCCACAATTCTGTCTCTGAGCTCCTTGGGCAGTTCCTTTGACCTCATGATTCTCATTTGGTGTGACATGCAGTGTGAGCTGTGAGGTCTTATATAGACAGGTGTGCACCTTTCCAAATCAAGTCCTATCAGTGTAATTACACACAGCTGTACTCCAATGAAGGAGCAGAACCATCTCAAGGAGGATCACAAGGAAATGGACAGCGTGTGACTTACATATGAGTGTCTGAGCAGAGGGTCTGAATACTTATGACCATGTGATATACTGAGCAAAGGGGCTGAATACTTATCACCATGTGTTATACTGAGCAAAGGGGATGAATATTTATGACCATGTGATATACTGAGCAAAGGGGCTGAATATTTATGACCATGTGATATACTAAGCAAAAGGGGCTGAATACTTATGACCATGTGTTATACTGAGGAAAGGGGCTCAATACTTATCACCATGTGTTATACTGAGCAAAGGGGATGAATACTTATGACCATGTGTTATACTGAGCAAAGGGGCTGAATACTTATCACCATGTGTTATACTGAGCAAAGGGGATGAATACTTATGACCATGTGTTATACTGAGCAAAGGGGATGAATACTTATCACTATGTGTTATACTGAGCAAAGGGGCTGAATACTTATGACCATGTGATATACTGAGCAAAGGGGCTGAATACTTATGACCATGTGATATACTGAGCAAAGGGGCTGAATACTTATGACCATGTGATATTTCAGTTTTTCTTGTTTAATATATTTGCAAAAAATGTCTACATTTGTTTTTTTCTGTCAAGATGGGGGATGGGAGCAGAGTGCACATTAATGAGAATTTACTAAATGGCTGCAATGAAACAAAGAGGGAAAAATTTAAAGGGGTGTGAATACTTTCCGTACCCACTGTATTCATGGGTCCCCAATTCCAGTCCTCAAGGGCCGCCAACAGTGCATGTTTTCAGGATTTCCTTAGTATTGCACATGTGATAATTTAATCACCTGCAAAGGTGCTGATTCCAACACCCATGCAATGCTAAGGAAATCCTGAAAACATGCACTGTTGGCGGCCCTCGAGGACTGGAGTTGGGGAACCCTGGGCTAGATTCACTAAGACATGATGTAGGAGCAGAGAGTGTAACCCCACCTGCCACCCCTCTACTAATTGGCAGCTTTTTGCCTATGCACAGTGTACAAGAAAAAGTGTAGAAAGCTTCTAATTAGGGCTGCGGGCAAAGCTGTACATGGCTCAGCATTCTGAGCTCTGCTAGATCTTCAGCAGAAAAAACTGATTCTTTTACAACTGCAATGCAGAGTAAACTTAGGCGGGCTTTGCACGTTGCAACATCGGTAACAATGTGTTACCGATGCTGCCGCGATAGTCCCGCCCCCGTCGCACGTTCGATATATAGTGAAAGCTGCCGTAGCGATTATTATCGCTACGGCAGCTTTACACGCACATACCTGCCGTGCGACGTCCCTCTGGCCGGCGACCCGCCTCCTTCCTTAGGGGGCGGGTCGTGCGGCGTCACAGTGACGTCAAACGGCAGGCGGCCAATTGAAGTGGAGGGGCGGAGATGAGCGGGATGTAAACATCCCGCCCACCTCCGTCCTTCTCATTGCAGCCGGGGCGCAGGTAAGGTGATGATCCTCGCTCCTGCGGCTTCATACACAGCGATGTGTGCGGCCGCAGGAACGAGGAACTACATCGTACCTGTCGCTCCCCCGGCATTATGGAAATGTCGGAGGCTGCAGCGATGATACGATAACGACGCTTTTGCGCTCGTTCATCGTATCATCTAGGATTTGCACACTACGACATCGCAAGTGACGCCGGATGTGCGCCACTTTCGATTTGACCCCACCGACATCGCACCTGCAATGTAGTGTGCAAAGCCCGCCTAAGTGACACATCACTGGAATCTCTTTTCCTACATTAGGCTGCACTGATATGGAGTAGCAGAAAACCTGATGACAGATCAGTTTAATGGGGTGTGGAGAGAAAGTTGCACTTTTTCATTTAGGGGCCTCCGTGCGCCTCCTCTGAAGAATGAGGGGCTGCAGAGCATTTCAGGAGACGTTCTGCCATTTATGAGACACAGTCTTTGGAGAATTTGCTGCTTAGCTTTGCCACCGTCTGCCCATATTCTGCCCAGTGTGCTGTGCCCGGCTGGGACCGGTGACATTTCAGTGCTTTAGGCCAGAATTCTGGGGAAATACTTCGATGGCTCGGAGCCACAAGCCACAGCTGGTTTTGAAGCAGATTTTCTGAGTTGCAGCGATGTAAAATATAACACCAACCAAAGAGAGAACAAGGGAAACTATAGTAAAGGCCATAGTCAAGGAAATGATAATAAATGCAAATAAACCTCTTTACAAAAATAGAAAACATTTTTATTACAAAATTTTATACAGTAAGAAGAAAGCGTGAATAATCTATCAAAATGTAATATAAAAGCGCAAAGACCAAGTGACCAAGAATCCTAAGAAAAGCACCAATCAGCTAACACCATAGAAAAAGCCCAAACCATACATCATATTACCATCCATTGGTGGAAATCTACAGGTTTCCAGTAAGTGAGGCCTCCAATACCGTCCAGGACCACTAGATGGCACTTAAGGTCCCTAAACACAGTGCTCGGTAAATCAGTAGTAAATAGTCCAAAGCAGAGCACTTGATGGCAAAAACTGGTCTAATAAGAGTGGGGATATCTAAAGGGTCGATCAAACCCACCCATGATGGGTGCACTGGGTGGTGTAAATGTGCCCTGATGTGCATGTGTGGCGCCCCAGCGGTCTGGTTGCCACTGCAGTGTTGCCCTCCTCAATAGAGTTAATGCTGATCCTGGAGGTAGTCGGGGAAGTCCATTGGCCAGTAAGTACCATTGTCCAACACAGTTTCTCCCCCGGGCCAGCAGAGGGAGCTCTAAACCTGGAGTTCCAGGGAGGATTCCTCAAGCCCTGACCTGGGGGAGGAGTTAGTTAGTCTGTGAGGAGAGTTCAGTGAGACAAGGACTCGGGTAGTGTGGTGTGTGAGCTGGGAGCTGAGTCGGATCGTTCAGCCCAGGAAAACACTGTCCACAGCAAGGCAAAGAGGAGAAGAACATTGGGAGTGGAGCGCGGCCAGCTCGCCCCGACGTCATCACTAAAGAAATTGAATACCGGAGTTCAGGGCCACTCGAGTCCCGGTGGTCATATCAGGAGGACGAGAAGACTGCAGGTCTCTGTCCACCCCACACCCGGAGGTGCAGCTGTGGAGCCAGGGCTGGGAGCCCAGATAGAAAGAACGGCACCTGTGACAGTCCACGCAGCCCGCCATACGGGGGAGGTAATAAATTACCTCAGAGAGCAGCAGAACGGGTCTCAGAATTGCTGAAGCAGCGGGGCCCTGAATAGACAGACAGAGCGTAGGGAGCAGGCCTCATTACTCACCTGGTCAGTGTGAGACCCCCTACCTGTAACAGACTCCCTGGAAGTCACCGACTAGGAAAAGTAAAGGAGAAGGTGAAAGAAATCACTGTCTGTGTCTGTTCCTTTACACCGCACTGTCGGCCCTGCACCTCATCCACAAACACCATAGACTCTACCAAGCACCAAAGGTTGCCCCGGGGTACCTGCTCTACCTGTGGAGAGCAAGAAACACCTCAGCTGCCATAACACCAGCCCCGGAGGTCCCTTCCAGCAGCTGCAGCGCCATAGCTGCAAATTACCACAGGTGGCGTCACGAATTTCAATAAACTACAACTCCCATCATCATCTACCCCCCAATACTGCCATTTTAATTGACTCCGCCAGGGTCAGGAGTCGGGCCCCGCCACCGTTGACTACCTCGGGCTAGTCCGGCCCTACACCGAGTCACCTACGGCCCTGGGGCGGGTGAGTCACATGTTTCGCTATCTTCCTCGGGGGGCCATGATTACACATGTGTCAAAGGCATGGGTTTATGTAGAGATCCAAAATAACCGCTGTCAATTCTGATTGGCTGCATGCGGGGCGGGATTCCACTAGCTGTCCGTGTCATTAGGCGCTCCTGGATATGACCTGGGCACTTCCTGTTTCATCACACAGAGCCCACATCATTCCGTAAGAAGTCTGTTAGACGCAGACATATGTGGAAGTGCCGCCTCACATGAGCGCCTAAGCCGCAGCCATTTTTATTGATGGCAAAACAAGGCAGCTGCTGTGAAGCGTGTACAGAGGAGACCACAACCATCAATAAGGTAAATTGTTAGAAACAAAACAAAGCAAAAAGTCTGTACACCCCTGGTGACACTTCATGTGAAGAGAAACCTCAGTTAAACATGTAACATCAGCAGTCCTCAGGGAGGACAGACAATGTATCCCGTGTAATACAGATTATGTCATATATGAGGCTAGATGTGGCTGTAATTTCACCTATGCGGGTTTGACTTCTAGTCAACTTCATGTTCGCGCATGTGAACACGTAAGAGATATTACAGGAGCCAAAGATGCGGCTGATCGTGACTCCCCGAAGACCGTCCCCCGACACTTCACAGTGTTTCATCACCGCAACCTAGTGTACCGCCCTGAGAAGGGCGCGGCCGCTTCTCCGCTGCTTGGGTCGAGCCGCTCGAGGTCTGGGCTCGGGTTGTCGGTGGCATGAGCGCCTCCGGACCGGGGGCCACATCGCTCTGTTAAGGGGGAGGCAGTAGGGTGGTGGTGGTGTGGGACGAGGCGCGCAGCCGGGGAGGGCCGCGTTGTCGTCCTACGGGTCATGACGCCACCCACGGGTCGTGGTGACGGGATGCACCACCGCTGCGGCTGGAGTAGAGGGTATTCCCGGGATCGGTGTTGTGGCCGCAGCCTAGATGTTAGCCCCTCCGTGGGTAGGGGCGGTGTGTCCCGGGGCCCGATTGGGGGAGACTGATGGTGACGGTGTTGTTGTCGGGGTGCAGGGTGCCGTGCTGCGGTGCAGTGTCGTAACCAGATGGCACTGGTGTACTCACGATTAATTCACACTCAGAGTCACTGGTAAACCAAAGTTCGGGTATGGTCGGGTCCTGCAGCTGGCTGCTTGTGTCCCCTGTGAGGTTGATGGTGGCCCCTTTCCCTTGCACCTCTTGTTGTGGTTTTTCCGGCTCCCCTGCCTAGACAGTGGTAGCCTGCTCCCCGGCGTTGAGTTGCCGGAGGAGCCCTCGGTTGCCTGCAGGCGCTGCCCCGTCGGATGTTTGGCCCTTGGCGTACGCACTCACCCGGTATCGGTGGGCTTTTGCCTTCTTTCGGGACTTTGGGTGTGGATGAACCCGTGAGGTCCAGCCAGCAATCAGTCAATTTGCCTAAACTCAGTGGCTTCTAAGCTAGGACGGGGTCTGAGTACCCGGTTTCTGGTGCTCCGGTACACGGTTGACTCCCCGGTTCAGGGCCAACGGGCTCCAACCCTGGCACGGTCCCTACGGTTCCGCCGGTTGCTGTACCGGTACTCCTGCAGATGGCCACCACCATTTGCCTGCCTGACGTTTCAAGGGTCCCAGGCTCCTACCCGGGTCCCTGACAACTCTCCTCCTCTACACCTCCTGTCACTATACAACTTAAACTGACTTGTATTTCCTGCCTCAGGACAGTAGTCTCCTCGGTGGGCGTGCCTTTCCGCCTGACTCCGCCCACCTGGTGTGCCCTACTGGCCCTGAGGAAGGCATCAGGTCTCCCTTTTGGGTGACTGGTGTGTCCTCACAGGGGATGGGGGTGTGTGTGTATTGTGGTAGGTGTTATTACCTGTGACCCCTGGGGTCCAGGGCGTCACATACCCCCTTGGTTTAATGCAGACCGTCCGCTGGCTGTCCGACCAACTTTATTTTTATTTTTCCTCAGTCCAGAAACAGGAACATAGCCAGATCACCCAGGCGGGAACGGGTACGGTGCGGTGCACCCGGCAGTTGTTAAAGGGCTCCCCGGAGGATGGTCACCGATCCCGGTGGTGACCAGACCCCAGCCTGCTCTGCTGCGGGTCCTACCACCAATCTGCCTCTCCGGAGGCTAACGGAACAGGAAAGCATGTTAAACTGGCAGATAGACAATATTTACAAGCCCAAAAGTTTTTGGGTGGCCGGCAAGTCCACGGCCTTGTCCATGAGCAGTCACTCACGCAACAGGGTGTAAAACGGGGGTTTCAAACACAAGTCCCAATGGGGACGGGTCCTTTTTAGTAGCAGATCAGGTGAACACTGTAGGTCCCAACGGGGACTGTCTTTCGTGACAATGGGGAGTCCGCTGCCTACTCTTCATCGTGGGTCGGCGGCGCAGAGGCTCAGACGTGCAGCTGAGCACCCGCACGGGAGCCACGGATCTCACTGCAGATGGGTCCGGCATCCTGCTGGACCGGCGGGTCGGAGGAGGCTGGATCCTGTAGGGGCGTGTTCTCCGAGGCGGGCCTCTCATTCGCCCGCACCACGGTTGTCATCTCTCGTATCCCCTGTTTCCAGCTCACAGCCTGCCGCATTGAGTCGACCCGTACCTGGATACAGAACTGCGCCAACTTCCTTTCTAGCCACGCCGCCGTCCCTGGTGGCCACTGGCCCGGGCCACCTCAGCTTCCGCGTCTTGGGCGGGCGCTATTCCTGAGGCTCACGCGGGAACTGTAGTTTCTCCTTGTCCAATGTCAGCCCTCTCCGCGGGTGGATTTCCTTGAGCCGGGACCGTGGCCTCCGTTGTCGGTGGAGGCGCCAGCGGGCTGGGCGGAGGGAGGCCGGCAGCCGGCGCAGGCAGCAGGGGAGACTGGATAGGGGCCGGGGGCAGACCGGGTCCCTCAGCCGCAGCGGCCGGTCCCTCAGGGACGTAGGGGCGTGGGTCACCTACCCGCTCCTCAAGAATAGCCTCCACCTCATACAACCACGCGGCTGTAACCAGCTCCTCCAACTCAGCTGTCCACCGGGCCATCAGGCGGCGTAACTCCACCTGGCTGCGCCGACACAGCAACATCGCCTGGGCCTCCAGCCACGCCGATGTTCCGGGCACGGGTTCCAAACCCTCGGGCTGCGCGGACGGGGCGGACACGCTGCCTCTACACCGATGAGGTCCAGGAACAGAACGGATGCAGGGTCCTGGAGTCCCTGCCTTTTTATCTTCTCGGTTACATCAGGCAGTCTTCTCGCCTGCCTCCCCCTTGGTTTTCTCTTAGCACTCCTCCTTCCGGGGTGGAGCTTCACTTTTGCACCTTCACTGCTCGGGGAAGACGACTCGAGCGGGAAACTTTCGCGCCAAGATGTCGGAACTTCAACTTTTTCGGCAGGACGCCGCTGACGGATACTTCAGAGGCGCACTTCCACAGGTAAGTGAACTGTCTGAATCCTGTTCGTGATGCCAGAAGAGTCGATGTGTACCGCCCTGAGAGGGGCCCGGCCGCTTCTCCGCTGCTCGGGCCGAGCCGCTCGAGGTCCGGGCTCGGGTTGTTGGTGGCACGAGCGCCTCCGGACCGGGGGCTACGTCGCTCTGTTAAGGGGGAGGCAGTAGGGTGGTGGTGGTGTGGGACGAGGCGCGCAGCCGGGGAAGGCCGCGTTGTCATCCTACGGGTCGTGATGCCACCCACGGGTCGTGGTGATGGGATGCCCCACCGCTGCGGCTGGAGTAGAGGGTATTCCCAGGATCGGTGTTGTGGCCGCAGCCTTGATGTTAGCCCCTCCGTGGGTAGGGGCGGTGTGTCCCGGGGCCCGATTGGGGGAGACTGATGGCGACGGTGTTGTTGTCGGGGTTCAGGGTGCCATGCTGCGGTGCAGTATCGTGCCCGGATGGCACTGGTGTACTCACGATTAATTCACACTCAGAGTCACTGGTAAACCAAAGTTCGGGTATGGTCAGGTTCCGCAGCTGGCTGCTTGTGTCCCCTGTGAGGTTGATGGTGGCCCCTTTCCCTTGCACCTCTTGTTGTGGTTTTTCCGGCTCCCCTGCCTAGACAGTGGTAGCCCGCTCCCCGGTGTTGAGCTGCCGGAGGAGCCCTCGGTTGCCCCATAGGCGCTGGCCGTCGGGTGTTTGGCCCTTGGCGGTGGCACTCACCCGGTATCGGTGGGCTTTTGTCTTCTTTCGGGACTTTGGGTGTGGATGAACCCGTGAGGTCCAGCCAGCAATCAGTCAATTTGCCTATACTCAGTGGCTTCTAAGCTAGGACGGGGTCTGAGTACCTGGTTTCTGGTGCTCCGGTACACGGTTGACTCCCCGGTTCAGGGCCAACGGGCTCCAACCCTGGCCCGGTCCCTACGGTTCCGCCGGTTGCTGTACCGGTACTCCTGCAGATGGCCACCACCGTCTGCCTGCCTGACGTTTCAAGGGTCCCAGGCTCCTACCCGGGTCCCTGACAGATCTCCTCCTCTACACCTCCTTTCACTGTCACTGTACAACTTAAACTGTCTTGTATTTCCTGCCTCAGGACAGTAGTCTCCTCGGTGGACGTGCCTTTCTGCCTGACTCCGCCCACCTGGTGTGCCCTATGGCCCTGAGGAAGGCATCAGGTCTCTTTTTTGGGTGACTGGTGTGTCCTCACAGGGGATGGGGGGTGTGTGTAGTGTGGTAGGTGTTATTACCTGTGACCCCTGGGGTCCAGGGCGTCACATTAGCGGGATCGAAGTTCAGAGGGATAGATAAGCGCCACTCGGGCTGTAGGAGAGGCAATCACAAACAGGCCATGGCATGACTACAATGCCAAGGGATAGGGACGCTAGGCACCATGTCGCCCCATGGCCTGAATGAGAAACTCTGATTTGCTCTCTGTCTATAATTTGTTATGACCCGGCTGGATGGCATTCCTTCAGGTGTATATATATATATATATATATATATATATATATATCTGCTATATTGGGTTTATGTGTGAATCGGTGACTAGTGATCTATAACATGCGATATTCAGAACGTACCCTGGGACGTGGAGATGGGGGTTCGCAGCTTCGCCCTTTCGTTGATTTTGGCTTGGAGAATTCTGGATGTCTATTTTGGAGTTTTCATATTTCTGTAATGATCAAAGAAGAATGTAATTTATATACTGTATGCGGTCAGGGGTTAAGCAAATGTCCTTTTTTCTTCAATTATGTTAATATATATGTATTCATATTATTTTGTTTTATAATGTGCTTTATTGCTGTCTGTGTACCTGAGATGTGGATCCTGCTATATTGCAGCCCTGGGTTCCCACAATTGGACATCATGCACAATATATACTATCTGTTAGCACTCTTATTGTCCTGCTGTACAAAGGGCTAGTAAAACGTAGTACAGCATATTCCCCACTAGGTGGCAGCAGTGTAGTGACGGAGAGACACACTGTAATGGAAAGGCAGCTGAAGTACAGCAGAGTATCTCCAGCAGGCAGTTAACAGGCGAACCACTAGGGGGCAATAGAGTAGCTAAACAGTCAGGGTCTAACCAGGAAAGTCAAGTCACTGCAAAGGGAGGATCAAAATCAAGTCAGAAAACAGAACCGAGTCAGAAGCCAGGAGATCAGGTATACAGAGGGAAACACAATCAACAGACAGGAGCGGGAAGTCAGGGACTGGGACAGGCAGACGAACGAGAGAGGGTACAAGTCAGGGCAGAGTAGCAAGGAGTCAGATCAACCAAGAAATCTCACCAGAGCAAGTCACAGGCTAAAGAGCAAAACTATAACCAGCACTGGAATGCAAGTGCAGAGACCAGATATAGTGTCTCCTGAAACCAGAACCAGGTTGATGGGAGTTAACCCCTGACATGACCAGGCCGGGTCTGGGACACTCTGGAACGGAGAATCCCGGTCCTGAATCATGACACTTATGATGTATTTTTTATTTATAATTGTTTTAATATCTGTCCACCCTGATGACTGTTGATGATACATGTTTAATTGAGGTTTTTTCTCAAATGAAGTGTCACCAGGGGAGTACAGATTTTTTGCTTTTTTCTTCTGTCTGTGCTAACAATTTACCTTATTAATGGTTGGTTGTGGTCTCCTCTGTACACGCTTCACGGCAGCTGCCCTCTCTTTTGCCATAAATAAAAATGGCTGCCGCTTATGCGCGCATGTCAGGCAGCATTTCCACATATGTCCGCGTCTAACGGACTCCTTACGGAATGATATGGGCTCTGTGTGATGACACAGGAAGTGCCAGGTCATATCCGGGAGCGCCCGATGACACAATCTACTAGTTGAGTCCCGCCCTGCATGCAGCCAATCAGAATTGACAGCAGTCATTTTGGATCTCTACATAAACCCATGCCTTTCACACATGTTTTATCACAGCCCCCAGAGGAAGATAGCGAAACATGCGCGTCGGGGTATATTTACACCACCCAGTGCACCCATCATGGGTAGGTTTGATCAGCCCTTTAGATATCTCCAGTCTTCTTCGGCCACGTTTTGGCATCAAGTGCTCTGCATTGGAATATTTACTACTGATTTACCAAGCACTGTGTTTAGGGACTGTAAGGGGTGGGCAGACCCCTTACAAGGAGGTGCAGTTTCCCCCTGAAGATACCTCACTCTGGGGTAGTTACTGTTGATGTTATTAATAAACATGTTTTTACTGTGCAGTGGGTTTTCCCCTAGAGCCTGGGTGGGACAGCTGTCCCCATAGAAACAGGGCAGGAAAGAGGAGGAGCCGGCAGCTTAGAGAGAGAAGTGTGTGTGTGTTGAAGGCAGTTGATTCCGGGACGGGGGAGAAGGAACAGCCAGGGGCAGAGTGTGGAGCTGAGTGGGCAGAAAGAAAGAAAGAAAGAAGGGAAGAAGAGAAGAAGTGTCCTCAAGAGTGGAAGAAGAGCAGGGGCAGAGTGTGGGAGCTGGATAAAAAGGGAAGCCGGAGAGAAAAGGAGCGGGCGGAACCTCAAAGTGCGAAGCAGTACCGGTGTGGGTTCGGTCTGTGGGTAGCCGTAGTGGGAGCCAGGTGAAGCAGATTAGCCGGGCACATCCCCACTGGAGGAGACGTCAGGACAGGCTTTCCCTCAGCTAAAGGAAGTGTGAAGTGTCATCTATAACTGCCGGTTGTGTGAAGAACTGTGTAATAAAGAATGCCTTTTGTTTGCACCGAATCATGCCTGGAAAGTGTTTATACGTCGGACGACATCTGCACCACCACACTCTGCCCCACCGAGACATCTCCCGTCCCGATAGTGACGGCGGAGCCAGGGGTAAGCCTGATAGCAAGGGCCACGACTACAACCCTGGAGGCACCCCTGGCACCCCGTTACATGTGGCGTAGTCGGCAGGATGCGGATTATATGCAAGGGGTCCCGACCCAAGAAGACGGAGACCAAGTGGTGCCTAGGGCACAGGATCCGGATTATTGGAGAAGAGTCCCGATCCCTTGGTGGGAAGAAAAAGAAGTGCCTGAAGCGTTGGACCGGGCACAAGGTGGCGGCAAGATGGCCGTCGTCTTTGAGAACACAGAAAGCGCGCGAAGAATTGGCGCCAAAAGAAGAGCCTGGGGCTGGCCGGTGCCGAAAAAGAAGTTCGGAGTACTCCGCCCAAAGAGGGGAGGTGCCGGTCCCAGGGCACGGATGAAGATATGTGAAGTGGGCGGTGTTCCAAGGAAAAAGAGGAACCGCCGCGGAGGGGTTGACCTGATGTGTGAGACTGGGGGTGGAGTATACCCAAGAGCGGGAAAAGTAGGCCCGCCTCCACTTCCTCCAGGATCTTCACTGACCCCACCGCCATTATCAGAGACGCTGACTGAAAACGAGATGGAGACCTCCAGACAGCATCAAGATGTGGTGGCCGCGCTAGCAGCCACTAATTTGGGCAGAGGACGCCCAAAGCAGAACGCGGAAGGACTTCCTCACAACTTACCGGCGGTGCCCGGAGGACCGTAACGACCGGAGGTGATGGACATGTTCGTGTTGAAGACCGGTGTTGTTAAAGAGCCGGAATAGTTCCACAGTTTGCAACCATGTTTAAGTTACCGAGCCCGGAAGGAGCCTGATGCTGGACTGAGCCGGGGGCTCCCTCCGTGATGTTAAGGAAGACTTTATTGTTTGTCCTCCTATCTACTAAGACCGGGAGTGCTGTAAAAGCCTCCAGGCAGAAGACCAGCAAAGACCGGGAGTGCCTGCTGAAGGCCTCCGGGCACACTGCCTACAAAGACCGGGAGCTCCCAGGAGGGACTCCGGGCGCAGAACTTGGGCGCTCAGTGGTTGACTTTGTTTATGAAGGTTTTAAAGTTTTATCCAAAGTTTGCCTTGCTGCTAAATTGTGTTTTACAGGTTCAAGCCTTGCCGGGAGGCTTAGGCTTAAAGAGGGGAGGAATGTAAGGGGTGGGCAGACCCCTTACAAGGAGGTGCAGTTTCCCCCTGAAGATACCTCACTCTGGGGTAGTTACTGTTGATGTTATTAATAAACATGTTTTTACTGTGCAGTGGGTTTTCCCCTAGAGCCCGGGTGGGACGGCTGTCCCCATAGAAACAGGGCAGGAGAGAGGAGGAGCCGGCAGCTTAGAGAGAGAAGTGTGTGTGTGTTGATGGCAGTTGATTCCGGGACGGGGGAGAAGGAACAGCCAGGGGCAGAGTGTGGAGCTGAGTGGGCAGAAAGAAAGAAAGAAAGAAGGGAAGAAGAGAAGAAGTGTCCTCAAGAGTGGAAGAAGAGCAGGGGCAGAGTGTGGGAGCTGGATGAAAAGGGAAGCCGGAGAGAAAAAGAGCGGGCGGAACCTCAAAGTGCGAAGCAGTACCGGTGTGGGTCCGGTCTGTGGGTAGCCGTAGTGGGAGCCAGGTGAAGCAGATTAGCCGGGCACATCCCCACTGGAGGAGACGTCAGGACAGGCTTTCCCTCAGCTAAAGGAAGTGTGAAGTGTCATCTATAACTGCCGGTTGTGTGAAGAACTGTGTAATAAAGAATGCCTTTTGTTTGCACCGAATCATGCCTGGAAAGTGTTTATACGTCGGACGACATCTGCACCACCACACTCTGCGCCACCAAAACATCTCCTGTCCCGATAGTGATGGCGGAGCCAGGGGTAAGCCTGATAGCAAGGGCCACGACTACAACCCTGGAGGCACCCCTGGCACCCCGTTACAGGGACCTTCAGTGCCATCTAGTGGTCCTGGTATTGAGGTCTCACTTTACTTACTGGAAACCTCTAAATTTATACCAATGGTTGGTAATATGATGTATGGATTGGGCTTTTCCATGGGGTTCACTGATTGGTGTTTTTCTTCTTTGTTCACTTGGTCTTTGTGCTTTTACATTAAATATTGATAGATTATTCATTCTTTCCTCTGCTGTGTAAAAGTTTTGTAATAAAATTATTTTCTATTTTTGTAGAGGTTCATTTGTATTTATCATTATTTCCTTGACTATGGCCTTCACTACATTTCGCTTGTTCTCTCCTTGGTTGGTGTCTCAGGCATTTATGGGTGTAGTTTGTGGCCACTTGGTAACATGGTCCTTTTATCTGCCCTTATTCGTTTTTCTAATGTAAAATATACTGCAGTAATATAGCCGATGTGTAATTCCCGCTGCCCGTGCTTCATGCAGCACAAATACCTTATCAGGTTCTATGGCAGAAATAATGGGAGAGTACAAGATGTGGTGACCACATGAGAGGACTCCCCTGGAGATCGCAGTCCACATCGTATTCTGACATCCACTCCCCCATAATCATCATTAATACCGACTTCTCCATCTCATATGGACCATTTCTGTCTCCTTATAAAATGTGACACAAACCCTACATAATCATGCAGAACAGAACTGGACAAGGTCCGGCCCGTGAACCAGGGTATGTGGGGGCTCACACTGTGTATTGGAGGCCATATGGGAGCCCACACTGTATATTGGGGATATGTCATGGCTTATACAAAGAGGGGCTATATGGGGCTCATACTGTATATAGGAGGTTATGTGAAGGCTCACACTGGCTATAGGAGGCTATGTGGAGGCTCACATGTTATATATATTGGCTCACACTGTATATGGGAGGCTATGTGGGGGCTCATACTGTATAGAGGAGGCTATGTGGGGGCTCATACTGTATAGAGGAGGCTTTGTGGGGGCCCATACTGTATAGAGGAGGCTATGTGGGGGCTCATACTGTATATAGGGGGCTATGTGGGGGCTCATACTGTATAGAGGAGGCTATGTGGGGGCTCATACTGTATATAGGAGGCTATGTGGTGCTCATACTGTATATAGGAGGTTATGTGAAGGCTCACACTGGCTGTAGGAGGATCACATGTTATATATATTGGCTCACACTGTATATGGCAGGCTATGTGGTGCTCATACTGTATATAGGAGGCTATGTGGTGCTCATACTGTATATAGGAGGCTATGTGGGGCTCATACTGTATATAGGAGGCTATCGGAGGGCTCACACTGTATAAAGGAATCTATGTGAGGCTCACACTGTATATAGTAGGCTATGTGAGTGTGACGGGGTATGCGACAGAGCAGGCAGGGACACTAGGCTGATGAACAATCCAACAAGTTTTATTGAGACTGGGAGCATAGAACATCCAATATCAATATTGTTCTTTAGAATCCACAATGAGTCCTCAAAGTTCCAGGGGTGCCATCCAGCAATACGATGCCAGAGAACACGTAGAAGTAATCCTTGGAAGACGTCAATGGATCCAACAGATGAGGGACACAACCCAATCCCACGTAACAGCTTCCATAAATCTACACATGGGTGCCTCAGTAAAGATCCCAGCTGCTTGAACCTCAGCAGACACACAACTGACTGATCCACCAAGAGTGTGTTCTCCAGTGCCTGAGGATCCACCGATGGAGGGGAAGAGTTCACACCCACTTTTGATTATGTGGCTATCTATGGAGAAGTCTCCAGAAGCTCATGGCTCCATTGTCTCCCAGAGGCCTGTCTGTTGGGGTCACCCCCAGCTGAGAAGAACAAAGACAGCCAAGCAACCTACATGACCCTATATGGCATAGAGTACATGAATACAGGCCGGGGGGAGGAGGGACACACTGCTACAACTCCTTCCCTCCTCGATTTGTGCACGGACTAGTGACCTTCACAGGTGGCTTGTGGGGGTTACTCGTTACTTCACACATTCGCAATTGGCATTTATCGGGTCAAATGATTAGGCCTGCTGCGAGAATCCGATCAAGAACAACAGCTATGTGGGGCTCATACTGTATATTGGTGGCTATGTGGGGGCTCATACTGTATGTAGAAGGCTATAAGGCTATATGGGGTTCAATTTTTATATAGAGACTTCTTGACGGCTCATGCTTTATATAGGAGGCTACATGGGGCTCATACTGTATATAGGTGACTATGTGAGGGCTCATGCTGTATATAAGAAGCTATGTGGGAGATCATTCCGTATATACAGGCTATGTGGGGCTCATACTGTGTATTGGAGGCTATGTGAAGGCTCACACAGTATATAGGATGCTGTTAATATAAAATAATAATATGTTCATATTAATATTGAGCAGAATTAATTGGTTCAGCCTCCACAACAGTGATTTGTCTCATGTGGCCCCTCGAGAATATTTATTCGGCCTGGGATGGCTCACTGAGACCCACGGCTTTCAGTATCACCTCTATGCTGATGGCACACAGATCTACCTCTCTGGACCTGACATCACCTCTCTACTAACCAGAATCCCACAATGTCTGTCTGCTATTTCATCCTTTTTCTCTGCTCGATTCCTAAAACTGAACATGGACAAAACAGAATTCATTGTCTTTCCTCCTCCTCACTCAACCCCCCCACCTGACATATTCATCAATGTCAATGGCTGCTCACTTTCCCCAGTGCCACGTGCTCGCTGCCTGGGAGTAATCCTAGACTCTGATCTTTCTTTCAAGCCACACATCCAAGCCCTCTTCACCTCCTGCTGCGTCCAACTCAAAAATATTTCCCGGATTCGTACATTCCTTTACCAAGAAGCTGCAAAAACCCTAGTACATGCCCTTATTATCTCCCGCCTGAACTATTGCAACCTCCTGCTCTGTGGCCTCCCTTCTAACAGTCTCGTACCCCTACAATCTATTCTAAACTATGCTGCCCGGCTAATCCACCTGTCCCCCACTACTCCCTGACCTCTCCTCTCTGCCAATCCCTTCACTGGCTTCCCATTGCCCAAAGACTCAAGTTTAAAATTCGAACCATGACCTTCAAAGCCATCCACAACCTGTCTCCTCCCTACATCTGTGACCTAGTCTCCCGGTACCTACCTGCACGTAACCTTCGATCCTCACAAGATTTCCTTCTCTACTGCCCTCTCATCTCCTCTTCCCACAATCGCATCCAAGATTTCTCCCGTGCATCCCCCATACTCTGGAATGCTCTGCCACAACATATCAGACTCTCACCTACCGTGAAAAGCTTCAAAGGAACCTGAAGACCCAACTGTTCTGACAAGCCTACAACCAGCTGTAACCCTCAGTCCACCATAGTGCCACATGACCATCTCCACCCTCACCTACTGTATCCTTACCCATCCCTTGTAGGCTATGAGCCCTCACGAGCAGGGTCCTCTCTATTCCTGTATCCTCACCCATTCATTATAGACTGTGAGCCCTTGTGGGCAGAGTCGCCTCCCCTCCTGTATACTCACCCATCCCTTGTAGACTGTGAGCCCTTGAGGGCAGTGTCCTCTCTACTCCTGCATCCTAACGCATCCTTTGTAGACTGTGAGCCCTCGCGGGTAGGGTCCTCTCTCCTCCTGTATCCTCACCCATTCTTTGTAGACTGTGAGCCCTCGCAGGCAGGGTCCTCTCTCCTCCTGTATCCTCACCCATTTTTTTTAGACTGTGGGTGTTACGAACTGGCGCCACCATAGCCGCAAGCAGCCTGCTGCGGTTCCTGTTGCGCCCAGGCGCCGGCTGCCGTTCTTGGCCGTGCTTCGGGTCGTCCAGTTGGCTGCTCCTTCCACCACGTCTAAGTGTGGAGAGGCGGCTAGTGCGCATGCGTGCACCGATTTACCCCAGCCAGAGTCTAAGCCCGGTGTTTTGCCTAGTGAGCATGCTCAGCCTGATTGTGTTATGTCTGAGACTAAGTCCTCAGTTCAGGCTACTGAGCATGCTCCCACACTTAACCCTAACAGCCTCTTTGCACAGGTACTTGGACTTCGTGCTGTGTCTAAGTTCTGGGATGTGCCTACTGAGCATGCTCAAACTGATAAGTCTGCTTTCTGAGCCTGTTGCTCAGGCTACTGAGCATGCTCAGGCACTTAGTGCATCAGAGGCTAGGTCCGGTAAGGACTTCACTGAGCATGTCCATGAGGTGGCAGGCCCTGATAGGGCAGAGGGTGTCAGGTGTCCTGATGACGTGGCAACTCCGGACTGGCTCGCAGAGGCCAGCCCCTATGATCTGGCACCTCACCATTGGTCGTCAGACGATGACTGGTGAAGTGTTTGGGGCGTGGCTGCCATGAGGTCATCAATGACGTGGCAGTTCCGGATAGGTCGCACGTGACGTCACTGATGACATGGCACTCTGCTATTGGACCTTGGTGGTTCCACCCTGGGTTTGGGGCGGACCCAGGTTATAAAAGGGGCTGGAGACAACATGGAGGTGCGCAGTCTTCATTTAGAGTTCTTGGTGGCATAAGCCTTGTTGGAAGCGATAGGTAGGGCTAGGCGAACGGTGCCTGTCACACCAAGATTCATGGCTCAGCACATGAGGGTCAGGCGCCGTGCTTCCTTGCTACCGTTCCTGTTGTGCTAGAGCAGTCCTGTGGTGTTAACTGGGCTGCGGCTGCTCCGTCACCTGTTCAGTTGTGCCTCCTATGCACACGGACAGAATACCTGTTGCGTCACCTGTCCGAGAGTGCCCTCTACGCACACGGACAGTGTACCTGCTGCGCCACCTGTCCGGTTGTGCCCTCTACGCGCACGGACAGCGCACCCCAGAACCCCTGTGAAGTTAACAGGGTGTTCCTGGATTGGGTGTGTGAACCCTATTATTCTCCTTGGCTTCCCAGTCAAATGCTACTGGTGTGACCACCTGGCCTGATGTGTCCTTTACACACGTGGCCAGTCGATTGGTGGCCAGAAACGCTAATCGGAGGACCGCTTGGCCTGACGTGTCTTACACATGTGGCCGACAGGGCGCTGTCGCAACGGTCTTCTCGGTCAACGCTAACTGGTTACCATCCGGCCTGACGTGTTGTTAAACACGTGGTCGGAGTAGCGTCCGCTCCACCGAAACGCTAACTGGGTTGTTGTCCGGTCTGACGTGTCCCTACACACGTGACCGGTTCCTTGAGTTATCTCAGAGCCATCCAGCTCTATAGTCTCCGCCTAACCCACAGGGTGCCAGCAGCTCCATTACCATCTGGAGCACGGTGGGCCCCGACTGGCGATTGGGATATATACCCCTGGTCCTAATCTGCCGGTCCCTCCGTAACAGTGGGCCCTCGCGGGCAGGGTCCTCTCTGCTCCTGTACCGGTCTGTGCCTTGTTTATGATTATTGTACTTGACCTTATTTATATACCTCATCTCACATGTAAAGCTCCATGGAATAAATGGGGCTATAATAATAAATAATAAAAATAATAATACTTGCCCCCCGCCGCCCCCTCCCTGTTGTAGAGGGGTCTGGTGAGTTTGAGGAAGGACGTGGCTGAGTGTAATTCTACACGTCCTCGTCCCCCGGTTTGGCCTCCTGCTCCCTGAGCCGAGGTTTGTCGGTTCACTGCCTCTATCAGCCGTTGAGAAAACAGGAACATATGAGACAAATAAGTGTTATGGTAAATAAGGAAATAAACTGTAAGTTTTATAAAGTTTAAAAAAAAATGAAACTTTTCAATCATTGTTATGGAGCAAAAAAACATCTAGAAAGGAACAACATTACTTCCAAAAAGAGCTCGGTGGCCAGCGGAGACACGCAGCGTCGAAAACAATGTTATTAATAATTGTGGGCACATACCCTCAAAGTGCAGGTGGAGGGTGGGGGGGTCACTGTGCCCTGCACTGCGGCAATTACTTGTAAAATACAGGAGGAGTGCAAGCCACGGCTGTGCCACACACTCCGCCTGCACTGTGAAAGTGACAGTGACTGCTGGAGTGTAACGTAGCAGAGGCGGTATACACGGCTGAGGGATGCAGTGCTGCACCAGCCCCGGCACACCACAGACAGGAAGAGTGTATAGGGGAGTGTGGAGTGTTACCTTGTTGCAGCAGGACGTACTGGATCTTGTTCACACCATGCAATGTTGTATTCAGCGTTATTAGAGATGAGTCCACAACGGTTTCAAGCATTAAGGCGGGCTTTGCACACTGCGACATTGCAGGTGTGATGTCGGTGGGGTCAAATTGAAAGTGACGCACATCCGGCATCGCATGCGACATCGTAGTGTGTAAAGCCTAGATGATACGATTAACGAGCGCAAAATCGTCGTAATCGTATCATCGGTGCAGCGTCGGCGTAATCCATAATTACGCTGACGCGACGGTCCGATGTTGTTCCTCGCTCCTGCGGCAGCACACATCGCTGTGTGTGAAGTCGCAGGAGCGAGGAACATCTCCTACTGGCGTCACCGCGGCCCCATAGGATATGCGGAAGGAAGGAGGTGGGCGGGATGTTTACATCCCACTCATCTCCGCCCCTCCGCAGCTATTGGCCGCCTGCCATGTGACGTCGCTATGACGCCGCATGACCCGCCCCCTTAGGAAGGAGGTGGGTCGCCGGCCAGAGCGACGGTCGCAGGGCAGGTGAGTGCATGTAAAGCTGGCGTAGCGATAATGTTCGCTACGCCAGCTATCACACGATATCGTACCTGCGACGGGGGCGGGGACTATCGCGTGCGACATCGCAGCATCGGCTTGCGATGTCGCAACGTGCAAAGCCACCCTAAATGTTTTATTGAACACACATTTTAAACATTGTTCCATTTTACTCCATAAACTCTGAAAGCGCTAACAAGGGCAGATAGAGGTATTACAATTATCCCTTTAAAATGGCAGTTTGGTGCAGCAGTAGCAAATTGGACGCAATCGACCCTGCCTAAATGGCTTTTTGGAAAGATTCTGTAGTCCTTAGTACATTAAACTCTGAAAGCACCGACATAGAATGAAAGCAGCGGTTATAGAATTCTCCCTTTAAAATGGAGTTTTGTTTAATGCAGCAATAGTTAATTGAATGCAATCAACCCTGCCTCAATGCCTTTTTAAATAAGCTGAGCCCTGCTCCAGAAACTCTCCCTGCACTTTGGTCAGCTTGTAGCGTTCTTCTGAAAAGGGCTGTTTGTTGAAACTTCCAGCCGGTCCTGCCTCGCACTAACACTGTCCCTTCTCAAACAGCAGCTCTCCTTACGCTCGCTTTAGATCTAATGCATCTATGATTGCTATGATATATACACCCAATAACTTAATCCGTCCAGCCAATCACAGTATTGCCAGTAGTAAAGATGGCTACAGCAGTACTGTAATTGGCAGGTAATTCCAACATGTTTAGAGGCTTAAAATCAGTCTGCAAACATGTGAGGAGGGGACTCGATTCTAGCAAGGCGACGAGCAAAATGCTCGTCTACTAACAGATATCGCAAATACTATACTATTCATGCAAGTAATGAATAGTGCCGAGTATATTCTCTCATCATTAGTAGTGAGCAGTACCACATCATCACTATTAGTAACCTTCTACTTGTCAGATGGCACAACACTTTATTAACATACCTGTGTATCACATAATCTTACAAGTTATGGATTGTTACATGTGTACAGGATCAAAACTAATAACATCACAAGAATACATCACCAGAAACACTGGCAGTACAACAGAGAAACACGACCAAAACCATCATCAGTACCTCTGCGAAAGTTCTGAGAGCAAGGAACCATAGGTCACTCCCGATCACGCTCGTGAGAAGTTCTGCTCAGCTGCTTACCGGCAGTGACCTATGGACCCTCGCTCTGAGAACATTCTCAGAATGAAGCGCCATGGGAATCGATGAGCATCATGGAACATTACTCTACTGGATTACATAAGAACTTTTAAGATTTTTTTTATTCAATAAATTAGTCAACGAGGGTGCTTGGCGAACTGTTTATTCAAATAAACTTTTTTTACTGTGTTTTTTAAACTCTACAAACTCTACACTTGCTGGGTTAGTAATGGGGGTGTTTGATTGATGCCTCTCCCTTACTATTCCCTGGGCTTGATGCCAGCTGTCAATTCACAGCTAACATAAACTCCAAAAAATAGTACCTCTATTACCACCTCACCATGGCAATTGGGAATAGCTAGGCAAAGTGACTAAATTGGGTTTACCTGCACTGGTTATCAACAATAGGGGGGACCCCATGTCATTCTTTTTCTTCATTTATTTCCTACCCACATTTGTTTTTAGGATAGTTGCCCCATTTTGCTTCCTTTTGCAGCCCCCTACCCCTTACTATGACTATTTTACAGCACACAAGTTTGGGTACCCATTGACTTATACGGGGTTGAGGTTCGGGATAAAGTTCTGGTTAAGTCTGAGTCCTGAACCAAACTTTAACAAAAGTCCGGCTAACCCCGGGGAACCCAAACTTCCACAAGATCACTAATCCCTACTGATATACCTGGCACCATCCATGGCCGGGGCAGGAGGGTATAGTGCCGGTAATCTGCAGCACACAGTGGTGGAGCACACTGCTTGAAGACTCGGAGCCGCGGGATCCCCAGACGTCTTGTTCCTCTGTTATTTCTTCTTTTCATAGGTTTATTCTCTATGGAGATGATTTGCATAACTGACTTTCTATTTTACTAAATGTCTTGTGTGTTGTTAATGTGTTGGCGCCGGGGTCACTCTTCTGTGAAATGTCACTGTGCAGTCATGCTGCGCTGTCCCCAGCTCTGCTGATTGGCCACTGACAGGTGAGTGACGTGGCAGCTGAGCACGGCGGATGTCATCTGACCACCCACAATGCACTGGTCTTCACAGAGTTCTACAGAGCAGGGGATGAGCCTGTACTGCTCTGAGTGTTAGGGGTTCACAAACTTTCTACTTAGCAGAGATCTCAATGTAGTCACTATTTTTGAAGTCCAAAGTCGCAATACTTGATGTTTTAGCAATATAAATACATCTATAGGAGCTTAAAGGGGGAGTCCAGGACTAGAAGGAAAGTCGGCTTTATCTGTAGACAGATTTACGTTCCGGAGGTGTATGGTGAACTTGAATAGCACAGACAAGCTGTAGATAGGACGGAAGCAGCCATGTTCTTTTACCCTGGACAGCCCCTACCTGCTCAGTGTTTATAGAGTCTCGGTTACACTATGCCGAATGTCGACACAAGAGGGAGCTCAGGAGCTTGTTATATACCATTCATATATTGAACATGGCAGCATGCTGGCTCAGGGGTTATCCATGTACAATGGCTCAATGGTTAGCACACTTTGGTTTAACAGCATTGTACAGTACCTCAGTTGTTAGTACTGTATGTTGGCTCAGTGGTTATCACACCAACCACAGCTTGAAAAGACCGGAGATACGTTCAGAGCCTCTAACAATGCCCCCCCTGATCTTATAAGGACACGTCCCCTGAGATTAAAGGGGCACGCCCCCTGAGTTTATAAGGACACGTCCTCTGAGCTTATAAGGACACGTCCCCTGAGCTTATAAGGACACATCCCCTGAGCTTATAAGGACACGTCCCCTGAGCTTATAAGGACACATCCCCTGAGCTTATAAGGACACATCCCCTGAGCTTATAAGGACACGTCCCCTGAGCTTATAAGGACACATCCCCTGAGCTTATAAGGACACATCCCCTGAGCTTATAAGGACACGTCCCCTGAGCTTATAAGGACACGTCCCCTGAGCTTATAAGGACACGTCCCCTGAGCTTATAAGGACACATCCCTGAGCTTATAAGGACACGTCCCCTGAGCTTATAAGGACACGTCCCCTGAACTTATAAGGAAACGTCCCTGAGCTTATAAGGACACGTCCCCTGAGCTTATAAGGACACGTCCCCTGAACTTATAAGGAAACGTCCCTGAGCTTATAACGACACGTCCCCTGAGCTTATAAGGACACGTCCCCTGAGCTTATAAGGACACATCCCCTGAGCTTATAAGGACACATCCCCTGAGCTTATAAGGACACATCCCCTGAGCTTATAAGGACACATCACCTGAGCTTATAAGGACACAGCCCCTGAGCTTATAAGGACACGTCCCCTGAGCTTATAAGGACACGTCCCCTGAGCTTATAAGGACACCTCCCCTGAGCTTATAAGGACATGTCCCCTGAGCTTATAAGGACACGTCCTCTGAGCTTATAAGGACATGTCCCCTGAGCTTATAAGGACACGTCCCCTGAGCTTATAAGGGCACGTCCCCTGAGCTTATAAGGACACATCCCCTGAGCTTATAAGGACATGTCCCCTGAGCTTATAAGGACACGTCCCCTGAGCTTATAAGGGCACATCCCCTGAGCTTATAAGGACACGTCCCCTGAGCTTATAAGGACACGTCCCCTGAGCTTATAGGGGCACATCCCCTGAGCTTATAAGGGCACATCCCCTGAGCTTATAAGGACACGTCCCCTGAGCTTATAAGGACACGTCCCCTGAGCTTATAAGGACACGTCCCCTGAGCTTATAAGGACACGTCCCCTGAGCTTATAAGGGCACATCCCCTGAGCTTATAAGGGCACATCCCCTGAGCTTATAAGGGCACATCCCCTGAGCTTATAAGGACACGTCCCCTGAGCTTATAAGGACACGTCCCCTGAGCTTATAAGGACACGTCCCCTGAGCTTATAAGGACACGTCCCCTGAACTTATAAGGAAACGTCCCTGAGCTTATAACGACACGTCCCCTGAGCTTATAAGGACACGTCCCCTGAGCTTATAAGGACACATCCCTGAGCTTATAAGGACACGTCCCCTGAGCTTATAAGGACACGCCCCCTAAGCTTATAAGGACACATCCCCTGAGCTTATAAGGGCACATCCCCTGAGCTTATAAGGACACGTCCCCTGAGCTTATAAGGACACGTCCCCTGAGCTTATAAGGGCACGTCCCCTGAGCTTATAAGGACACGTCCCCTGAACTTATAAGGAAACGTCCCCTGAGCTTATAAGGACACGTCCCCTGAGCTTATAAGGACACGTCCCCTGAACTTATAAGGAAACGTCCCTGAGCTTATAACGACACGTCCCCTGAGCTTATAAGGACACGTCCCCTGAGCTTATAAGGACACGTCCCCTGAGCTTATAAGGACACGCCCCCTAAGCTTATAAGGACACATCCCTGAGCTTATAAGGACATGTCCCCTGAGCTTATAAGGACACGTCCCCTGAGCTTATAAGGGCACATCCCCTGAGCTTATAAGGACACGTCCCCTGAGCTTATAAGGGCACGTCCCCTGAGCTTATAAGGACATGTCCCCTGAGCTTATAAGGACACGTCCCCTGAGCTTATAAGGACACATCCCCTGAGCTTATAAGGACATGTCCCCTGAGCTTATAAGGACATGTCCCCTGAGCTTATAAGGACACGTCCCCTGAGCTTATAAGGACACATCCCCTGAGCTTATAAGGACATGTCCCCTGAGCTTATAAGGGCACGTCCCCTGAGCTTATAAGGACATGTCCCCTGAGCTTATAAGGGCACGTCCCCTGAGCTTATAAGGACACATCCCCTGAGCTTATAAGGACACGTCCCCTGAGCTTATAAGGACACGTCCCCTGAGCTTATAAGGACACGTCCTCTGAGCTTATAAGGACACGTCCCCTGAGCTTATAAGGACACGTCCCCTGAGCTTATAAGGACACGCCCCCTAAGCTTATAAGGACACATCCCCTGAGCTTATAAGGACATGTCCCCTGAGCTTATAAGGACATGTCCCCTGAGCTTATAAGGACACGTCCCCTGAGCTTATAAGGACACATACCCTGAGCTTATAAGGACACGTCCCCTGAGCTTATGAGGACACATCCCCTGAGCTTATAAGGACACATCCCCTGAGCTTATAAGGACACGTCCCCTGAGGTTATAAGGACACGTCCCCTGAGCTTATAAGGACACGTCCCCTGAGCTTATAAGGACACGCCCCCTAAGCTTATAAGGACACATCCCCTGAGCTTATAAGGGCACATCCCCTGAGCTTATAAGGGCACATCCCCTGAGCTTATAAGGACACGTCCCCTGAGCTTATAAGGACACGTCCCCTGAGCTTATAAGGACACGTCCCCTGAGCTTATAAGGACACGTCCCCTGAACTTATAAGGAAACGTCCCTGAGCTTATAACGACACGTCCCCTGAGCTTATAAGGACACGTCCCCTGAGCTTATAAGGACACATCCCTGAGCTTATAAGGACACGTCCCCTGAGCTTATAAGGACACGCCCCCTAAGCTTATAAGGACACATCCCCTGAGCTTATAAGGGCACATCCCCTGAGCTTATAAGGACACGTCCCCTGAGCTTATGAGGACACGTCCCCTGAGCTTATAAGGACACGTCCCCTGAGCTTATAAGGACACGTCCCCTGAACTTATAAGGAAACGTCCCTGAGCTTATAACGACACGTCCCCTGAGCTTATAAGGACACGTCCCCTGAGCTTATAAGGACACATCCCTGAGCTTATAAGGACACGTCCCCTGAGCTTATAAGGACACGCCCCCTAAGCTTATAAGGACACATCCCTGAGCTTATAAGGACATGTCCCCTGAGCTTATAAGGACACGTCCCCTGAGCTTATAAGGACACGTCCCCTGAGCTTATAAGGACATGTCCCCTGAGCTTATAAGGACACGTCCCCTGAGCTTATAAGGACACATCCCCTGAGCTTATAAGGACACATCCCCTGAGCTTATAAGGACATGTCCCCTGAGCTTATAAGGGCACGTCCCCTGAGCTTATAAGGACACATCCCCTGAGCTTATAAGGACACGTCCCCTGAGCTTATAAGGACACGTCCCCTGAGCTTATAAGGACATGTCCCCTGAGCTTATAAGGGCACGTCCCCTGAGCTTATAAGGACACATCCCCTGAGCTTATAAGGACACGTCCCCTGAGCTTATAAGGACATGTCCCCTGAGCTTATAAGGACATGTCCCCTGAGCTTATAAGGACACGTCCCCTGAGCTTATAAGGACACATCCCCTGAGCTTTTAAGGACATGTCCCCTGAGCTTATAAGGGCACGTCCCCTGAGCTTATAAGGACACATCCCCTGAGCTTATAAGGACACGTCCCCTGAGCTTATAAGGACACGTCCCCTGAGCTTATAAGGACACGTCCTCTGAGCTTATAAGGACACGTCCCCTGAGCTTATAAGGACACGTCCCCTGAGCTTATAAGGACACGCCCCCTAAGCTTATAAGGACACATCCCCTGAGCTTATAAGGACACGCCCCCTAAGCTTATAAGGACACATCCCCTGAGCTTATAAGGACATGTCCCCTGAGCTTATAAGGACATGTCCCCTGAGCTTATAAGGACACGTCCCCTGAGCTTATAAGGACACATACCCTGAGCTTATAAGGACACGTCCCCTGAGCTTATGAGGACACATCCCCTGAGCTTATAAGGACACATCCCCTGAGCTTATAAGGACACGTCCCCTGAGGTTATAAGGACACGTCCCCTGAGCTTATAAGGACACGTCCCCTGAGCTTATAAGGACACGCCCCCTAAGCTTATAAGGACACATCCCCTGAGCTTATAAGGGCACATCCCCTGAGCTTATAAGGGCACATCCCCTGAGCTTATAAGGACACGTCCCCTGAGCTTATAAGGACACGTCCCCTGAGCTTATAAGGACACGTCCCCTGAGCTTATAAGGACACGTCCCCTGAACTTATAAGGAAACGTCCCTGAGCTTATAACGACACGTCCCCTGAGCTTATAAGGACACGTCCCCTGAGCTTATAAGGACACATCCCTGAGCTTATAAGGACACGTCCCCTGAGCTTATAAGGACACGCCCCCTAAGCTTATAAGGACACATCCCCTGAGCTTATAAGGGCACATCCCCTGAGCTTATAAGGACACGTCCCCTGAGCTTATAAGGACACGTCCCCTGAGCTTATAAGGACACGTCCCCTGAGCTTATAAGGACACGTCCCCTGAACTTATAAGGAAACGTCCCTGAGCTTATAACGACACGTCCCCTGAGCTTATAAGGACACGTCCCCTGAGCTTATAAGGACACATCCCTGAGCTTATAAGGACACGTCCCCTGAGCTTATAAAGACACGCCCCCTAAGCTTATAAGGACACATCCCTGAGCTTATAAGGACATGTCCCCTGAGCTTATAAGGACACGTCCCCTGAGCTTATAAGGGCATGTCCCCTGAGCTTATAAGGACACGTCCCCTGAGCTTATAAGGGCACGTCCCCTGAGCTTATAAGGACATGTCCCCTGAGCTTATAAGGACACGTCCCCTGAGCTTATAAGGACACATCCCCTGAGCTTATAAGGACATGTCCCCTGAGCTTATAAGGACATGTCCCCTGAGCTTATAAGGACACATCTCCTGAGCTTATAAGGACACGTCCCCTGAGCTTATAAGGACACATCCCCTGAGCTTATAAGGACATGTCCCCTGAGCTTATAAGGGCACGTCCCCTGAGCTTATAAGGACACATCCCCTGAGCTTATAAGGACACGTCCCCTGAGCTTATAAGGACACGTCCCCTGAGCTTATAAGGACACGTCCCCTGAGCTTATAAGGACACGCCCCCTAAGCTTATAAGGACACATCCCTGAGCTTATAAGGACATGTCCCCTGAGCTTATAAGGACACGTCCCCTGAGCTTATAAGGGCACATCCCCTGAGCTTATAAGGACACGTCCCCTGAGCTTATAAGGACACGTCCCCTGAGCTTATAAGGACATGTCCCCTGAGCTTATAAGGACACATCCCCTGAGCTTATAAGGACACGTCCCCTGAGCTTATAAGGACACGTCTCCTGAGCTTATAAGGGCACGTCCCCTGAGCTTATAAGGACATGTCCCCTGAGCTTATAAGGACACGTCCCCTGAGCTTATAAGGACACATCCCCTGAGCTTATAAGGACATGTCCCCTGAGCTTATAAGGACATGTCCCCTGAGCTTATAAGGACACGTCCCCTGAGCTTATAAGGACACATCCCCTGAGCTTATAAGGACATGTCCCCTGAGCTTATAAGGGCACGTCCCCTGAGCTTATAAGGACATGTCCCCTGAGCTTATAAGGGCACGTCCCCTGAGCTTATAAGGACACATCCCCTGAGCTTATAAGGACACGTCCCCTGAGCTTATAAGGACACGTCCCCTGAGCTTATAAGGACACGTCCTCTGAGCTTATAAGGACACGTCCCCTGAGCTTATAAGGACACGTCCCCTGAGCTTATAAGGACACGCCCCCTAAGCTTATAAGGACACATCCCCTGAGCTTATAAGGACATGTCCCCTGAGCTTATAAGGACATGTCCCCTGAGCTTATAAGGACACGTCCCCTGAGCTTATAAGGACACATACCCTGAGCTTATAAGGACACGTCCCCTGAGCTTATGAGGACACATCCCCTGAGCTTATAAGGACACATCCCCTGAGCTTATAAGGACACGTCCCCTGAGGTTATAAGGACACGTCCCCTGAGCTTATAAGGACACGTCCCCTGAGCTTATAAGGACACGCCCCCTAAGCTTATAAGGACACATCCCCTGAGCTTATAAGGGCACATCCCCTGAGCTTATAAGGGCACATCCCCTGAGCTTATAAGGACACGTCCCCTGAGCTTATAAGGACACGTCCCCTGAGCTTATAAGGACACGTCCCCTGAGCTTATAAGGACACGTCCCCTGAACTTATAAGGAAACGTCCCTGAGCTTATAACGACACGTCCCCTGAGCTTATAAGGACACGTCCCCTGAGCTTATAAGGACACATCCCTGAGCTTATAAGGACACGTCCCCTGAGCTTATAAGGACACGCCCCCTAAGCTTATAAGGACACATCCCCTGAGCTTATAAGGGCACATCCCCTGAGCTTATAAGGACACGTCCCCTGAGCTTATGAGGACACGTCCCCTGAGCTTATAAGGACACGTCCCCTGAGCTTATAAGGACACGTCCCCTGAACTTATAAGGAAACGTCCCTGAGCTTATAACGACACGTCCCCTGAGCTTATAAGGACACGTCCTCTGAGCTTATAAGGACACATCCCTGAGCTTATAAGGACACGTCCCCTGAGCTTATAAGGACACGCCCCCTAAGCTTATAAGGACACATCCCTGAGCTTATAAGGACATGTCCCCTGAGCTTATAAGGACACGTCCCCTGAGCTTATAAGGACACGTCCCCTGAGCTTATAAGGACATGTCCCCTGAGCTTATAAGGACACGTCCCCTGAGCTTATAAGGACACATCCCCTGAGCTTATAAGGACACATCCCCTGAGCTTATAAGGACATGTCCCCTGAGCTTATAAGGGCACGTCCCCTGAGCTTATAAGGACACATCCCCTGAGCTTATAAGGACACGTCCCCTGAGCTTATAAGGACACGTCCCCTGAGCTTATAAGGACATGTCCCCTGAGCTTATAAGGGCACGTCCCCTGAGCTTATAAGGACACATCCCCTGAGCTTATAAGGACACGTCCCCTGAGCTTATAAGGACATGTCCCCTGAGCTTATAAGGACATGTCCCCTGAGCTTATAAGGACACGTCCCCTGAGCTTATAAGGACACATCCCCTGAGCTTATAAGGACATGTCCCCTGAGCTTATAAGGGCACGTCCCCTGAGCTTATAAGGACACATCCCCTGAGCTTATAAGGACACGTCCCCTGAGCTTATAAGGACACGTCCCCTGAGCTTATAAGGACACGTCCTCTGAGCTTATAAGGACACGTCCCCTGAGCTTATAAGGACACGTCCCCTGAGCTTATAAGGACACGCCCCCTAAGCTTATAAGGACACATCCCCTGAGCTTATAAGGACACGCCCCCTAAGCTTATAAGGACACATCCCCTGAGCTTATAAGGACATGTCCCCTGAGCTTATAAGGACACGTCCCCTGAGCTTATAAGGACACGCCCCCTAAGCTTATAAGGACACATCCCCTGAGCTTATAAGGACACGCCCCCTAAGCTTATAAGGACACGTCCCCTGAGCTTATAAGGACATGTCCCCTGAGCTTATAAGGACATGTCCACTGAGCTTATAAGGACACGTCCCCTGAGCTTATAAGGACACATACCCTGAGCTTATAAGGACACGTCCCCTGAGCTTATGAGGACACATCCCCTGAGCTTATAAGGACACATCCCCTGAGCTTATAAGGACACGTCCCCTGAGGTTATAAGGACACGTCCCCTGAGCTTATAAGGACACGTCCCCTGAGCTTATAAGGACACGCCCCCTAAGCTTATAAGGACACATCCCCTGAGCTTATAAGGGCACATCCCCTGAGCTTATAAGGGCACATCCCCTGAGCTTATAAGGACACGTCCCCTGAGCTTATAAGGACACGTCCCCTGAGCTTATAAGGACACGTCCCCTGAGCTTATAAGGACACGTCCCCTGAACTTATAAGGAAACGTCCCTGAGCTTATAACGACACGTCCCCTGAGCTTATAAGGACACGTCCCCTGAGCTTATAAGGACACATCCCTGAGCTTATAAGGACACGTCCCCTGAGCTTATAAGGACACGCCCCCTAAGCTTATAAGGACACATCCCCTGAGCTTATAAGGGCACATCCCCTGAGCTTATAAGGACATGTCCCCTGAGCTTATAAGGACACATCCCCTGAGCTTATAAGGACACGTCCCCTGAGCTTATAAGGACACGTCCCCTGAACTTATAAGGAAACGTCCCTGAGCTTATAACGACACGTCCCCTGAGCTTATAAGGACACGTCCCCTGAGCTTATAAGGACACATCCCTGAGCTTATAAGGACACGTCCCCTGAGCTTATAAGGACACGCCCCCTAAGCTTATAAGGACACATCCCTGAGCTTATAAGGACATGTCCCCTGAGCTTATAAGGACACGTCCCCTGAGCTTATAAGGGCATGTCCCCTGAGCTTATAAAGACACGTCCCCTGAGCTTATAAGGGCACGTCCCCTGAGCTTATAAGGACATGTCCCCTGAGCTTATAAGGACACGTCCCCTGAGCTTATAAGGACACATCCCCTGAGCTTATAAGGACATGTCCCCTGAGCTTATAAGGACATGTCCCCTGAGCTTATAAGGACACGTCCCCTGAGCTTATAAGGACACATCCCCTGAGCTTATAAGGACATGTCCCCTGAGCTTATAAGGGCACGTCCCCTGAGCTTATAAGGACACATCCCCTGAGCTTATAAGGACACGTCCCCTGAGCTTATAAGGACACGTCCCCTGAGCTTATAAGGACACGTCCTCTGAGCTTATAAGGACACGTCCCCTGAGCTTATAAGGACACGTCCCCTGAGCTTATAAGGACACGCCCCCTAAGCTTATAAGGACACATCCCCTGAGCTTATAAGGACATGTCCCCTGAGCTTATAAGGACATGTCCCCTGAGCTTATAAGGACACGTCCCCTGAGCTTATAAGGACACATACCCTGAGCTTATAAGGACACGTCCCCTGAGCTTATGAGGACACATCCCCTGAGCTTATAAGGACACATCCCCTGAGCTTATAAGGACACGTCCCCTGAGGTTATAAGGACACGTCCCCTGAGCTTATAAGGACACGTCCCCTGAGCTTATAAGGACACGCCCCCTAAGCTTATAAGGACACATCCCCTGAGCTTATAAGGACATGTCCCCTGAGCTTATAAGGACATGTCCCCTGAGCTTATAAGGACACGTCCCCTGAGCTTATAAGGACACATCCCCTGAGCTTATAAGGACACATCCCCTGAGCTTATAAGGACACGTCCCCTGAGCTTATAAGGACACATCCCCTGAGCTTATAAGGACACGTCCCCTGAGGTTATAAGGACATGTCCCCTGAGCTTATAAGGACACGTCCCCTGAGCATATGAGGACACATCCCCTGAACTTATAAGGGCACGTCCCCTGAACTTATAAGGACACATCCCCTGAGCTTATAAGGACACGTCCCCTGAGCTTATAAGGACACATCCCCTGAACTTATAAGGACACATCCCCTGAGCTTATAAGGACACTTCCCCTGAGCTTATAAGGGCACGTCCCCTGAACTTATAAGGACACATCCCCTGAGCTTATAAGGACACATCCCCTGAACTTATAAGGGCACGTCCCCTGAACTTATAAGGACACATCCCCTGAGCTTATAAGGACACGTCCCCTGAGCTTATAAGGACACATCCCCTGAGCTTATAAGGACACATCCCCTGAGCTTATAAGGACACTTCCCCTGAGCTTATAAGGGCACGTCCCCTGAACTTATAAGGACACATCCCCTGAGCTTATAAGGACACGTCCCCTGAGGTTATAAGGACATGTCCCCTGAGCTTATAAGGACACGTCCCCTGAGCTTATAAGGACACATCCCCTGAGCTTATAAGGACACGTCCCCTGAGGTTATAAGGACACGTCCCCTGAGCTTATAAGGACACGTCCCCTGAGCTTATGAGGACACGTCCCCTGAGGTTATAAGGACACGTCCCCTGAGCTTATAAGGACACGTCCCCTGAGCTTATAAGGACACGTCCCCTGAGCTTATAAGGACACGTCCCCTGAGGTTATAAGGAAACGTCCCCTGAGCTTATAAGGACACGTCCCTGAGCTTATAAGGGCACGTCTCCTGAGCTTATAAGGGCACATCCCCTGAGCTTATAAGGACACGTCTCCTGAGCTTATAAAGACACGTCCCCTGAGCTTATAAGGACACATCCCCTGAGCTTATAAGGACACATCCCCTGAGCTTATAAGGACACATCCCCTGAGCTTATAAGGACACGTCCCCTGAGCTTATAAGGACACGTCCCCTGAGCTTATAAGGACACGTCCCCTGAGCTTATAAGGACACATCCCCTGAGCTTATAAGGACACGTCCCCTGAGCTTATGAGGACACGTCCCCTGAGGTTATAAGGACACGTCCCCTGAGCTTATAAGGACACGTCCCCTGAGCTTATAAGGACACGTCCTTTGAGCTTATAAGGACACGTCCCCTGAGCTTATAAGGACACGTCCCCTGAGCTTATAAGGACATGTCCCCTGAGCTTATAAGGACACGTCCCCTGAGCTTATAAGGACACGTCCCCTGAGCTTATAAGGACACATCCCCTGAGCTTATAAGGACACATCCCCTGAGCTTATAAGGACACATCCCCTGAGCTTATAAGGACACGTCCCCTGAGCTTATAAGGACACGTCCCCTGAGCTTATAAGGACACGTCCCCTGAGCTTATAAGGACACGTCCCCTGAGCTTATAAGGACATGTCCCCTGAGCTTATAAGGACACATCCCCTGAGCTTATAAGGACACGTCCCCTGAGCTTATAAGGACATGTCCCCTGAGCTTATAAGGACACATCCCCTGAGCTTATAAGGACACGTCCCCTGAGCTTATAAGGACACGTCCCCTGAGCTTATAAGGACACGTTCCCTGAGCTTATAAGGACACGTCCCCTGAGCTTATAAGGACACGTCCCCTGAGCTTATAAGGACATGTCCCCTGAGCTTATGAGGACACGTCCCCTGAGGCTATAAGGACACGTCCCGTGAGCTTATAAGGACACGTCCTCTGAGCTTATAAGGACACGTCCCCTGAGCTTATAAGGACACGTCCCCTGAGCTTATAAGGACACGTCCCCTGAGCTTATAAGGACACGTCCCCTGAGCTTATAAGGACACGTCCCCTGAGCTTATAAGGACACGTCCTCTGAGCTTATAAGGACACGTCCCCTGAGCTTATAAGGACACGTCCCCTGAGCTTTTAAGGACACGTCCCCTGAGCTTATAAGGACACGTCCCCTGAGCTTATAAGGACACGTCTCCTGAGCTTATAAGGGCACATCCCCTGAGCTTATAAGGACATGTCCCTGAGCTTATAAGGACACGTCCCCTGAGCTTATAAGGACACGTCCCTGAGCTTATAAGGACACGTCCTCTGAGCTTATAAGGACACGTTCCCTGAGCTTATAAGGGCACGTCCCCATAGCTTATAAGGACACGTCCCCTGAGCTTATAAGGACACGTCCCCTGAGCTTATAAGGACACGTCCCCTGAGCTTATAAGGACACGTCCCCTGAGCTTATAAGGACACGTCCCCTGAGCTTATAAGGACACTTCCCCTGAGCTTATAAGGAAACGTCCCCTGAGATTATAAGGACACGTCCCCTGAGCTTATAAGGACACATCTCCTGAGCTTAAAAGAACACATCCCCTGAGGTTATAAGGACACATCCCCTGAGCTTATAATGACTCGTCCCCTGAGCTTATAAGGACACGTCCCCTGAGCTTATAAGGACACGTCCCCTGAGCTTATAAGGACACGTCCCCTGAGCTTATAAGGACACGTCCTCTGAGCTTATAAGGACACGTCCCCTGAGCTTATAAGGACACGTCCCCTGAGCTTATAAGGACACGTCCCCTGAGCTTATAAGGACACGTCCCCTGAGCTTATAAGGACACGTCTCCTGAGCTTATAAGGGCACATCCCCTGAGCTTATAAGGACATGTCCCTGAGCTTATAAGGACACGTCCCCTGAGCTTATAAGGACACGTCCTCTGAGCTTATAAGGACACGTTCCCTGAGCTTATAAGGGCACGTCCCCATAGCTTATAAGGACACGTCCCCTGAGCTTATAAGGACACGTCCCCTGAGCTTATAAGGACACGTCCCCTGAGCTTATAAGGACACGTCCCCTGAGCTTATAAGGACACGTCCCCTGAGCTTATAAGGACACGTCCCCTGAGCTTATAAGGACACATCTCCTGAGCTTAAAAGAACACGTCCCCTGAGGTTATAAGGACACATCCCCTGAGCTTATAATGACTCGTCCCCTGAGCTTATCAGGGCACGTCCCCTGAGTTTATAAGGGCACGTCCCCTGAGCTTATAAGGACACGTCCCCTGAGCTTATAAGGACACGTCCCCTGAGCTTGTAAGGACACGTCCTCTGAGCTTAAAAGAACACGTCCCCTGAGGTTATAAGGACACGTCTCCTGAGGTTATAAGGATACGTCCCCTGAGGATATAAAGACACGTCTCCTGAGGATATAGGGACACGTCCCCTGAGGATATAGGGACACGTCCCCTGAGGATATAGGGACACGTCCCCTGAGGTTATAAGGACACGTCCCCTGAGCTTATAAGGACACGTCCCCTGAGCTTATAAGGACACGTCCCCTGAGCTTATAAGGACACGTCCCCTGAGCTTATAAGGACACGTCCCCTGAGCTTATAAGGACACGTCCCCTGAGCTTATAAGGACACGTCCCCTGAGGTATAAGGAAACGTCCCCTGAGCTTATAAGGACACGTCCCTGAGCTTATAAGGGCACGTCTCCTGAGCTTATAAGGGCACATCCCCTGAGCTTATAAGGACACGTCCCTGAGCTTATAAGGACACGTCCCCTGAGCTTATGAGGACACATCCCCTGAGCTTATAAGGACACATCCCCTGAGCTTATAAGGACACGTCCCCTGAGGTTATAAGGACACGTCCCCTGAGCTTATAAGGACACGTCCCCTTAGCTTATAAGGACACGCCCCCTAAGCTTATAAGGACACATCCCCTGAGCTTATAAGGACATGTCCCCTGAGCTTATAAGGACATGTCCCCTGAGCTTATAAGGACACGTCCCCTGAGCTTATAAGGACACATCCCCTGAGCTTATAAGGACACATCCCCTGAGCTTATAAGGACACGTCCCCTGAGCTTATAAGGACACATCCCCTGAGCTTATAAGGACACGTCCCCTGAGGTTATAAGGACATGTCCCCTGAGCTTATAAGGACACGTCCCCTGAGCTTATAAGGACACATCCCCTGAGCTTATAAGGACACTTCCCCTGAGCTTATAAGGGCACGTCCCCTGAACTTATAAGGACACATCCCCTGAGCTTATAAGGACACATCCCCTGAACTTATAAGGGCACGTCCCCTGAACTTATAAGGACACATCCCCTGAGCTTATAAGGACACGTCCCCTGAGCTTATAAGGACACATCCCCTGAACTTATAAGGACACATCCCCTGAGCTTATAAGGACACTTCCCCTGAGCTTATAAGGGCACGTCCCCTGAACTTATAAGGACACATCCCCTGAGCTTATAAGGACACATCCCCTGAACTTATAAGGGCACGTCCCCTGAACTTATAAGGACACATCCCCTGAGCTTATAAGGACACGTCCCCTGAGCTTATAAGGACACATCCCCTGAGCTTATAAGGACACTTCCCCTGAGCTTATAAGGGCACGTCCCTTGAACTTATAAGGACACATCCCCTGAGCTTATAAGGACACGTCCCCTGAGGTTATAAGGACATGTCCCCTGAGCTTATAAGGACACGTCCCCTGAGCTTATAAGGACACATCCCCTGAGCTTATAAGGACACGTCCCCTGAGGTTATAAGGACACGTCCCCTGAGCTTATAAGGACACGTCCCCTGAGCTTATGAGGACACGTCCCCTGAGGTTATAAGGACACGTCCCCTGAGCTTATAAGGACACGTCCCCTGAGCTTATAAGGACACGTCCCCTGAGCTTATAAGGACACGTCCCCTGAGGTTATAAGGAAATGTCCCCTGAGCTTATAAGGACACGTCCCTGAGCTTATAAGGGCACGTCTCCTGAGCTTATAAGGGCACATCCCCTGAGCTTATAAGGACACGTCCCTGAGCTTATAAGGACACGTCCCCTGAGCTTATAAGGACACGTCCCTGAGCTTATAAGGACACGTCCCCTGAGCTTATAAGGACACGTTCCCTGAGCTTATAAGGACACATCCCTGAGCTTATAAGGACACGTCCCCTGAGCTTATAAGGACACGCCCCCTGAGTTTATAAGGACACGTCCTCTGAGCTTATAAGGGCACGTCCTCTGAGCTTATAAGGACACGTCCCCTCAGATTATCAGGACACGTCCCTTGAGCTTAAAAGGACACATCCCCTGAGGTTATAAGGGCACATCCCCTGAGCTTATAAGGACACATCCCCTGAGCTTATAAGGACACGTCTCCTGAGCTTATAAAGACACGTCCCCTGAGCTTATAAGGACACATCCCCTGAGCTTATAAGGACACATCCCCTGAGCTTACAAGGACACATCCCCTGAGCTTATAAGGACACGTCCCCTGAGCTTATAAGGACACGTCCCCTGAGCTTATAAGGACACGTCCCCTGAGCTTATAAGGACACATCCCCTGAGCTTATAAGGACACGTCCCCTGAGCTTATGAGGACACGTCCCCTGAGGTTATAAGGACACGTCCCCTGAGCTTATAAGGACACGTCCCCTGAGCTTATAAGGACACATCCCCTGAGCTTATAAGGACACATCCCCTGAGCTTATAAGGACACGTCCCCTGAGCTTATAAGGACACGTCCCCTGAGCTTATAAGGACACGTCCCCTGAGCTTATAAGGACACATCCCCTGAGCTTATAAGGACACGTCCCCTGAGCTTATGAGGACACGTCCCCTGAGGTTATAAGGACACGTCCCCTGAGCTTATAAGGACACGTCCCCTGAGCTTATAAGGACACGTCCTCTGAGCTTATAAGGACACGTCCCCTGAGCATATAAGGACACGTCCCCTGAGCTTATAAGGACACGTCCCCTGAGCTTATAAGGACACGTCCCCTGAGCTTATAAGGACACGTCCCCTGAGCTTATAAGGACACATCCCCTGAGCTTATAAGGACACATCCCCTGAGCTTATAAGGACACATCCCCTGAGCTTATAAGGACACGTCCCCTGAGCTTATAAGGACACGTCCCCTGAGCTTATAAGGACACGTCCCCTGAGCTTATAAGGACACGTCCCCTGAGCTTATAAGGACATGTCCCCTGAGCTTATAAGGACACATCCCCTGAGCTTATAAGGACACGTCCCCTGAGCTTATAAGGACATGTCCCCTGAGCTTATAAGGACACATCCCCTGAGCTTATAAGGACACGTCCCCTGAGCTTATAAGGACACGTCCCCTGAGCTTATAAGGACACGTTCCCTGAGCTTATAAGGACACGTCCCCTGAGCTTATAAGGACACGTCCCCTGAGCTTATAAGGACATGTCCCCTGAGCTTATGAGGACACGTCCCCTGAGGTTATAAGGACACGTCCCGTGAGCTTATAAGGACACGTCCTCTGAGCTTATAAGGACACGTCCCCTGAGCTTATAAGGACACGTCCCCTGAGCTTATAAGGACACGTCCCCTGAGCTTATAAGGACACGTCCCCTGAGCTTATAAGGACACGTCCCCTGAGCTTATAAGGACACGTCCTCTGAGCTTATAAGGACACGTCCCCTGAGCTTATAAGGACACGTCCCCTGAGCTTTTAAGGACACGTCCCCTGAGCTTATAAGGACACGTCCCCTGAGCTTATAAGGACACGTCTCCTGAGCTTATAAGGGCACATCTCCTGAGCTTATAAGGACATGTCCCTGAGCTTATAAGGACACGTCCCCTGAGCTTATAAGGACACGTCCCTGAGCTTATAAGGACACGTCCTCTGAGCTTATAAGGACACGTTCCCTGAGCTTATAAGGGCACGTCCCCATAGCTTATAAGGACACGTCCCCTGAGCTTATAAGGACACGTCCCCTGAGCTTATAAGGACACGTCCCCTGAGCTTATAAGGACACGTCCCCTGAGCTTATAAGGACACGTCCCCTGAGCTTATAAGGACACGTCCCCTGAGCTTATAAGGACACTTCCCCTGAGCTTATAAGGAAACGTCCCCTGAGATTATAAGGACACGTCCCCTGAGCTTATAAGGACACATCTCCTGAGCTTAAAAGAACACATCCCCTGAGGTTATAAGGACACATCCCCTGAGCTTATAATGACTCGTCCCCTGAGCTTATAAGGACACGTCCCCTGAGCTTATAAGGACACGTCCCCTGAGCTTATAAGGACACGTCCCCTGAGCTTATAAGGACACGTCCCCTGAGCTTATAAGGACACGTCCTCTGAGCTTATAAGGACACGTCCCCTGAGCTTATAAGGACACGTCCCCTGAGCTTATAAGGACACGTCCCCTGAGCTTATAAGGACACGTCCCCTGAGCTTATAAGGACACGTCTCCTGAGCTTATAAGGGCACATCCCCTGAGCTTATAAGGACATGTCCCTGAGCTTATAAGGACACGTCCCCTGAGCTTATAAGGACACGTCCTCTGAGCTTATAAGGACACGTTCCCTGAGCTTATAAGGGCACGTCCCCATAGCTTATAAGGACACGTCCCCTGAGCTTATAAGGACACGTCCCCTGAGCTTATAAGGACACGTCCCCTGAGCTTATAAGGACACGTCCCCTGAGCTTATAAGGACACGTCCCCTGAGCTTATAAGGACACGTCCTCTGAGCTTATAAGGACACATCTCCTGAGCTTAAAAGAACACGTCCCCTGAGGTTATAAGGACACATCCCCTGAGCTTATAATGACTCGTCCCCTGAGCTTATAAGGACACGTCCCCTGAGCTTGTAAGGACACGTCCTCTGAGCTTAAAAGAACACGTCCCCTGAGGTTATAAGGACACGTCCCCTGAGGTTATAAGGACATGTCCCCTGAGCTTATAAGGACACGTCCCCTGAGCTTATAAGGACACATCCCCTGAGCTTATAAGGACACGTCCCCTGAGGTTATAAGGACACGTCCCCTGAGCTTATAAGGACACGTCCCCTGAGCTTATGAGGACACGTCCCCTGAGGTTATAAGGACACGTCCCCTGAGCTTATAAGGACACGTCCCCTGAGCTTATAAGGACACGTCCCCTGAGCTTATAAGGACACGTCCCCTGAGGTTATAAGGAAACGTCCCCTGAGCTTATAAGGACACGTCCCTGAGCTTATAAGGGCACGTCTCCTGAGCTTATAAGGGCACATCCCCTGAGCTTATAAGGACACGTCCCTGAGCTTATAAGGACACGTCCCCTGAGCTTATAAGGACACGTCCCTGAGCTTATAAAGACACGTCCCCTGAGCTTATAAGGACACGTTCCCTGAGCTTATAAGGACACATCCCTGAGCTTATAAGGACACGTCCCCTGAGCTTATAAGGACACGCCCCCTGAGTTTATAAGGACACGTCCTCTGAGCTTATAAGGGCACGTCCTCTGAGCTTATAAGGACACGTCCCCTCAGATTATCAGGACACGTCCCTTGAGCTTAAAAGGACACATCCCCTGAGGTTATAAGGGCACATCCCCTGAGCTTATAAGGACACATCCCCTGAGCTTATAAGGACACGTCTCCTGAGCTTATAAAGACACGTCCCCTGAGCTTATAAGGACACATCCCCTGAGCTTATAAGGACACATCCCCTGAGCTTATAAGGACACATCCCCTGAGCTTATAAGGACACGTCCCCTGAGCTTATAAGGACACGTCCCCTGAGCTTATAAGGACACGTCCCCTGAGCTTATAAGGACACATCCCCTGAGCTTATAAGGACACGTCCCCTGAGCTTATGAGGACACGTCCCCTGAGGTTATAAGGACACGTCCCCTGAGCTTATAAGGACACGTCCCCTGAGCTTATAAGGACACATCCCCTGAGCTTATAAGGACACATCCCCTGAGCTTATAAGGACACGTCCCCTGAGCTTATAAGGACACGTCCCCTGAGCTTATAAGGACACGTCCCCTGAGCTTATAAGGACACATCCCCTGAGCTTATAAGGACACGTCCCCTGAGCTTATGAGGACACGTCCCCTGAGGTTATAAGGACACGTCCCCTGAGCTTATAAGGACACGTCCCCTGAGCTTATAAGGACACGTCCTCTGAGCTTATAAGGACACGTCCCCTGAGCATATAAGGACACGTCCCCTGAGCTTATAAGGACACGTCCCCTGAGCTTATAAGGACACGTCCCCTGAGCTTATAAGGACACGTCCCCTGAGCTTATAAGGACACATCCCCTGAGCTTATAAGGACACATCCCCTGAGCTTATAAGGACACATCCCCTGAGCTTATAAGGACACGTCCCCTGAGCTTATAAGGACACGTCCCCTGAGCTTATAAGGACACGTCCCCTGAGCTTATAAGGACACGTCCCCTGAGCTTATAAGGACATGTCCCCTGAGCTTATAAGGACACATCCCCTGAGCTTATAAGGACACGTCCCCTGAGCTTATAAGGACATGTCCCCTGAGCTTATAAGGACACATCCCCTGAGCTTATAAGGACACGTCCCCTGAGCTTATAAGGACACGTCCCCTGAGCTTATAAGGACATGTTCCCTGAGCTTATAAGGACACGTCCCCTGAGCTTATAAGGACACGTCCCCTGAGCTTATAAGGACATGTCCCCTGAGCTTATGAGGACACGTCCCCTGAGGTTATAAGGACACGTCCCGTGAGCTTATAAGGACACGTCCTCTGAGCTTATAAGGACACGTCCCCTGAGCTTATAAGGACACGTCCCCTGAGCTTATAAGGACACGTCCCCTGAGCTTATAAGGACACGTCCCCTGAGCTTATAAGGACACGTCCCCTGAGCTTATAAGGACACGTCCTCTGAGCTTATAAGGACACGTCCCCTGAGCTTATAAGGACACGTCCCCTGAGCTTTTAAGGACACGTCCCCTGAGCTTATAACTACACGTCCCCTGAGCTTATAAGGACACGTCTCCTGAGCTTATAAGGGCACATCTCCTGAGCTTATAAGGACATGTCCCTGAGCTTATAAGGACACGTCCCCTGAGCTTATAAGGACACGTCCCTGAGCTTATAAGGACACGTCCTCTGAGCTTATAAGGACACGTTCCCTGAGCTTATAAGGGCACGTCCCCATAGCTTATAAGGACACGTCCCCTGAGCTTATAAGGACACGTCCCCTGAGCTTATAAGGACACGTCCCCTGAGCTTATAAGGACACGTCCCCTGAGCTTATAAGGACACGTCCCCTGAGCTTATAAGGACACGTCCCCTGAGCTTATAAGGACACTTCCCCTGAGCTTATAAGGAAACGTCCCCTGAGATTATAAGGACACGTCCCCTGAGCTTATAAGGACACATCTCCTGAGCTTAAAAGAACACATCCCCTGAGGTTATAAGGACACATCCCCTGAGCTTATAATGACTCGTCCCCTGAGCTTATAAGGACACGTCCCCTGAGCTTATAAGGACACGTCCCCTGAGCTTATAAGGACACGTCCCCTGAGCTTATAAGGACACGTCCCCTGAGCTTATAAGGACACGTCCTCTGAGCTTATAAGGACACGTCCCCTGAGCTTATAAGGACACGTCCCCTGAGCTTATAAGGACACGTCCCCTGAGCTTATAAGGACACGTCCCCTGAGCTTATAAGGACACGTCTCCTGAGCTTATAAGGGCACATCCCCTGAGCTTATAAGGACATGTCCCTGAGCTTATAAGGACACGTCCCCTGAGCTTATAAGGACACGTCCTCTGAGCTTATAAGGACACGTTCCCTGAGCTTATAAGGGCACGTCCCCATAGCTTATAAGGACACGTCCCCTGAGCTTATAAGGACACGTCCCCTGAGCTTATAAGGACACGTCCCCTGAGCTTATAAGGACACGTCCCCTGAGCTTATAAGGACACGTCCCCTGAGCTTATAAGGACACGTCCTCTGAGCTTATAAGGACACATCTCCTGAGCTTAAAAGAACACGTCCCCTGAGGTTATAAGGACACATCCCCTGAGCTTATAATGACTCGTCCCCTGAGCTTATCAGGGCACGTCCCCTGAGTTTATAAGGGCACGTCCCCTGAGCTTATAAGGACACGTCCCCTGAGCTTATAAGGACACGTCCCCTGAGCTTGTAAGGACACGTCCTCTGAGCTTAAAAGAACACGTCCCCTGAGGTTATAAGGACACGTCTCCTGAGGTTATAAGGATACGTCCCCTGAGGATATAAAGACACGTCTCCTGAGGATATAGGGACACGTCCCCTGAGGATATAGGGACACTGTGAAGATGTAATTTACCCTCTCACTGTATATGCTGTACAGATTCCTATTTCAAGCTGGGTTCATTGTCTTATTTGAACTACTTCTGTGTACATTTCTATTGTTGTAGGTAATCACCCCCCTAAAATGCAAGGTTATATCCTCTTGAGGCACTTCCATCCCTGGGAGTAGGGGGAGGTGGGCCTAGAGTCAAACTAGTGTAAACTCTGCTTACCTGGGAGATTCAGGCAGAGTGAGCTGAAACTTGAAGGGAGCAGGAGCTCCAGCCTGTGTGGCTGTGGACACGGACGGAGCTAGGCCTGCGTGGCGGCCCGTGGGATTGTGTGGAACTCTTTGGACTACTGTAAGGACGATTGCTTTGTAATCCGGTCCGAGGATTGTCGGGAAGGGCCCCCGAATCTGTTTTACGTGGACTTATCGTGTGCTGTTCCAGTGTTCTTGTGAATAAACCTGTTGGATCGTTCCTCGGCCTGTTGTCTCTCCTTGCTCTGCTGTACACCCCGTCACAAACTGGTTGGCAGCGCTGGGATCAGAGCAGAAGGAATGGAGGACAATGGCTCAACATCAGGAACCAGCACTGCAGAGTACAAGACCTGGACTTTGGGGAGCCTGCAATCAAAGGCCCGTGAAGTAGGAGTTCGTTTCAAAGGACTCTCCAAGGAGCAGCTGATTGAGGCGCTAGAAGGAGTCTGCTCGCAAAATGACGTGGAGGAAGGATCCTCACAGCAAAGGGAGGAAAGACGGGAGCTGGAGGTAAATACCCAAAAAAGTCAATGGATTGTGTGGTATGAAGAAAAGATGGCACTGCTTGGAGATGAGGCCACCATAGAAGATAAGAGGGAGGCCATGCGTGGAGCTGAAGAGAAGGAGCGCAGGATGGAGGAGATGGCATTGCTGGATAAGCAGCTCGCTGTGGAAGCCGCGAGAGGTTCCAGACAGACTGTAACCCCAGCACCCATCATGAGGGAACTTCCCAGAGTGTCCCGCAAAGACTTCAAGCAGTTTAATGAGGCTGCTAGTGACATTGAGGGCTTCTTCCAGGACTTTGAGCATCAGTGTCGATTAATGGAAGTCCCAGAAAGGGAGCGCGTCCGGCATCTGGTTGGGCTCTTAGAGGGTGGAGCTGCTGCAGCCTATAGAGCTATGGACCATCGGTGGAACTGTGAGTATGCGGATATTAAACAGACTATTCTAGAACATTATGCTGTAACGCCAGACACTTACAGGACTCAGTTCCGTACTCTAGCATGTGATGAGGAAGTGTCCTTCAAGATGTATGCCCACAAACTCAAACATCTGTGGCATCGTTGGTTGGAGGCAGAGGAGGCCTTATCCTTGGAGACCGTCCTCCAGGTCCTCCTAAAAGAGCAGTTTTACTTCAAGTGCCCCGCTGTGATCCGGGAATGGGTGCGTGAGAGAAAACCAGCGACAGTGGAGGAAGCTGCTGCTCTAGCTGATGAGGTGCTCACCATCAAGCCTCAGTGGAGGGTTCTGTTGGAGGATGGAGAGACGCCTAACAGCTCCACAACACCGGATGCCCCCAGTTATTCTGTCCCCATTGTTCCCCGTTCCTCTAAGCCACCACATGTTGATACCCGTGTTAATGTGCCTCCAGTTGCTTCTACTGCACTTTCTGGAATACGCCGGGGAGAGGAAGTAACAGAGCGCAGGTGTTATGTTTGTAGGCATCCCGGGCATTTGCAGGCCTCATGCCCAGCCAGCCCATGGAGGAATCATCCTCAAACCCCTACAGCACCTTCAGGTGGGAGCCGGCCTCCAAGTTCCCCTACCCCTTACCCAAGAGGACGCCTTGGATGGAGGGAGACCCAGCTCAGATGCTATCAATGTGGACAGCCAGGGCATCGGCAAGTCTCCTGCCCAGCTGTTCAAATGAGGACTGATCCTGCGCCCAATCGGATTGTTAATTATTTACAGCCCAGCGCCATGGAGGAAGATGTGGCACCGCTATGTGAGGACTGGCCTAGTGACTCAGCCCATGTTGCACCACCAGGAGTTTACGGGGTGCGACCTGCAGTTATGACGACTTCTGCTCATCGAGGTAAGCACTTGCAGGAGGTTGTGCTGGATGGACAGAGACTTGTTGGATTTTGTGACTCGGGTGCTTTCCTCACACTGGCTGATCCCCGAGTGGTTCGGCCTGAGGCAATCCATAGAGGACCTGGGATTGTCATTGAACTGGCTGGTGGACAATGGAGGACTATTCCCACAGCCACTGTGGATCTGAGCTTTGGTTTTGGGGTCAGGCGATGTGTGGTTGGGGTGATGGGTGGTCTGCCTGCAGCTGTTCTCCTGGGCAATGATGTGGGAGAGCTACGATGCCAATTCGTGGCTGCATGAAGCCACATGTAAGTAACGCTCTGCCTGTGTGTACTTAACCAGTGACCTGTAGAGGTCCCTAGTACGTACACAAGTTGGGAGGGGGAGGGATTGTGAAGATGTAATTTACCCTCTCACTGTATATGCTGTACAGATTCCTATTTCAAGCTGGGTTCATTGTCTTATTTGAACTACTTCTGTGTACATTTCTATTGTTGTAGGTAATCACCCCCCTAAAATGCAAGGTTATATCCTCTTGAGGCACTTCCATCCCTGGGAGTAGGGGGAGGTGGGCCTAGAGTCCAACTAGTGTAAACTCTGCTTACCTGGGAGATTCAGGCAGAGTGAGCTGAAACTTGAAGGGAGCAGGAGCTCCAGCCTGTGTGGCTGTGGACACGGACGGAGCTAGGCCTGCGTGGCGGCCCGTGGGATTGTGTGGAACTCTTTGGACTACTGTAAGGACGATTGCTTTGTAATCCGGTCCGAGGATTGTCGGGAAGGGCCCCCGAATCTGTTTTACGTGGACTTATCGTGTGCTGTTCCAGTGTTCTTGTGAATAAACCTGTTGGATCGTTCCTCGGCCTGTTGTCTCTCCTTGCTCTGCTGTACACCCCGTCACAGACACGTCCCCTGAGGATATAGGGACACGTCCCCTGAGGTTATAAGGACACGTCCCCTGAGCTTATAAGGACACGTCCCCTGAGCTTATAAGGACACGTCCCCTGAGCTTATAAGGACACGTCCCCTGAGCTTATAAGGACACGTCCCCTGAGCTTATAAGGACACGTCCCCTGAGCTTATAAGGACACGTCCCCTGAGGTATAAGGAAACGTCCCCTGAGCTTATAAGGACACGTCCCTGAGCTTATAAGGGCACGTCTCCTGAGCTTATAAGGGCACATCCCCTGAGCTTATAAGGACACGTCCCTGAGCTTATAAGGACACGTCCCCTGAGCTTATAAGGACACGTCCCTGAGCTTATAAGGACACGTCCCCTGAGCTTATAAGGACACGTTCCCTGAGCTTATAAGGACACATCCCTGAGCTTATAAGGACACGTCCCCTGAGCTTATAAGGACACGCCCCCTGAGTTTATAAGGACACGTCCTCTGAGCTTATAAGGGCACGTCCTCTGAGCTTATAAGGACACGTCCCCTCAGATTATCAGGACACGTCCCTTGAGCTTAAAAGGACACATCCCCTGAGGTTATAAGGGCACATCCCCTGAGCTTATAAGGACACATCCCCTGAGCTTATAAGGACACGTCTCCTGAGCTTATAAAGACACGTCCCCTGAGCTTATAAGGACACATCCCCTGAGCTTATAAGGACACATCCCCTGAGCTTATAAGGACACATCCCCTGAGCTTATAAGGACACATCCCCTGAGCTTATAAGGACACGTCCCCTGAGCTTATAAGGACACGTCCCCTGAGCTTATAAGGACACGTCCCCTGAGCTTATAAGGACACATCCCCTGAGCTTATAAGGACACGTCCCCTGAGCTTATGAGGACACGTCCCCTGAGGTTATAAGGACACGTCCCCTGAGCTTATAAGGACACGTCCCCTGAGCTTATAAGGACACGTCCTCTGAGCTTATAAGGACACGTCCCCTGAGCTTATAAGGACACGTCCCCTGAGCTTATAAGGACACGTCCCCTGAGCTTATAAGGACACGTCCCCTGAGCTTATAAGGACACGTCCCCTGAGCTTATAAGGACACATCCCCTGAGCTTATAAGGACACATCCCCTGAGCTTATAAGGACACATCCCCTGAGCTTATAAGGACACGTCCCCTGAGCTTATAAGGACACGTCCCCTGAGCTTATAAGGACACGTCCCCTGAGCTTATAAGGACACGTCCCCTGAGCTTATAAGGACATGTCCCCTGAGCTTATAAGGACACATCCCCTGAGCTTATAAGGACACGTCCCCTGAGCTTATAAGGACATGTCCCCTGAGCTTATAAGGACACATCCCCTGAGCTTATAAGGACACGTCCCCTGAGCTTATAAGGACACGTCCCCTGAGCTTATAAGGACACGTTCCCTGAGCTTATAAGGACACGTCCCCTGAGCTTATAAGGACACGTCCCCTGAGCTTATAAGGACATGTCCCCTGAGCTTATGAGGACACGTCCCCTGAGGTTATAAGGACACGTCCCGTGAGCTTATAAGGACACGTCCTCTGAGCTTATAAGGACACGTCCCCTGAGCTTATAAGGACACGTCCCCTGAGCTTATAAGGACACGTCCCCTGAGCTTATAAGGACATGTCCCCTGAGCTTATAAGGACACGTCCCCTGAGCTTATAAGGACACGTCCTCTGAGCTTATAAGGACACGTCCCCTGAGCTTATAAGGACACGTCCCCTGAGCTTTTAAGGACACGTCCCCTGAGCTTATAAGGACACGTCCCCTGAGCTTATAAGGACACGTCTCCTGAGCTTATAAGGGCACATCCCCTGAGCTTATAAGGACATGTCCCTGAGCTTATAAGGACACGTCCCCTGAGCTTATAAGGACACGTCCCTGAGCTTATAAGGACACGTTCCCTGAGCTTATAAGGGCACGTCCCCATAGCTTATAAGGACACGTCCCCTGAGCTTATAAGGACACGTCCCCTGAGCTTATAAGGACACGTCCCCTGAGCTTATAAGGACACGTCCCCTGAGCTTATAAGGACACGTCCCCTGAGCTTATAAGGACACTTCCCCTGAGCTTATAAGGAAACGTCCCCTGAGATTATAAGGACACGTCCCCTGAGCTTATAAGGACACATCTCCTGAGCTTAAAAGAACACATCTCCTGAGCTTATAAGGACACGTCTCCTGAGCTTATAAGGGCACATCCCCTGAGCTTATAAGGACATGTCCCTTAGCTTATAAGGGCACGTCCCCTGAGCTTATAAGGACATGTCCCTGAGCTTATAAGGACACGTCCCCTGAGCTTATAAGGACACGTCCTCTGAGCTTATAAGGACACGTTCCCTGAGCTTATAAGGGCACGTCCCCATAGCTTATAAGGACACGTCCCCTGAGCTTATAAGGACACGTCCCCTGAGCTTATAAGGACACGTCCCCTGAGCTTATAAGGACACGTCCCCTGAGCTTATAAGGACACATCTCCTGAGCTTAAAAGAACACGTCCCCTGAGGTTATAAGGACACATCCCCTGAGCTTATAATGACTCGTCCCCTGAGCTTATCAGGGCACGTCCCCTGAGTTTATAAGGGCACGTCCCCTGAGCTTATAAGGACACGTCCCCTGAGCTTATAAGGACACGTCCCCTGAGCTTGTAAGGACACGTCCTCTGAGCTTAAAAGAACACGTCCCCTGAGGTTATAAGGACACGTCTCCTGAGGTTATAAGGATACGTCCCCTGAGGATATAAAGACACGTCTCCTGAGGATATAGGGACACGTCCCCTGAGGATATAGGGACACGTCCCCTGAGGATATAGGGACACGTCCCCTGAGGTTATAAGGACACGTCCCCTGAGCTTATAAGGACACGTCCCCTGAGCTTATAAGGACACGTCCCCTGAGCTTATAAGGACACGTCCCCTGAGCTTATAAGGACACGTCCCCTGAGCTTATAAGGACACGTCCCCTGAGCTTATAAGGACACGTCCCCTGAGGTATAAGGAAACGTCCCCTGAGCTTATAAGGACACGTCCCTGAGCTTATAAGGGCACGTCTCCTGAGCTTATAAGGGCACATCCCCTGAGCTTATAAGGACACGTCCCTGAGCTTATAAGGACACGTCCCCTGAGCTTATAAGGACACGTCCCTGAGCTTATAAGGACACGTCCCCTGAGCTTTTAAGGACACGTTCCCTGAGCTTATAAGGGCACGTCCTCATAGCTTATAAGGACACGTTCCCTGAGCTTATAAGGACACGTCCCCTGAGCTTATAAGGACACGTCCCCTGAGGTTATAAGGACACGCCCCCTGAGTTTATAAGGACACGTCCTCTGAGCTTATAAGGGCACGTCCCCTGAGCTTATAAGGACACGTCCCCTCAGATTATCAGGACACGTCCCTTGAGCTTAAAAGGACACATCCCCTGAGGTTATAAGGGCACATCCCCTGAGCTTATAAGGACACGTCCCCTGAGTTTATAAGGACACGTCCCCTGAGCTTATAAGGACACGTCCCCTGAGCTTATAAGGACACGTCCCCTGAGCTTATAAGGACACATCCCCTGAGCTTATAAAGACACATCCCCTGAGCTTATAAGGACACGTCCCCTGAGCTTATAAGGACACGTCCCCTGAGCTTATAAGGACACGTCCCCTGAGCTTATAAGGACAAGTCCCCTGAGCTTATAAGGACACATCCCCTGAGCTTATAAGGACACGTCCCCTGAGCTTATAAGGACACATCCCCTGAGCTTATAAGGACACGTCCCCTGAGCTTATGAGGACACGTCCCCTGAGGTTATAAGGACACGTCCCCTGAGCTTATAAGGACACGTCCCCTGAGCTTATAAGGACATGTCCCTGAGCTTATAAGGACACGTCCCCTGAGCTTATAAGGACACGTCCTCTGAGCTTATAAGGACACGTTCCCTGAGCTTATAAGGGCACGTCCCCATAGCTTATAAGGACACGTCCCCTGAGCTTATAAGGACACGTCCCCTGAGCTTATAAGGACACGTCCCCTGAGCTTATAAGGACACGTCCCCTGAGCTTATAAGGACACGTCCCCTGAGCTTATAAGGACACATCTCCTGAGCTTAAAAGAACACGTCCCCTGAGGTTATAAGGACACATCCCCTGAGCTTATAATGACTCGTCCCCTGAGCTTATCAGGGCACGTCCCCTGAGTTTATAAGGGCACGTCCCCTGAGCTTATAAGGACACGTCCCCTGAGCTTATAAGGACACGTCCCCTGAGCTTGTAAGGACACGTCCTCTGAGCTTAAAAGAACACGTCCCCTGAGGTTATAAGGACACGTCTCCTGAGGTTATAAGGATACGTCCCCTGAGGATATAAAGACACGTCTCCTGAGGATATAGGGACACGTCCGCTGAGGATATAGGGACACGTCCCCTGAGGATATAGGGACACGTCCCCTGAGGTTATAAGGACACGTCCCCTGAGCTTATAAGGACACGTCCCCTGAGCTTATAAGGACACGTCCCCTGAGCTTATAAGGACACGTCCCCTGAGCTTATAAGGACACGTCCCCTGAGCTTATAAGGACACGTCCCCTGAGCTTATAAGGACACGTCCCCTGAGGTATAAGGAAACGTCCCCTGAGCTTATAAGGACACGTCCCTGAGCTTATAAGGGCACGTCTCCTGAGCTTATAAGGGCACATCCCCTGAGCTTATAAGGACACGTCCCTGAGCTTATAAGGACACGTCCCCTGAGCTTATAAGGACACGTCCCTGAGCTTATAAGGACACGTCCCCTGAGCTTATAAGGACACGTTCCCTGAGCTTATAAGGGCACGTCCTCATAGCTTATAAGGACACGTTCCCTGAGCTTATAAGGACACGTCCCCTGAGCTTATAAGGACACGTCCCCTGAGGTTATAAGGACACGCCCCCTGAGTTTATAAGGACACGTCCTCTGAGCTTATAAGGGCACGTCCCCTGAGCTTATAAGGACACGTCCCCTCAGATTATCAGGACACGTCCCTTGAGCTTAAAAGGACACATCCCCTGAGGTTATAAGGGCACATCCCCTGAGCTTATAAGGACACGTCCCCTGAGTTTATAAGGACACGTCCCCTGAGCTTATAAGGACACGTCCCCTGAGCTTATAAGGACACGTCCCCTGAGCTTATAAGGACACATCCCCTGAGCTTATAAAGACACATCCCCTGAGCTTATAAGGACACGTCCCCTGAGCTTATAAGGACACGTCCCCTGAGCTTATAAGGACACGTCCCCTGAGCTTATAAGGACACGTCCCCTGAGCTTATAAGGACACATCCCCTGAGCTTATAAGGACACGTCCCCTGAGCTTATAAGGACACATCCCCTGAGCTTATAAGGACACGTCCCCTGAGCTTATGAGGACACGTCCCCTGAGGTTATAAGGACACGTCCCCTGAGCTTATAAGGACACGTCCCCTGAGCTTATAAGGACACGTACTCTGAGCTTATAAGGACACGTCCCCTGAGCTTATAAGGACACATCCCCTGAGCTTATAAGGACACGTCCCCTGAGCTTATAAGGACACGTCCCCTGAGCTTGTAAGGACACGTCCTCTGAGCTTATGAGGACACCTCCCCTGAGCTTATAAGGACACGTTCCCTGAGCTTATAAGGACACGTCCCCTGAGCTTATAAGGACACGTCCCCTGAGCTTATAAGGACATGTCCCCTGAGCTTATGAGGACACGTCCCCTGAGGTTATAAGGACACGTCCCGTGAGCTTATAAGGACACGTCCTCTGAGCTTATAAGGACACGTCCCCTGAGCTTATAAGGACACGTCCCCTGAGCTTATAAGGACACGTCCCCTGAGCTTATAAGGACATGTCCCCTGAGCTTATAAGGACACGTCCCCTGAGCTTATAAGGACACGTCCTCTGAGCTTATAAGGACACGTCCCCTGAGCTTATAAGGACACGTCCCCTGAGCTTTTAAGGACACGTCCCCTGAGCTTATAAGGACACGTCCCCTGAGCTTATAAGGACACGTCTCCTGAGCTTATAAGGGCACATCCCCTGAGCTTATAAGGACATGTCCCTGAGCTTATAAGGACACGTCCCCTGAGCTTATAAGGACACGTCCCTGAGCTTATAAGGACACGTTCCCTGAGCTTATAAGGGCACGTCCCCATAGCTTATAAGGACACGTCCCCTGAGCTTATAAGGACACGTCCCCTGAGCTTATAAGGACACGTCCCCTGAGCTTATAAGGACACGTCCCCTGAGCTTATAAGGACACGTCCCCTGAGCTTATAAGGACACTTCCCCTGAGCTTATAAGGAAACGTCCCCTGAGATTATAAGGACACGTCCCCTGAGCTTATAAGGACACATCTCCTGAGCTTAAAAGAACACATCTCCTGAGCTTATAAGGACACGTCTCCTGAGCTTATAAGGGCACATCCCCTGAGCTTATAAGGACATGTCCCTGAGCTTATAAGGGCACGTCCCCTGAGCTTATAAGGACATGTCCCTGAGCTTATAAGGACACGTCCCCTGAGCTTATAAGGACACGTCCTCTGAGCTTATAAGGACACGTTCCCTGAGCTTATAAGGGCACGTCCCCATAGCTTATAAGGACACGTCCCCTGAGCTTATAAGGACACGTCCCCTGAGCTTATAAGGACACGTCCCCTGAGCTTATAAGGACACGTCCCCTGAGCTTATAAGGACACGTCCCCTGAGCTTATAAGGACACGTCCCCTGAGCTTATAAGGACACATCTCCTGAGCTTAAAAGAACACGTCCCCTGAGGTTATAAGGACACATCCCCTGAGCTTATAATGACTCGTCCCCTGAGCTTATCAGGGCACGTCCCCTGAGTTTATAAGGGCACGTCCCCTGAGCTTATAAGGACACGTCCCCTGAGCTTATAAGGACACGTCCCCTGAGCTTGTAAGGACACGTCCTCTGAGCTTAAAAGAACACGTCCCCTGAGGTTATAAGGACACGTCTCCTGAGGTTATAAGGATACGTCCCCTGAGGATATAAAGACACGTCTCCTGAGGATATAGGGACACGTCCCCTGAGGATATAGGGACACGTCCCCTGAGGATATAGGGACACGTCCCCTGAGGTTATAAGGACACGTCCCCTGAGCTTATAAGGACACGTCCCCTGAGCTTATAAGGACACGTCCCCTGAGCTTATAAGGACACGTCCCCTGAGCTTATAAGGACACGTCCCCTGAGCTTATAAGGACACGTCCCCTGAGCTTATAAGGACACGTCCCCTGAGGTATAAGGAAACGTCCCCTGAGCTTATAAGGACACGTCCCTGAGCTTATAAGGGCACGTCTCCTGAGCTTATAAGGGCACATCCCCTGAGCTTATAAGGACACGTCCCTGAGCTTATAAGGACACGTCCCCTGAGCTTATAAGGACACGTCCCTGAGCTTATAAGGACACGTCCCCTGAGCTTATAAGGACACGTTCCCTGAGCTTATAAGGGCACGTCCTCATAGCTTATAAGGACACGTTCCCTGAGCTTATAAGGACACGTCCCCTGAGCTTATAAGGACACGTCCCCTGAGGTTATAAGGACACGCCCCCTGAGTTTATAAGGACACGTCCTCTGAGCTTATAAGGGCACGTCCCCTGAGCTTATAAGGACACGTCCCCTCAGATTATCAGGACACGTCCCTTGAGCTTAAAAGGACACATCCCCTGAGGTTATAAGGGCACATCCCCTGAGCTTATAAGGACACGTCCCCTGAGTTTATAAGGACACGTCCCCTGAGCTTATAAGGACACGTCCCCTGAGCTTATAAGGACACGTCCCCTGAGCTTATAAGGACACATCCCCTGAGCTTATAAAGACACATCCCCTGAGCTTATAAGGACACGTCCCCTGAGCTTATAAGGACACGTCCCCTGAGCTTATAAGGACACGTCCCCTGAGCTTATAAGGACACGTCCCCTGAGCTTATAAGGACACATCCCCTGAGCTTATAAGGACACGTCCCCTGAGCTTATAAGGACACATCCCCTGAGCTTATAAGGACACGTCCCCTGAGCTTATGAGGACACGTCCCCTGAGGTTATAAGGACACGTCCCCTGAGCTTATAAGGACACGTCCCCTGAGCTTATAAGGACACGTCCTCTGAGCTTATAAGGACACGTCCCCTGAGCTTATAAGGACACATCCCCTGAGCTTATAAGGACACGTCCCCTGAGCTTATAAGGACACATCCCCTGAGCTTATAAGGACACGTCCCCTGAGCTTATAAGGACACGTCCCCTGAGCTTGTAAGGACACGTCCTCTGAGCTTATGAGGACACGTCCCCTGAGGTTATAAGGACACGTCCCCTGAGCTTATAAGGACACGTCCCCTGAGCTTATAAGGACACGTCCTCTGAGCTTATAAGGACACGTCCCCTGAGCTTATAAGGACACGTCCCCTGAGCTTATAAGGACACATCCCCTGAGCTTATAAGGACACATCCCCTGAGCTTATAAGGACACATCCCCTGAGCTTATAAGGACACATCCACTGAGCTTATAAGGACACATCCCCTGAGCTTATAAGGACACGTCCCCTGAGCTTATAAGGACACGTCCCATGAGCTTATAAGGACACGTCCCCTGAGCTTATAAGGACACGTCCCCTGAGCTTATAAGGACACATCCCCTGAGCTTATAAGGACACGTCCCCTGAGCTTATAAGGACACATCCCCTGAGCTTATAAGGACACGTCCCCTGAGCTTATGAGGACACGTCCCCTGAGGTTATGAGGACACGTCCCCTGAGCTTATAAGGACACGTCCCCTGAGCTTATAAGGACACGTCCTCTGAGCTTATAAGGACACGTCCCCTGAGCTTATAAGGACACGTCCCCTGAGCTTATAAGGACACGTCCCCTGAGCTTATAAGGACACGTCCCCTGAGCTTATAAGGACACGTCCCCTGAGCTTATAAGGACACGTCCCCTGAGCTTATAAGGACACGTCCCCTGAGCTTAAAAGGACACATCCCCTGAGGTTATAAGGGCACATCCCCTGAGCTTATAAGGACACATCCCCTGAGCTTATAAGGACACGTCCCCTGAGCTTATAAGGACACGTCCCCTGAGCTTGTAAGGACACGTCCTCTGAGCTTAAAAGAACACGTCCCCTGAGGTTATAAGGACACGTCTCCTGAGGTTATAAGGATACGTCCCCTGAGGATATAAAGACACGTCTCCTGAGGATATAGGGACACGTCCCCTGAGGATATAGGGACACGTCCCCTGAGGATATAGGGACACGTCCCCTGAGGTTATAAGGACACGTCCCCTGAGCTTATAAGGACACGTCCCCTGAGCTTATAAGGACACGTCCCCTGAGCTTATAAGGACACGTCCCCTGAGCTTATAAGGACACGTCCCCTGAGCTTATAAGGACACGTCCCCTGAGCTTATAAGGACACGTCCCCTGAGGTATAAGGAAACGTCCCCTGAGCTTATAAGGACACGTCCCTGAGCTTATAAGGGCACGTCTCCTGAGCTTATAAGGGCACATCCCCTGAGCTTATAAGGACACGTCCCTGAGCTTATAAGGACACGTCCCCTGAGCTTATAAGGACACGTCCCTGAGCTTATAAGGACACGTCCCCTGAGCTTATAAGGACACGTTCCCTGAGCTTATAAGGACACATCCCTGAGCTTATAAGGACACGTCCCCTGAGCTTATAAGGACACGCCCCCTGAGTTTATAAGGACACGTCCTCTGAGCTTATAAGGGCACGTCCTCTGAGCTTATAAGGACACGTCCCCTCAGATTATCAGGACACGTCCCTTGAGCTTAAAAGGACACATCCCCTGAGGTTATAAGGGCACATCCCCTGAGCTTATAAGGACACATCCCCTGAGCTTATAAGGACACGTCTCCTGAGCTTATAAAGACACGTCCCCTGAGCTTATAAGGACACATCCCCTGAGCTTATAAGGACACATCCCCTGAGCTTATAAGGACACATCCCCTGAGCTTATAAGGACACGTCCCCTGAGCTTATAAGGACACGTCCCCTGAGCTTATAAGGACACGTCCCCTGAGCTTATAAGGACACATCCCCTGAGCTTATAAGGACACGTCCCCTGAGCTTATGAGGACACGTCCCCTGAGGTTATAAGGACACGTCCCCTGAGCTTATAAGGACACGTCCCCTGAGCTTATAAGGACACGTCCTCTGAGCTTATAAGGACACGTCCCCTGAGCTTATAAGGACACGTCCCCTGAGCTTATAAGGACACGTCCCCTGAGCTTATAAGGACACGTCCCCTGAGCTTATAAGGACACGTCCCCTGAGCTTATAAGGACACATCCCCTGAGCTTATAAGGACACATCCCCTGAGCTTATAAGGACACATCCCCTGAGCTTATAAGGACACGTCCCCTGAGCTTATAAGGACACGTCCCCTGAGCTTATAAGGGCACATCCCCTGAGCTTATAAGGACACATCCCCTGAGCTTATAAGGACACGTCCCCTGAGCTTATAAGGACACGTCCCCTGAGCTTATATGGACACGTCCCCTGAGCTTATAAGGACACGTCCCCTGAGCTTATAAGGACATGTCCCCTGAGCTTATAAGGACACATCCCCTGAGCTTATAAGGACACGTCCCCTGAGCTTATAAGGACATGTCCCCTGAGCTTATAAGGACACATCCCCTGAGCTTATAAGGACACGTCCCCTGAGCTTATAAGGACACGTCCCCTGAGCTTATAAGGACACGTTCCCTGAGCTTATAAGGACACGTCCCCTGAGCTTATAAGGACACGTCCCCTGAGCTTATAAGGACATGTCCCCTGAGCTTATGAGGACACGTCCCCTGAGGTTATAAGGACACGTCCCGTGAGCTTATAAGGACACGTCCTCTGAGCTTATAAGGACACGTCCCCTGAGCTTATAAGGACACATCCCCTGAGCTTATAAGGACACGTCCCCTGAGCTTATAAGGACATGTCCCCTGAGCTTATAAGGACACGTCCCCTGAGCTTATAAGGACACGTCCTCTGAGCTTATAAGGACACGTCCCCTGAGCTTATAAGGACACGTCCCCTGAGCTTTTAAGGACACGTCCCCTGAGCTTATAAGGACACGTCCCCTGAGCTTATAAGGACACGTCTCCTGAGCTTATAAGGGCACATCCCCTGAGCTTATAAGGACATGTCCCTGAGCTTATAAGGACACGTCCCCTGAGCTTATAAGGACACGTCCCTGAGCTTATAAGGACACGTCCCCTGAGCTTATAAGGACACGTCCCCTGAGCTTATAAGGACACGTCCCCTGAGCTTATAAGGACACGTCCCCTGAGCTTATAAGGACACATCTCCTGAGCTTATAAGGACACGTCCCCATAGCTTATAAGGACACGTCCCCTGAGCTTATAAGGACACGTCCCCTGAGCTTATAAGGACACGTCCCCTGAGCTTATAAGGACACGTCCCCTGAGCTTATAAGGACACTTCCCCTGAGCTTATAAGGAAACGTCCCCTGAGATTATAAGGACACGTCCCCATAGCTTATAAGGACACGTCCCCTGAGCTTATAAGGACACGTCCCCTGAGCTTATAAGGACACGTCCCCTGAGCTTATAAGGACACGTCCCCTGAGCTTATAAGGACACGTCCCCTGAGCTTATAAGGACACGTCCCCTGAGCTTATAAGGACACTTCCCCTGAGCTTATAAGGAAACGTCCCCTGAGATTATAAGGACACGTCCCCTGAGCTTATAAGGACACATCTCCTGAGCTTAAAAGAACACATCTCCTGAGCTTATAAGGACACGTCTCCTGAGCTTATAAGGGCACATCCCCTGAGCTTATAAGGACATGTCCCTGAGCTTATAAGGGCACGTCCCCTGAGCTTATAAGGACATGTCCCTGAGCTTATAAGGACACGTTCCCTGAGCTTATAAGGACACGTCCTCTGAGCTTATAAGGACATGTTCCCTGAGCTTATAAGGGCACGTCCCCATAGCTTATAAGGACACGTCCCCTGAGCTTATAAGGACACGTCCCCTGAGCTTATAAGGACACGTCCCCTGAGCTTATAAGGACACGTCCCCTGAGCTTATAAGGACACGTCCCCTGAGCTTATAAGGACACGTCCCCTGAGCTTATAAGGACACATCTCCTGAGCTTAAAAGAACACGTCCCCTGAGGTTATAAGGACACATCCCCTGAGCTTATAATGACTCGTCCCCTGAGCTTATCAGGGCACGTCCCCTGAGTTTATAAGGGCACGTCCCCTGAGCTTATAAGGACACGTCCCCTGAGCTTATAAGGACACGTCCCCTGAGCTTGTAAGGACACGTCCTCTGAGCTTAAAAGAACACGTCCCCTGAGGTTATAAGGACACGTCTCCTGAGGTTATAAGGATACGTCCCCTGAGGATATAAAGACACGTCTCCTGAGGATATAGGGACACGTCCCCTGAGGATATAGGGACACGTCCCCTGAGGATATAGGGACACGTCCCCTGAGGTTATAAGGACACGTCCCCTGAGCTTATAAGGACACGTCCCCTGAGCTTATAAGGACACGTCCCCTGAGCTTATAAGGACACGTCCCCTGAGCTTATAAGGACACGTCCCCTGAGCTTATAAGGACACGTCCCCTGAGCTTATAAGGACACGTCCCCTGAGGTATAAGGAAACGTCCCCTGAGCTTATAAGGACACGTCCCTGAGCTTATAAGGGCACGTCTCCTGAGCTTATAAGGGCACATCCCCTGAGCTTATAAGGACACGTCCCTGAGCTTATAAGGACACGTCCCCTGAGCTTATAAGGACACGTCCCTGAGCTTATAAGGACACGTCCCCTGAGCTATAAGGACACGTTCCCTGATCTTATAAGGGCACGTCCTCATAGCTTATAAGGACACGTTCCCTGAGCTTATAAGGACACGTCCCCTGAGCTTATAAGGACACGTCCCCTGAGGTTATAAGGACACGCCCCCTGAGTTTATAAGGACACGTCCTCTGAGCTTATAAGGGCACGTCCCCTGAGCTTATAAGGACACGTCCCCTCAGATTATCAGGACACGTCCCTTGAGCTTAAAAGGACACATCCCCTGAGGTTATAAGGGCACATCCCCTGAGCTTATAAGGACACGTCCCCTGAGTTTATAAGGACACGTCCCCTGAGCTTATAAGGACACGTCCCCTGAGCTTATAAGGACACGTCCCCTGAGCTTATAAGGACACATCCCCTGAGCTTATAAAGACACATCCCCTGAGCTTATAAGGACACGTCCCCTGAGCTTATAAGGACACGTCCCCTGAGCTTATAAGGACACGTCCCCTGAGCTTATAAGGACACGTCCCCTGAGCTTATAAGGACACATCCCCTGAGCTTATAAGGACACGTCCCCTGAGCTTATAAGGACACATCCCCTGAGCTTATAAGGACACGTCCCCTGAGCTTATGAGGACACGTCCCCTGAGGTTATAAGGACACGTCCCCTGAGCTTATAAGGACACGTCCCCTGAGCTTATAAGGACACGTCCTCTGAGCTTATAAGGACACGTCCCCTGAGCTTATAAGGACACGTCCCCTGAGCTTATAAGGACACGTCCTCTGAGCTTATAAGGACACGTCCCCTGAGCTTATAAGGACACGTCCCCTGAGCTTATAAGGACACATCCCCTGAGCTTATAAGGACACATCCCCTGAGCTTATAAGGACACATCCCCTGAGCTTATAAGGACACATCCACTGAGCTTATAAGGACACATCCCCTGAGCTTATAAGGACACGTCCCCTGAGCTTATAAGGACACGTCCCATGAGCTTATAAGGACACGTCCCCTGAGCTTATAAGGACACGTCCCCTGAGCTTATAAGGACACATCCCCTGAGCTTATAAGGACACGTCCCCTGAGCTTATAAGGACACATCCCCTGAGCTTATAAGGACACGTCCCCTGAGCTTATGAGGACACGTCCCCTGAGGTTATAAGGACACGTCCCCTGAGCTTATAAGGACACGTCCCCTGAGCTTATAAGGACACGTCCTCTGAGCTTATAAGGACACGTCCCCTGAGCTTATAAGGACACGTCCCCTGAGCTTATAAGGACACGTCCTCTGAGCTTATAAGGACACGTCCCCTGAGCTTATAAGGACACGTCCCCTGAGCTTATAAGGACACGTCCCCTGAGCTTATAAGGACACGTCCCTGAGCTTATAAGGACACGTCCTCTGAGCTTATAAGGACACGTTCCCTGAGCTTATAAGTTCACGTCCCCATAGCTTATAAGGACACGTCCCCTGAGCTTATAAGGACACGTCCCCTGAGCTTATAATGACACGTCCCCTGAGCTTATAAGGACACGTCCCCTGAGCTTATAAGGACACGTCCCCTGAGCTTATAAGGACACGTCCCCTGAGCTTATAAGGACACGTCCCCTGAGCTTATAAGGACACATCTCCTGAGCTTAAAAGAACACGTCCCCTGAGGTTATAAGGACACGTCCTCTGAGCTTATAATGACTCGTCCCCTGAGCTTATCAGGGCACGTCCCCTGAGTTTATAAGGGCACGTCCCCTGAGCTTATAAGGACACGTCCCCTGAGCTTATAAGGACACGTCCCCTGAGCTTGTAAGGACACGTCCTCTGAGCTTAAAAGAACACGTCCCCTGAGGTTATAAGGACACATCTCCTGAGCTTATAAGGATACGTCCCCTGAGGATATAGGGACACGTCCCCTGAGGATATAGGGACACGTCCCCTGAAGATATAGGGACACGTCCCCTGAGGATATAGGGACACGTCTCCTGAGGATATAGGGACACGTCCCTTGAGGATATAGGGACACGTCCCCTGAGGATATAGGGACACGTCCCCTGAGGATATAAGGACATGTCCCCTGAGCTTATAAGGACACGTCCCCTGAGGATATAAGGACACGTCCCCTGAGCTTATAAGGACATCCCCTGAGGATATAGGGACATGTCCCCTGAGCTTATAAGAAGAATTAGCTGGCTGACGTCACCGAAGGGGCAAGAGGAAAACATGCGATATCCACCACTTGTTCAGAGTATTGTGACTAAGGTTGCTGTTACCAGCGAGAGAAAAAGAATCACATGGTATACACTGCTACTGGAGAGCGCGCACCACTGGCAGTGTATACCATGTGATTCTTTTTCTCTAGTATTTTGGGATGATTACCAATTGCACATGTAATTTGCACCATCCACGTGAGAGAAGACTCTGCACAGTCTGTGTCTTGTATTCTTGTATTTCTTTATCCTCTTTTGCACATCGCAGTCTGCGCCGTGTGATGTCATCGGGTCTGATTCCATTTAGAACATGTCGCCAAGAATATTTATCCGATTTATTATTAGTATTTAATAACAATAGAGACGTTATATAAGTGGATTTACAGGAGCTTCGTCATTATTGCGACATTATTATGTGTCTGCAGAGGTCACACCGGGGGGGGCACTGCACATAGTGCAGGGGTGGGGTGGAGTGTGCTGCACATAGCGCAGGGGTGGGGTGGAGTGTGCTGCTCATATCGCAGGGGTGGGGTGGGGTGTGATGTACAGGGTGCAGAGGTAGGGTGGGGCACACTGTACACAGCGCAGGGGTGGGGTGGAGTGTGCTGCACATAGCGCAGGGGTGGGGTGGAGTGTGCTGCACATAGTGCAGGAGTGGAGTGGAGTGTGATGTACAGAGCGCAGAGGTAGGGTGGGGCACACTGTACACAGCGCAGGGGTGGGGTGGAGTGTGCTGCACATAGCGCAGGGGTGGGGTTGGGTTCTCTGCACATAGTGCAGGAGTGGAGTGGAGTGTGATGTTCAGAGCGCAGAGGTAGGGTGGGGCACACTGTACACAGCGCAGGGGTGGGGTGGAGTGTGCTGCACATAGCGCAGGGGTGGGGTGGAGTGTGCTGCACATAGTGCAGGAGTGGAGTGGAGTGTGATGTACAGAGCGCAGAGGTAGGGTGGGGCACACTGTACACAGCGCAGGGGTGGGGTGGAGTGTGCTGCACATAGCGCAGGGGTGGGGTGGAGTGTGCTGCACATAGTGCAGGAGTGGAGTGGAGTGTGATGTACAGAGCGCAGAGGTAGGGTGGGGCACACTGTACACAGCGCAGGGGTGGGGTGGAGTGTGCTGCACATAGTGCATGGGTGGGGTGGAGTGTGCTGCACATAGTGGTGGGGTGGAGTGTGCTGCACATAGCGCAGGGGTGGGGTTGGGTTCTCTGCATATAGTGCAGGGGTGGGGTGCACATAGCGCAATAGTGGGGTGCGTTCGTTTGGTTTGATGCTTTTGTACATGACTACTTTTTGCTGTGACCCTGGAGTCACTGCCCTCCCCAGCAGTAATATTCTGTGCTCCAGAGGACCAGATATGGACCCTCATAACCATTATTATGGGGATACGCCTTTATTGTCGTCAGGATTAGATTCTTTTCGCAGACGCACTTTGACTTTTCTGTACATTTCTCAGACGTGAATAATCTTTTGCTGATTTTCCAACAATTTCCCCTTTGGATCCTGAAAAAGAAATAAAAAGTATAAAATATTGGTGCTCGGCGCCCGTCACACGAGCCTCGTGTCAGCCGCTGCTGCTCCTCTGATTATTACTGAGTCCAATTACAGAAATAATCTCCGATTCCTCCGGCCACTATCGAAAAATGACCAGTCCGTCCCCGGTTCCACATCTAGGGTAGTCGGAGGCTGATGGGACGCCGGGGTCTTATGTGCCCATGGCCAGCGGTATGGATGGTCTGGGGCGGATTGCTGTAGGACTATACTATAACATCTACATTAGGCTCTGTGCTGTTTATCCTCCTTGTGGTTGATGTATTTGTCTGTTCTATTCATTCTTTCCTCTCTTGTCTCTTTTCTTCCAGTGACAAAATGAAAAAAAAAAAAGGAGTGCGATGCCCGGGAAAACCAAACCCACCGGGGCGACGAAAAATAAGGTTTATTATAACACAATGCGTTTCCGGGGCGGACGGCCCCTTCATCAGGTCTAACTACATAATCCTGCTTTATCCCTTTTATTCAGAAATAGCCGGGCTGGATCAACTAATCAATAAATCGATCATTAAATAAGTCATTAATTAAATCAATGAACAAATCAACAATGAATAAAATGAAGCTCACCAAAACTCCATCAATACTAAAAGATGAATACAATTGTGCATTAGCATATAAAACTATTAAAAACAATGATAATCCCTACAGCAAATCATATGGGTGATTATATAGGGGAAAAGAAAAGGTGCAGCCATAAATCCCTCCAGAACAACACCAGCATTGTTATTAGGAGTGCGGATGAAGGGGGCGGAGTTGTGATGATGGGTAAGGGATGGGTTATCTGGGAGGGTCTTAGAATGATGGGAACTATTGTGAGAAAGTGACCATTGAATCCACCTCAGATTATTATTCTCAACACAAATTGTAGATTAACACAGCCTCAGATCACCATGTATTAAACAACAAAGAAATAGACATTTTGGAAAGTAAAGCTTCTTCTATGGTTCCTAAGATTCACAAGCGTCTCACCGATCCTCCCGGAGACCCATTATTGCAGGTGATAATTCACTAATCCTTCCCACTATCTTGATGTATTTCTTCACAGTTATAGTTGTCGCGGGCGGAGGGGACGCGCTCGCCATGCTCGGGTCCGGGGCTTCTGCTGCTGCTTGGTGGCTCGAGCGATGAACCGGACCCGGTGACTCGAGCAGCGCTCCTCGTCCACAAATGAAAAGGGGGTGGTTTGTTTAGGGAGATAGCTCGTGACGCCACCCACGGGTCGTGCTAATAAAGGGCACCACCGCTGCTGGTGACGGGGATCCCGGGAGCGATGGTAGGGAGCAGCTAGGATGTTGCCCCCTCCGTGGGTAGGGGTTGGTGGTCCCGGGGCCCGGTGGTGTAAAGGGGAGGCTGGATGGCTGGGTTGCAGGGGCAGCGCGGCGCGATGCCGGATGGCACTGGTGTACTCACTCAGGCAGTCAATGACAGAGTCTCTGGTAAACCAAACGGCTGGATGGACGGGTCCCGCAGCCGGCTGCAGTGTTTGTGCTCTCTCCCCGGACAGTGTGATGGTGGCTGTCTTTCCCTGCACCTGTTAGAATGTTCTGACTCCTGTGGTTGCCCACCGGTAGTCCACTCCCCGGTGTATAGGTACCGAAGGAGCCCGTTTTGCCCGCAGGCGCTGGCCCTTGGATCTCTAGACTATGGCGGTATGAAGAGAGTACTGTGGAAAAAAGAAGCGCAATAGGGTCTTACCCGAGTAATATCAGGGTTATACAGGTAAATCACACTCACCAGAAAGAGTTGTGAGAGTCACAACTACTATATAGGCATAGAATCCAGGCCACAGGCAGCAGCACCCAAAATGGCTGATAACAGAGAATAATGAAGTAGGGCTTGCAAAGCCGCGCCAGTGACCACTCTGACAATGGAGAATTAATGTTCCTTTATTTCATCTTCAGGTCGACGCGTTTCCGGAGTCTCAGCTCCCTTCCTCAGGACACACAGGAAAAAAGTACATCAAATCTGCCTGATTTGATGTACTTTTTTCCTGTGTGTCCTGAGGAAGGGAGCTGAGACTCCGGAAACGCGTCGACCTGAAGATGAAATAAAGGAACATTAATTCTCCATTGTCAGAGTGGTCACTGGCGCGGCTTTGCAAGCCCTACTTCATTATTCTTTGTTAGACTATGGCGGTGGCTGTATATCCTCACGGTGTGGACTGTTGCCTTCTGTCGGGTCTTGGTTGTTGGGAAACCCCTGGGGTTCCGGTCACACTCGGATTTGACCGTTGTCGGCGGCTCCAAGCATAGTCGGGGTCCAATGGCCCTGCCTGTGTGCTTAGCTTCACTCCACTCCCCGGTTCGGTACCAGCGGGCCACCACCTGACCCCGGTGCTACGGTTGTGCAGAGGTCCACTAACTCCTGCAGACGGCCACCACCGTCTGCCAACCTTGCTGTTTGTGTCTGGGCTCTGACCCAGACACTTGCAGTTTCTGACCTCTCACTTTCACCTCCAAACTGAAACTCCAAACTCACTGCTTTTCCCGCCTCCAGGCCTAACTCCTCGGTGTGTGGGGACAACCGCCTGGCTCCGCCCCACCTGGTGTGGACATCAGACCCTGGAGGGAGGCAACAAGGGTTTTTGTTTGACTGTTGTGACTGTTTAGGGAAGGGGGTATGTGTGGTGTTATGTCTGTGACTACCTGGCTAGTCCAGGGCGTCACATTCCCCCTTGGTGAAATGCAGACCGTCCGCGGGCTGCCCGTCCATCACCGGTTTTATTTTTCTGTAAAATATAAATTAACATATAAAACATTTAACGCAAGCATATTTGTAGTTCTTCCCTTACGGGAGGCATGGCACTTTAACGTTTCAAACATGTAAAAACATTTTTAATAATGACGGACGGGTTCATGGTCATCCGCTTTCCCACCCAAGTAACCTAAACCTTGATGCTGCCCCTAAGAAACGGGCAGCTCCCCTCTTCCCCAGTCCGGAAGCAGGAACTCGGTTCCAGGTCACCCAAGCGGGAACGGGTACGGTATCTCGCACCCGGCTGTCACTTCAGGGGACCCCACGTCCAAGGGGACCCCTGACCCCCGGAGGATGGCCACCGGTCCTGGTGGTGGCTGGGCCGCAGCCTATTCTGCTGCGGGCCCTTCCTCCAATCTGCCTCTCCGGAGGCGGCGCGGAAAACGGCCATGTTCATGAGTAGTTCCTCATGTGGGCGGTGACACATAGGGTCCCTACGGGGACAACTTGTTGGCAACGGCCGGTATAATCAACTGGTTGTTAATCAGGTAATAAGCTCAGGTTATTGGTGTTCATTCAACATACTGCACCCCTAGATGGTAGTTTCCCTATATCTGAGCGGGGTCCTACCTAGGTTGGGGCGTGTGGATCTTCGGAGGACAATGTCGCTAGTAGCGGGCAAGGGAATAGAGGAGATGACCGTTTCCTCTTCCCGTCTGTCAGATATGGCAAGTGGAGACCTAAGGGGAGGGGGTATAGGTGCATCCCTGGGCGCTTGTTCGAGTGGCTCACTGGCGGGCGTTTCCGTCTCCATTTCTTCCACGTGTTGTGGGAACATTATCACCGGAACAATCACCGCACCGTTTTGCATAGGCCAGTCTGCTGGAAAATCACCCATCACTGTGTGGATCACCTCCTTCTCCTTTTCCCCACTCGGCATGGGAACCAGAACCTGATGTGTCACTCTCAAGGGGTGAGGGCATTTCTTCAGGTGGTCCCTGGAAACTGTAGTGGCGATCCTCCCCTGGTCGCGACTGATCAGATAAGCCTTCTCATTCTCCCATTCAGTGGGCTGTATGACATACGGGGTCTTTTCCCACTGGTCATCAAGCTTATGGGTCCTTGTCTTCCGTTTCAGCACTACATCCCCCGGCTCAAAGGGGACGGCTGACGCTCGTTTGTTGAAGCGTTGTGTTTGTTTCTCTCGGCTCTGACCGAGATTCTTCTCCACATACTCCTGTCGGTATTAGATTTGCCATTGGGTACCCAGCCGGCAGTCGAAGGAAGGGCCTCTGGAGCCTCCAAGTCCATTTCTAGGTCCACCGGCAGCCGGCCCGGTCGGGCTCTCATCAGATATGCCGGGGTGCATTTGATAGAACTACAGGGGATGTTATTGTACATGTCTACCAGGTCAGGCAGCTTTTTTGGCCACAGGTTCCGCTCTTCCAACGGTATCACCTTGAGGAGATCCAGGACCACGTGGTTCATCTTCTTACACATCCCATTAGTCTGGGCATGGTATAGCGTGGTCCTGATCTTCTTACAACTGTACAATTGGCAGAACTCTTGAAACACCTCTGCTTCAAAGGCTGAACCCTGGTCCATAAGCACCCTCTCCAGGTATCCGTGCGGTCGACAGAAGTAGGCCTGGAATGCCCTAGCTGCGGTACGGCCGGTCAAATCTTTGACTGGAACAACCACCATGAATCTGGAGTAGTGGTCCACGATGGTCAGGGCATAGGTATATCCATTCCGGCTGGGTGTGAGCTTGACGTGGTCCAAGGCAACCAACTCCAGCGGTTGATGGGTGACGATCGGCCGTAGAGGGGTTCTTTGGCTGACTTCATCCTTCATTCTCAGCACACAGGGGCCGCACTCTCGGCACCAGGCCTCCACAGATTCTCTTATCCCACTCCAATAGAACCGCTCTCTCAGCAACATCTCCAGCTTTTTCCAGCCGACATGCCCGGCGCCATCGTGATATGCCCGTAGGACTTTGGGCATGCTGGCCTGAGGGACCACCAGCTGACGAACCTTCTCGTGAGTCTTCGGGTTGATCAGCCCTCGATACAGCTTCTCTTCGTGCAGGTACAGCCGGGCTCATTCCTTCCACAGCCGCTGGGCCTCAGAGGGAGCTGCCAGATCCATTCCGGAGGAGCCCTGCTCAATCATGGTCTTGACCAGCTGGACGGCAGGCGCTTGGTCTTGGGCTTCTTCCCATCCCTGACTGGGAAGCGGGTCCAGGTTCGCCTGCTGTTGTTTGACATATAGTTTTTCGACCGGTGGCCGATGGAACGCGGGCAACTCAATTTCTTCGAGGTCATCGTCTTCCGACCCCCCATCCGGCAGGTGGGGCATCTGGGATAACGCGTCCGTGTTGGTGTTCTTGCAGCCGGCTCTGTATTTCTTAGTGAAGTCATAATTAGACAGCCTGGCCACCCACCGCTGTTCCAGAGTGCCCAGTTTGGTGGTGTCCAGATGGGTCAACAGATTATTGTCCGTGTAGGCAGTGAATTTTGCCGCTGCGAGGTAATGTCGGAACCTCTCAGTGATTGCCCACACCAGGGCCAGGAACTCAAGCTTGAAGGAGCTGTAATTTTCGGGGTTCCTTTCCGTGGGCTGGAGTTTTCTGCTGGCATAGGCGATCACCTTTTCCCTCCCGTCCTGGACCTGGGACAGAACTGCTCCCAAGCCCACATTGCTGGCGTCAGTGTACAGGACGAACGGAAGGCTGTAGTCGGGGTACGCCAGGACTTCTTCTCCTGTCAAGGCCGTCTTTAGCTGGTGAAAGGACTCTTCATGCTTCTCCTCCCACACAAACAGGGGCCTAGGGGCCCTGCCACCCTTGGTCTGTCCCACGAGGAGCTCCTGCATAGGTGCAGCCATCTTTGTATACCCCTTGATGAAGCGGCGATAATAGCCCACCAGGCCCAGGAACTGTCTCACCTCTCTCACAGTGGTCGGTCTCGGCCAGTCCTGGATAGCAGTGATCTTCTCGGGATCTGGGGCGACACCTTTTGCGCTCACTACGTGTCCGAGGTACTGTACCCTAGGCTTCAAGAGGTGGCACTTGGAGGGCTTCAGCTTCATCCCATACTTGGCTAGGGACGCGAACACTTCAGCCAGGTGCTCCAGTTGGGCCTTGTACGTCTGGGAGTATACGATCACATCATCTAGATACAGCAGGGCAGTTTCCAAATTGAGATGTCCCAGGCAACACTCCATGAGCCGTTGGAAGGTTCCAGGGGCATTGCACAGCCCAAACGGCATGCTGTTGAACGCGCAGAGTCCCATGGGAGTGGCGAATGCAGTCTTCTCGCGGTCCTCTGGTGCGACCGCCACCTGCCAGTATCTGCTGGTAAGGTCAAGGGTAGAGAAGAAGTTAGCGGTTCTCAGCGCAGCTAGCGACTCTTCGATACGGGGGAGAGGATAGGCATCTTTATGCGTTATCTGGTTGATCTTCCGGTAATCCACACACATTCTCATGGTGCCATCCTTCTTCTTCACCAACACTAGTGGGGCTGCCCAGGGACTACAACTATCCCGAATGACCCCTGCCTCCTTCATGTTCCTCAACATGTCTTTGGCGCATTGATAATGTGCTGGCGGGATGGGCCTATACCTTTCTTTGATGGGTGGATGTATGCCTGTAGGGATATAGTGTTGAACCCCTTTAATCCTCCCGAAATCTAATGGGTGCTTGCTGAAAACCTGTTCATACTCCTGTACCACCCTGTATACCCCCTCTTTGTGATGCATGGGTGTGGCTTCAGTGCCTACATGCAGTTCCTGGCACCTCTGCTCTAACTGCTCGGGGGTATATGGTTACTGGCAGGGGGTGCAGATGCAGGAGGGGCGGCTTCATGAATGGTGTGAGGATCTAGGGTAAGCAGCTTGGCAAGGGTAGCGTAACGGGGAAGCCTAACCTCCTCCTCTCCACAATTCAGCACTCTCACAGGCACTCTCCCCTTTTTGACGTCAACCACCCCTCTGGCCGCCATCACCATGGGCCAGTGTTCAGAAGGCGTGGGTTCCACCATCGCCGGGTAGTTGCGCCCCTGGGAGCCTACTGCTGCCCTGCACCAAATTATCATCTCGCTTCTGGGTGGCACTACCAAAGGGGCCACATCCATCACCCTTACTCCACCAATCTCTCCGCTAGTCGAGCTCACTTGTTGCCGATATAGGAGGACTCGGATCTCACGATGCACAGCCCTCTGTCGGCCTCCTCCTGCTGTGGCGGCCAACTGCTGCAACAGACTCAGCACCTCACTCATACAATGCTCCATCACATTGGTCCCTAGAATTACTTTTGGGTTATGGTCACTGGGTTCATTCATCACCACAATCATTCCTTGGTGCTTTAACTCCGCATGTCCCATGGTCAGGGTCACTTGTTTGTATCCCACTTGGGTTAGAGGGAGTCCATTGGCCGCGACAAGGGTCAGGCTATCATCAGAGGGGGCAAGTTCGTCAGTACCCCAATACTGCTGGTACAGTGTATATAGTATAGTGGTTACCTGTGATCCTGTGTCCAATAGGGCCATGAGCGGGACGCCATCCACTGCCAGGGGGATGATGGGGCGAGCTCCGACGTACCGGTCTCGCCAGTCGGGGGGGCCATTGGTGTCTACTCCTGAGGATTGGCCCTTGGCCCTAGGGGTTGCTCGTTTAACGGGCATCGCCTAGAGTAGTGGTCAGGCTTGCTGCACCTGTAACAGATAGGAGGCCTATACCGCGAGTCATTGGTCCTTCTCCGCTGCATCCAGGGGACGTAGCACCAGGCACATAGGGCAGGGAGAACGGCATTACCTGGGCGACCGCTGGACCCGCGGCCTCCCCCGCTCTTGCGGCCGAAGCACAGCCTACCCCATTTCCATCTGCGGGCGCCGCTGCGGCTGCCACCGCCACTCCTCCAACAGCTCCGTCGGGCGCAGACATCTTTTTCCCGTCCCCCTAGGTTCTTTCTAGCACTTCCTCTTTGTTGGTGGGGCTTCACTTTCGCGCCTTCCCTGCTCGGGGAAGACGCTCGAGCGGGAAATCTTCACGCCAAAGATGGCGGCACTTCAAATTTTTCGGCCGGACGCCGCCGGGGACTGCAAGGCGCACTTCTACCGGTAGGTAGATTGGTTCTATCCTGTTCGTGACACCAAGTTGTCACGGGCGGAGGGGATGCGCTCGCCACGCTCGGGTCCGGGGCTTCTGCTGCTGCTCGGTGGCTCGAGCGGTGGACCGGACCCGGGGACTCGAGCAGCGCTCCTCGTCCACGAGTGAAAAGGGGGTGGTTTGTTTAGGGAGATAGTTCGTGACGCCACCCACGGGTTGTGGTGATAAAGGGCACCACCGCTGCTGGTGACAGGGATCCCGGGAGCGATGGTAGGGAGCAGCTAGGAAGTTGTCCCCTCCGTGGGTAGGGGTTGGTGGTCCCGGGGCCCGGTGGTGTAACGGGGAGGCTGGATGGCTGGGGTGCAGGGTTGCAGGGGCAGCGCGGCACAGTGCCGGATGGCACTAGTGTACTCACTCAGGCAGTCAATGACAGAGTCTCTGGTAAACCAAACGGCTGGATGGACGGGTCCAGCAGCCGGCTGCAGTGTTTGTGCTCTCTCCCCGGACAGTGTGATGGTGGCTGTCTTTCCCTGCACCTGTTAGAATGTTCTGACTCCTGTGGTTGCCCACCGGTAGTCCGCTCCCCGGCGTATAGGTACCGAAGGAGCCCGTTTTGCCCGCAGGCGCTGGCCCTTGGATCTCTAGCCTATGGCGGTAGCTGTATATCCTCACGGTGTGGACTGTTGCCTTCTGTCGAGTCTTGGTTGTTGGGAAACCCCTGGGGTTTCGGTCACACTCGGATTTGACCGTTGTCGGCGGCTCCAAGCCTAGTCGGGGTCCGATGGCCCTGCCTGTGTGCTTAGCTTCACTCCACTCCCCGGTTCGGTACCGGCGGGCCACCGCCCGACCCTGGTCCTATGGTTCTGCAGAGGTCCACTAACTCCTGCAGATGGCCACCACCGTCTGCCAACCTTGCTGTTTGTGTCTGGGCTCCGACCCAGACACTTGCAGTTTCTGACCTCTCACTTTCACCTCCAAACTGAAACTCCAAACTCACTGCTTTTTCCCGCCTCCAGGCCTATGAACTCCTCGGTGGGAGGGGCCATCCGCCTGGCTTCGCCCCACCTGGTGTGGACATCAGACCCTGTAGGGAGGCAACAAGGGTTTTTGTTTGACTGTTGTGACTGTTTAGGGAAGGGGGTTTTTGTGGTGTTATGTCTGTGACTACCTGGCTAGTCCAGAGCTTCACATGTTCTATCTCTTGATTCACATCTTAGGGTATCATCCCATCATATCAGTTTACGCCAAGACATTCCGCCATTATCGGATTTTCATGTCTCCTTACACTTGATGTTAGTTCTCTCTATTCAAATATCCAGCACCAATTAGGTCTCATCAGTATCTATTTAGACCAGGACTCGTCCATGCCAGAACAACAAAAAGATTTCATTCCTCAAGCCGTAGAGTTCATCCTTACCACAATGTGTCTCCTTTGAGGGTGGTGAGTATCGACAGTTGAGGGGCACTGCGATGGGGACGAGATTCACCCCCAGTTATGCCAATTTGTACATGGGGTACTTTGAGTCTCTCTTCCTCGCGCCGTCCCTCCTACCAATAGGCGACATCCTTTTTTTTTATTGTTTTATACAGTGGGTATAGAAAGTATTCACACCCCTTTACATTTTTCACTCTTTGTTTCATTGCAGCCTTTTGGTATTTTTTCTCATTAATGTGCACTCTGCACTCCATCCCCCATCTTGACAGAAAAAAAACAAATGTAGACATTTTTGGAAATTTATTTAAGGGAAGGTGTTGTAAAAAAAAAAATTCAATAACTGAGAAAATATAAAGTATTAATATTTTAATGTTTTGTTTAAATATTATTATTTGTTTTTAATTGAGCAAAATATAAAAAATTTTTAAAAGTTTGATATTTTCCACCCTTAAACACTAGGGGGAGGAGCTGCTGAAATCCTGCTGTAGAGCTACTGTAGAACTGCATAGTACATATTTGCATAGTACATATTCCGGGCTCTGCTGTATTCCGTGCTCCTCCGTATACAGTGCTTTGCTATATTCTATACGCCCCTGTATTCCGTGCTCCTCCGTATACCACGCTCCGCTCTATTCCGCGCGCCACTGTATTCTGCACATTGCTGTATACTGTGCTCCGCTGTATTCCTTGCTCCTCCGTATAGCACTCTCCACTGTATTCTGTGCGCCCCTGTATTCCGGGCTCTGCTGTGTTCCGTGCTCCTCCGTATACCGCGCTCTGCTATATTCTATGCGCCCCTGTATACTGTGCTTCGCTGCATTCCATGCTCGACTGTATACCATACCCCGCTGTATTCTCTGCTGCTCCATGTACCACACCCCGCTGTGTTCTGTGCTCCTCCGTATACCGCACCCCGCTGTATTCTCTGCTCTTCCGTATACCACACTTCGCTGTATTCTGTGCACTCCTGTATACCACACTCTGCTGTATTCCATGCTCCTCTGTATACCACACTTCGCTGTATTCTGTGCACCCCTGTATACCACACTCTGCTGTATGCCGTGCTCCTCAATTTACCGCGCTACGCTGTATTCCGTATGCCGCTGTATACCGCACTCTGCTGTATTCTGTGCTCCTCTGTATACTGCACTCCGCTGTATTCTGTGCTCCTCTGTATACCACGTTCCATAGGAGCAGCGTCCCAAGGCAAGCAAACGAGAGCGGGGGGAGGGGCGGAGGCGGCAGCGGTGAAAGGGGCGGTGGCAGGGGGAGAGAGCAGCAGTGGCGGGGAGGGCGGCAGAGGGGTGAGAGTAGCAGGGGGGAGTGTATCGGCGGCGGCCTGGAGCCAGTACTCACACATCCCGAGCAGGTGACAGGGGAAAGTGCAGCACACAGCATATGCTGTGGGCTCCATAAAGATGGTGCTGATCTCCTCCCTCTGCGGTGATCTGGACAGCCCAGGGGGTGCATCCATTTCACAGCAGACGCTTTCTCTGAGCGCTGCAATAAAGGAGGTGAGTAACTGTTGTTGCTCACAGCAAATCCAAGATGGCCGCCCCCAGTGCTTCAGTAACACTAGAATAAAATAAAAACTAAATAAACAGTTTAATTTTGTATTAAAAATACTTGATTTCATAATCACTCTAATTAATACAAAAATAAAAAACACGACACCTTCCCTTTAAACAAGAAAACCTGAAATATCACATGCTCATAAGTATTCAGCCCCTTTGCTCAGTATTGAGTAGTGGCACCCTCCCTTTTGAGCTAGTACAGCCATGAGTCTCCTTGGGATCCTGGATTTGGGGATCCTTGGCCATTCTTCCTTGCAGATCCTCTCCAGTTCCGTCAGTTTGGATAGTGAACGTTGGTGGATGCCATTTTCAGGTCTCTTCAGAGATGCTCAGTTGGGTTTAGGTCAGGGCTCTGGTTGGGCCAGTCAAGAATGGTCACAGGGTTGTTCTGAAGCTGCTCCTTTGTTATTTTAGCTATGTTCTAAAGGCCCTGTCACACGCAGAGATAAATATGCGGCAGATCTGTGGTTGCAGTGAAATTGTGGATCAATTCAGTGCCAGGTTTGTGGCTGTGTACAAATTGAACAATATGTCCATGATTTCACTGCAACCACAGATCTGCCAAAGATTTATCTCTGTGTGTGACGGGGCCTTTAGAGTCATTGTCTTGTTGGAAGGTGAAGCTTCGGCCAAGTCTGAGGTCCAGAGCATCTGGAGGAGGTTTTCTTCCAGGATATCTCTGTATTTGGCCGCATTCATCTTTCCTTCAATTGCCACCAGTCGTCCTGTCTCTGCCCCCATAGTATGATGCTGCCACCACCATGTCTCACTGTGGGGATTGTATTGGGCAGGTGATGAGCAGGCCCTGGTTTTCTCCACACATACCACTTAGAATTAACACCAGAAAGTTCTATCTTCGTCTCATCAGACCAGAGAATTTTATTTCTCATAGTCTGGAGTCCTTCATGTGTTTTTTGTAAACTCTATGCGGCTTTCATATGTTTTGCATGGAGGAGAGGCTTCCGTCGGGCCACTCTGCCATAAAGGCCTGACTGGTGGAGGCTGCAGTGATAAATGACTTTGTGGAACTTTCTCCCATCTCTCTACTGCATCTCTGGAGCTCAGACACAGTGATCTTGGGGATCTTCTTTACTTCTCTCACCAAGGCTCTTCTCCTACGATTGCTCAGTTTGGCTGGACGGCCAGGTCTAGGAAGAGTTCTGGGGGTCCCAAACTTCTTCCATTTAAGGATTATGGAGGCCACTGTGCTATCAGGAACCTTGAGTACTGCAGAGATTTTTTTTGTAACCTTGGCCAGATCTGTGCCTTGCCTCAATTCTGTCTCTGAGCTCCTTGGGCAGTTCCTTTGACCTCCTGATCCTCATTTGGTGTGACATGCAGTGTGAGCTGTGAGGTCTTATATAGACAGGTGTGCACCTTTCCAAATCAAGTCCTATCAGTTTAATTACTCACAGCTAGACTCCAATGAAGGAGCAGAACCATCTCAAGGAGGATCACAAGGAAATGGACAGCATGTGACTTACATATGAGTGTCTGAGCAAAGGGTCTGAATACTTATGACCATGTGATATTTCAGTTTTTCTTGTTTAATAAATTTGCTAAAATTTCTACATTTCTGTTTTTTCTGTCAAGATGGGGGATGGGGAGCAGAGTGCACATTAATGAGAATTTACCAAATGGCTACAATGAAACAAAGAGGGAAAAATGTAAAGGGGTCTGAATACTTTCTGTACTTACTGTAGATGACCTGTTTTTTATTTGGAGGGGGGTCCATGGAAGACATTCAGTCTTTAGTTAAGAATTTGAATGATAACCAGTGGAGACTATCCTTTACTATGACATACCCTGACAATCAAATTCAGTTTTTAAATCTGAATATTTTTATGTGCTCTAAAGGGTAAATATTATCTGGAGTATAGTAGCAGTCATTTACCAAAATGGGTTAAAAATATCCCCTATGGCCACTATTGGTGGGTCGGAAAAAAATTGCTCAACAGATTCTAACTTCAGTAGAGAGCTATAGTGTTGCGGGACAGGTTTTTGAAAAAAGGATATCCTAAGAGGCTTGTTATTGATGCATACAGTAGGACAAAAAAAATTTAAGCAAGCTGACTGCATTTCCCACATCAAGAAAAGACATGTTACTATTGAAATATCAGCCACTAGTTTCATTACCACATTCAGCATTTCTCACCCAGTTGTCAAAAAATTACTAAATAAACATTGGCACATTCTGGAAAATGATGCAATACTATTCCACATTCTGCCACGACAACCGATGGTTATTTTCAGAAGAGGTCAAAACCTCAAAAAACCTTATCGCTCTGAGTCGAATTAGTAAATATCGTGAGTATGAATTACCTAAGCCATTCAATGGTGATCTAGTCGGATCTTTTCGTTGTAGCAACTCCAAATGCTTATGTCAGGGGCGGGGGCCAGCTTTCCCCATCGTGGGGGCTGCTCGGAGAGATCGTGGTCGGATCTGGTGCCTACATAAGATGAGATCCTTTAGCTCTAACGTGACCGGTGAAAATGTTTTGGTTAAACAATTTTTACATTGTAACTCCTCTTATGTCATATACTTGCTGAAATGTACATGCAGCTTACAATATGTGGGCCGCACCATGCAGAATATGCACAAGCGTCTTAACACCCACAGACATAACATAAAACAGGGAGTTTTTAATCACAGTGCGTCTAAATATTTTTCAGTTGAGCACCAAAAAACCCTGATTGTTTACGGTTAACAATTCTAGTGCAAATATCAGACCCGATTCCGGACCAATTCAGAAAATTGCTCCAAAGAGCAATATATTGGATCTACAAATTAGCAGATCTTAAAGGCTAAAGCCCGCTTTACACGTTGCAATATCGCATACGATATCGTATGCGATTTGCAACTCCCCCATCGTATGTGCAGCACGTTCAATTTGTTGAACGTGCCGCACATACGATTAACCCCCGTCACACGTACTTACCTTCCATACGACCTCGATGTGGGCGGCGAACGTCCACTTCCTGGAGTGGGAAGGATGTTCTGCGTCACATCGACGTCACGCGGCAGCCGGCCAATAGAAGCGGAGGGGCGGGGCTGAGTGGGACGTAAACATCCCGCCCACCTCCTTCCTTCCGCATTGTGAGCCGGGAGCCGCAGGAGGCAGGTGAGATCTGTTCATCGTTCCCGGGATGTCACACACTGCGATGTGCGCTACCCCGGGTACGATGAACAATCTGACGTTCAATTCGTCAGGACTGAACGACGTGCATGCAATGAACGGTTTTTCGTTCAATCGCAATTGCACGTCGCTGTCACACACTACAACATACCTTACGATGCCGGATGTGCGTTGTGGCGCCCTGGACAAGCCAGGGGCCACAGAGAACAACACCAACACACCCCACACTCCCAGCAGGCACACCGAAGTCAGAACACAAAACCCTTGTTGCCTTCCTCCAGGGGCTGATGTTCACACCAGGGGGTGGGCCAGGCGGTTGGTCCCGCCCACCGAGGACTTCACAGTCCTGGAAGCGGGAAAAGCAGGCAGATTAAGTTTGGGAAGTGAAAGTGGAAGGAGGGAAGTAGCAGTTGAGAAGCCTGAAGTTGGTCCGGGTGTGTGGCCCGGACGGATCAGCAAGATTGGCAGACGGTGGTGACCGTCTGCAGGAGTGGCCTATTGGAGCTAGCCGTAAGGACCGTGGACGGGCGGTGGCCCGGCGGTACCGGACCGGTACGCAAAGAGAAGCCAGCACCATCCGGCAGGGGCTTACGGACCCCGGCAAGGCTAGGAGTCGCCGTGAATTTGCCAAATTCGTTAGCGAAGGGAACCTCCTGGGTTTCCCAGCAGCCAAGTCCCGACAGAAGGCAACAGTCCAACCGAGAGAGGGAAACACAGTCACCGCCAAGGCTAAAGTTCCCAGGGCCAGAGCCTGCGGGCAAAAGGAGCTCCTTCAGCCCATATCCAAGCTGGGGAGCGGGTTACCGGTGAAAACCCATTGGAATCGTCACATTACACAGGTGCAGGGAAAGGCAGTCACCATCAACCTGCTGGGAGGAGAAACACCGCAGCCGTCTGTGGGACCCGTCCATCCAGCCGTTTGTTTTACCGGAGACTCTGTGTACATCATTGGCTGAGTGAGTACCACCGTGCCGTGCGGCACAGCGCTGCCCCCGCGACCCTGCACCTCACCAGGCCCCGTAACCCGCCTGCCATCCCTACCTCCGTCACCGGGCCCCGGGACAACCAACCCCCTACCCACGGAGGGGAGAACTAACATCCAGGCTGCTCCTTGTCATCGCTCCCGGGATCCCCGTCCAGAGCAGCTGTGGTGTCACCAATCTCACCACAATTGTGGGTGGCATCACGGACAATATCAAATCCCCACAATCAAATCCCCCTTTTCACTCTTAGGGGGCGAGGAACGCCGCTCGAGTCCCCGGGATCCGGCCCACCGCTCGAACCACCACCGAGCAGCAGCCGCAGCAGCAGCACCCGGACCCGAGCAGTGGGAGAGCGCAGCGTCCCCTCCTGCGCCCGCGACAGCGTCACTTACGACGTGACCCCGCCGACACATCGTAAGATATCTTGTAGCGTGTAAAGCGGGCTTTAAGCATCAACACTGAGCAGATTAAATGAATGTGGCCCACAGCATATCTTATTATTTATTTCTGTTTTTATATTTCTTCATATGGATTTGTATATACAGTATATGATTTGTTGTAGGGATTATCATTGTTTTTAATAGTTTTTATATCCTCTTGCGCAATTGTATTCATCTTTTAGTATTGATGGGTTGCCAATGTATGTAAAGCACTGTGGAATTAATAGCGCTATATAAATGAATAAAATTATTATTGTTATTATTATTAATTTTGGTGAGCTTCATTTTATTCATTGTTGATTTGTTTCTTGATTTAATGACTTATTTAATGATTGATTTATTGATTAATTGATTCAGCCCGGCTATTTCTGTATAAAAGGGATAAGGCAGGATTATGTAGTAACATCTGATGAAGGGGACAGTCTGCCCTGGAAACGTGTTGTGTGGTATAATAAACCTTATTTTTTGTCACCCCGGTGGGTTTGGGTTTTTTCAGCACCTGGGCAGCGCACTCCTTTTTTCTTTTCTAGTTTGTTTGTACACTCCCTGCAGGAGCGTGTGACCGGTGCAGCAGCTAATACCATTTTCCACCTCAATCCATCTTCCTGGCCAGCGTTTCACCTACCAGGATGAACAGCGATCTCCCTCGGTTGCTGGTGTGTTTGACACAGCAGTACCTGATCCCCGGGAGTGGCTGAGAACAGCGATTCCCACAGAGTCCAGTGTGCCTGGGGTGAGTGCAGCGATTCTCACAGAGTCCGGTGTGCCTGGGGTGAGTGCAGCGATTCTCACAGAGTCCGGTGTGCCTGGGGTGAGTGCAGCAATTCCCACAGAGTCCGGTGTGCCTGGGGTGAGTGCAGCGATTCCCACAGAGTCCGGTGTGCCTGGGGTGAGTGCAGCAATTCCCACAGAGTCCGGTGTGCCTGGGGTGAGTGCAGCAATTCCCACAGAGTCCGGTGTGCCTGGGGTGAGTGCAGCAATTCCCACAGAGTCCGGTGTGCCTGGGGTGAGTGCAGCAATTCCCACAGAGTCCAGTGTGCCTGGGGTGAGTGCAGCAATTCCCACAGAGTCCGGTGTGCCTGGGGTGAGTGCAGCGATTCCCACAGAGTCCGGTGTGCCTGGGGTGAGTGCAGCAATTCCCACAGAGTCCGGTGTGCCTGGGGTGAGTGCAGCAATTCCCACAGAGTCCGGTGTGCCTGGGGTGAGTGCAGCGATTCCCACAGAGTCCGGTGTGCCTGGGGTGAGTGCAGCAATTCCCACAGAGTCCGGTGTGCCTGGGGTGAGTGCAGCAATTCCCACAGAGTCCGGTGTGCCTGGGGTGAGTGCAGCGATTCTCACAGAGTCCGGTGTGCCTGGGGTGAGTGCAGCAATTCCCACAGAGTCCGGTGTGCCTGGGGTGAGTGCAGCGATTCCCATAGAGTCCGGTGTGCCTGGGGTGAGTGCAGCGATTCCCACAGAGTCCGGTGTGCCTGGGGTGAGTGCAGCGATTCCCACAGACTCCGGTGTGCCTGGGGTGAGTGCAGGGATTCCCACAGAGTCCGGTGTGCCTGGGGTGAGTGCAGCGATTCCCACAGAGTCCGGTGTGCCTGGGGTGAGTGCAGCAATTCCCACAGAGTCCGGTGTGCCTGGGGTGAGTGCAGCGATTCTCACAGAGTCCGGTGTGCCTGGGGTGCGTGCAGCGATTCCCACAGAGTCCGGTGTGCCTGGGGTGAGTGCAGCGATTCCCACAGAGTCCGGTGTGCCTGGGGTGAGTGCAGCGATTCCCACAGAGTCCGGTGTGCCTGGGGTGAGTGCAGCGATTCCCACAGAGTCCGGTGTGCCTGGGGTGAGTGCAGCGATTCCCACAGAGTCCGGTGTGCTAGGGGTGAGTGCAGCGATTCCCACAGAGTCCGGTGTGCCTGGGGTGAGTGCAGCGGCCTTCATTTCCACTCTCATCCTCCAGTGGAGACAGTCAGTGCCTCTGTGGCATCTTGACGGTGGAGCTGCTCCTGGGATATACCTGTGGTTTGGAAACCGCAGTACCAGTGGGGCTTAAGGACCTGGGTTCCTGAATTGTACCATCCAGGACCGGAGGAATTCACTGGGATCTCTCCTCAGTGTTTTCCCTGTCTCAGCACAACTGTCACAGGTGAGTGGATCTTACCTGGCTTGTTTATTTGGATCCCCCTGATGCACACAGCAGCGCCCTTTTGGTTTTCTCTCTTTTCTTCCAGTGGAGTAACATAAAACATCTCTGGGTCCCAGTACAGAACCTGTCCCAGACTTTCCTTCTTCCGAGGACCAGTTACATTTATAATGAGGTGGCACCAGCGTCGGAGTGAGAGGCGACTGCTGCAGCCACAGATGCCGTGCTGCCTCCATCTTCTCTTTTCTCTTACACCTCCCTCCGATTGTCTCTTATGATGCATTCCTTTAGCCTCGCCTGTCTTTACTTTTCACCTCTTTCCTCTCATAATCTCTTTTCTTTCCTCTCATCTTCCCTCCTTATCCTTTCTTCTCTCATTTCTCTTGTTGAATTCTTTCTCCTCTCTAATGTCTCTTGTTTTTTTTCCCTCTGGTCATCTCTACTCTCTCATCCTTTTCCCATCTTCTTCTTCCCTCCTCACCTTTCTTATTTCCTTTTGTTCTCCTTTCTATGGTCTCTTGTTTCTTCTCCCTCTTGTCTCATCTCTACTCTGTCCTTTCTTCTCCACTGTCTTGTTTCTTTTCCCTTCTGTCTCATCTCTACTCTCACCTCTTTTTCTCCCTCCTCATCCTTCTCACATTTCCCTCTTTCTCTTCTTCTTTCTACTGTCTCTTGTTTCTTCTCCCTTCTGTTTCATCTCTACTCTCTCATCCTTCTTCCTCCTAATATTTTCTTCTTTCATTTCTCTCTTGCTCCTCTCCTTTCCACTGTCTCTTGCATCTTCTCCCTCCTGTCTCATCTTTACTCTCTTATCTCTTTGTCTTCTCCTCTCCTTTCTATGCTCTTTCTGCATGGTTTCTTATTTCTCCTGCCTCCTTTATCAGCTTTACTCTTTCATATATTTTCTCTTCTCTTCTCTCTGCCTTCTCTTCTCCTCTCCTCTCTTTTCTATGCTCTCACTCCACTGTCTCATTTCTTCTCCCTCTCTCCTCATCTTTAGTCTCTTTTCTATCTTCTTCTCATCTTTAGTCTCTTTTCTATCTTCTTCTCTCTTTGTCCTTTCTTCTCCTCTTCTCTCTTTTCTATGCTCTCACTCCACTATCTTGTTTCTTCTTCCTCTCGCCTCATCTTTAGTCTCTCCTCTCTTTTCTCTCATCTTCTCTCTTTGTCTTTTCTTCTTTTCTCCTTTTTTTTATGCTCTCACTTCACTTTCTCTTGTTACTTTCCATCTCATTTCATCTCTCTGCTCTCATTTCCTATTTGATGTTTATCTCCTCACCCTTTCATCTTTACTTTCCACCTTTCCTCTTTCCTCCTCTCCCTTAATTCCTGTCTCCTGTCTGTCCTCTTTCCTCTCCTTGTTTATTTTTTCACTCTTTTCCACTTATTATTTCTTATCATTATTCTCTTATTTGTCTCTCCTCTTCTCTTTTTCACTTCTCATCTGCTCATCTGCTCTCTTCTCTGGTTTTCTATCTTCACCTATTCTCTTTCTCTTCTTGTTTTCCTTTCCCTTTGTTCTCTGGTGTTTTCTTGGGTTCTCTATTTTGGGGAACAGTTTCAGCTCCCTGCACTGAGAGGACAAGGAGGCCAAGGACCATGTTCTGCTAGATATCAGTATAGTAAATCTGGAAGCTTCTTCAGTAGACTGACATGACATTACATTGCCTGACTTACCAGTACTGATCCGGCCACTCCCAGCTTCGGGTTTTGTCTTTCCATCTAAATTCTTTCCCGATCCAGAAATCTTCCATTCCATTAGACAGAAAATCCTGAAATCAGTCATGAATGAAGATGTGTCATTCCTTGTACCTCTTGGTGGACGGGTGTTGGATCTTAGAGCAGCATCGGACACTTTCTGCTAACATCACGGCACATGGAGCATTAGTAAGACCCTCGTCAGATCCCCGGCTTTACCTTAAGTTGCAGATCTTTCCGTGGGATGACAATAAGGTTAGCGTCTTTGTTCCTACAATACTTCTCACATTGTGTCCAGCTTCCTTCTACATCGAGGATGTGGACACATTTGCTTCCAACCAGAATCCAATTTTCTGGGCAAATCTCTGCAATATATAGAAATCTGGACGTCATCTCCCTACTGTGGAAATCCAGGTATCAGACCCAGAGATGAGGAGTTACCAAAGTGACAAACATTGGTGGTGACAAAATTAATGAGCGACCGACATTTTACTTTCCTATTTCATAATCAATAGTTCACGTGAAAATAAGAAACTGTAATTTATCTTATCAGAGAAATCTGCTTCTGCCTCCTCCTGGATCGATCCTTCTGTCCTCCTGGATCGATCCTTCTCGCCTCCTGGATCGATCCTTCCCTCCTCCTGGATCGATCCTTCTCGCCTCCTGGATCGATCCTTCCCTCCTCCTGGATCGATCCTTCTCTCCTCCTGGATCGATCCTTCTCGCCTCCTGGATCGATCCTTCCCTCCTCCTGGATCGATCCATCTCTCCTCCTGGATCGATCCTTCTCTCCTCCTGGATCGATCCTTCTCTCCTCCTGGATCGATCCTTCTCTCCTCCTGGATCGATCCTTCTCGCCACTTGGATCGATCCTTCTCTCCTAACTCATAAGTAAAATTGGTCAGATCTGTGTTCAGTAAAGACTTTCCTAAGAGAGGAGATGGCAGTTTGTACTTTGAAACTTCTATGCAGAGTGAAGGTGGAAAGAGGTAGGGGCTAAAAGCAGTTACTGAAATGGAGGGTGAGGAGCTAGAAGCAACATAGACATGGAGGGAAGGAGCTAGAGATGGACACAATCATGGAGGGGGAGGAACTAGAGGCAACATAGATATGGAGGGGGGGGAGCTAGAGGCTGACACAATCATGAAGGGGGAGGAACTAGAGGGAACATAGACATGGTGGGGAAGGAGCTATAAGCAACATGAAGACGGCAACACCCTTGACCTGGTCTTCGTCCGCCTCTGCTCAATCTTACACTTTGACAACTGACCTCTTCCCCTCTCTGACTACAATATCCTCTCCTTCCAGCTCACAAACCTTCGCCCCCCCCCAGCACAGTCCCACCTATCACACGTTCAGAAACCTACAGGCCATTAACTCTCAGAAACATAAAGACTCTCTACACTCATCACTCTTCCCCATCTCCTCCCTTTCCTGTGCTGATCTGGCTTTAAACCACTACAATGACACTCTTAGAAGAACCCTTGACCAAGTAGCACCCTTCACTTTCAGAACATCCAAACACAGAGTAAAACAGCCCTGGCTCACATCGCAAACTCGATTTCTCCAGCGATGCTCTAGGAGTGCCGAACGCCTATAGAGGAAATCCCGCACACCAGAAAACTTCATCCACTACAAGTTCATGTTAAGGACCTACAACTCTTCCCTTCACCTCGCCAAACAGACCTACTTCACCACCCTTATCTCCTCACTATCCAACAATCCAAAAAAGCTCTTTGAAATCTTTCACTCCCTCCTCAGTCCCAAAGTCCAGACCCCTATCACAGACCTTCATGCTGATGACCTGGCCTTGTATTTCACAGAGAAAATAGAAAACATCCACCGAGAGATCAGGTCCCAGCCACCAAGCGTCGTGAATCCCATCCCTCCTCATATCCAATCCAGCTCACTTTCCACATTTGACCCAGTCACAGGGGAGGAAGTCTCCAGGCTCCTCTCGTCTTGTCGTCCTACCATTTGCACGAGTGATCCCTTCCCCTCACCTCTACTCCAGTCTTTCTCTTCAGTCATCACCACTCACCTAACTAAAATCTTCAATCTCTCTCTCTCTTCCGGTATATTCCCCTGTTCCCTCAAACACTCTTTCATTACTCCATTATTAAAAAAAAACCCTCTCTAGACCCATCCTGCACAAACAACTACAGACCAGTCTCCAATCTCCCCTTCATCTCCAAACTCTTGGAGTGCCTGGTCTATTCTCGTCTCACCCACTACCACTCCTCTCACTCTCTTCTAGATCCTTTACAGTCTGGCTTCCGCCCTTTACACTCAACAGAAACTGCCCTTGTCAAAGTGACCAATGACCTGTTGACAGCAAAACGTAACCGTGACCACTCTCTGCTTATTTTTCTTGACCTCTCTGCAGCTTCAACACTGTTGACCACCATCTCCTTCTCTCTATGCTCCATTCTATCGGCCTAAAGGACACTGTGCTCTCCTGGTTCTCTTCCTATCTTTCTGGCCGCTCATTCAGTGTATCATTTGCTGGCTCCACATCTTCTCCTCTTCCTCTCACTGTTGGGTCCCTCAAGGTTCAGTCCTTGGCCCTCTTCTTTTCTCCCTCTACACTGCCCCAATTGGACAGACCATCAGTAAATTTTGCTTCCAGTATCATCTTTATGCTGATGACACACAGCTATACACCTCATCCCCGGAGCTCACCCCCGCTGTACTACAGAACACAAGTGACTGCCTGACTGCAGTCTGCAACATCATGTCTGCTCTATCTGAAACTTAACCTTTCCAAAACTGAAGTTCTTCTCCTCTTTCTATCTTCTAACCTCCCTAAACCCGTCTTCTCCCTCTCTGTGTGCGGCACCATGATAACGCCTAGGCCGCAGGCCCGCTGTCTGGGAGTTATGCTCGACACCGATCTTGCCTTCACCTCCCATACATATACAATCTCTTTCTCACAATGAAAATGAGAAAAACCCTCACCGTGGCCCTGATCCACTCTCGCCTTGACTACTGTAACTCTATTAATTGGTCTCCCCCTAACTAGACTCTCTCCTCTACAGTCCATCCTTAATGCAGCAGCCAGGGTCACCTATCTGGCTAACCGCTACTCGGATGCCTCTGCTCTGTGCCAGTCATTGCACTGGCTGCCCTTATATCACAGGATCCAATCAAACTGCTTGTTCTCACCCACAAAGATCTCCACAGTGCGGCCCCCCCTACATCTCCTCCCTCCTCTCTGTCTATCACCACAAAGCTCTCCACAGTGCGGCACCCCCTACATCTCCACCCTCCTCTCTATCACCACAAAGCTCTCCACAGTGCAGCACCCCCTACATCTCCACCCTCCTCTCTATCACCACAAAGCTCTCCACAGTGCAGCACCCCCTACATCTCCTCCCTCCTCTCTATCACCACAAAGCTCTCCACAGTGCAGCACCCCCTACATCTCCACCCTCCTCTCTGTCTATCACCACAAAGCTCTCCACAGTGCGGCACCCCCTACATCTCCACCCTTATCTCTGTCTATCACCACAAAGCTCTCCACAGTGCAGCACCCCCTACATCTCAACCTCATCTCTGTCTATCACCACAAAGCTCTCCACAGTGCAGCACCCCCTACATCTCCACCCTCCTCTCTGTATATCACCACAAAGCTCTTCACAGTGCAGCACCCCCTACATCTCCACCCTCCTCACTGTATATCACCACAAACCTCGTCACAGTGCGGCACACCCTACATCTCCTCCTCATCTCTGTCTATCACCACAAAGCTCTCCACAGTGCAGCACCCCCTACATCTCCTCCCTCCTCTCTATCACCACAAAGCTCTCCACAGTGCAGCACCCCCTACATCTCCACCCTCCTCTCTATCACCACAAAGCTCTCCACAGTGCAGCACCCCCTACATCTCCACCCTCCTCTCTATCACCACAAAGCTCTCCACAGTGCAGCACTCCCTACATCTCCACCCTCCTCTCTATCACCACAAAGCTCTCCACAGTGCGGCACCCCCTACATCTCCACCCTCCTCTCTATCACCACAAAGCTCTCCACAGTGCAGCACCCCCTACATCTCCTCCCTCCTCTCTATCACCACAAAGCTCTCCACAGTGCAGCACCCCCTACATCTCCTCCCTCCTCTCTATGACCACAAAGCTCTCCACAGTGCAGCACCCCCTACATCTCCACCCTCCTCTCTATCACCACAAAGCTCTCCACAGTGCGGCACCCCCTACATCTCCACCCTCCTCTCTATCACCACAAAGCTCTCCACAGTGCAGCACCCCCTACATCTCCACCCTCCTCTCTATCACCACAAAGCTCTCCACAGTGCAGCACCCTCTACATCTCCACCCTCATCTCTGTCTATCACCACAAAGCGCTCCACAGTGCGGCACCCCCTACATCTCCACCCTCCTCTCTGTCTATCACCACAAAGCTCTCCACAGTGCAGCACCCCCTACATCTCCTCCCTCCTCTCTATCACCACAAAGCTCTCCACAGTGCGGCACCCCCTACATCTCCTCCCTCCTCTCTATGACCACAAAGCTCTCCACAGTGCAGCACCCCCTACATCTCCTCCTCTCTATCACCACAAAGCTCTCCACAGTGCAGCACCCCCTACATCTCCTCCTCATCTCTGTCTATCACCTACCCGTCCTCTCCACAGTGCAGCACCCCTTACATCTCCACCCTCCTCTCTGTATATCACCACAAAGCTCTCCACAGTGCGGCACCCCCTACATCTCCACCCTCCTCTCTGTCTATCACCACAAAGCTCTCCACAGTGCAGCACCCCCTACATCTCCACCCTCCTCTCTGTATATCACCACAAAGCTCTCCACAGTGCGGCACCCCCTACATCTCCTCCTCATCTCTGTCTATCACTACAAAGCTCTCCACAGTGCGGCACCCCCTACATCTCCACCCTCATCTCTGTCTATCACCACAAAGCTCTCCACAGTGCGGCCCCTCCTACATCTCCACCCTCATCTCTAACTATCACCACAAAGCTCTCCACAGTGCGGCACCCCCTACATCTCCACCCTCATCTCTGTCTATCACCACAAAGCTCTCCACAGTGCAGCACCCCCTACATCTCCACCCTCATCTCTAACTATCACCACAAAGCTCTCCACAGTGCGGCACCCCCTACATCTCCTCCTCATCTCTGTCTATCACCACAAAGCTCTCCCCAGTGCAGCACCCCCTACATCTCCACCCTCTTCTCTATTACCACAAAGCTCTCCACAGTGCGGCACCCCCTACATCTCCACCCTCCTCTCTGTCTATCACCACAAAGCTCTCCACAGTGCGGCACCTCCTACATCTCCACCCTCATCTCTAACTATCACCACAAAGCTCTCTACAGTGCGGCACCCCCTACATCTCCTCCTCCTCTCTGTCTATCACCCTACCCATTCTCTATGCTCCGCAAATGACTTCCTACTAACAGTCACACTAATCCGAACCTCCCACTCCCGGATCCAAGACTTCTCCCAAGCTGCACCAATCCTCTGGAACGCTGTACCCCAAGAAACTAGGATGAACCACAACTTACTCTGCTTCAGACGGTCCCTAAAACACATCTTTTTAGGGTGCCTATCACATTCCTTAATTGAATTAAATTCACATAGTCCTTCCACAACTTCTCAGAACACAACTCCCTGTCCAACCCCTCTGCACCCAAAGCATCTCGTAGTTTTGGCTGACTGGTCCAGGAAGCCTTTATCTATCCCCCATTTCTTTGTGACAGCTGGATTGTCGTTGTAAATAGGCACTTGTACCTTGTCCCCCCCACCTCATTGTAGATTAGAAGCTCTCACGAGCAGGGTTGTCTTTTTTGCTCTAATTATTGTATTTTCTATAACTGTTACTTGCTTATATATGAACCTCTCAATTGTACAGCGCTGCGGAATATGTTGGTGCTATAGAAATAAAGATTATTATTATTATTATTATTGGTGGAATACGAGCCAACTTTAGCAAGTAGCCTTGACTGATGGCTCAGGCGGATTGGAGGGATTTGGTTAATTTTTTGTGTCCAAGTGGTGTCGAGTTAAAGGATGATGGAGGTGGAGTGTGTTAAATAAAAAAAAAAATGGGTTATAGCAAGTTGTGCAGGGGGTACTTTTTCGACCTGGCTTTCGGTTTTGGCATGCGTGCCCTCCCCCTATTCCTAGCTTTACCCCATTAGTTGGTTTAGTCCACGGGTTTATTAGGTCCCCCCTTTCCGGCCGTCTGCCTCTTTCCGGCATCGGCTGATGAAAGCCCCCCTCCCTTCCCTCCCCTTCCTCCCGCCCTCCTTTTATTCTGTAAGGATTTGTTGTGTAAAGCTAATATGAAGTCACAGCTGGCGGTAATTCATATGGTTAAGAGACCGAGGACGCAAATGACCTCCACGAGCTGGAGGGGCAAACCGTTTCGGTTGGAAGAGTCTTCTCAGGTTTTAAGTGGAAGTTTCATTAAAGGAGTTTTAAGGAAAGTTAAATAAAAGCTGTGGCCGACCCCGTCAACTAACGGAGAAGACGTCATGTTTTTATTTGCGCTGCAGGACACAACGGTATGGGTAAGGGGATGATAGATGTCATCAGTCTAACATAGCCATGCAGGGGAGGAGCTAGAGGCAACATAGATATGGAGGGGAGGAGCTAGAGGCAGAAACAGGCATGGAGGGGAGGAGCTAGAGGCAGAAACAGGCATGGAGGGGAGGAGCTAGAGGAAAAATCAGGCATGGAGGGGAGGAGCTAGAGGAAGAAACAGGCATGGAGGGGAAGAGCTAGAGGAAGAAACAGGCATGGAGGGGAAGAGCTAGAGGAAGAAACAGGCATGGAGGGGAAGAGCTAGAGGAAGAAACAGGCATGGAGGGGAGGAGCTAGAGGCAGAAACAGGCATGGAGGGGAGGAGCTAGAGGAAAAATCAGGCATGGAGGGGAGGAGCTAGAGGAAGAAACAGGCATGGAGGGGAAGAGCTAGAGGAAGAAACAGGCATGGAGGGGAAGAGCTAGAGGAAGAAACAGGCATGGAGGGGAAGAGCTAGAGGAAGACACAGGCATCTACGGGAGGAGCTAGAGGCAGAAACAGGCATGGAGGGGAGGAGCTAGAGGCAGAAACAGGCATGGAGGGGAAGAGCTAGAGGAAGAAAAAGGCATGGAGGGGAGGAGCTAGAGGCAGAAACAGGCATGGAGGGGAAGAGCTAGAGGAAGAAACAGGTATGGAGGGGAGGAGCTAGCGGCAGAAACAGGCATGGAGGGAGGAGCTAGAAGAAGAAATAGGCATGGAGGGGAGGAGCTTGAGGAAGAAAAAGGCATGGAGGGGAGGAGCTAGAGGAAGAAAAACAGGCATGGAGGGGAAGAGCTAGAGGAAGAAACAGGCATGGAGGCGAAGAGCTAGAGGAAGAAACAGGCATCTAGGGGAGGAGCTAGAGACAGAAACAGGCATGGAGGGGAGGAGCTAGAGGCAGAAACAGGCATGGAGGGGAAGAGCTAGAGGAAGAAACAGGCATGGAGGGGAGGAGCTAGAGGCAGAAACAGGTATGGAGGGGAAGAGCTAGAGGAAGAAACAGGCATCTAGGGGAGGAGCTAGAGGCAGAAACAGGCATGGAGGGGAGGAGCTAGAGGCAGAAACAGGCATGGAGGGGAAGAGCTAGAGGAAGAAACAGGCATGGAGGGAAGGAGCTAGAGGAAGAAACCGGCATGGAGGGAAAGAGCAAGAGGAAGAATTCGGCATGGAGGGGAGGAGCTAGAGGCAGAAACAGGCATGGAGGGGAGGAGCTAGAGGCAGGAACAGGCATGGAGGGGAAGAGCTAGAGGAAGAAACAGGCATGGAGGGGAAGAGCTAGAGGAAGAAACAGGCATGGAGGGGAGGAGCTAGAGGCAGAAACAGACACGGAGGGGAGGAGTTAGAGGCAGAAACAGGCATGGAGAGGAGGAGATAGAGGCAGAAACAGGCATAGAGGGGAGGAGCTAGAGGCAGAAACAGGCATGGAGGGGAGGAGCTAGATGCAGACACACATGGAGGAGAAAATAGAAGCAGACACAGGCATGGAGGGGGAGGAGCTAGATGCAGACATAGATGTGGAGGAGGACGAGCTAGAGGCAGACACAGACAGGGAGGAGCTAGAGGCAGACACAGATATGGAGGAGGATGAGCTAGAGGCAGACACAGACAGGCAGGAGCTAGAGGCAGACACAGACATGGAAGAGGAGGAACTAGAGGCAGACACAGACAGTGAGGGGAGGAGCTAGAGGCAGTCACAGACATAAAGGGAGAAGCTATAGGCAGGCACAGAGATAGAAGGGGAGAAGCTAGAGGCAGACACAGATGTGGGAAAGTGGACGCAACAGTCTGTTCACTCAAACAGATCTAGCAGGATTAGTGACAGGACACTCCCCTGTGCTGGTCGAAGATATTGCTCAGGAACAAAGAATTACTAACGAGCAAAGAGTTAGCAAGCAGGTTCCTGGAGGGAGGAATATCAGGAAATGACTAGGTCAGGGGATAGTAATGACTCAGCAGCAAGGTATAAAAGCCCCGGATGTGACCGAAAGGAAAGGGTTGACTCCAAAAAGCAGAAGCAAGCAGAAGTGAGATCAGGGGTGTGGAACATTGCCTTCCCTAAAGAAGAGTCATGTGGTCCTAATGCTGCCCCCAGAAAGCTTCTGCCACGTATTTAAGAATTTCCAGAATTCCGCCTCCATGTTTCAGCCACAGAAACCACCTATCAAGACCCCGAGCCCAGACTATGTGGTCAAGCTGCAGATACCGCCAGTCAAGACCCGGAGCCCAAACTACGTGGTCAAGCCACACATGCCGCCAGTGAAGACATTGAACACAGATTGTGTAGTCAAGCCACAGATGCTGCCTGTGAAGACCCCAAGCCCAGAGTACGTCGTCAAGCTGCAGATACCGGCAGTCAAGACCCTGAGCCCAAACTACATGGACAAGCCACACATGCCGCCAGTGAAGACATTGAACACAGACTGTGTGGTCAAGCCACAGATGCTGCCTGTGAAGACACCCAAGCCCAGACTACATGGTCAAGCTGCAGATGCCGCCAATCAAGACGCAGAGCCCAGACTATGTGGTCAAGCTGCAGTTGCTGCCTGTCAAGACCCTGAGCCCAAACTACGTGGTCAACCACACACGCTGCCAGTGAAGACACTGAACACAGACTATGTGGTCAAGCCTCAGATGCTGCCTACTAAGATTGCTGCCCCAAGGTGACCCGAATGAGTCAGGCTGTTGCTTCCTGCTTGTCCGTGCAGTACCTAATGTGGGTACTGTAATTATAATACTCCATACTTAATCCGATATGCACTATATTGTCTGTGTCTTTAGAGACTTATCGCTCGGTCTTGTCAGGACCATTGAGTGACGACGGTGTAAGGGTACCTTCACACTTTAGCGATGCAGCAGCGATCCGACCAGCGATCTGACCTGGTCAGGATCGCTGCTGCATCGCTACATGGTCGCTGGTGAGCTGTCAAACAGGCAGATCTCACCAGCGACCAGTGACCAGCCCCCAGCCAGCAGCGACGTGCAAGCGACGCTGTGCTTGCACGGAGCCGCCGTCTGGAAGCTCCGGACACTGGTAACTAAGGTAAACATCGGGTATGGTTACCCGATGTTTACCTTAGTTACCAGCTCACACCGCTTAGCTTAGCGTGTGCAGGGAACAGGAGCCGGCACTGGCAGCATGAGAGCTGCGGAGGCTGGTAACGAAGGTAATGCAGATGTTTACCTTGGTTACAGCTTACCGCAGGCTGTCAGACGCCGGCTCCTGCTCCCTGCACATTCAGGATTGTTGCTCTCTCGCTGTCACACACAGTGATGTGCGCTTATCAGCGGGAGAGCAACAATAAAAAAACAAACCAGGGCTGTGTGTAACGAGCAGCGATCTCACAGCAGGGGCCAGATCACTCCTCAGTGTCACACACAGCGAGATCACTGAGGTCACAAAAAACGTGACTCAGCAGCGATCTCAGTAGCGATCTCGCTGTGTGTGAACTACCTCTTAGTTAGTGGCCCTAACATACGTAATAACCTGACGGCAGTAATTTGGTTCACTGATCGCCTGGTAGTGGAGTGTGTATCCCTGTTCAGCTAGATTATATGTTGGCAGACAAGCATAAGGTTCATTGTATATGTGACCTGAATATACGGTGATCAGTTTGACCTCATAGTGCCTCCTAGTATTAGCCATATCCCAGTTTGTGTAATAATATATAGTAGTGTAGGTCTTGACTGTTGCATTGCCGGACCTATTGCTACATTTGGCGTAGTCAGCAGGACACAGCACTTTAGCACAGAGATGGCTGATCAGTTGGTGACAGAAATCGCCAAGGGCACCCTTCTCACTAAGGCTAGTTTCACGCATCTGGCATTTCACCGTTTTGCTGGATTCGGCACATGCCAGTACAGTGTATACAGTACAATGGTAGCGCAACAAGCGTGCGCTGAATCTTGCAAAACGGCGAAAAGCCAGATGTGTGAAACTAGCCTAACTTCATGAAGTTCACACAACTGGAAGAGGCGGGACTGGGTGCAATGACTTAAGAGCATGCTGCGCTTGCATCCCATGATGCCCGCCTTGCAGGGAGAGATGTTGATGATGGACGGAGAGGCCCGGCAGACAGTAATGTGTCGCCCCCATGATACCAGGACACAGTAACATTTTAAAAGGACATACATGGTTATACCACAGACTTAGGAACTTGAGAATGCTTCTATTTTGTGGGGTCCAGATAAAGAAGAGACGGTGGCTCAGTACATGACACTTTGCAGGAGGTAACGGCCCACATCACCCAGAAGACAGATAGAGAATATCGGGGGTGGGGAGTAGAGATGAGTGAACCAGTTAGATTAAGATTCGCCAATTTCAAATTCGGTACGAGCCTTAGCCTGTTTATTCGGGCTTAGTAACCCCCAGAACGTTCCCCAAAAGTCAAGTAATGTTCGGTTTTGTTCGATCACTGATCACGTTTAAAAAAAATTATTTTCTAGCAACATGTTCTGCTACAGGATTGTGGTGCTGTATGATGAATGGGGGATGTATGTCATGAGTGGGGGGACTCGGGAGAAGCCAGTCACGCACGGCGCCATTTTTTTTCTTCTTAACTTTATTAAGAAAGTGCAGTAAACATCCACCGGGTTCAGACATAATGGCTCGTGTGATTGGCTGCCAAAGCCACATGTCCGTCTGCATATAAATTGCAGACATGCGGCGTCTGCGCCATTTTGTGAATGTGAAACATTAGGGAAGGAGCTGCCGGGGCTGCTAGACAGTGAGTTTAGCTAGGGGTGTAATGATAGGTAGATGAGATCGATAGGAGAGTAATAGTGTAGAATAGGGACATGCAGTGCAGGGAAAGCCACAAATCAGCATTTCATGACAGAAATAGGGATAGGTATTTTCTGTGCTGCTAAAGAGTGACAGTGAAGGATCTAAATAGGTATTGTGGAGACACGGGGCTCAGTGGGTGCTCTCGTCCACTAAAACCCGCCGCCTTTAGAAAGACAGCGTGGCTCAGGGCTCATCCCAACTGAACGCCGGCCTCCTTAACCGTGGGCGTAACACTACTCAGACAACACAGGGTGAGGGAACCACAATAATTAGACTTTATTGGATCCCCAAACAATTAACGGCACATAACACATAACCAGCAAAACACAAATGTAACAGGCAACAGAGTCTCACCCTTCCGCTGGCTCACCAGGGATTTAGAATGTCCATGCCTCAGAGCTTCCAGGGCTATTTACTCCAGTCCAGCAGCACCCTGCTTTTGGCGGGCACCCACCGAGAAAGGAATAATGCCAGATTAAGGAAGCTGTGTGAGGACTGCAAAGTCTGTAACAGGTGACTGAACTGTCCCAACCTGAGTGTCCTCCTTAGGTAGTCCTGGTATGATGTTACAATCCTGGCAGCCGGAGTCGAAATCCCTAGGCTGTGCATATGGTCTCCAACCAGAACCGGAGTCCCTAGATTGAAGCCATAAGATATCCTGATCCTCTAGTCAGCTCCTGAGAGCTTAGACTGGATCCATCAGCATCCATCAACAACCTGGTGGCTTAAAGAAGTCCCTTTTATAGCCACAGCCTTCCACTTGGATACACTGCGTCCTCATCAATTGGTTGGATCAATTGGATGAATCTCAAGCTGCATGGACAATGTTCATTTAAATGATGTGCATAGAAAGACTGAAGATATCTACATGAAGTCTGCAAGTCACAGACTCGACAATGGCTACTAAGGTAATCACATTAGCAATACACAACTACGTTACAATGGTTACTGGAAAAGTCTAGAGAACAATACGTCTGGCTTTCAGTGGTCAACACAATTACATGAGTCAACAAGAGTCTTGTAGAAACAATGAGGGACTTATCCCCCGTCTATAAACAATCTATCATCCTGTCTGGCTGAATTTTAAGAAACTTTAACCCATGAGAGTCCATGTCATCACAGGTATTGCTACTTATTACTGCAAACTCCAAATTAGCCAGTGAACCACATTTCTAGGTATTGTTAGTTAGTACTGCCTGCTATCAATTTACTAGTCAACTAGGTAAAAAGGTCTTGTCAGTTTTCATAGCCTGCTCAAAATTACACAGTCAATCACATTTGTACATATTGTTAGTTATAGATAAAAAGAAGAAAGTCTTAGCAGCTTCCGCATAAAAAGTCAAACTTTATACCAAATCCATAAAAAATAAAAAAATGTTAAAACAGCCGTGTAGACAGAGGCCTTAAGGGCATGTTACACGCTACGATATATCTAACGATATGCCGTCGGGGTCACGTCGTAAGTGACGCACATCCGACATCGTTTGAAATAGCGTAGCATGTGACAGCTACGAACGACTGTTAACGAGCAGAAATACTCACCTTATTGTTCATCGTTGACACGTCGTTCATTTTCTAAATCTCGGTCAATTCCAGGATGCAGGTTGTTCGTCGTTCCTGAGGCAGCACACATCGCTCCGTGTGACACCCCGGGAACGATGGACACAGCTTACCTGCATCCCGCCGGCAATACGGAAGGAAGGAGGTGGGCGGGATGTTTATGTCCCACTCATCTCCGCCCCTCCGCTTCTATTGGCCGGCCACTTAGTGACGTCGCTGTGACGCCGAACGTCCATCCCCCTTCAGGAAGTGGATGTTCGCCGCCCACAGTGAGGTCGTTTGGAAGGTAAGTGCATGTGACGGGGGTTACCGACTTTGTGCGACACGGGCAACAAATTGCCCGTGCTGCACAAACGACGGGGGCGGGTGCGATCGCACAACTAATCGACGCGTGTAAAGCAGCCTTTACGCTCTTAATCCTGACAGATCTCCACATGTCAGAAGGCATTAAATAGTAAATGCTTAATTAGACAAATACACAAAAGGTGAGATAACTGTCACAACCAACATTAAGGGGTGCTTCACACACAGCGAGCTCGCTGTCGAGATCGCTGCTGAGTCACGCTTTTTGTGACGCAGCAGTGACCTCATTAGCGATCTCGCTGTGTGTGACACTGAGCAGCGATCTGGCCCCTGCTGCGAGATCGCTGCTCGTTACACACAGCCCTGGTTTGTTTTCTTCAAAGGCGCTCTCCCGCTGTGACACACATATCGCTGTGTGTGACAGTGAGAGAGCGACAAATGAAGCGAGCAGGGAGCAGGAGCCGGCGGCTGACAGCTGAGGTAAGCTTGTAACCAAGATAAACATCGGGTAACCAAGGTGGTTACCCGATATTTACCTTAGTTACCAGCCTCCGCAGCTCTCACGCTGCCTGTGCTGCCGGCTCCGGCTCTCTGCACATGTAGCTGCTGTACACATCGGGTTAATTAACCCGATGTGTACTGTAGCTAGGAGAACAAGGAGCCAGCGCTAAGCAGTGTGCGCGGCTCCCTGCTCTCTGCACATGTAGCTGCATTACACATCGGGTTAATTAACCCGATGTGTACTGTAGCTAGGAGAGCAAGGAGCCAGCGCTCAGTGTGCGCGGCTCCCTGCTCCCTGCACACACAGCTAAGCGGTGTGCGCTGGTAACTAATGTAAACATCGGGTAACCATACCCGATGTTTACCTTAGTTACCAGTCTCCGCAGCTTCCAGACGGCGGCTCCGTGCAAGCGCAGCGTCGCTTGCACGTCGCTGCTGGCTGGGGGCTGTTCATTGGTCGCTGGTGAGATCTGCCTGTTTGACAGCTCACCAGCGACCATGTAGTGATGCAGCAGCGATCCTGACCAGGTCAGATCGCTGGTCGGATCGCTGCTGCATCGCTAAGTGTGAAGGTACCCTAACCCTGACATCGCCAGGAACATACCTGACAAGAACAAACACTAGTTGGATTAATTGCCCAATGGAAACAAAAAAAATAAAAATAAATGTATTTGCAAATAAAACAAAACCTCTTTCAGATAAAGTACGGTATATGCAGACATAAATGCATTTATCTGTGTATGCGCACAACATATATCCGCATTATATATATCATAATAATAAACACAGAAAAATACAGAAAAATATAAATGCAGTATAAATGGGCAAATATAAAAAGCGCATTCAATTCAATAAATCCAAAAATTTACAAAGTTCAAATACATAATAACCAAAAAGTCAATGAAAGGTTTATGATGCTGGATAAACCCACCCGGTATCCATTCAAAGCCACGGACAAAACATTGGGCAGCAATCTACAATAACATCAGATAATAAATCAGAGGCAAAATTTAGTCCAGGAAACTCATAGGTATCAAACAAAGTGTCTCCAGTATCAATAGGAAGGTACGTCAGCGGGAAAATCTGTGCAGGAAAACTCACAGACATTCAATATATAATATATGGTATCTTCTAAACTCCAAGTACAAGGATCAGCAGCAGAGTCAGGAAAGCTCACAGACACTCACACAAGGGGTCTTATCACCATCACATAGGACAGATCAACAGGCAAAGGGCGTCCAAGTATGTTAAAGCTCATAGACCATCCAAACGGTAAACAAATATATATATAAAAAAAAAATCATCATACATAAACCCAAGGGTTATCATAAATAGTGCACTGGATACACAGTCTTCATTAATATTGCAATAAATAAACAAAACTAAACAAACACATAAACCATCCAAAAAAATGAATGGAAATAGTGGTGAAATATTGCAGTGTAAAATGAAAAAAACAATCCAGCTTCCGGAATAATATAAAATCTTGTGCAAGCTTTATTTTAAAGGACGTAAAAATTATAATTACAAGGGACAAAATAGGGAGCCCATGTGCAGCTATGCGTTTCGAACGCTGCCTGCGTTCTTTGTCAAGCTTGTGCGGGTGCTCTGACCAGCGACATAAGCTAGCAATGTCGCTGCGTGTAAAGCAACCTTTACAGAGAACATAGTAAATACTGTCATCTTGTAAGTTACTAAATAATTACGCAGAAAATAAAATAAAATGCACCCCCCCCTCAAAAAACAAAAACCTGTAAATCTGTATCCAGAGACAGGATAGACAGGTAAGTTACATCACAGCTAGCAATTCACTTAGTAATACAATGGGAAGTTCGCATAATTTATTCATCTGGGTGTCTGGCCTTCATTAGCCAAGGCAATAACATGAGTCAACAAGTCTTGTAAAAACAATGAGGGACTTATTCCCCGTCTATAAACAAACTATCTTCATGTCCGGCTGAATTTTAAGAAATGTAACCCCTGCTAGGCACTGACAGAGTCCATGTCGTCACAGTACTAACTATAAATACCTAAAAATGTGGTTCACTGCATAATTTTGAGCAGGCAATGAAAATTGCCAAGACCTTTTTAGCTAGTTCACTAGCAAAATTACAGCTGGCACTACTAACAATACCTATATTTATGGTTCACTGGCTAATTTGGAGCAGACAGTAATAAGTAGCAATATCTATTTAGACCCTTCACTGTCACTCTTTAGCAAGCACTGACAAGTAGCAATCCCTATTTCTATCATGAAATGCCGATTTCTGGTACACAGCTTTCCCTACACTGCACGTCCCTATTCTACAGTATCGCTCTCCTACAGTATCTATCTCAGCTACCTATTATTACACCCCTAGCTAAGCTCACGGTCTAGCAGCCCCAGCCGCAGCACCTTCCCTAATGTTTCACATTCAGAAAATGGCAACAACACTGCATGTCCGCATTTTATATATGGACGGACGTGTGACTTAAACAGCCAATGACACAAGCCCTTGTGTTTGAACCTTCTGAATGTTTGCTGCATTGTGATTGGCTGCAGGAGCATCCCAAATAAAATTAAGTGGAAAAAAAAATGCCAGTGCATGCGTCTGGCTTCTCTCGAGTCCTCACCCCTTCCACTCATTAATCACTTCCCCCATTCATCATACAGCACCACAATTCTTTACAAAAGCAGAACATGTTATTATAAAAGATTTTTTTTTAAAATGCAATCCGTGATCGAACAAAACCAAACATCGCCGACTTTTGGGGAAAATGCTCAGGTTACCAAGCCTGAGCCAAACAGGCTAAAGGCCGCTTTACACGCTGCGATATTGGTACCGATATCGCTAGCGTGCATTCCCACCCCCATCGGTTGTGCGACACGGGCAAATCGCTGCCCGTGGCACACAACATCACCCAGACCCATCACACTACTTACCTGCCTAGCGACGTCGCTGTCACCGGCGAACCACCTCCTTTCTAAGGTGGCGGTTCGTTCAGCGTCACAGCGACATCACTAAGCGGCCGCCCAATAGAAGCGAGGGGCGGAGATGAGCCGGACATAACATCCCGCTCGCCTCCTTCATTCCGCATTGCGGGTGGCCGCAGGTAAGGTGAGGTTCCTTGTTCCAGTGGTTTCACACATAGCGATGTGTGCTGCCGCAGGAGTGACGAACTACTTCGTACACCAAGCAGCAGCGATATTCGAGAATAAGAGGGCATATCACAGATGAGCGATTTTGACCGGTTTTGCGACAATTCAAAATCGCTCATAGGTGTCACACGCAAAGAAATCGCTAAAGTGACCGGATGTGCGTCACAAATTCCGTGACAATGAGATCACTTGAGCGATGTCGCAGCGTGTAAAGCCTGCTTAAGGCTCGTACCAAATTTGAAATTGGCGAACAATTATCAAACAGGTTTGCTCATCTCTACTCTCCAGATGTGTTAATGTTTTGTATAGTCTTCACAGTGCTGGAATTGTGGAGCTGCTCTAGTGTGGTGGAACTTTAGGACCTTACAGTGTTGTTGAAGTTTTTGGAGACTCTTCACAGTGATGGAGTTTTGGAGCTGTTGTAGTGTGTGGAGCTTTAGGACCCCTTCAGTTGTGTTGACGTTTTTGGAGACTTATAACAGTGATGGAGTTTTGAAGTTGCTCTAATGTGGTGGAGCTTTAGGACCCTACAGTTGTGCTCACGTTTTTGGAGCCTCTTCACAGGGATGTAATATTGGAGCTGTTGTAGTGTGTGGAGCTTTAGAACTATTCTGGGAGATTGAGATTTGTGAAAGGTTTTGGTATTTTCATAATGTGACGCCCTGGACACCCATGGGTCACAGGTCACTACACTCACCACATACACCCCCACCCTAGTAAGGTACCATCAGTCAACCAAAGACCTGATTGCCTCCCTCAGAGTCAGACAGGCACACCAGGTGGGCGGAGTCAGGTGGATAGACACGCCCTCCGAGGAGTCTGCTGGCCTGTGGCAGGAAAACACTAGCAGAGAGAGAGAGAGAGAGTGAGATCGAGATTGAGTTGGAGAGAGGAGTACAGTTCTGCGCGGGGCCTGGGTTGGAGCCTAGGGCCCCTGATCAGTCAGGCAGGCAAACGGTAGTGGCCGCCTGCAGGAGACCGGGAATACCACCGGTGGAACCATAAGGGACCGTGACAGGGTAGTGGCCTGCCAGAACCAAACCAGGGAGCCAACTGGATATTGGAGCACCAGGCAGGGTACTCAGACCCCGAACTAGGCTGTAAGCCACCACTAGTCAAATCAACTGATTGCGGTCTGGACCTCAGGGGTTCATTCCCACCAAAGTCCCGATTGAAGGTAACAGCCCAACCCGTCCGGATAGTAGCCACCGCCATAGACCAGAGATCCAAAGGGCCAGCGTCTGCGGGCAAACGGGCTCCTACGACACATATACGCTGGGGAGTGGACTACCAGTGCCCAGGTACAGTGGTCAAGATACATACACAGGTGCAGGAGAAAGGCGGACATTGCCAACCAGACTGGGAAGCTGCAGCCGGCTGCGGGCCCTGTTCATCACCCCGTTTGGTTTACCAGTGACTCTGTGTGGCTTAATCGTGAGTACACCTGTGCCCTCAGGCACCGCACCGTGCTGCACCGCAACACTGCGCCCTGCACCCAGGCCCTCGCCAACCGGGCCCCGGGACCAACATCCCCTACCCACGGAAGGGTCAACACCTAGCTGCGCCACTACACCGCTACCGGGAGTCCCCGTACCTTCACCGCAGCGGTGGTGTCCACCATCACCACAACCCGTGGGTGGCGTCACGAACAATCATCCCAAAACCAAATACCCGCATCCCCCGCGCCTAGCGCCAACCTCCCTTGCAGAGCGACGTGACCGCCGGGTCCGTGAGAGGCTCAAGCCACCCCCCATAGAACGCGAGCATGGATCTGAGAGACTCGGCAGCCGCAGCTGAGGCCGCGGGGCGGTACACATCGACTCTTCTGGCGTCTGCGAACAGGATAGAACCAGTCTACTTACCGGTAGAAGTGCACCTTGTGGTTCCCGTCAGCGGCGTCCCGCTGAAAAATCTGAAGATCCACCATCTTGGGTGCAAAAGTTTCCCGCTCGAGTCGTCTTCCCCGAGCAGTGAAGGCGCGAAAGTGAAGCCCCGCCCCCAAAAGAGAGAAGTGGTGTAGAAAAACCAGGGGGGACGGGAAGAAGATGTCCGTGCCTACCGGAGACGGCGGGGGGCGTCAGCTGCAGGAGTGGTGGCGCCCGAAGATGGGAACTTGGCAGCCCTCGCTCCGGTCGCAGGAGCGGGGGAGGCCGCAGGTCCAGCGGTCGCCCAGGTAATGCCGATCTCCCTGCCGTACGTGCCTGGTGCTACTTGGCTACCCCAGTACGACTGGAAGCCGGACGCCTTACAGGTGTTCCGGAAAAAGATAAACCCAATTCCAGACCTGTATGCCATGACTGGCAGACAGCGGGCGACGGTGGTACTCGGGCAGCTGACCGGTGCAGCCAAGCAGGAGACAGAGCCTTGGACCGACGCGGACCGGGCCTCGGTAGCCACTATCTTTGAAAAACTCCAGACCACCTTTGAGACCCGGACCGAGGCTGAGTTGCGGATGCAGTTCTACCAATGTCGGCATTGGCCCGCGGACAGTATCAGAGACTATGCCCTGCGCTTGCAGATGGCCCTCCGGACCCTGATGAGGGTGGACACCATCAGCGACGCCGACAGCAACAAGATGTTAGTGGACAGTTCCTACGGGAACTGGTGTCTGCTGAGGATCGCAAACAGCTGCGGTTATGGACTCTGGAGCACGCCGACTTAGACTTTACAGTACTAAAGGAGCGGGCCATCAAGGCCCTGCAAACACCAAGTGGTGGCGCTCCTGACGTGGCCCCTTGGCCGGTTGAAACTGCTCCCGTCTCAGTGGCACCCCCTCCCTTAGGTCTACCGGCCCCTGCTACACCCGTTGGGACAATAGAAGCGCTGGCCTCGCAGGTCCAACGTATGAATAATAATAATTAATAATTTTATTCATTTATATAGCGCTATTAATTCCACAGCGCTTTACATACATTGGCATGAATGAAGATCATACCCGGATCCTCGCCGGACTTCAGCTCCCGACGAGAGGCAAGCCCCAGGAGAAGATTCAGCTCGCTGACAGCCCGGAGGACGTCCCTTAGATGCAGCAGAGGAAGAACACTGACCTGCGGTATGGGCCACCCGTGTGCTACAGGTGCAACAAGCCTGGCCATTACTCTAGGCGATGTCCGTTAAACGAGCAACCCCTGAGGCCAAGGGCCAATCCTCAGGAGTAGACCCCCATGGCCCGGCTGATTGGAGAGACCGGTTTGTAGGAGGCCGCCCCATCATCTCCCTGGCGGTGGACGGCGTCCCGACCATGGCCCTGTTGGACACCGGATCGCAGGTAACCACTATGCCTTATTCATCGTACCAGCAATATTGGGCCGATAGTGGACTTGCCCCTCCCGATGATAGCATGACCGTTATTGCGGCCAATAGGCTCCCTATGACCCAAGTGGGACTCAGGGAAGTAACCCTGACCGTGGGACGGATGCAGCTGAAACGCCAAGGGATGATTGTGGTTCTGAATGAGTCCAGTGACCGTAACCCGAAAGTGGTCCTGGGAACCAATGTGATTGAGCACTGTATGGGAGAGGTGTTGAACTTGCTGCAACAACTGTCTGCCACTGTGAGGAGGAGGGCGGCAGAGGGCTCTGCAGCGTGAGATTCTGGCCCTTCTGCAGCGGCAGCAGGTGAACCTGACAGGTGGAGAAATTGGTGGAGTGCGGGTGATGGATGCCACCCCTTTGGTGATCCCACCAAGGAGCGAGATAATGATTTGGTGTAGGGCAGCAGTAGGCCCCCAGGGACGGGATTACCTGGCGTTGGTAGAACCCTCGCCTTCGGAGCACTGGCCCACGGTAATGGTAGCCAGAGGGGTGATTGACGTCAAAAAGGGTTAGGCTCTCCCACTATGCCACCATAGCTAAGCTGTTCACCATCGACCCGCACACTATCCATGAAACCGCCCCACTACCCCTACACCCGACATGAGTAGTGACACTCCATCTCCGCCATTCCAGGAGTGGTGCCGAGAGCTACATGTCGGCACCAAATCTACCCCGGTGCATCACAAAGACGGGGTATACAGGGTAGTACAGGAGTATGGGCAGGTTTTCAGCAAGCACCCGCTAGATTTCGGGAGGATTAAAGGGGTCCAACATCATATCCACACAGGCACACATGCACCTATCAAGGAGAGGTATAGGCCAATACCACCAGCACACTATCAATGTGCCAAAGACATGTTGAGGAACATGAAGGAGGCAGGGGTCATCCGGGATAGTTGTAGTCCCTGGGCAGCTCCGTTGGTGCTGGTAAAGAAGAAAGACGGTACCATGAGGATGTGTGTGGATTACCGGAAGATCAATCAGATAACGCATAAAGATGCATACCCTCTCCCCCACATCAAAGAGTCGCTGGCTGCACTAAAAACAGCTAATTATTTCTCTACTCTTGACCTTACCAGCGGATACTGGCAGGTGGCGGTTGCACCAGAAGACCGTGAGAAGACCGCATTTGCTACCCCCATGGGACTCTGCGAGTTCAACAGTATGCCGTTGGGGCTGTGCAATGCCCCGGAGACCTTCCAACAGCTCATGGAATGCTGCTTGGGGCACCTCAACTTCGAGACTGTCCTATTGTATCTGGACGATGTAATCGTGTATTCCAAGACGTACGAGGCCCACCTGGAGCACCTGGCAGAAGTGTTCGCAGCCCTCTCCAAATACGGGATGAAGTTGAAGCCGTCAAAGTGCCATCTGCTGAAACCCAAAGTGCAATACCTCGGACATGTGGTGAGTGCAGAAGGTGTAGCCCCGGATCTGGAGAAGGTTGCTGACATACAGAAATGGCCGCGACCGACCACGGTGAGAGAAGTCAGGCAGTTCCTGGGCCTAGTGGGCTACTATCGCCGTTTCATCAAGGGGTACACGAAGATGGCCGCACCCATGCAAGACCTCCTCGTGGGACAGACCAAAAATGGGAGAGCCTCCGGCCCCCCATTTGTCTGGAGTGAGAACCATGAGGAGTCCTTCCACCAGTTGAAGTCAGCCCTGACGGGCGAAGAAACCCTGGCCTACCCGGACTACGGGCTCTCCCGTTCGTCCTCTATACCGACGCCAGTAATGTGGGCCTGGGCGCGGTCCTGTCCCAGGTGCAAGATGGGAAGGGAAAGGTGATCGCCTACGCTAGCAGAAAACTTCGGCCGACGGAAAGGAACCCTGAAAATTGCAGTTCCTTCAAGCTTGAGTTCTTAGCCCTTGTGTGGGCAATAACTGAAAGGTTCAGGCATTACCTCGCAGCGGCAAAGTTTACTGCCTACACGGACAACAACCCGTTGACACACCTAGACACGGCCAAGCTGGGTGCCCTGGAGCAGCGGTGGATGGCTTGACTGTCCAACTACGATTTCACTATCAAGTACAGGGTCGGCCGCAAGAACACCAATGCAGATGCGCTGTCCCGAATGCCCCACTTACCTGATGGCGGGGTGGAGAACGACGACCTTGAAGAAATTGAGCTACCCGCATTCCATCGGCCCCGAGATGAGAAGCCCTGCATTAACCAACAGCAGGTGAACCTTGACCCGATGCCCGGCCAGGGGTGGCAGGAAGCCCAGGATCAGGAACCTGCGGTCCAGCTGGTTAAAGCCATGATCGCGCAGAGCTCCTCCAGGATGGATCCCGCAGCCCCCTCAGAAGCCCAATGGTTGTGGAAGGAGAGAAACCGGCTGCAACTGCTTCAGGGGAAGCTGTGTCAGGAAATGATCAATCCAAAGACCCATGAGAAGGTTCGCCAGGTGGAAGTCCCCAAAGCCAGTGTGCCCAGGGTCCTGAAGGCTTACCACGATGGGGCAGGGCACTTCGGTTGGAAGAAGCTGGAGATGTTGTTGAGAGAGCGGTTCTACTGGAGTGGGATGCGAGAGTCTGTGGAGGCCTGGTGTCGAGAATGTGGCCCCTGCACACTGAGAAGGCGGGACGAGGCCAGCCAGAAGGCCCCCCCTTCAGCCGATTGTCACCCACCAGCCATTGGAGTTGGTTGCCCTGGACCACGTCAAGTTCACGCCCAGCCGAAGCGGGTACACATATGCCCTGACCATTGTGGACCATTACTCCAGGTTCATGGTGGTTGTCCCAGTCAAAGATTTGACGGGCCGCACCGCAGCTAGAACCTTCCAGGCCTACTTCTGCCGACCGCACGGTTACCCGGAAAGGGTGCTCACGGACCAGGGCTCGGCCTTTGAAGCGGAGGTGTTCCAGGAGTTCTGTCACTTGTATGGGTGTAAGAAGATCCGGACCACGTCGCACCATGCGCAGACTAATGGGATGTGTGAGAAAATGAATCACTTGGTCCTGAACCTCCTCAAGACACTACCGCTGGAGGAAAGGAACCTGTGGCCTGAGAAGTTGCCTGACCGGGTGGATATGTACAATAACATCCCCTGTAGTTCCACCAAGTGCACGCCTGCATATCTAATGAGAGCCCGACCGGGACGGCTGCCCGTAGACCTGGAAATGGACATAGAAGCACCCGAAGCTCTCTCCTCCACTAACCACTGGGATGCCCATTGGGACCAACAGTGTTTTGTGGTAGCCCGTTGGCTACTGAAGTGCCCGTCCCTGTTGGGACTGATGTTGTCCCCTTTTTCCCCAAAGACAAGGCTGAGAACTAGCAAGCCACCCAATAACTATTGGGCTTGTAAATATTGCCCAACTGGCCTTCCCGCAACTGCCAGTCTCCGGAGAGGCTGGTTGGAGGAGGGACCCGCAGCAGAGCAGGCTGGGGTCCAGTCACCATCAGAACTGGTGACCATCCTCCAGGTCAGCGGTCCTCTTGGACGTGGGGCCTCTGAATGACTGCCGGGTGCATAGCACCGTACCCATTCCCGCTTGGGTAGCCTGGCCAGGTTCCTGTTTTCGGACTGGAGAAAAGGGGTGCTGCCCATTTCTTAGGCGCAGCATCAAGGTCTAGGTTGCTTGGGTGGGAAAGCGGAAGGACATGGACCCGTTCCCCATATGTTTAATAAAAATGTTCCCGTTTGCAACCGTTTAAGTAATGTGCCTCCCGCAAGGGAAGAAATGGAAAAAAAATGCTTTTTGAATGTTTTTCACTTGTTTGTTTATCTTACAGAAAAATAAAACCGGTGATGGACGGGCAGCTCGTGGACGGTCTGCATTAAACCAAGGGGGAATGTGACGCCCTGGACACCCAGGGGTCACAGGTCACTACACTCACCACATACACCCCCACCCTAGTAAGGTACCATCAGTCAACCAAAGACCTGATTGCCTCCCTCAGAGTCAGGCAGGCACACCAGGTGGGCGGAGTCAGGCGGATAGACAGGACCTCCGAGGAGTCTGCTGGCCTGAGGCAGGAAAACACTAGCAGAGAGAGAGAGAGAGGGAGAGTGAGATCGAGATTGAGTTGGAGAGAGGAGTACAGTTCTGCGCGGGGCCTGGGTTGGAGCCTATGACCCTTGATCAGTCAGGCAGGCAGACGGTAGTGGCCGCCTGCAGGAGACCGGGAATACCACCGGTGGAACCGTAAGGGACCGTGACAGGGTAGTGGCCCGCCAGAACCGAACCGGGGAGCCAACTGGATACCGGAGCACCAGGCAGGGTACTCAGACCCCGAACTAGAATGTAAGCCACCACCATAGTCAAATCAACTGATTGCGGTCTGGACCTCAGGGGTTCATTCCCACCAAAGTCCCGATTGAAGGCAACAGCCCAACCCGTCCGAATAGGAGCCACCGCCAAAGACCAGAGATCCAAAAGGCCAGCATCTGCGGGCAAACGGGCTCCTATGACACATATATGCCGGGGAGTGGACTACCAGTGCCCAGGCACAGTGGTCAAGATACATACACAGGTGCAGGAGAAAGGCGGACATTGCCAACCAGACTGGGAAGCTGCAGCCGGCTGCGGGCCCCGTTCATCACCCCGTTTGGTTTACCAGTGACTCTGTGTGGTTTAAATGTGAGTACACCTGTGCCCTCGGGCACCGCACCGCGCTGCACCGGAACACTGCGCCCTGCACCCCGGCCCTCGCCAACCGGGCCCCGGGACCAACATCCCCTACCCACGGAGGGGTCAACACCTAGCTGCGCCACTACACCGCTCCGGGGAGTCCCCGTACTGCAGCGGTGGTGTCCACCATCACCACAACCCGTGGGTGGTGTCACGAACAATCATCCCAAAACCAAATACCCGCATCCCACGCACGTAGCGCCAACCTCCCTTGCAGAGCGACATGACCCCCGAGTCCGTGAGAGGCTCGAGCCACCACCCGTAGAACGCGAGCACGGATCCGAGCGGCTCGGCAGCCGGCTGCGGGGCGGTACAATAGCTTTTTTTTTAGACACCCTGGTATGTAGGAGTCCTTGGAGGTAATCTGGTGTAGTTGAGGTTTTGGATTTTTGTATAATCTGCTATGTGTCAAGATTACCTCTTAATATAGCGTTGGTGACTTGCCCTCCACATACCTCTTTCCTGCTGATTTAGCTTTGCCTGCTCTTCACTCAGCTTCTTCTCTGCTCTTTCTAGCTCCATCTGAGCTTTGTTTGTCATGTTTTTCTGGGTCTGCAGCTTGTCGTCCGTGGTTTGCAATGTTGCGGCCAGCCTCCCTGTACTGTCCGTCAGCTGCTTCACTCTTTGCTCAGTATTTTGCAGGTCTCTCCGCAGGGTGCTCAGGACAAGGTCTTTACTCTGCATATCCTCCATTAGACTTCTGTTCATTGCTTGGTGACTTGCAGAAAGTGCCTGGAGTTCACTGGACACATGGAGGTCTGTAGGAGCAGAACAGTTTACGGGAATTAGGTTTCTAAAGTAATCATTCGTTATTCAAATCACCACTGAAGTCACCATTATGTCCTAAACTCCAGCAAGACCTCTTATCAGGAATAAATGGACAACAAGGTTTTCCATTCTCCTTCTAAGAGGGACATGTCTATACAAGTCATACAAGGGCGAGATATCTCCATTTGGAAATGCCCAGTTGGCAATTTATTAGTAGACTTCAAGGAAAAACACAACACAGCCTAAAGCTTGCTTTACACGCTGCGATATCGGTATCGATATCGCTAGCATGCGACCCGCCCCCAATCGTTTGTGCGAGACGGGCATATCGCTTCCCGTCGCGCACAAAATCGCGCGGACCCGTCACACGTACTTACCTGCCCTGTGACGTCGCTGTGATCGGCGTACCGCCTCCTTTCTAAGGGGGCGGTCCGTTCGGCGTTACAGCGACGTCACTAAGCGGCCGACCAATGAAAGCGGAGGGGCGGAGATGAGCGGGACGAACATCCCGCCCACCTCCTTCCTTCCGCCTTGCGGCTGGCGACAGGTAAGGAGTTGTTCCTCATTCCTACGGGGTTACACACAGCGATGTGTGCTGCCGCAGAAACGAGGAACAACTTCGCCCAATAATTGGGAGGGGACCCCCATGTCAACGATGAGCGATTTTGAACGTTTTTGCGACAATTCAAAATCGCTCATAGGAGTCACACACAACGAGATCGCTACAGCGGCCGGATGTGCGTCACAAATTTCGTGACCCCAACGAGATCGCTGTAGCGAAATCGTAGCGTGTAAAGCCACCCTTAGGCCAGATGCACACATTGAGTATTTTGTGAGGTTTTTACTGCAGCAGCATTATGGAAATGAAAGGCACCAAAAACACAACACTGTATGGATATGTCCTAATGTGATATTTGACTGCGCCAACTGGTGTCATGTGACCTCTCAGCCCCGCCCCATTCACGCTAACTTTTAAATCCAATACATTTCATTGTGATTGTTGTATTTTGCAGAGATTTCTGGAATTTTACTCACATTTTATTGTCCTTTCGATGGTGATCGTAGAAAGTATAAGACTAAGCATCAGGAACAGAAGAGCCAAGTGCGGAGCCCAAAGTCTGAACCCTAAATAACAGAGAGGGTTACTGGACGCTGAGGACAGGGTCACATTGGGTCATGATTGTGTCATGGAGTAAGGTCAGGAGCAGAGCGGAGGGTATTCATCTCCTGGAGATGCAGTGAGAAGATCAGGCTGGCCAATCTCACACCTGTGACGCCATCCTGTGCCCCCCCATAACACTGATCTATGATCAAAGAATTTAGAAGTGAGCAGCTTTCAAAGTACCCAACACGGACAGAAGTCAGTCATTACAGGACGATTCATCCTCACCAATGCACCAATCCTAGATGTCGATGCTGGTAGCCCCCACATGTAGCCCCCCAGAGCCATGTGCAATGCACTAATGGTGCTGCTGGTATTAGTATTGATGGGCACTGCCTGGTATGCAGTAATGGTGGTCAATCTCTGGTGGTGTCACTCTCTGGCGGTGTCACTGTGTGATAGCAGCCTCTCTATTGATAACCTCTATATGGAGTTTGCCTCCCTGATATTTTCATGGTGTGTGTTGTCAATCTTTGGTGATGTAACTCTCTGGTGATGTCACTTTCTGGTGATGTCACTCTGTGATAACAGCCCTTCTATTGATAGCCCCCATATCTGGGGTAGCCTCCCTGATAATGTCATTCACTGTGTGATGTCACTCTCTGGCGATGTCAGCCTTTGATAGAGGCTGTCAATTGTGATAGAGGCTGTCAATAGAGGGGCTGCTATCTGGGAGTAGCCTCCCTGGAATTCCCGTTCTGTCTTGTGGTGTCACTCTATTGGTAGCACCTCTATCCCTCTATTGATAGCATTCTCTGGTGGTAGCCTTCCTGGTATTCTCATTTTCTCTTTGATGTCACTCTCTGATGATGTCACTCTCTTTCAGTATCACTCTATTAATAGTGTGGCGCCCTGGACAAGCCAGGACGTCACAGGTACTGCAACAACACACCCCACACCCCGGCTAGGCACACCAAAGTCAGACAAAAATCCTTGTTGCCTCCCTCCAGGGGCTGATGTCCACACCAGGGGGTGGAGCCAGGCGGTTGGCCCCACTCGCCGAGGAGTTCACAGTCCTGGAGGCGGGAAAAGGAGAGTGGAGTTGAGAGTGAGAGTTCAGTTAGGAGAGAGGAGTGAAGTGGTAGTGGAGCAGACTGACCGTGTCCGGGTGCGTGGCCCGGGCACATACAGCAAGGTTGGCAGACGGTGGTCACCGTCTGCAGGAGAGGCTGATTGACGTGAACCGTAAGGACTAAGGACAGGCGGTGGCCCGCCGGTACCGGATCGGAGAACGAAGAGAAGCCAGCACCATTCGGCAGGGCCAACAGACCCTGACCAGGCTTGGAGTCGCCATAAAACCGGTCAAATCCGTTAGCGAAGGGAACCTCCGGGGTTTCCCAGCAGTCAAGACCCGATTGAAGGCAACCGCTCAAATCGTGAAGGGAAATAGAGTCACCGCCAAGGCTACAGTTCCCAGGGCCAGAGCCTGCGGGCAAAAGGAGATCACTCAGCATCCATCCAAGCTGGGGAGCGGGTTACCGGTGGGAAACCATCAGGACCGAGAACATAACACAGGTGCAGGGAAAGGCAGTCACCGCCAACCTACCGGGAGAAGAACCACCGCAGCCGTCTGTGGGACCCGTCCATCCAGCCGTTTGTTTTACCGGAGACTTTGCATTCCTTATTGACTGAGTGAGTACCACTGTGCCGTGCGGCACCGCGCTGCCCCCGCGACCCTGCACCTCCCCAGACCCCGTAACCCGCCTGCCATTCCTCCCTCACCGGGCCCCGGGACAACCAAATCCGCTACCCACAGAGGGAAAGAACAACATCTAAGCTGCTCCCTGTCATTGCTCCCGGGATCCCCGTCCAGAGCAGCGGTGGTGTCACAACCTCACCACAACCGTGGGTGGCGTCACGGACAATAAATCCCCAAAACTATCCCCCCTTTTCACTCATGAGCGAGGAGCGCCGCTCGAGTCCCCGGGATCCGGCCCACTGCTCGAGCCACCGACTGAGCAGCAAGCGAAGCAGCAGCAGCAGTGCCGGACCCGAGCGTGGTGAGCGCAGCGTCCCCCTCCCCGCCCGCGACAATAGCCCATCTGGTTGTGTCACTCTCTAATGATGTCACTCTATTGATAGTCCCTTTGATGGTGACATTCTCCAGAGGTAGCCTCCCTGGTATTCTCACTCTCTTTGATGTGCCTTTCTGGTGGTGTCAGTCTATGTTGGTGTCACTATTGATATCCCATCTGATGGTGACATTCTCCAGAGGTAGCCTCCCTGGTATTCTCACTCTCTCTTTGATGTGCCTTTCTGGTGGTGTCAGTCTATGTTGGTGTCACTATTGATATCCCATCTGATGGTGACATTCTCCGGAGGTAGCCTCCCTGGTATTCTCATTCTCTCTTTGATGTGTCTCTCTGGTGATGTCACTCTCTGGTGGTGTCACTATATTGATAGCCCCTCTGATAGTGACATTATCCAGAGGTAGCCTCCTTGGTATTCTCACTCTCTCTTTGATGTGCCTTTCTGGTGGGGTCAGTCTATGTTGGGGTCACTTTCTGGTGGTGTTAGTCTATGTTGGTGTCACTCTTTTAGTAGCCCCTCTGATGGTGACATTCTCCAGAGGCAGCCTCCCTTGTATGCTTACTCTCTCTTTGATGATTCTTTCTGGTGATGTCTCTCTATTGATAGCCCCTCTGATGGTGACATTCTCCAGAGGTAGCCTCCCTGGTATTGTCACTCTCTCTTTGATGAGTCGTTCTGGTGATGTCAGTCTCTGGTGATGTCTCTCTATTGATAGCTCCTCTGATGGTGACATTCTCCAGAGGTAGCCTCCCTGGTATTGTCACTCTCTCTTTGATGAGTCGTTCTGGTGATGTCAGTCTCTGGTGATGTCTCTCTATTGATAGCTCCTCTGATGGTGACATTCTCCAGAGGTAGCCTCCCTGGTATTGTCACTCTCTCTTTGATGAGTCGTTCTGGTGATGTCAGTCTCTGGTGATGTCTCTCTATTTATAGCCCCTCTAATGGTGACATTCTCCAGAAGTAGCCTCCCTGGTATTGTCACTCTATCTTTGATGAGTCGTTCTGGTGATGTCAGTCTCTGGTGATGTCACTCTCTTGATAGCTCCTCTGATGGTGACATTCTCCAGAGGTAGGCTCCCTGGTATTCTCACTCTCTTTTTGATGAGTCGTTCTGGTGATGTCACTCTCTGGTGATGTCACTCTCTGGTGATGTCACTCTCTGGTAATGTCACTCTATTGATAGCCCCTCTGATGGTGACATTCTCCGGAGGTAGCCTCCCTGGTATGCTCACTCTCTCTTTGATGTGCCTCTCTGGTGGTGGCCCCAATAGTCATGTCCCCTTGTCGCAGTGGTTCCATCATACAGATATTGATAATAATTGATATGTTGCCGATTTATGCAGTAAATATAGATTTTTCTCAGCGTCTCCTTGTACACGTGCCCCACTGACCCTTGATGCTCACAGTTCTGACCTACCTGTTTGGAGGCGACGCCATCTTCCACTAGGGGGCGCTTCAGGGACTTTTCTCTCTCCAGTTGGTTTATCAATATTTTCATAGGTATCATCTAAGAAATCACTGACTCTGTCATGTGGGGTCTCTGCAACACAGGAGGGGATTGATCACATAAAGGGTCTTATCTCCATTGTGTATTTACTTGATGTACTGAGAAAAATAAATCCAACAAATTGAGATCTACAAATGTTGTGCGGGTATATCAGACGGTATGTGTCCGCATAACTTTATAATATATAGTTTTTAAAATTGAAGGTGAAACCCCATGAGGCAGACACTAATAGCTGCACATTAGGGGTAAAATTCCTTCCCGACTCCAAATACAGTAATGAGTCCAGTTTGTAAGAATGCCGTGACTGGGAGTGACCGTGGAGCCTCGCCCTTAGGATTTGATGGGTGTCATGGGAATTTACACCATTGGATTATGTCAGAACTTCAAGGATTTTTTAAAATAATAAATGAGTGAAGGAGGGAATGGGGGGTTCTTAATTCAAGTAAACTATTTTTTTGTGTGTGCCTACCTAAACTTTTCATTTTTCGTGTTACTAATGAGGGGTGTCTGATAGATCCTTCTCCATTTTTAACCCCTGGGCTTGATGACAGCTGACATTACACAACTGGCATCAACCCCAAAAATATTATCTTGATTTCCACCGCACCCAGGCAATCGGGAAGAGCCGGGTAAAGAGCTAGCATAGGAGCATCAAATGGATGAGCCACATCTGGGGTAACTGCGGGCTGCTATTTTTAGACTGGGAAGGGCCAGTTAACCATAGACCGTCCCACACTAATATTACCAGCCCCCAGTTGTCTGCCTTACCTTGGCTGGGGATCAAATATAAGGGGAACCCCACGCCATTTTTTAAAATTATTAATTTATTTATTAGTTAAACAAGGTTAAAAACATGGGTGCAAGTGTACAATTTGTAGAGGTGGGACTTTGCTTTTGCCAATTTCCAGAGGACAGTGTGTATCAAGCATCGCGTCCCCAGGTCCTATATAGACCTAATGACATGATGTGGTCAGACAATCACAGCTATGCCAGTACTTGGCATGGCTGTAAAGGGTACAAAACCTGAACTTTACCATTTAGGGTCACTCATCCCTACCTGTGACGTCTCCTGCTGTCATCAGGCATCACATATTCATTCTGTGGGCAGCGCCGGCAATGGACCCAGAAGCTCTGAATGCCACAGGCTTTGTCCAGCCACTGAGGTTGGGGTGGCTGAGACCTGCCGTGCTGTCCATGACTTTGGTATAGTTGAGTTCTAACTTTCTTTTTGCCACCTTACCATCAATGGGTATATATAACACACAAACACAAAAATTGGATGAAATGGCCACAGCAGCCTTTTATTTAACATACAAACATCAGAAAATAATTCAAATAGGGTGCGGTCCTCGAAGCTCATAAATCTGATGATATTATTATAATAATAACCTTATTAACATTAAGATAAAAGAAAAAAGGGGGGGCGCGCTCCTGTGTAAAATCCAATGATAAAAAATTTTTTTACAAGCAGTGTGATGGACACACTCACCTGATCCTGTTGTACATCAGGTACAACACTGGGGAAACAGCCGAAGGGAAATACAGGGTGTACCACTATGGCATCAGCGGGGATCTCGTCCTCTCACGCCCGCAAGATTTCCAGCCCGGGCGGCCGCTCACGCGATTGATAACCCACGTGGAGAGCTCAGCCGCCAGACCAGCGTTAGGCTGCAGCTCCTCCTCTGGGATGGATGGACCCGTAGACACGATGCCAGTGACTCACCGGCCCTTCAGAAGCGTAGATGGATTCAGGCAAATCTTAGATTAGCTGTTGCAGCCCCGTGAACTCCAGCAAGGAGATGAGAGATTTAAGGATAATGAAAAAAAACACGGTATCGGCTGCGCTGCTAGGAAAGTTCATAGAGATGATGGTATTATTTCAGAAGTTTTTATTTGCAAAAATATATGCCACAACGCGTTTCGGGGATAAAAATTCCCCCTTCCTCAGGTAGCCGTTTTTCATATGAATTTTCAGACTGTCCCAGTGACTTTAATCCGAGACTTATTGCACTTTCCCACCGAAACGAGCTCTCCGTCACATCCACATGGGACTATCCCAGACCAAACCGTAATCAGTCCTGGAAAGGATACCCACAGCCGGAGCAAATCATACCTAATACACCGAATTAAATCCCAAAATGGGGAAAAAAAAAATCCCTGAATCATCACCCCTCATGTGGAAGCTAACATCTCCGGAGCCCAAACCAAAAGCACCATCCTGTGTACTTCTGGCAAAACCCAGCCCCAACACCTACCATGAAAGCCTAGTCTAAACAGCCAAACTAAAACAACCCCTGAGGCCTCACATATCCTGATACCGCTGTTAAGATTGCTTTACACGTTGCAATTTCGCATACGATATCGTATGCGATCGTACCCGCCCCCATCGTATGTGCGGCATGTTCAATTTGTTGAACGTGCCGCACAAACGATTAACCCCCGTCACACGTACTTACCTTCCATACGACCACGCTGTGGGCGGCGAACGTCCACTTCCTGGAGTGGGAGGGACGTTCGGCGTCACATCGACGTCACGTGGCAGCCAGCCAATAGAAGCAGAGGGGCGGAGCTGAGCGGGACGTAAACATCCCGCCCACCTCCTTCCTTCCGCATTGTGGGCCGGGAGCTGCAGGAGGCAGGTGAGATCTGTTCATCGTTCCCGGGGTGTCACAAACTGCGATGTGCGCTACCTCGGGTACGATGAACAATCTGATGTTCAATTCGTCAGGAATGAATGACGTGTATGTGATGAACGGTTTTTCATTCAATCGCAATTGCACGTCGCTGTCACACACTACAATGTACCTTACGATGCCGGATGTGCATCAGTTACGACGTGACCCCGCCGACACATCGTAAGATATCTTGTAGTGTGTAAAGCGGGCTTAAAGGGGGCCATGAATTTAAAGTGATGTAATCCAAGTTTTGAATCTTCACCTTAACCCTGTCTGCATCTGTGACGCCCTGGGCAAGCCAGGGGTCACAGGTCATTGCACCACCACACCCTACACCCCAGTTAGGAACACCAAAGCTAACCCTAAAATCCTTGTTGCCTTCCTCCAGGAGCTGGTGTTCACACCCGGGGGTGGGCCAGGCGGTTGGCTCCGCCCACCGAGGAGTTCACAGCTCTGGAGGCGGGAAAACCAGGCAGTTAGCTCAGGGAAGAGCTTGAGAACAGAGTCCAGCTAGGGACGGAAAGGAGTAAACAAGTAGTGAAGTGGAGGAAGTGAAAGTGAAGTGAAGTGGTAAAGGAGGAAAGTAAGAACAGGGACAGTTTGAAAAACCTGAAGTAGGTCCGGGTGTGTACCCCGGGCTAAGTGACAGCAAGGTCAGCAGACGGCGGTGATTGTCCGCAGGGGTGACTGCTCGGATGTCACTGGAAGGACCGCGGACGGGTGGTGACCCGGCGGTTTGGAGCAGTGTACAAGGAACAGTCAGCACCAGGGCAGGGGCCTTTCGGATCCCGGCAAGGCTAGGAATCGCCATAATTTGCCAAATCCATCAGTGAAGGGGATGACTGTCTCCAAACAACCAAGTCCCGATTGAAGGCAACAGCCCAACCATTGAAAGCAGAGACACCGCCACCGCCAGGGCACCAGTTTCTGAGGGCCAGCGCCTGCGGGCAAAGAGTAGAGCTCCTCCGGTCCAGCTTGAAGCCGGGGAGCGGGTTACCGGTGGGAACCCATCTAAACCAACAACAACATTAGGTGCAGGAAAAGGGACATCACCGTCACCTACTGGGGAAGCAAGTGCAGCCGTCCGTGGGAACCGTCTTTCCAGCCGTGTGGTTTACCGGGAACTGTGTCATCGTCTCAGACTGAGTGAGTACCACAATGCCGCGAGGCACAGCGCTGCCCCCGCGTCCCTGCGCCCACCAGGCCCTGCATCTCCCACCTCATCACTGGGCCCCGGGATCACCAACCCCTACCCACGGAGGGGCAACACAACAACTTGCTGCTTCACGCCATCACTCCCGGGATTCCCACACAGAGCAGCGGTGGTGTTAACAAATCACCACAACCGTGGGTGGCGTCACGGACAATAGACAATATCCCAAAACCCAATCCCATTTCACTCACGGGCGAGGAGCGCCGCTCGAGAACCCCCGGGATCCGGCCCACCACTCGAGCCACCACTGAGCAGCAGCAGCCGGACCCAAGCAGAGGGGGGAGCGCAGTGCTGACACCCTCCTCCCCGCCCGCGACACATCCACATCATGAGTCAGTTTTCATTAGCATGCTATTTATCCACACAGGACGAGTAAGAAATAGAACACTGATCGAGGTAGAAGATATGACTGACTTTATTGCGGAAAGTAAAGGGGGCTTTACACACTGCGACACCGCTAATGCGGAGTCGTTGGGGTCACGGGATTGGTGACGCACATCCGGCCGCATTAGCGATGTTGCTGCGTGTGACACCGATGAGCAATTTTGCATCATTGCAAAAACGTGCAAAATCGCTCATCGGTGACATGGGGGTCCAGTCTCGATAATCGTTACTGCAGCAGTAACGATGTAGTTTGTCGCTCCTGCGGCAGCACACATCGCTATGTGTGACGCCGCAGTAATGAGGAAGCTCTCCTTACCTGCCTCCCGGCCGCTATGAGGAAGGAAAGAGGTGGGCGGGATGTTCCGGCCACTCATCTCCGCCCCTCCGCTTCTATTGAGCGGCCGGTCAGTGATGTCGCTGTTGTAATAGAATATGTCTGGCTCACTGTGTATACAGTAGGTGCTCAGAAAAAATAAAAGTCAATATAATAAACTTAGCTCTGGCACACTATAGTGATCAATAAGATGAGAAAAAGACTCCTTGGAATGCTGAAAATTCTTTATTAGTGCAAAAAGATGATGAATCGTCCGACGTTTCGACCTTATTTTTAGGTCTTAATCATGGACATGATTATCTATATGAGTAACTGGATGGTGTGTATTCAATTGTATAGCGTCATCGCCAATATGGTACAAATGGAAGACTTGTAATCCTCAGTACTTTATGCACTTAAAGTTTCTAATGTAGATGATGCGAGCCTATTCCAAAACTGGAATGGTGAATAATGATGGGTAGAATCTGTATCCCCACGTAGTAATGGCTGGTGGATGTCACTCCACAATTTAGGTGAAAGGGGCTCTTATATCAAAGGATTCTCAGTCGCCTCAGAAACATAAAAAACTGAATTGCTGCTGGAAAGGCCCCAATTAGTATAGTGAGGGTTAATGTAATGCCCTCACTGAAGGGTTTTCAGTTGCCTCAGATTCATGAAAAGGCAAGTGTGACTATACCGTATGTGACATTGTGAGGCTGTATCTGACTATACTCTATGTGACATTGTGGGGGTGTATCTGACTATACTCTATGTGACATTGTGGGGGTGTATCTGACCATACTCTATGTGACATTGTGAGGGTGTATCTGACTATACCGTATGTGACATTGTGAGGCTGTATCTGACTATACTCTATGTGACATTGTGAGGGTGTATCTGACTATACTCTATGTGACATTGTGAGGATGTATCTGACCATATAGTATGTGACATTGTGAGGATGTATCTGACTATACTCTATGTGACATTGTGAGGGTGTATCTGACTATACTCTATGTGACATTGTGGGGGTGTATCTGACTATACTCTATGTGACATTGTGGGGGTGTATCTGACTATACTCTATGTGACATTGTGAGGATGTATCTGACTATACCGTATGTGACATTGTGAGGCTGTATCTGACTATACTCTATGTGACATTGTGAGGGTGTATCTGACTATACTCTATGTGACATTGTGAGGCTGTATCTGACCATATAGTATGTGACATTGTGAGGATGTATCTGACTATACTCTATGTGACATTGTGAGGGTGTATCTGACCATATAGTATGTGACATTGTGAGGATGTATCTGACTATACTCTATGTGACATTGTGAGGATGTATCTGACTATACTCTATGTGACATTGTGAGGGTGTATCTGACTATACTCTATGTGACATTGTGAGGGTGTATCTGACTATACTCTATGTGACATTGTGAGGGTGTATCTGACTATACTCTATGTGACATTGTGAGGGTGTATCTGACTATACTCTATGTGACATTGTGAGGCTGTATCTGACCATATAGTATGTGACATTGTGAGGATGTATCTGACTATACTCTATGTGACATTGTGAGGGTGTATCTGACCATATAGTATGTGACATTGTGAGGATGTATCTGACTATACTCTATGTGACATTGTGAGGATGTATCTGACTATACTCTATGTGACATTGTGAGGCTGTATCTGACTATACTCTATGTGACATTGTGAGGGTGTATCTGACTATACTCTATGTGACATTGTGAGGCTGTATCTGACCATATAGTATGTGACATTGTGAGGATGTATCTGACTATACTCTATGTGACATTGTGAGGCTGTATCTGACCATATAGTATGTGACATTGTGAGGATGTATCTGACTATACTCTATGTGACATTGTGAGGATGTATCTGACTATACTCTATGTGACATTGTGAGGGTGTATCTGACTATACTCTATGTGACATTGTGAGGGTGTATCTGACTATACTCTATGTGACATTGTGAGGCTGTATCTGACCATATAGTATGTGACATTGTGAGGATGTATCTGACTATACTCTATGTGACATTGTGAGGCTGTATCTGACTATACTCTATGTGACATTGTGAGGGTGTATCTGACTATACTCTATGTGACATTGTGAGGCTGTATCTGACCATATAGTATGTGACATTGTGAGGATGTATCTGACTATACTCTATGTGACATTGTGAGGGTGTATCTGACTATACTCTATGTGACATTGTGAGGCTGTATCTGACTATACTCTATGTGACATTGTGAGGCTGTATCTGACCATATAGTATGTGACATTGTGAGGATGTATCTGACTATACTCTATGTGACATTGTGAGGGTGTATCTGACTATACTCTATGTGACATTGTGAGGATGTATCTGACTATACCGTATGTGACATTGTGAGGCTGTATCTGACTATACTCTATGTGACATTGTGGGGGTGTATCTGACTATACTCTATGTGACATTGTGAGGGTGTATCTGACTATACTCTATGTGACATTGTGGGGGTGTATCTGACTATACTCTATGTGACATTGTGAGGGTGTATCTGAATATACCGTATGTGACATTGTGAGGCTGTATCTGACTATACTCTATGTGACATTGTGAGGGTGTATCTGACTATACCGTATGTGACATTGTGAGGCTGTATCTGACTATACTCTATGTGACATTGTGAGGGTGTATCTGACTATACTCTATGTGACATTGTGGGGGTGTATCTGACTATACTCTATGTGACATTGTGAGGCTGTATCTGACTATACCGTATGTGACATTGTGAGGCTGTATCTGACTATACTCTATGTGACATTGTGAGGGTGTATCTGACTATACTCTATGTGACATTGTGGGGGTGTATCTGACTATACTCTATGTGACATTGTGAGGGTGTATCTGACTATACCGTATGTGACATTGTGAGGCTGTATCTGACTATACTCTATGTGACATTGTGGGGGTGTATCTGACTATACTCTATGTGACATTGTGAGGGTGTATCTCACCATACCGCATGTGACATTGTGAGGGTGTATCTGACTATACCGTATGTGACATTGTGAGGCTGTATCTAACTATACTCTATGTGACATTGTGAGGGTGTATCTGACTATACTCTATGTGACATTGTGGGGGTGTATCTGACTATACTCTATGTGACATTGTGGGGGTGTATCTGACTATACTCTATGTGACATTGTGAGGGTGTATCTGACTATACCGTATGTGACATTGTGAGGGTGTATCTGACTATACTCTATGTGACATTGTGGGGGTGTATCTGACTATACTCTATGTGACATTGTGAGGGTGTATCTGACTATACCGTATGTGACATTGTGAGGCTGTATCTGACTATACTCTATGTGACATTGTGAGGCTGTATCTGACTATACCGTATGTGACATTGTGAGGCTGTATCTGACTATACTCTATGTGACATTGTGGGGGTGTATCTGACTATACTCTATGTGACATTGTGGGGGTGTATCTGACTATACTCTATGTGACATTGTGAGGCTGTATCTGACTATACCGTATGTGACATTGTGAGGCTGTATCTGACTATACTCTATGTGACATTGTGAGGGTGTATCTGACTATACTCTATGTGACATTGTGGGGGTGTATCTGACTATACTCTATGTGACATTGTGAGGGTGTATCTGACTATACCGTATGTGACATTGTGAGGCTGTATCTGACTATACTCTATGTGACATTGTGGGGGTGTATCTGACTATACTCTATGTGACATTGTGAGGCTGTATCTGACCATATAGTATGTGACATTGTGAGGATGTATCTGACTATACTCTATGTGACATTGTGAGGGTGTATCTGACTATACTCTATGTGACATTGTGAGGGTGTATCTGACTATACTCTATGTGACATTGTGGGGGTGTATCTGACTATACTCTATGTGACATTGTGAGGGTGTATCTGACTATACCGTATGTGACATTGTGAGGCTGTATCTGACTATACTCTATGTGACATTGTGGGGGTGTATCTGACTATACTCTATGTGACATTGTGAGGCTGTATCTGACCATATAGTATGTGACATTGTGAGGATGTATCTGACTATACTCTATGTGACATTGTGAGGGTGTATCTGACTATACCGTATGTGACATTGGGAGGCTGTATCTGACTATACTCTATGTGACATTGTGAGGGTGTATCTGACTATACTCTATGTGACATTGTGAGGGTGTATCTCACCATACCGCATGTGACATTGTGAGGGTGTATCTGACTATACCGTATGTGACATTTTGAGGGTGTATCTGACCGTACCGTATGTGACATTATTGGGTGTATCTGACCTATTGACATTTTGAGGGTGTATCTGACTGTATGACACATTTTGAGGCTGTATCTGTCCGTATGCAACATTGTGAGGGTGTATCTGACTGTATGTGACATTGTGACAGTGTATCTCACCGTATGTGACATTGTGAGGGTGTACCTGACTATATGTGACATTGTGAGAGTTTATCTAACCGTATGCGACATTGTGAGAGTGTATCTAACTGTATGTGACATTGTAAGGGTGTATCTCACCGTATGTGACATTGTGAGGGAGTATCTGACCGTATGCGACATTGTGAGGGTGTATATGACTGTATGTGACATTGTGATGGTGTATCTCACCGTATGTGACATTGTGAGGGTGTACATGACTGTATGTGACATTGTGAGAGTTTATCTGACTGTATGTGACATTGTGAGGGTATATCTGACTGTATGTGACATTGTGAAGGTGTATCTGACTATATGCGACATTGTGAGGGTATATCTAACTGTATGCGACATTGTGAGGGTGTATCTCACCGTATGTCACATTGTGAGGATGTATCTGACTGTATGTGACATTTTGAGGGTGTATCTGACCGTATGCGACATTGTGAGGGTTTATCTGACCGTATGCAACATTGTGAGGGTGTATCTCACCGTATGTGACATTGTGAGGGTGTACATGACTGTATGTGACATTGTGAGAGTTTATCTGACTGTATGTGACATTGTGAGGGTATATCTGACTGTATGTGATATTGTGAAGGTGTATCTGACTATATGCGACATTGTGAGGGTATATCTAACTGTATGCGACATTGTGAGGGTGTATCTCACCGTATTTCACATTGTGAGGATGTATCTGACTGTATGTGACATTTTGAGGGTGTATCTGACCGTATGCGACATTGTGAGGGTTTATCTGACCGTATGCGACATTGTGAGGGTGTATCTGACTGTATGTGACATTGTGAGGGTATATCTGACTGTATGCGACATTGTGAGGGTGTATCTGACTGTATGTGACATTGTGAGGGTGTATCTGACCATACCATATGTGACATTGTGAGGATGTATCTGACCATACGGTATGTGACATTGTGAGGGTGTATCTGACCATACTGTATGTGACATTGTGAGGATGTATCTGACCGCATGTGACATTATGAGGATGTATCTGACCGTACCGTATGTGACATTGTGAGGGTTTATCTGACCGTACCGTATGTGACATTGTGAGGGTGTATCTGACTGTATGACAAATTTTGAGGATGTATCTCTCCGTATGCGACATTGTGAGGGTGTATATGACTGTAAGTGACAGTGTGAAGGTATATCTGACTGTGTGTGACATTTTGAGGGTATATCTGACTCTATGCGACATTGTGAGGGTGTATCTGACTGTATGTGACATTGTGAGGGTGTATCTGACAGTATGCAACATTGTGGGGGTGTATCTCACCGTATGTAACATTGTGAGGGTGTATCTGACTGTATGTGACATTGTGAGGATGTATCTGACCGCATGTGACATTGTGAGGATGTATCTGACCATACAGTATGTGACATTGTGAGGGTGTATCTGACCGTACCGTATGTGACATTGTGAGGGTGTATCTGACCGTATGTGACATTGTGAGGGTGTATCTGACTGTATGACAAATTTTGAGGGTGTATCTCTCCGTATGCGACATTGTGAGGGTATATCTGACCATATGCGACATTGTGAGGGTGTATATGACTGTAAGCGACAGTGTGAAGGTATATCTGACTGTGTGCGACATTGTGAGGGTATATCTGACGGTGTACGACATTTTGAGGGTATATCTGACTCTATGCGACATTGTGAGGGTGTACCTGACTGTATGTGACATTGTGAGGGTTTATCTGACCGTATGTGACATTTTGAGGGTATATCTGACAGTATGCAACATTGTGAGGGTGTATCTTACTGTATGTGACATTGTGAGGGTATATCTGACTTGACGTATCTATAGGGATAAGCGGGTCTCCAATGTAAAACTTCCCCTTACCAACTGTACCTAAAATAACGACACAGACTACGACTTTATTGCAGGAATGGCCACAGCTTTATTTAACAGTATATACCCAAACTCGTGGCTCCACATGCCACCCTTTGATAACACATAACCTGTACATATATATTTATTCTCCACAAACCACACCTGATAGATCCGTCCGAGAGGCCAACCATCATTCCTATCCCCCGGCCGTAACCTCCAACCGGCCCAGAGGACCACCTCGGCCGTGACCAACTGTATTGCAAATATAAAAATGGCTATTTTTGAGTTTATACATTGTTATACTATAACATATTGATTAACCAGACAGACAAAGTGTACATGGTTACAAAATCTTGTATATACTTAAGGATTTCTGTGTGTTTGCCTTGAATATACAGACAGACAATATACCATTGTAACAGAAACCTTATGATTTACTTACCTCAAATATCTGATGGTTTTGTGTGTTTGCTATCCATTGAAATAGAAACTCTGATTTACTTTAGTTCAACAATCTGATGTTTTAGGTGTTTGCTATATACACAGACAGACAATATATCCATTTACCTAGCTCAAATAGCTGATGTGTATTCTTGGGAGACTTGAATGCTGTGGGTTTATTACCCCATTGTCTGATGTGTGGTGTATCTCTGATTCATCTATGCCCAATGACTGGCCATCAAAGGGCATGGATCAATAAGACTACAACACATTAACTTTAAGGCTTGTAATATTGTTCAAGCCTCTATAAGATCAGCTGAAGTATAGCACAGACAGAAGCTCGTGTTTGCTGCACCGTGAGACGTCCGGGCAGTGATGTCCAGGAGTCCTCTGTCTATGTCATGCTTCTCTAACTGTAGTTCCAGGCAGATGATGTCCAAAGCTCCTTGGTGATGTAAGTATATTTAACTGTACGTTTGTGTATGTTCAATATACAAAAGTGTACGCAATATCATACTTTTCCTTTAAGTTTGTATTTCATATTAACCTTTATAATAAAATTACTTATTTGCCTTCTTTAAAGCCGTATCTGAACCTTAGTGTTAAAAATATTAGCAAAACATTTGGCGCTGCGAGCAGGGTATACGCAGAAGGCTTTGAGTATTTTTGTTAGTGTGATATTGTGTAAAATATGCCTCTTTTTAAGAAAAAAGTGGTTGTGAGTGAATGCATTGAGATTCCAGGTTGGGAACAGAGTCCCTATGATATTTTGGCAACCAAGTGGTCGCACAGTGTTGGTTTGAGTGAACCATGGGACAAATGTTTGAAAAATGCTGAACCTGTAGATGTGGTTGAATGCTTGCAGAAAGTGAAAGTGGAGAAAGGTAAAGAATTGGGCGCTGTTGGTAGACGTGGATGGATCCTGTTGTCTGCATATAGAAAACAGCATGAGGAAAAGATACGTATGGTAACAAAAGTTCAGGAATTAGAGAGGCAGTTGTGTGAGGTCCAGACTGCATTGGTCACAGCACAGTGCCAGAATAAGTTGTCAGTGGACAAATGTGATGGATATCAGCATGATGCAGACAAGTCTGCTTTATGTATAGAGCAGTACAAATACAGAAAGAAGAGAGGGAAGGAGAATAGAAAGGAAGTAGCTTTGGCCATAGCCAGAGCAGGGACAGAGGGGAACTCAGATGAGTGGAATGGTGACGTATGGAACTCATCTGATTCTGAAAATGTCACCGACCCAGAACAGGAGGATGAACATGTCAGTGGGGAGAAGGAAATTGATCCTCATCTTAACTCAATAAGAGTTCATCCTATATACCATAGACAAGTTTTAGAAACAGCTACAGGTAAACAGAACAGGAATATGATAGAGGATTGCAGTCAGCTTCATGATCGTTTTTCACAAAGGTCAAATGAACCTTTGATAACTTGGATAGTCAGATTATGGGAAACGGGGGCTCATGGAGTGCATCTGGATGTGACTCGCCCACCCCAGGGCTATGGGACACCCGGTGCCGGGCCGGACTAGTCCGGTGGTAGTCAGTGGTGGCTGGGCCCGGCTCCGTGGCCCTGGTGGGTGTCAGTAGAATATGTGGCTTGATGAATAAAGTTTGTGTTCGTGATGCCACCTGTGGTCTGCGGCTATTAAGCCGCCGCTGCTGTTTGAGGCCTCCGGGGTGATGTTATGGCAGCAATGGTGGTACTGCTCCCCACAGGTGGAGCGGAGCCCCGGGGACACTGTTAGTGCTCGTGAAAGTCTATGGTGTTGTGTGGCTAACACGGTGCAGGGCCGACAGGCAATGAAAGAACCAGGCACAAACAACAGTGTCTTTACCTTTTCCTCTTTTACTTTGGGAACAGTCCAGTCCTGGGAGACCATTACAGGTGGTGATGGGAATCCGGTTGGCCTGGAAGTACATGGGGTGATCTTTCTGGCCAGCTGAGTATGAGGCCTACTCCTGTACTTTTCTTTGTTATGATAGGACCCTGCTTCTCTGAATCCAGCAATGGCCCTCTTTGCTGCTGGGACTGATGGTACGTCCCTTTCCCTCTGTAGTAGGCTGCGCAGGCCCTCTCTGGTGCTTCTCTGCTGGAGTCCACACCGGGCCCTGATGCTGCAGCTGTGTGTTCGGGATGTATATGGGCCAGGTGCCTGCAGCTCTCCTGCCCTTCAGATTCGGCTACCAGGGAGTATTTTAAGCCCTGGTGGCCACAGACTCCGATGTCCGAGTCTCTCCGCTGCCTCTCAGCTACTCCTGCTTCCCTGGGCCAAGCTACTCTAGCTCTAGGCCCCAGATCCACAGGACAGCTCACTCTACGTCTGCTTCATTCCACTTCTCTCTACAGACTGACCACTACTTCCTCCCTCAGGCCAGACTTGAGGAAAGCTCCCTGGAATTCCAGGTTCAGAGCTCCCCCTGCTGGCCGGAAGGAGAACTGCGTTGGGTGTTAAACTTGCTGGCCAATGGACCCCCCCATTACCTCCAGGCTCAGCATTAACCCTTTGGAAGGTCAATGCTGTTGTGACGACCAGGTCCTGGGGCGCCACACTCCCCCTTAGTTAAATTTAGTACTCCCGGACTGTGGAAAACAAAACAAGACATACATGTTACAACCTTAAACAACTTTAAGAGTCCAGTGTGGCTCCCAGCCGGGTGTCCATTACACTGCTCCATGGGGGACCCGCCGCGATAAAACCCCCAATGTAGGCTCTGGGCATGCGTCAGAGCATTGATGACCCCACTCTATGCACGCCGGACGGGTTTTTCTTCAGGGGTGCTGAGCACACTGGTGCTAACTATGTACAGCTAGGTGTTGGCCACCCATAGTCCAGTGGCCCAATTGTCCATTTTCTCAATCAAAAAAGAAAAACATTTTATACACAACATTACAGACATTGCACATAACTATTTACATTCTAATAAGTACTCTTTCTTTTTACTCTCTATACCTTGGAGGGGGCTGTCCCCGAGTGCTGCGTTGAGACCTGCGTAGCTCTGGTGTTTGTCCCTGACTACTTGGTGTGTCTTCTACCTCAGCACTACAGGTAGGCCAAACCCCGATAGGTAAGCGTGATGATGGCCTATGTGGTCTAAGAGTCGCCAAGGGTACAGCAGGTTCACCACTGACAGGGGGTTGAACCTCCTGTTCCACTGCTGGCGTGTCATCACGTGTTGGAGCGGACGGTTCTTTAGGTGGATCTGGAACCTCTTCTGTTTCTGGCTCGACCAACTGCGGGAATGTCAACACTGGTACCACTATGGCATTGTTTATTCGGGTCCAAGTTTTGGGGAATTTTCCCAGGATTGTTTGGATCATCTCTTCCTCTTTTTCTGGACTTTGGGGACTTTCTTGTACTTCTTCTACTTCTTTCTGGATTCTGCACCGTTCGGGGCATGCTTTCAGGCGGTCTCGAGAAACTGCTTGATAGGTCTTGCCTTCATCTTTGCTTATGAGGCATACCTTACTATTGTCAAAGTTGGAGGGAATGATGGTGTAGGGTTAATTCTCCCACTGATCATCTAATTTAAGCGCCCTACGCTTTTTCTTGAGAACCTGTTCTCCAGGTGCTAAGGGAGTTGCTGGGGCTGTTTGATTGTAATGCTGCTCTTGTCTCATTCTTGCTTGAGACAGGCTCCTTTCTACGCATTCCTGGACCTTGCGGTACTGCTGTTGTCGCTCTGTATCCCAATCTTCTATCTCCTGAACCGCTTCAGGTGACACAGTCCCCATCTCAAAGTCTACAGGTAACTTGCCAGGTCTTGCTCGCATCAGGTAAGCAGGGCTGCAGTTGGTCGAATTTACCGGGATATGGTTGTACAGGTCTACCAGATCTGGTAACTTCTCTGGCCATTGGTTTCTTTCTTCCAGAGGTAGAGTCTTGAGCATATCAATAACCACATGGTTCATCTTCTCGCACAATCCATTGGTTTGGGGGTGGTACGGTGTGGTTCTGATTTTCTTACAACCGTACATGTTACAGAACTCTTGGAACACTTCTGCCTCGAATGCAGGACCTTGATCGGTCAGTACCCTTTCAGGGTAACCGTGAGGTCGACAAAAGTATGCCTGAAATGCTCTAGCTGCTGTTCTGGCTGTCTGGTCCTTTACGGGCACTACTACCAGGAAATGAGAGTAATGGTCCACAATGGTGAGGGCGTACACATAGCCTGACCGGCTTGGTGTTAACTTCACGTGGTCCAGGGCCACCAACTCCAGGGGCTGCTTCGTGACAATTGGCTGTAGGGGAGACCTCTGGCTGGCATCATCTTTCCGCCTCAGGTTACACGGACCACAGTCTCGGCACCACTTCTCAACGGTCTTTCTCATGTGCACCCAGTAGAACCGATCACGGAGTAGGGTGTCCAACTTCTTCCATCCGAAGTGTCCTGCGTTATCATGATAAGCTGCTAGGACCATTGGAGCATCCCTCTGTGGGACCACTATCTGCCAGACGAGTTCATTCGTTCGCCAGTTGACATATCTCTTGCAGAGCTTGCCTTGGTATGTGAACAGTCGTCCCCTCTCCTTCCACAGCTGCTGGGCTTCTTCTGGAGCATCTGGGCCAAGATGGGTCTCAGCTTGTGCTAGCTTTTCTTTGACCAATCGCACGGCCGGGTCACCGTTCTGTGTCTCTTCCCAATTATGGTGGAGTAATGGGTTGACCGAGACCTCGTGCTGGCTCGAGCGCTTCACTCCTACAGCATGCTCACACTGGGAAACACCTTGGTGATGGAAAGCCGGTAACTCTATCTCTTCGAGTTCATCCAGGTCTTCTCCAGACTCGGGTAAGTGAGGCATTCTGGACAGCACATCAGCATTGTTATTCTTCTTGCCAGCCCGATACTTGATGGTAAAGTCAAAGTTAGACAGCCGGGCCATCCATCGCTGTTCCAATGCACCTAACTTGGCTGTTGCCGTGTGTCAACGGATTGTTGTCCGTGAAGATGGTGAACTTGGCCGATGCCAGATAGTGCTTGAAGCGTTCAGTCACTGCCCAAACAATAGCGAGGAACTCCAGCTTGAAGGAACTGTAGTTTTCTGGATTCCTTTCGGTGGGCCGAAGCTTCCTACTGGCGTACGCTATCACCCTCTCTCTGCCTCCCTGCACCTGGGACAGAACTGCTCCCAGTCCCACGTTGCTGGCGTCTGTATACAGTACAAACGGCTGGCTGTAGTCAGGGTAGGCCAGAATTTCTTCTCCCGTGAGAGCCCCTTTCAGCCGGACAAAGGATGTTTCTAGTTGGCTGCTCCATTCAAATGGAGGGCTCTGCTTCTTAGCCTGCTTTGGCTGGCCCACCAGGAGATCTTGAAGGGGCGCTGCTATCTTGGTGAAACCATCAATGAACCTTCGGTAGTAGCCCACCAGCCCAAGGAACTGCCGCACCTCCTTTACCGTGGTGGGTCTTGGCCAGTCCTTGATTACGGTGACTTTCTCCGGATCAGGTGCCACACCTTCTGCGCTGACCACATGACCCAGGTACTGTACCTTTGGCTTCAAGAGGTGACATTTGGACGGCTTTATCTTCAGGCCATATTTCGACAAGGACTCAAACACTTCTGCTAAGTGCCTCAGGTGGTCTTCATAAGTCTTGGAGTAGACTATGACGTCATCCAGGTACAACAGCACGGTTTCAAAGTTGTGGTGGCCCAAGCAGCACTCCATCAACCTTTGGAATGTCCCTGGGGCGTTGCAGAGCCCGAATGGCATACAGTTGAACTCACAGAGGCCCATTGGTGTCGTGAATGCAGTCTTCTCCTTGTCCGCCTCTGCCACGGGAACCTGCCAATACCCACTGGTGAGATCCAAGGTGGAGAAATAGTTAGCTGACTTTAAGGCTGTTAGTGACTCCTCTATTCTGGGTAGTGGATAAGCATCTTTATGTGTAATGCGGTTAATTTGCCTGTAATCTACACACATTCTCATTGTACCATCTTTTTTCTTTACGAGCACTAGTGGAGCTGCCCAGGGGCTACAGGTATCTCTGATAACCCCAGCCTCCTTCATTTCCCGTAACATTTCTTTGGCACGCTGATACTGTGCGGGGGGTACAGGGCGGTATCTCTCTTTAATGGGATGATGATCACCCGTGGGGATTTGATGTTTAACCCCTTTCACCTGCCCAAAATCTAGGGGGTGTTTGCTGAAGACCCGCTCGTACTCCTGTACCACCCGGTAAACCCCATGCTTTTGGTGTGAGGGGGTGGAGTCGGTGCCCACATGTAATTTTTGGCACCAGTCTTCCAGCTGCCCCTTGGAGCCATTGTCTTCCGCCTTGTCGGACGGGATCAAGGGTTCCACTGCTTTGATGGTATTGTTGCTGACAGTGTACAGTTTTGCTACAGTGGCGTACCGGGGCAATTTGGCTTCCTCCTCCCCACAATTCAGGACACGGACGGCACTCTCCCCTTGCGAACGTCTGCTACCCCTCTGGCTATCAGGACTCCAGGCCTACTGTCTGAATACACCTGTTCTACCAAGGCCTGGTAATCCTGACCCTTGAGGCCTATTGCTGCCCGACACCATATCAACATTTCACTTCTTGGGGGTATTGCAATGGGGAGGGGGTCACTTACCCTCACACTGCCAATTTCTCCTCCGGCCAGCTCTACCTGCTGCCTCCTCATCAGGGCTCTGATCTCCCTCTGTAGGGCATGCTGCTGCCCGGAGCTGGCAGTTTCAGACGCCTGTTGCAACAAAATTATCACTTCGGCAATACAATTTTCTATCACATTTGTACCAATGGTTAGCAGTGGGTCAGATTCTCTGCGATCTATATCTACAATTATCATCCCCTGACATGGCACTTCTACCCGCCCCACTTTAATGGTTACTTCTTTATACCCAATTTGAGGTAAGGGCTGACCATTACTGGCCACAATTGTTAAATCATCATCTGGGCCATGGTCAATGTCTGAATCATCCCAATATCTTTTGTACAGTTTATAAGGGATGGTTGTTACCTGGGACCCCGTATTCAGGAGGGCATTCAAAGGGATCCCATCCAGCACAATAGGAAGGACCGGTCGTCCTCCCACATATTTGCTGCGGCTGGGGGTTGAGCCGGGCTTCCTTACACCTGGGGGTTGGCTCCTGGCCCCAGGCTCGGCCCATTTAAAGGACAGTGTCGTGCAATGTGGCCCGCCTGGCTGCAGCGGCGGCAGATCGGTTGTCCCGTTGAATCATACCGGTCTGTGTCTTTGCCTCGGGTCGGCGGAATCCTCCTCCGTCGCATCCATGGGACGTCATCTGGGCTGGAGGCCAACTCGATTCTTGCAGGCGATGGGGTCACTTGTAGAGACTGCACGGTCTTGGCAAGGCCAGCTACAGTCTTGGTCAGCTCCTGGACCTGCTGTCTGAGCTCTGCAGTGGCATCCTTATCCAGGGACTGCGCCTCAGCCCCTGCAGCGGCTCGTGTTGCAGGCACCACCCCGGGGTATGTGATAGCAAGAGGCCGGAGGGGTACTGGGTCATTCGGTGTAGATTCTCTCAGTACCCGGATGGCCTGGTCCTTAAACTTTGCAAAGTCCAGAGCAGGGTTCTGCAGGACCATGATACGCAGCTGGGTCCTGTGGGCATCTGACAGGAGCCCCTCTATGAACTGCTCAGTTAGGAGTTTGTGTTCTTCACGTACACTCTCTGGGTCCACCTGTTTAACTGCTTTCAGGGCCTCCTGCAAGTTTAAGGCATAGTCCCTTATGCTGTCTGTGGCCCGTTGTTTGCACCCAAAGAATCTCATCTTTATTTCTGCTGCGGTGCGGGTGTCGAAAGTACTCTTTAACTTGGCCAGTATCTGGGTTGCTGTCCCTTTATCTGTATCAGGCCAGGACTTCACTTCACGCTGGGCTGCGCCGGCTAGCTGCCCCATTAATATGCCCACCTTCTGGCTCTCAGTCAGAGGATACACCCGGAACAAGCTGTGCAGGCTTTCTCTGAAGTCGCTCAAGGTATGGGACTCCCCGGAGTACTGCGGCAGCCATTCTGCTCCCGGTATGTACGGCATTGTGATCGGCATTACCGGCGCTACAGCGGGGGCTGGGGCGACGGCGACTGGGATTAATTCGGCTGGCGCCGCGGCGTCTCGGGCTATGGCAGCCACCTGCCCTCCCTCCGAGTCGGACATCTTCCTCCCCCTTAGTGAACCTTACCAGGCTCCGTTCACTTTTCAAATTCCCTTCTGGGTCGCACGGGGTTAACAGCGCTCTGCTCTGATGGCGCGCTCCCTTCGCGCTCTTTGTCAGGCACGCCCCCCTTCTTCCTGCGCTCAGCGGGGCTAATGGCGGCGGCAGTTTGCAAACAGTAACACAGTCTTTTAAGCACAGTTTCTGCAGGCGCACAGTACCCGGTGGGACCGGGCACGAAATCCTGTTCGTGACGCCAAAAGTTGACTCGCCCACCCCAGGGCTATGGGACACCCGGTGCCGGGCTGGACTAGTCCGGTGGTAGTCAGTGGTGGCTGGGCCTGGCTCCGTGGCCCTGGTGGGTGTCAGTAGAATATGTGGCTTGATGAATAAAGTTTGTGTTCGTGACGCCACCTGTGGTCTGCGGCTATTAAGCCGCCGCTGCTGTGTGAGGCCTCCGGGGGGATGTTATGGCAGCAATGGTGGTGCTGCTCCCCACAGGTGGAGCGGAGCCCCGGGGACACTGTTAGTGCTCGTGAAAGTCTATGGTGTTGTGTGGCTAACACGGTGCAGGGCCGACAAGCAATGAAAGAACCAGGCACAAACAACAGTCTCTTTACCTTTTCCTCTTTTACTTTGGGAACAGTCCAGTCCTGGGAGACTGTTACAGGTCTGAGTATGAGGCCTACTCCTGTACTTTTCTTTGTTATGATAGGACCCTGCTTCTCTGAATCTAGCAATGGCCCTCTTGCTGCTGTGACTGATGGTACGTCCCTTTCCCTCTGTAGCAGGCTGCGCAGGCCCTCTCTCTGGTGCTTCTCTGCTGGAGTCCACACCGGGCCCTGATGCTGCAGCTGTGTGTTCGGGATGTATATGGGCCAGGTGCTTGCAGCTCTCCTGCCCTTCGGATTCGGCTACCAGGGAGTATGCTTAAGCCCTGGTGGCCACAGACTCCGATGTCCGAGTCTCTCCGCTGCCTCTCAGCTACTCCTGCTTCCCTGGGCCAAGCTACTCTAGCTCTAGGCCCCAGATCCACAGGACAGCTCACTCTGCGTCTGCTTCATTCCATTTCTCTCTACAGACTGAACACTACTTCCTCCCTCAGGCCAGACTTGAGGAAAGCTCCCTGGAATTCCAGGTTCAGAGCTCCCCCTGCTGGCTGGAGGGAGAACTGCGTTGGGTGTTAAACTTGCTGGCCAATGGACCCCCCCATTACCTCCAGGCTCAGCATTAACCCTTTGGAAGGTCAATGCTGTTGTGGCGACCAGGTCCTGGGGCGCCACAGATGCTGTGGAGTGCAGGCGGAGGCTGTGGAGTGCAGCTGGATGCTGTGGAGTGCAGGCGGAGGCTGTGGAGTGCAGGCAGGGGCTCATGGAGTACAGCTGGATGCTGTGGATGGCCCAAAGTTTGTTCAACTCAGCGATGAGCCTGTAGTGAAGGAGGCATTTTGTTCCTTGATAGTTCAGCGACCACATGTGGTGTGTAGTATGATGGATGTTGTGGCTATGGCATTGCAGCATAAATACCCATCTGAGGCGGACTGGCCGCCTAATGAAAAACCATGGTTTACATTGAAAGATTGTGCTCGGAGATTGAAGGAGGAGGCTATGAAAAATGCTATTTCAGCAAGTACATATGACGATTACATGCAAGTTGTTGTAAGTGTTTCTATTAGAAATTGTATCATTAGAAATGCCCCTCCAGCTTATAAACATGTCACGATGGCATTAATAGTAAATCAGACTGGGAAACCAATCTCTAATACATTGGAGGCGATCCGACAGTTAGGGGGTCTGGGAGAATGGGGTCCCAAACAGAGAGGTCAGCTTAATTTTGAAGAACAGTGTAACAACATCAAAAGTAGTAAAAATCGTAGATCCCGTGTTACCAGGAGAGATATGTTTATGGCCCTGATAAAGGATGGTGTTCCCTGGGATAAAATAGACGGGATTAGTACTGACGAGATGTGGAAATTGTATCAAAAGAGAAAATTGTATCAAAGGAGAGGACTCAATAAAAAGTCAGGGGTTTCACATAATAAAAAGGTTGCAGCAAAAGATTCTGAATCTCCACAGCGCAGGCGAAGCAGGACACGGGGAGAAAAAGGGCCACTTTCTCATCGTCACCAGCAAAGCCGACAGCACCGGGGGTAGAGAATCTGTATGCTGAAGTCAAATGTTTGGTGCAGGAAATCAAAGCCCAGCAGAAGAGGTTATCATCATCTTCCACCAAGATGTCTCCATCTGAAATGGAAGCTAGATGGGGGGAAAAAGATAAGGGTAATATTGAGACCACAGAGGAGATTGAAATTAATAAGGGTAATATTGAGACCACAGAGGAGATTGAAAAAGATAAGGGTAATATTGAGACCACAGAGGAGATTGCCGGTAATATTGAGACCACAGAGGAGATTGAAAAAGATAAGGGTAATATTGAGACCACAGAGGAGATTGAAAAAGATAAGGGTAATATTGAGACCACAGAGGAGATTGCCACCAATACAGAATGTACAGAGATCCATTCCTGCTCATAAACAATACAGAGCCGTCCAAATGTTCACAAAGGAGAGACTGGAAACCAGCAGGATCCCTGTGTTCAGTCTATTGGAAGGGCAATTATTTTTGCTATTGTTTGGTTGGTCATATATTTGCATACCCATGCTGATAATTAATACAGCACAATATACTAATATGGTTGGGTAAATAGTGAGCTTTTTTGGCTCTCCAGTTAGATGTGAATCTTTTAGCATATGGATAATGGACTGGATAAAATTGTGTTTTGTGTGTATTTTGTGTGTATTTTGAGCTTATATGCTAATCATGTTTGTGCTTTCTTTTTAGACTGGAGACCAGAGTTTTACATGTTATTAGAGCAATCAGGCTAAAACAATGAAACAAGTAATCATCCCATTGTGATGAATGGGTATTGTATTTACCTAATGGTTGTTGTTTGTTTTATGTGTATGTTCAATCAGGACCACAATAGGCTTGTAAATGCCCTCTCAGTATGAAGGTCTCATAGGGGTGCTTCACACACAGCGAGCTCGCTGCCGAGATCGCTGCTGAGTCACGCTTTTTGTGACGCAGCAGTGACCTCATTAGCGATCTCGCTGTGTGTGACACTGGATCTGGCCCCTGCTGCGAGATCGCTGCTCGTTACACACAGCCCTGGTTCGTTTTCTTCAAAGCCGCTCTCCTGCTGTGACACACAGATCGCTGTGTGTGACAGCAAGAGAGCGACAAATGAAGCGAGCAGGGAGCAGGAGCCGGCGTCTGACAGCTGAGGTAAGCTTGTAACCAAGATAAACATCGGGTAACCAAGGTGGTTACCCGATATTTACCTTAGTTACCAGCCTCCGCAGCTCTCACGCTGCCTGTGCTGCCGGCTCCGGCTCTCTGCACATGTAGCTGCTGTACACATCGGGTTAATTAACCCGATGTGTACAGCAGCTAGGAGAGCAAGGAGCCAGCGCTAAGCAGTGTGCGCGGCTCCCTGCTCTCTGCACATGTAGCTGCATTACACATCGGGTTAATTAACCCGATGTGTAATGCAGCTAGGAGAGCAAGGAGCCAGCGCTCAGTGTGCGCGGCTCCCTGCTCTCTGCACACAGCGCTGGTAACTAATGTAAACATCGGGTAACCATACCCGATGTTTACCTTAGTTACCAGTCTCCGCAGCTTCCAGTCGGCGGCTCTGTGCAAGCGCAGCGTCGCTTGCACGTCGCTGCTGGCTGGGGGCTGTTCAGTGGTCGCTGGTGAGATCTGCCTGTTTGACAGCTCACCAGCGACCATGTAGCGATGCAGCAGCGATCCTGACCAGGTCAGATCGCTGGTCGGATCGCTGCTGCATCGCTAAGTGTGAAGGTACCCATAGTCCAAAGGTCAGATTTGGCCTTCAACTGAACTCAGTTAATAAGAGAAGGGATAGATCAGGATTATTAATTAAGGTAATTCTAATGAATAGTGGAGACAGTGACATGTTAATCAGTTGATGGTACTGTCTATTTCTAAAATGTAGATAGTCAGAGGGAGGGCTCCTTCAGTTCTGCAGAGAAGATAAATGATTTGGATCTTCACATCCTATCAATGATTGTGCAAAAATGTGGGTGAAACAATTGAGTGACAAAGGTATTCCAGAACCTGCTGAAGTCATTGCTCGAGGAGCAGGCAATGTGCTGACAGTTATGAAACAAGACAAGTGGGAATACATCCCAACTGACAGATGAGTAATATGTGTATTTTTGTCCCTTTAGATCAAAATCTGGAAATGTTGCATCATTGGCGCCACCATGGGCATGGATCTACTTCCGTCAGAAGCCAAGCAACCTTCAGACCGAAAACACAGAGACCAACCGTGGAAAATGTGGCCTTATTGAAAACCAAACAGAAGAAGACCTAGAAGAAGAAGATGTGACCGAAATCTTCACCTCCAATCTGTATTGTGCCGATATGAACTGCACTGGGGAACATTCTCTAACAGAAGAGATGATTGCCCTAAGGACTCAGAGGACTCCATTCTCCGGACTCCTCAAAGCAAAATAGGCAGATGTCAACAATTAAAAATACAGAATCAGACAGGCTATAAAGAGATTGCTATTATTTGTGTCTCTCATACAAATAAAAAATGCAAACGTATGAGGGCAGGAAATAATATGAGATTAACAATATAATGACCGTTTCATCATATACACAAAATGTAAAATTGTTAACAAAATCATAGATACAAGGATTATCTATAATAATTGTAGGAACACTCCCAGTAGCGACATATGCAGCTAAAGCAGAAGGCCGATTCTCTTGTTTGGTGGTTACATTTATAAATACCACAAGTAGAGATAGATATACTAGATTTATTACATTACACAAGATAATGGCAGATGGTGGGAATGGGTACTTTCTTAGATACCTGATTTTTGGATATATGCATTATATATTAGGAGTCATTTTTGCTATTGTGCATACATTGCTTTGTGTTGTACACAGTGTACGCTAAAACCATGGTGTTAGGGTATGGGACCTTGTATAAATAATGTATGGCTCAAAATAGCCAAGGGTGGAATGTATTGCAAATATAAAAATGGCTATTTTTGAGTTTATACATTGTTATACTATAACATATTGATTAACCAGACAGACAAAGTGTACATGGTTACAAAATCTTGTGTATACTTAAGGATTTCTGTGTGTTTGTCTTGAATATACAGACAGACAATATACCATTGTAACAGAAACCTTATGATTTACTTACATCAAATATCTGATGGTTTTGTGTGTTTGCTATCCATTGAAATAGAAACTCTGATTTACTTTAGTTCAACAATCTGATGTTTTAGGTGTTTGCTATATACACAGACAGACAATATATCCATTTAGGGTACCTTCACACTTAGCGATGCAGCAGCGATCCGACCAGCAATCTGACCTGGTCAGGATCGCTGCCGCATCGCTACATGGTCGCTGGTGAGCTGTCAAACAGGCAGATCTCACCAGCGACCAGTGAACAGCCCCCAGCCAGCAGCGACGTGCAAGCGACGCTGCGCTTGCACGGAGCCGCCGTCTGGAAGCTGCGGAGACTGGTAACTAAGGTAAACATCGGGTATGGTTACCCGATGTTTACATTAGTTACCAGTGTGAGCAGGGAGCAGGGAGCCGCGCACACTGAGCGCTGGCTCCTTGCTCTCCTAGCTACAGTACACATCGGGTTAATTAACCCGATGTGTAATGCAGCTACATGTGCAGAGAGCAGGGAGCAGCGCACAATGCTTAGCGCTGGTTCCTTGCTCTCCTAGCTGCTGTACACATCGGGTTAATTAACCCGATGTGTACAGCAGCTACATGTGCAGAGAGCCGGAGCCGGCAGCACAGGCAGCGTGAGAGCTGCAGAGGCTGGTAACTAAGGTAAATATCGGGTAACCACCTTGGTTACCCGATGTTTATCTTGGATACAGCTTACCTCAGCTGTCAGATGCCGGCTCCTGCTCCCTGCTCGCTTCATTTGTCGCTCTCTCGCTGTCACACACAGTGATCTGTGTGTCACAGCAGGAGAGCGGCTTTGAAGAAAACGAACCAGGGCTGTGTGTAACGAGCAGCGATCTCGCAGCAGGGGCCAGATCGCTGCTCAGTGTCACACACAGCGAGATCGCTAATGAGGTCACTGCTGCGTCACAAAAAGCGTGACTCAGCAGCGATCTCGGCAGCGAGCTCGCTGTGTGTGAAGCACCCCTTACCTAGCTCAAATACCTGATGTGTATTCTTGGGAGATTTGAATGCTGTGGGTTTATTACCCCATTGTCTGATGTGTGGTGTATCTCTGATTCATCTATGCCCAATGACTGGCCATCAAAGGGCATGGATCAATAAGACTACAACACATTAACTTTAAGGCTTGTAATATTGTTCAAGCCTCTATAAGATCAGCTGAAGTATAGCACAGACAGAAGCTCGTGTTTGCTGCCTCCGTGAGACGTCCAGGCAGTGATGTCCAGGAGTCTCTGTCTATGTCATGCTTCTCTGACCTCCAGACAGATGATGTCCAAAGCTCCTTGGTGATGTAAGTATATTTAACTGTACTTAACCTTTGTATGTTCAATATACAAAAGTGTACGCAATATCATACTTTTCCTTTAAGTTTGTATTTCATATTAACCTTTATAATAAAATTACTTAATTGCCTTCCTTAAAGCCGTATCTGAACCTTAGTGTTAAAAATATTAGCAAAACACCAACCGACCTGAGATGTGGGGTAATAACGTTCCATCGTTAATTACCCCTCCCCAGAACCTGCAGGACCTCCGCCCACAAGTTCCCATCCAAACCGAAGCCAGACCCCCTGAGTGGCTTCATACCAACAAACCGACTGTCGGTACTCCCAACCTCTCTGAACGGACCTATCACCCCACTGTGACAACAAAAAAATTTTTTCTCTTTTTTCTTTTTTTTTATATGATACTTCCACCCCCGTATAACTTGTTTTTTATATATTTTTTTTATTTTTATTTATCTTATTATTTATTCCTCATTTTTCTTTTGTTTTTTATTTTTTTGGGGTTTTTTTTTGTTTTTTTTGTTTTGTTTTATATACATTATTGCAGGGCGGGCGGGTGGGATACACTGGTTGTATGACAAAAGAGGCAGTGACCTATGCACAGCCCCCTTTATACCCACCTGCAACACCCCACCCCTTCCAGTCTATCCCCCAATCCCCTTTGCCGTTTCTCCCACCAATCCAGAAGCCCCATATACAACCTTCTAGCCATATTCCTTAACCCTTTCCTACCCTAAACCCTCCCGATCGTCATGGGGCCTGTTCACCCCTATGGGGCTCACTGCCCATCTGTATGTGACATTGTGAGGGTGTATCTGACAGAATGCAACATTGTGAGGGTGTATCTCACCGTATGTGACATTGTGAGGGTGTATCTGACTGTATGTGACCTTGTGAGGGTGTATCTAACCATACCGCATGTGACATTGTGAGGATGTATCTGACCATATAGTATGTGACATTGTGAGGATGTATCTGACCATACCGCATGTGACATTGTGAGGATGTATCGGACTATACCGTATGTGTCATTGTGAGGGTATATCTGATCGTATGTGACATTGTGAGGGAGTATCTGATGATATGTGACATTGTGAGCGTGTATTTGACCGTATATGACATTGTAAGGTTGTAGCTGACCGTACCGTATGTGACATTGAGATGGTGTATCTGACTGTATTTGACATTGTGAGGGTTTATCTGACCGTATGCAACATTGCGATTGTGTATCTGACTGTATGTGACATTTTGAGGGTTTATCTGACAGTATGCAACATTGTGAGGGTGTATCTTACTGTATGTGACATTGTGAGGGTGTATCTGACTGTATGTGACATTGTGAGGGTGTATTTGACTGTATGCGACATTGTGAGGGAGTATCTGACTGTATTCGACGTTGTGAGGGTGTATCTGACTGTATGCGACATTGTGAGGGTGTATCTGACCATACCGTATGTGACATTGTGAGCGTGTATCTGACCATACCATATGTGACATTGTGAGGGTGTATCTGACCGTTTGTGACATTGTGAGGGTGTGTCTGATCGTATGTGACATTGTGAAAGTGTATCTGACCGTATGTGACATTGTGAGGGTGTATCTGACCGTATGTGACATTGTGATTGTGTATCTGATTGTATGCGACATTGTGAGGGTGTATCTGACCGTATGTGACATTGTGAGGGTGTATCTGACTGTATGTGACATTGTGAGGGTGTATCTGACTGTATGTGACATTGTGAGCGTGTTCTCACCGTATGGGACATTGTGAGGGTGTATCTGATTGTATGTGACATTGTGAGGGTATATCTGACTGTATGTGACATTGTAAACGTGTTCTCACCGTATGGGACATTGTGAGGGTGTATCTGATTGTATGTGACATTGTGAGGGTGTTTCTGACCGTATTCGAAATTGTGAGGGTGTATCTGACTGTATGCGACCTTGTGAGGGTATATCTGACTACATGTGACATTGTGACGGTGTATTTGACCGTATGCGACATTGTGAGGGTGTATCTGACTGTATGCAACATTGTGAGGGTATATCTGACTGTATGCGACATTGTGAGGGTAAATCTGACCGTATGTGACATTGTGATGGTGTATCTGATTCTATGTGACATTGTGAGGGTGTATCTGACCGTATGTGACATTGTGAGGGTGTATCTGACTGTATGTGACATTGTGAGGGAGTATCTGATTGTATGTGACATTGTGAGGGTGTGTTTGACCATACCGTATGTGACATTGTCAGAGTGTATCTGACCGTACCGTATGTGACATTGTGAGGGTGTATCTGATCGTATGTGACATTATGAGGTTATATCTGACTGTATGTGACATTGTGAAAGTGTATTTGACCGTATGTGACATTGTGAGGGTGTTTCTGACTGTATGTGACATTGTGAGGGTGTATCTAACCGTATGTGACATTGTGAGGGTGTATCTGACCATATGCGACATTGTGAGGGTATATCTGACCGTATGTGACATTGAAAGGGTGTATCTGACTGTATGTGACATTTTGAGGGTGTATCTGACTGTATGTGACATAGTGAGGGTGTATCTGACCGTATGTGAAATTGTGAGGGTGTATCTGACCGTATGTGACATTGTGAGGGTGTACCTGGCTGTATGTGACATTGTGAAGGGGTATCTGACTGTACCATATGTGACATTGTGAGAGTTTATCTGACTGTACCGTATGTGACATTGTGAGCGTGTATCTGACCATACCGTATGTGACATTGTGAGGGTGTATCTGATCGTATGTGACATTGTGAGTGTGTATCTGACCATACCATATGTGACATTGTGAAGGTGTATCTGACTGTACTGTATGTGACATTGTGAAGGTTTATCTGACTGTACCGTATGTGACATTGTGAGGGTGTATCTGACCGTATGTGACATTTTGAGGGTGTATGTGACTGTATGTGACATTGTGAGGGTGTATCTGACCGTATGTGACATTGTGAGGGTGTATCTGACCGTATGTGACATTTTGAGGTTGTATGTGACTGTATGTGACATTGTGAGGTTGTATCTGACTGTATGTGACATTGTGAGGGTGTATCTGACTGTATGTGACATTGTGAGGGTGTATCTGACTGTATGTGACTTTGTGAGAGTGTATCTGACCGTATGTGACATTGTGAGGGTGTATCTGACCGTATGTGACATATTGAGGGTGTATCTGACTGTATGTGACAATGTGAGGGTGTATATGACCGTATGTGACATTGTGAGGGGGTATCTGACCGTATGTGACGTTGTGAGGGTGTATCTGACCGTATGTGACATTGTGAGGGTGTATCTGACTGTATGTGACATTGTGAGGGTGTATCTGACTGTATGTGACATTGTGAGGGTGTATCTGACTGTATGTGACATTGTGAGGGTGTATCTGACCGTATGTGACATTTTGAGGGTGTATGTGACTGTATGTGACATTGTGAGGGTGTATCTGACCGTATGTGTCATTGTGAGGGTGTATCTGACCGTATGTGACATTTTGAGGTTGTATGTGACTGTATGTGACATTGTGAGGTTGTATCTGACTGTATGTGACATTGTGAGGGTGTATCTGACTGTACATGACATTGTGAGGGTGTATCTGACCGTATGTGACATTGTGAGGGTGTATCTGACCGTATGTGACATTGTGAGGCTGTATCTGACCGTATGTGACATTTTGAGGTTGTATGTGACTGTATGTGACATTGTGAGGTTGTATCTGACTGTATGTGACATTGTGAGGTTGTATCTGACTGTATGTGACATTGTGAGGGTGTATCTGACTGTACATGACATTGTGAGGGTGTATCTGACCGTATGTGACATTGTGAGGGTGTATCTGACCGTATGTGACATTGTGAGGCTGTATCTGACCGTATGTGACATTTTGAGGTTGTATGTGACTGTATGTGACATTGTGAGGTTGTATCTGACTGTATGTGATATTGTGAGGGTGTATCTGACTGTATATGACATTGTGAGGGTGTATCTGACCGTATGTGACATTGTGAGGGTGTATCTGACTGTAAGTGACATTGTGAGGGTGTATCTGACCGTATGTGACATTTTGAGGGTGTATGTGACTGTAAGTGACATTGTGAGGGTGTATCTGACCGTATGTGAGATTTTGAGGTTGTATGTGACTGTATGTGACATTGTGAGGTTGTATCTGACCGTATGTGACATTGTGAGGGTGTATCTGACTGTATGTGACATTGTGAGGGTGTATCTGACCGTATGTGACATTTTGAGGGTGTATGTGACTGTATGTGACATTGTGAGGGTGTATCTGACCGTATGTGACATTTTGAGGGTGTATGTGACTGTATGTGACATTGTGAGGGTGTATCTGACCGTATGTGACATTGTGAGGGTGTATCTGACCGTATTTGACATTGTGAGGGTGTATCTGACTGTATGTGACATTGTGAGGGTGTATCTGACTGTATGTGACATTGTGAGGGTGTATCTGACCGTATGTGACATTGTGAGGGTGTATGTGACTGTATGTGACATTGTGAGGGTGTATCTGACCATATGTGACAATGTAAGGGTGTATCTGACCATACCGTATATGAATATATGACAGTCTGACTATATGTGACTGTATAAAGGACTGTTTGAGTATTTGAGGCTGTTTATTACCCTATAGAGGTGTATCTGGGTATTTGTGCCTGTATGAGGGTATATACTGTGTTATTGTGACCGTATACGAGCTTGTATCTGACTGTATCTGTCCCTGTAGATTGTGTGGATTCCGATAAATAAGACAATACAACTTACCAGAACGTTTCTTCTCTGGTCTCGGGACCTCAGCAAATCTCAGGTCAGCGTAAGTCACAGCGTCGGCCATATCTGATCACCGGCCGAGAAGGGAGAACTCACTGTACGAAAAGAGGAAGGAGCGAGACAAAAAGATAAAGACCCGAAAACCGAGAAAGTCACAAACGCAAAATACCAGAAACCGTCATCCAGGAACATGCACGAGAAAGAGGAAGAACGACAAAAATATGTAACAATCTAATAATGAACATTTATCACTAAACAGAAAGGATTTTTAGATAAAATAAAGTGCATTAAAATAAAAAGGAAAATCTGTAAAAACAGAATATCAGACAGGAGACGTGAGATCATTATTGGAGTCCGGGGTTTGTGGATAAAGGTCAGTAATATGTGAGTGTGGTGAAAGTGGGTAGACAGCGGCGGCTCGTACCTCCTGCTCCGCACTGATGAGCCGCACAAATCACCGTCATAGACCGGATATACCACACTTATACAGCTTTAATGGTACATGAAAGATGCCAGGTGTGAACAGACAGGACGATTCCCAGCGAGACGGGTCAGAATGTCGTAATTAATAGATAGGAGGTAATAGGAAGCTAGCTGGTGACCAAGCAGGGAATTAAATAGGAAACATACCCAGAACAGACAAAGGTGTGAATAGGGACCACTGGATATGAAGGAAGATACTGTAAGAGGGTGCTAGGCCCATGTGCCCCACCCTGAAGACACTGATCGTCATTGTGTTATGATAATGGGAATTGTGTTTATAGATATAGTGTGTTTATACATAATCTGTACATGTAGCCATCTAGGTATTGCTCCCTGGTAAAGAGGTTAGGTTTTGCCTAATGACAGAGAGGGTGAGCAAACAGTTAAATGCTGTAGGACGTTCAGAGTGGGAGGAGCTAGCTGCAGGGTACAGCCGAGCTCAATCCAAGCTTCAGCAGAGGCATAAGGGAGAGAGTAAAGGCTCCTTTACACACAACGATATCACTAGCGATCTCGTTAGCGATGTGACACGTCCAGATCGTTGTTAAGATTTGCCGAGATCGCTCATAGGTCGTTTTGTAGTGGTCACACGTACACATCTCACAAACGATGCTACATCGTTCAGCGATATATTGTTTGAAAAAGGTGGTCGTGTGGATGTTGTTCGTCGTTGGCAGGGTGTCAAACGTAGCAATATGTCTGCTGAGTTCCAAACGACGAACAATATTTTGAAACTGAACGACGTGTCAACGATCAACGATTTCCACCCTATTTGCGATCGTTTGGAGTCGCTCGTAGGTGTCAAATGCAACGACAACGCTAACGATGATGGAAGTGCGTCACAAAAACCGCGACCCCGACGACACATCGTCAGATAAATCGTAGTGTGTAACGGGGCCTTAAGAAGTAGAGGAAGCTGCATCTGGGAGAGGTATAGCTAGAGGTGTGCAAGCCAGCTAGATACCTGAGGCCAAAGAAGGTGGGTGTCTGTGACAGAGTTAATTCGATCAGACCCTCATGGTATCTCAGAGAATCTGGAGCACGTAGGAAGAACTACAGCATAAGATGGGACAACAAATCATCTCTATTCTGCCATAGTGAGTACCAGGCCTGAACCCGAGTTCTGGGGTAGTGACTCCAGTGGTACCAATCTTAGACCTAAAGGTCTAGCACTAGACTTGGGCGAACAGGTCTGCTCAGAATCACCAGTCAACGAGCTTTGTCTGACAGTGGTTGAATCCTCTATTAATAACAGGTCCCCATTCCTGGGACGCCACCATGGCCGTGCTGAACTGTATAACTTTATTGAGTGATACCATGGTGTCAGACAGAGGGAGAGGATGTTCACACTACAGCCACCGTACCGGGAACCATGGAGCAGTTGGCAGTAGAAGTATGCTCTGAAGTCCAATGTATCGGACCTACAATTTTCATGCGTTGTGCCCACAGTGATGATACGACCGAGATACCATGAGTAATAGACTGTGGAGAAAGAATCAAGGATCTGTATCTGTGAATACCCAGTGGGAGATTCCTGGTCTACACGATGGCCTAAACACAGGTATGTCTTCCACACACCCCAACAGGGACACTGCTGCCAATCCTTAACCCCTTGCTCTGTGGGAATGGCCAGGGTGTGGACCTCCAAAGGAGGCCTGCTGAGCAGAAGCAGAAGACGCCCATCGCCCATAACTACTACCGTGTTTTTCCAAAAATAAGCCCTAGCAGGAATTTTCGGCCTTTTTGAAGTAATGCTTAAATATAAGCCGTACCTGAAAATAAGCCCTAGTTGCAGTTCAATAGTGAAGCATCCATGCAGCTAAAACAGTTATAAATTATGTAAAAAATATGTACTTAGAGAGCAAAATCTAATTTTGAAATATTGAAATAAAAAAAAATTTGAAAAAGGAGATAAAAAAGTGGATAACTAAAGGTGGCAGCACAACACCAGTGTATAGCAGGAGGTAGATACGAGGTACCCGGTATAACAAAAAGAAATAGAGAAATGCAGACAGAGGACAGGTGAATGGAAATCATAGAAATACATGTGCAAAGGTGTTAACCTGCACCAGCACGACATGGAAAGCTCACAGCCTCAGCTCTATCCAACATCGTGTGTGAAAAAGACGTAGGTATAATAATAGATCACAGACTGCACAGGAGTCAACAGTGTGACGCAGCAGCAAAAAAGGCAAACCCCATTCTAGGATGTATTAACAGAAGCATACAGTCTAGATCACGTGAAGTCATTATCCCCTTTACTCTTTGGTCAGACCTCATCTGGAATATTGTGTCCAGTTCTGGGCACCACATTTTAAAAAAGACATCATCAAACTGGAGCAAGTTCAGAGAAGAGTGACCAGAACGGTGACAGGACTGCAAACCATGTCCTATGAGGAGCGTATACAGGATTTAGGAGTGTTCAGCTTGCAAAAGAGAAGACTGAGAGGAGACCTAATAGCTGTCTACAAATATCTTACAGGCGGTCACACTGTAAAGGGATCAGTTTTATTCTCATTTTCACAAGGAAAGACTAGACACAATGGGATGAAACTGATGGGGAGGAGACACAGATTAGATATTAGAAAAAACTTTTTGACAGTGAGGGTGATCAATGAGTGGAACAGGCGGCCACAAGGGGTTGTGAGTTCTCCTTCAATGGAAGTCTTTAAAAAGAGGTTGGACGGACATCTGTCTGGGATGATTTAGTGAATCCTGCTTTGAGCGGGGGGTTGGACTAGAAGACCCAGGAGGTCTATTCCAACTCTAATATTCTATGATTCTATGACTGCACCTGCAGAATGAGTGCAGCTCTGGAGTATAATACAGGAGGTCCCTTCCAACTCTACCATTCTATGATTCTATGATTCATGTATGGTCACCAGTAAATGTGATCAAACCTTCTACAGAAAGGATATGGAGCAGATCTGAACCTGTATAGCGTAAACCTCACCGCCTGCTAATGCAGTGAAAGCTCCAGTGCATGTTTCGACAGTGCGGCTTCATCTGGGGCTGGAATCACAGTTATATAGGCTGATTAGCGCATGCTGGGATGACGTGGACTGGGTGGGCACATCTGCCAAGCACATCATGAATGATGGCCCGGCCACGATACGCAGTCACCGCCCACACGGATCATATTACTCATATCATGTGACTCAGGCATCAGCTAAGGCACCACTAGGGATGAACTGCCTGCACCGGCACCACGCATGCGCCCCATCGGGCTGAAATAACCATGGAAACCATAGACATAAATGTAAAGCAATTTCAGGTAAAGACATGGAAGCGGGTTAGTATGTACAAAAACAATTAACTTATGAAATAAGCGCAGAAGGTGGACGGAAATAATAAAGGTACATGGCAATAAAGAATACGTATTCATAAAAATAATCGGTGAAAAATCATAAATGTACACCATAGAACATAATATGTACATGATCGGGCGGCACGGTGGCTCAGTGGTTATCACTGCAGTCTTGCAGCGCTGGGGTCCTGGGTTCAAATCCCACCAAGGACACCATCTGCAAGGAGTTTGTATGTTCTCCCCGTGTTTGCGTGGGTTTCCTCCGGGTACTCCGGTTTCCTCCCACACTCCAAAGACATACAGATAGGGACTCTAGATTGTGAGCCCCAATGGGGACAGTGTTGCCAATGTATGTAAAGTGCTATGGAATTAATAGCGCTATATAAATGAATAAAATTATTATTATTATTATTATATACAGCGCCTTGCAAAAGTATTCATGCCCCGTGAACTTTTCCACATTTTTTCACATTACACCCACAAACTAAAATGTATTTTAATGGGATTTTCTGTGATACCAACAATGAGCACAAGTATTTGTGACGTGTTTTATAAATATTGTAAAAGTATAAATATGAAAGGTATGACGTGCATTTGTATTCAGCCCCCTGTAGTCTGATCCCCATGAATAAAATCAGGAGTGACCAATTCCCTCTAGACGTCACATAACACTGCCTCCACCCGGGTGATTTCTTTTCTGTATAACCACAGCTGTTATGTAAAGGCCTCAGTTTGGGTGAGAACATCAGAGATCAACAGCATCTTAAAAGCCAAGAAACCCAACAGACAGGTCAGGGATAAAGTTGTGGAGAAGCGGAAAGCAGGGTTAGGTTATAAAAAAATATCCCAAGCTCTGTGAAGGAGCCAGGCGGGATTCGGAGGTGCTGAGGTACAGAAGACCTGCTAGTGACCACAGAGAGGCAGATTGTGTGCCTGGATGCGGCGCGGTCAGCACTTTAGGGAGGTGATTGAGCAACTTGGTACAGATTTGAGTGAATAGCTCTGGAAGGAGCAAAGAACAGCCCTGAACAGTCACTTACCCGATGAGTGTGCTAGTGGTGGGCTTTTGTCCCTGGCATGGGCGCCATCTTGGGAACTGGGCTTACAAGCTGCTGCTTAGGAGACCTGAGCTTGGACGCAGGCCCTCCATCTCTATGCTGCATCAAGCACATATATGAGTAGAGGTGTGCTGCTCTCTCTCTCCCTCGTCCTGTTGATTGAGGAGTTGGTGGTGACTGGTAGTTGTTTGGAGGATGCGCGTCTCCGCTACCCTGTTATTTTGTGCCACAGTATTGAAATGAGTCTGTTAACATATTTTTAGTCCCCCATCTGAGAGCAGAATAATGTAGAGACAGAGCCCCTGAATCCAGCGATGTGTCACTTACTGGGCTGTCTGTCGTCTCCTCTGCTGCAGATCCAGCAGTTATACAGAGCTCATGAATATGCTGGACTACCTGCAGCACGCCAAGTAGTTCTCTAATGATAATCTCCTGCTGATTAACCAGTGATTTTATAAAAACTACACTAAGCAGCCCAGTAAGTGACACATCACTGGAATCAGGATCTGTGCCCCTACGTTATGCTGCTCTCAGATTATGGGGTAAAAACCTGGTGACTGATTCCCTTGAAGAGAATATTATGATATAGTGAGAGGAGGCCTGGGCTGAACGTCCTTGAGGATCTGCTGCCATCTTGTGGATGATAAGGATATTGCAGCTGAATTTCTATTTTTGGTTATGTACACTCTCCATTTCAGCCATAATTTCTACAACTTTAAAAATTGTCATTTTTTGTGAGGTGAAGGTGGAAGTTTGTGAACAGCAATAACTGAAGGGGGTTGGAAAACTGGACACACGTGAGAAGTGATTATCATTGCTCCAGCTGAATCCTGTCATTTAATTCACTCCTTATATACAACCTTAGAAGCGGAGACTCGTCCAAGTGAGGCGAAGGTGAAGGTTATGTGCTGATATAATAATACATTAGTGCTGCTTCATCTCGGGAGGAGAAGAGGGCCGGAGACGCATGCTGGAGACTTTCACCTGTGGAATCATTAATGGTATCAGACCGTCCCAGGGTCATCTGACCGGTGCCATCTGAGTAACTAAGGTACTAGAGAAAGTGCTGTGCTGTGTGGCTGGTTGTCCTTACAGGTGAGCGGGAAGGTAGTGGTCAGAGCGAGACAAAATGACTGGTGCACAGGCGGAGTACCTGGACCCTACTTAGAAGACGGTTGCAAGCCCCTTCTCTAATTAACCAGGCCGGGAGCAAGGTTCCAGACGTTGCTCCAGTGTGTTAGCCCAGAAAGAGCAAAATGGCAGCCCACCGCGAGGGATAGGGTATCCGCAAACACCCACTGAGATCCCAAGGGTCAGTTTTCGCGGGCACGTCTCCCAACCAGAACAGAACCGGGAGTGGACTTCCCCGTTCCACATGAGGTCGTCTAAAATATAAGGAAAATACAAAGTGCCGGAGGAAGGGACATTGGTACACCAGCCGGGTATGGGAACCGTATACACCCTGAAGCGGCAGCCGGCCACTAACACCTTGGTTTACCAGCAGACTCGTGTGCATTTATTCAATCGTGAGTAGACCAACACCCTCCGGTACGACCCGGTGCATCACCACCAACAGCCATCACCTCTCGTGTTCTGGACACTGAGGCCCGGGGCATCCACCCCTACCCACGGAGGGGTTAACATCCAGCTGCCACTACATCTCCCCCAGGTGCTCCCCAACAGCAGCGGTGGTACTCCACTTTACCACACACCATGGGTGGCGTCCCGAAGTATCTACAACAAATCCCCTGCACATATTACGCCCCTTCTTTTATTTGAGTGTCCGCAAGACCCCCGGGTCCGGAGATCCCTCGAGCCACTGTGGATCCGGATCCGAGCAGCCCGGCTGCTGACATGGGGCGGCACATTTCCATGTGGTCGGCTCTTGCTATGAGAGGGGAAGTGTCTGAATCATAAAGCCATTGAGTTTGGACTTCTCTGTTCTACAATGGAAGGGGAAGGAAGAAGTGTATGTCTCTATTGCAAACATCTCCGTCAGGAATACATCCTCATTGCAGTCTATATACCACCCCCATATAATCACTCGGTGACGAGGGAAGCTACGCCCTTCATTAATACTTCACCGGTCTTGCTGATTGTAATGTTGGGATTATGTCTGTTTTCCTAATGTCCGTATGTCAGAGTATGTTTTAATAATGTCATTGATCCACCATTGGATAGGAAAGGTTGGGGCCTTAAGGGGGCTTTACACGCTACGACATTGCTAATGCGGAGTCGTTGGGGTCACGGAATTTGTGACGCACATCCGGCCGCATTAGCGATGTTGTTGCATGTGACACCGATGAGCGATTTTGCATCGTCGCAAAAACGTGCAAAATCGGTCATCGGTGACATGGGGGTCCATTCTCGAAAATCGTTACTGCAGTAGTAACGAAGTTGTTCCTCGTTCCTGCGGCAGCGCACATCGCTATGTCTGACACCGCAGGAACGAGGAACCTCTCCTTACCTGCCTCCCGGCCGTTATGCAGAAGGAAGGAGGTGGGCGGGATGTTACGTCCCGCTCAGCTCCGCCCCTCCACTGCTATTGGGCGGCGGTTCAGTGACGTCGCTGTGACGCCGCACGGACCGCCCCCTTAGAAAGGAGGCGGTTCGCCGGTCACAGCGACGTCGCCGGGCAGGTAAGTATGTGTGACGGGTCCGGGCGATGTTGTGCGGCACGGGCAGCGATTTTCCCGTGTCGCACAAGAGATGGGGGCGGGTACCCACACTAGCGATGTCGGGACCGATATCGCAGTGTGTAAAGCGGCCTTTATTCTGATTTGGTGTCTATATTTGGGGAGCTTCTGAGGGAACTGTCTCTAGATGACTTATGGAGATTACGACATCTGGATCCTCACCAGTTTCCATGTGTCTCAAGTTCATATAACTCATTGCCCTGGGTGTGGACCGTATAGTCCGACAGCTGGAATCAATAGTAAACCTTCCCACATTACTGTCTGATCGCTCGCCATTGTTAGTGACTGTCATTGCCAGTCTAGACTTAAGGCCACTTTACACGCTGCGATATTGGTACCGATATCGCTAGCGTGGGTACCCGCCCCCATCTGTTGTGGGACACGGGCAAATCGCTGCCCGTGTCGCACAACATCGCCCGGAGCCGTCATACTACTTACCTGCCCGGCGACGTCGCTGTGACCGGCGAACCGCCTCTTTTCTAAGGGGGTGGTTCGTTCAGCGTCACAGCGACATCACAGCAGCGTTACTGAACCGCCGCCCAATAGAAGTGGAGGGGCGGAGATGAGCGGGACGAACATCCCGCCCACCTCCTTCCTTCCGCATTGTGGCCAGGAGGCAGGTAAGGAGAGGTTCCTCGTTCCTGCGGTGTCACACGGAACAATGTGTGCTGCCGCAGGAACGAGGAACAACTTCGTTACTGCTGCAGCAGCGATATTTGAGAATGGACCCCCATGTCACCGGTGAACGATTTTGCACGTTTTGGAAACGATGCAAAATCGCTCATAGGTGTCACACACAACGACATCGCTAAAGCGGCCGGATGTGCGTCACAAATTCCGTGACCCCAACGAAATCGCTGTAGTGATCTCGTAGCGTGTAAAGCCCGCTTTAGGAGTTTTAATCCTTTTTGGTTGCAGACAGTCGATGGCTTTTTATTTGAAGAAGCCATTAAATACTATTTTTTGTTCATTCTCGGATCTATAGGTTGAGACACAATGAAAGCTCGTCTTATTCAACCACTGAGCACAGCCAAGATGAGACACAATTTGGTGAATTTATAAAAACATTGGTAAAGACGCTGAGGAGCTTTATATTCCCAGTGGGGACAGGGTCGACTTTCCACAAATGAAGGGGCACGAGACGCATATAATACACATATATTGGAATTAGCTGAGGTCAGGAGATCCTTCCAAAACAGCTTAAGTTTGATGAGGTGAGAGAGCCGTGTATAGGTGTTGGTGGGACCTCGTATATTACCGCACTGAGGGCTAAAGGTGGAAATATGGTAAATGATTCTGTCTAGGACAAGTCCGGCCCCAGCAGCGGTCGAACCACTCAGATCCGGGTCTCACTACTCGTGGCTCGAGGGTCTCCAGACCCGAGGGCTCGGGATCACTCAAAAACATAATGGGGGGGTTATTTACAGGGGAGATAGATGGATAGTTTGTGACGCCACCTGTGGTGTGCGGTAATAGGGAGTACCGCCGCTGTCATTGGGAGTACCCGAGGTAATGGAGTGGGGCAGCCGGTACCCTCCACGGTACCCTCCACGGGTAGGGAAAGGCCCCGGGACCCTGGATGGTTGGCTGGATTGCAGGAAAGCGCAGGCTCGCTGGTAGCAGGGGATGATCAGATACTCACTCAGAAGGAAAGCAGATGCTGACAACAGAGTAAACCAAGTCTCTGGGTGCCGCTGCCCTCTTGGGGGAGCTCGTCCGGGTCCCGTCCCCTGCAGCACTGCCTGGTGGTCCAGAGCCTGCCTCTGTGCACAGTATTTTATAGTGTTCAGGTGGCCCATAAGCTTGGAGCTGTCCGGGCCCCGCTCCCTACTATGGGTAGTAAAGGAGCTTGCTCTCAGGAGCTCATGCTTGGAATTTCAGTGGGCTGCTTTGGTTGAAAAGCCCTATCCCCCTCGTTGCAATAGTGCCCCCGATCTCTGAGCTTCATGGGAACAGTCCATAAAGGCCCTGTCCTCCACAGGTTAATTGCCGGGTTGCTTGAAGCCTTTCCCCGACCTAGGGTCCAGTATCCCACCATGCTTTCGGTTCCGGACCGGCTATTGGACCTCAGCTGCCGACCGTCCTCCTAGACTAAGCCAGCACCCAGTCCCAATCTCTTGCAACCGGGTCTCCGACTCCTCCAGGCCCAGACCACTGTCTGCAACCCAATTTACGTTTCCTCTGGGAGCTCCAACTCCCAGCTTCCTCCTAGCTCCTCACTGCTTGAGGGTTACCACTGTTCTGACTTGTCACCTCCCACCTCCCTGCCTGACCCCTAGGTGAGCGGCCCTATTCCAGCTTAGCAGCCAACTGATGTGCCTGACAGGGTGTGGTGTGAAGTGTGATTAGGATTTATGGATGCTGGTGGAGGCAGTGCTGCAAGTTGGGAACCCAGAACCATGGGGGGTTGAGTCCTGGGAGATAAAGAGCGTGCAGTACCCTGTGACGACCTGACTAGTCCAGGGGCATCACAATTCCCTGAATATAGTACAGCAATTTATACTGTTATGTATCGCTCTAGAAATCCACATAAACTGGACTCAGACACAGATTCAGGAATAAATGCAAGGGATCCTTCTTCCTGAGGTTCTCAGATAACCCGATAACAATGGAAGAATTGGAAGAGGCGGTAGCCGATATGGAAACCAACAAATCCCTGTGATCCAACGGCCTAAAATGTGGGGACGTATTGATGCCTAACGTAACTAAAATGTCCCTGGAAGTTATTAAGAAACACTCATCTCCAAAATCCATGTAGGAGACTATTCTCGTGGAGATCGCAACGCAGGAAGAGGATCCCCTGAATGCAGATTCACACCGGCCCACCTCCCTTCCAACATCTGAGGTGAAGACTATGGGTAATGTTCTTTCTAACAGACCTACAAAGCCGATCTCCTCTATTATTCACCACCATCCGGCTTTATGCTGTAGGATCGATGGCGACTAATATACGTCGGCAACCTTACAACCTACAACTGCGGATTGATAATGCAGATCAAAGACTATGAGCAATGGACATTATAGGAACTGCCGATGCTCCAATGAAGCTCAGAGATCAAGAAGTGAAGGACATGCGGCTTTTTAGAAGCAAACGCGTTTCAGCCCACATGCTTCATCATCAGGACAAGCCACAATGCAAAAGAGGAGCACATTCATGTGTAAACAGGAGAAACATTAAGAAAATGCCCCAAAAGCGGCACATGGGGGCTACTGGCGACTCTTTGAATAAAGGTTATTGAAGGTAAAAAACGCAGATTGCTTAAAAACAAAAAACAAAAAAAATCATTTTAGCAGAGTCTTATGTCGCTAAGATACTGTCTTATTGCAAAAAGAAAGAACTGGAAAATGTGTAAAATAAAAAACTTATTTTAAGAAATGGCAAAAAATACATAAAATGGTTAAATGTACAGAGGTCGTCATTGAATCTGCTGCCTGCGGTAAACACAAGGTGGAAGTAGAAGGTCATAACTAGTGATGAGCGAACCGTGTATATTCAAGTTCTCTAGACCACCATCGAACAAAAAATAGGGCTCAGCAGCTAAACCTGACCCCAAACAACGAACCCCAGATAAGTCAATGGGGAGCCCAAGTTCTGTGCTGTAAAATGGTCATAATCAAGATATAGGAAGGCAGAAAGGGGTTACGCTTTCACCAAGAAGTCGATGTTGATTAATTAATCTCTTTATTTCTTTGCGCAGGTCAATGTGTTTCAGAGATCTGGTCTCCTTCATCAAGACCAAAAAGAAGAAGTCAACAGTCACCTTCACCTGCTTTGATGTCCTGATGAAGGAGACCAGATCTCTGAAACACGTTGACCTGTGCAAAGAATACATAGATTAATTGATCAGCATTGACTTCTTTGTGATAGCGCGGCATAACCCCTTTCTGCTTTCCTATATCTTAACTGTTCATCACTGGAGGCTGCAGCTTTTCGCCTCAATACTACGCCATTATAGAAGTTGTGACTGTCACAGCCCCTCCAGGTGAGTGTGAATACTTACACGTACCTGTTGTCATACCTGGTAGGACCCTATTTGCGCTTCCCTCCGCAGCCTATTCTGTAAAATGGTCATAGTAAAGGCTAGGGGGGCTGCAAAAGGAGCCTGAATGGGGGTAAGACCAGGACAATTACCTGCAAACAAATGTATATGGGGAAATGATGAAAGGGCTTGTGTCACCAGAACAGTCCTGATTACACAGCAAGTTATCAGCGACTGCACACAGATGGATTTCAGAGACTCTCCATAGTGATGAGCGAGTGTATTTGACTCGCCCACCCCAGGGCTATGGGACACCCGGTGCCGGGCACGACTAGTCCGGAGGTCGTCAGTGGTGGCGGGGCCCGGCTCCGTGGCCCTGGTGGGTGTCAATTAAACATGGCTGGTGAATAAAGTTTATGGTTGTCGTGACGCCACCTGTGGTTTGCGGCTATTAAGCCGCCGCTGCTGTATGAGGCCTCCGGGGCTGGTGATATGGCAGCTCGGATGTTCCTGCTCCCCATAGGTGGAGCGGTGCCCCGGGGCAACAGTTGGTGCTCGTGAGAGTCTATGCAGATAAATAACTGAGGCAACACAAGGGGTGCAGTTTCAAGGTCTTTACTCACAGTTCTTGTCAAGGCCTGCAGGAGCCTTTGGACTGCTGGGACCACAGTCAGGGACCTCCGCCGATCCTGCGTAATTTCTGGAAGGAAAGCCGGTACCCTTCTCTCTAAAGTGTCTCTGTCTTCAGCTGTCTCCTTAAGCCTAGCTCTTTTAGGATGAACCTGCTCGGCCTCCACTACAGCCTCCAGGCTGGGAGCTCGCCTGTCGGTTACTTGCCCCCTTTCTAGAGGTTCTGCTGTGGGCTGTGGCCCGGGGAGTTTGCAACTTTCCCTGGGCCTCGGTTTTCACTGTTGGAGATGATTTTTCACTCCTTCTGTTTCTAGGGACCGTCCCCTGTTGCAGCTTGATCCCTCCACCGATGTTCCTGTGGAACAGGCCACCACAGCTCACAAGCTATCCGTGGCCCTGGAATCCCTTCGTTCCCTGCTTGGTGTCACCTGGACCCTCTGAGTCCCAGGGTCTTCACCAGGAAGCGTCACTTTCTTTTCTTAGCTCCTGTCTGACTAGAGCTTTTCTTCTGCTTCTTCTTCTCGTCTGCCTCCCGCAGACCTCCTCCTCCTCCTCCTTCTCCCCTCTCTCTTCAACTAACTAAACTTGACCTTCCTTTCTCAGTCTACTCTCTGGTGGCTCCTCCCACCTCCCCAGTTGCTAAGCTGTACCCTATAGGAGCAGGGATGGGTCTTACGGCCCCTCCCAGCATGCAGCATGGGAGGGTTGCTGCCACTATCCCTGGTCCCAGTGTGTACCTAACAATGGGTGTTGTGTAGATTTGCCTGGGAACCGGCGTTCACTCCTTTCCTTACCCAGAATGTGACATCATACCGCTGGATGGGGTGCAATGTCCTGTGGCGATGGAAGCCTCAGGGGCGCCACATATTCAATACTATTCGTTATTTGCAGATTAGTGCGGTATTCGGGCTATTCGTTATATAGCGTGTAGTGGTGTGCTCGCCTCGCTATTTTCGGATGTTTTGGCACCTGAATTGCAGCCAATAAGCATGCTGAGCTTTTTATCCAATCACAGATGTGGCAGCTATCTTGGTTGTGGCGTTACTATGATTGGCTGGCCGCGCAGCGTCATAGGGGCTATAAAAGACCGGTGCACATTACGTCCAGAGCCAGTGTTGTATTTTTTGTCTACATATATATGGGTTGAGATATGATCTACCATACTATTATACAACATTTTTTTTTCATGGAAAATCATATCTACAGTTGTTAGTTTTTTCATGTATTCAGTGTATCTGTCTGTATTGATACCTTTCTGTATTTGATACGTTTGTATTATGATCCATGCTTTTTCTTTAACTCCATTGGAGAATTTTCTACTTTCTGACATGTAAGGGTTAAAATTGTGTATTATAATCAACCAATTAATTGATTATTCACTCGTGTATAGGATGTGATGTGTTATAAATGTGTTTTTTCCATTTCCGTATGCCTATGATTAAGGAGCAATCCGAAACGCGTAAGGCGTGGGCCCTGCTTTGGCCCGTATCGCAGGACTTATGTTTTTATATTTTTTGTACGCATGGTCTTCTAATAAATTTGGATACCACTTTTAAGGAAGAACCTGATGCTGGATTTTCTTCCTTCCTCATATATATATATATAACCCGGTGAGCTTTCCCCTCCCCCCTACCCCCATACTCTGTTGATACAGTAAATGCACGGCTCCTGTTTCCACAATATTTGGGGTCACAGCCTGGCAGACTCTACCATATTGTGCTGCCTGATAAACAAGTGAGGCTCAGCATCACCGATTATAGGTGCTCAGGAGAAAAATATATAATCTAGAACTGAGCTGGAGAACCCCGGCACACCAATCACCCCAAACAAAGAAATTAGACGGGAGATGTACTGTGATTGATTTTATTGGTGACATTTTTTTAAGGTGCTGTACCATACCTCCCAACTTTTAAAAAGAGGAAAGAGGGACAAAGTCTGCTGCGCACTGCACAGCAAAATGTGACCACGCCCCTAGCCACACCCCTAGCCACACCCATTTGGCAGTAAGGGTCATTCATCAGATGCCCTGGACTGTTCATTCATACTCATAGCAGCCAGAATTTTCACTGGCACTTAAGGTCTTCAGTCTACTCAAAATGACCCCAGTGACTTCCACCAGACTATGATACTCAAAAGGACCCCAGTGACTTCCACCAGACTATGATACACAACATACCAAGTGACTTCCACCAGACTATGATACACAATATGACCCAGTGACTTCCACCAGACTACGATACACAACATGACCCAGTGACTTCCACCAGACTATGATACTCAAAAGGACCCCAGTGACTTCCACCAGACTATGATACACAACATGACCCAGTGACTTCCACCAGACTACGATACACAACATGACCCAGTGACTTCCACCAGACTACGATACACAACATGACCCAGTGACTTCCACCAGACTATGATACACAATATGATCCAGTGACTTCCACCAGACTATGATACACAACATACCAAGTGACTTCCACCAGACTACGATACACAACATGACCCAGTGACTTCCACCAGACTATGATACATAACATGACCCAGTGACTTCAACCAGACTATGATACACAACATAACCCTGTGACTTCCACCAGACTATGATACACAACATGACCCAGTGACTTCAACCAGACTATGATACATAACATGACCCAGTGCCTTCCACCAGACTATGATACACAACATGACCCCAGTGACTTCCACCAGACTATGATACAAAATATGATCCAGTGCCTTCCACCAGACTATAATACATAACATGACCCAGTGACTTCAACCACACTATGATACACAATATGACCCAGTGACTTCCACCAGACTACGATACACAACATGACCCAGTGACTTCCACCAGACTACGATACACAACATGACCCAGTGACTTCCACCAGACTATGATACACAATATGATCCAGTGACTTCCACCAGACTATGATACACAACATACCAAGTGACTTCCACCAGACTACGATACACAACATGACCCAGTGACTTCCACCAGACTATGATACACAACATGACCCAGTGACTTCAACCAGACTATGATACATAACATGACCCAGTGCCTTCCACCAGACTATAATACACAACATGACCCAGTGCCTTCCACCAGACTATGATACACAACATGACCCCGGTGCCTTCCACCAGACTATGATACACAATATGATCCAGTGACTTCAACCAGACTATGATACACAACATGACCCAGTGACTTCCACCAGACTATGATACACAACATGACCCAGTGACTTCAACCAGACTATGATACATAACATGACCCAGTGACTTCCACCAGACTATAATACATAACATGACCCAGTGACTTCAACCACACTATGATACACAATATGACCCAGTGACTTCCACCAGACTACGATACACAACATGACCCAGTGATTTCCACCAGACTATGATACACAACATGACCCAGTGACTTCAACCAGACTATGATACATAACATGACCCAGTGACTTCCACCAGACTATGATACACAACATGACCCAGTGACTTCAACCAGACTATGATACATAACATGACCCAGTGACTTCCACCAGACTATAATACACAACATGACCTAGTGACTTCAACCAGACTATGATACATAACATGACCCAGTGCCTTCCACCAGACTATAATACACAACATGACCCAGTGACTTCAACCAGACTATGATACATAACATGACCCAGTGCCTTCCACCAGACTATGATACACAATATGACCCAGTGACTTCCACCAGACTATGATACACAACATGACCCCTGACTAAACCTATGTTGAGATCTGTGGGCAGAATAGTCTGTTACCGGTACAGTCACCTCCTTGTATGGTGTCAGTTCTTCTTATCACAATTCTGCAGGATGTTTGGCAATGAAAGATTTCTGTAGAAAATATACCGTGAAATAAAACCCCTGTTCTAGATCTGCAGTAATAAGACCCCGGAGAGATGTAAAAAAAACTGGACTGCACTGGCCCATTACATTGCTTTACAGATCAGTCAATCTCCAGAGTTGTCCAAGATAACCGAAGCTATGCGAATATACGCATGTGTGTCACCCAGGGCTATGGGGTACTCGGTCCCGGGCCGGATATTTACAGGGATGCTGTGTCACGGGTGATTGCTGGCCATTGCCCGGTTCTGTAACCCTGGGGACGCTTTTAATGAGGAATATTTACAGAGGAGATTAAAGTCATTGGTGTGACGCCACCTGTGGGTTGCGGTTAAGATGATGGAACCGTCACTGCTGAGTTCGTTATTCCTAGGGCTGGTGGTGATGGCAGCTGTGGTGGTAGACCCTCCGCAGGTAGGGCTGAGCTCCGGAGAATGTATGGTGAATACTTTCACCGAAGAAGGGAGGGCACACCCTGGATTCCTAAGTTAACAGTCTTTACTCACAGTTGGACCCTTGGACGGTTGGTTCAGGTCCCTGTATTTCCAGTGCCAGTTTGATGACTTGGTTGCTCTGTCCCCGCCATCCTCAGTGTGGTTGGGTCCCCGTTGCTTGGAGCTGGTTTGGGGCCCGACCCTTTTGGCAGTCTCCTTGTCTGTACAGCGGGCAGTGTGGACCCTGTAGGGCCGGTCTGTGTCCCGATCCCTGATCCTCCCGTTACTGCTGATGCCACCAGATCTGTGGGTCAGTGAGTTCCCCTCACTGTACAGGTATTTGCCAGGCCATGTGAAACTGATTCTTGACGTAGGGCCCTGTGCCCTGTCCGTGCTCTGGTCCCAGTGGTACTCGGGTGTAGCCACCCTGGTGACCACTCTACTGTGCCCCCGGGTCACCGTTACACGACCCAGCTCTAGGCATCTCTCTCTACTCCTGACTGCTCACTACTCATTCCCTGTCCCCTCCTACCAGTCTGTCTAGTCCCCTGGACTGGCTCCACTCTCCAGGTGGCCATCCCTTTGTGTCTGACTAGCCAATTACCCCTGGTGTGGAGTGGAAACTGGAATTTTGGTGTGTGCAGGTGTCACTGGCACTGGTGTTCCAGGTCCCTGGGGGTAGGCCCTGCATCCTGGTGAGGATGCAGTACTTAGTAGTGCCCTGAGTGGTTCAGGGGCGCTACACAAGTATCCCCAACACTACTGCTGACCACTGTCCATTATGTAACCTCCTGCCATGGCCGGCTTTAGGCATGTGCGACTTGTGCGGTTGCGCAGGGCGCCGGCCGCCAGGCTTCAGAGGGGGGCGCTGCAGGGAGACCGCTGTCATTGTGATTTGAATAAAATAATGCCCCCTCCTTCCCCTGGAGTATAATCAAATAATGCCCCCTCCTTCCCCTGGAGTATAATAAAATAATGCCCCCTCCTTCCCCTGGAGTATAATACAATAACGCCCCCCTTCCCCTGGAGTATAATACAATAATGCCCCCCTTCCCCTGGAGTATAATACAATAACGCCCCCCTTCCCCTGGAGTATAATACAATAACGCCCCCCTTCCCCTGGAGTATAATACAATAATGCCCCCCTTCCCCTGGAGTATAATAAAATAATGTCCCCCCTTCCCCTGGAGTATAATATAATAATGCCCCCTGTTCCCCTGGAGTATAATACAATAACGCCCCCCTTCCCCTGGAGTATAATACAATAACGCCCCCCTTCCCCTGGAGTATAATACAATAACGCCCCCCTTCCCCTGGAGTATAATACAATAATGCCCCCCTTCCCCTGGAGTATAATAAAATAATGTCCCCCCCTTCCCCTGGAGTATAATACAATAATGCCCCCCTTCCCCTGGAGTATAATAAAATAATGCCCCCCCTTCCCCTGTAGTATATATATACTTTTATTTAAGGAGTTAAAAAAATTTCAGAAGTTTGTCCAAAAAAAAGAATTATGCTTTTGGCGCCATTCTCCACAACCTTATTTTTCGGGATCTATGGCTCAGTGATGGCTTATTTTTCGGGATCTATGGCTCAGTGATGGCTTATTTTTCGGGATCTATGTCTCAGTGATGGCTTATTTTTCGGGATCTATGGCTCAGTGATGGCTTATTTTTCGGGATCTATGGCTCAGTGATGGCTTATTTTTCGGGATCTATGGCTCAGTGATGGCTTATTTTTCGGGATCTATGGCTCAGTGATGGCTTTTTTTTCCGGATCTATGGCTCAGTGATGGCTTATTTTTCAGGATCTATGGCTCAGTGATGGCTTATTTCTCGGGATCTATGGCTCAGTGATGGCTTTTTTTTCGGGATCTATGGCTCAGTGATGGCTTTTTTTTCCGGATCTATGGCTCAGTGATGGCTTATTTTTCGGGATCTATGGCTCAGTGATGGCTTTTTTTTGGGATCTATGGCTCAGTGATGCCTTATTTTTTGCGTCTTGAGCTGACGTTTTTAATTATACTATTTTTGTGCGGATGCTATTTTTTGATCACTTGTTATTGCATATTAAAAAATTTTGTGCCAAGCAAAAACGTAATTTTGGCGTTTGGATTTTTTTTCTCGCCACTCCGTGTACCAATTAGATTAATTGATATTATATTGGATAGACCGAACATTTCTGAACGCGGCGATATCAAATATGTGTATTTTTTTTTTAACTTTTATTTTCAATGGAGCGAATGGGAGGTGATTTGAACTATTAGTTTTTACTTTTTCATAGTTTGTAAAACTTTTTTTTACAATTTTTCGTTATTTTACTAGTCCCCCTAGGAAACTGTAAGGATCAGTAGTCTAATCACTTGTTCATTACTGCTGATTAGAGCTGCACAGCTCTGGTCAACAGAAAGGCAGCATTCCTGTGTGAGCCGGCGCTCTGTCGGCTCTGACAGAAAATACGTCATGATAGCGTCAGGAGTCATCATCACATGACCTGTCGCTACCATGAGAATAATCAGTGGCAGTGGAGAACAGCATGATCCCTGCCACGGCCATTTAAATGTGACAGTGCGCTCTAAGTGGCAAGGAGACACTAGTCACCTGCATTGCTCAGGTGGATTTTGGCTCATTCTTCCGCACACACTCCTCACATCCTGTATGGAGACACCAGTCGCCTGCATTGCTCAGGTGGATTTTGGCCCAGTCTTCCGCACACACTCCTCACATCCTGTATGGAGACACTAGTCGCCTGCATTGCTCAGGTGGATTTTGTCCATTCTTCCGCACACACTCCTCACATCCTGTATGGAGACACCAGTCGCCTGCATTGCTCAGGTGGATTTTGGCCCATTCTTCCGCACACACTCCTCACATCCTGTATGGAGACACTAGTCACCTGCATTGCTCAGGTGGATTTTGGCCCATTCTTCTGCACACACTCCTCACATCCTGTATGGAGACACTAGTCGCCTGCATTGCTCAGGTGGATTTTGGCCCATTCTTCCACACACGCTCCTCACATCCTGTATGGAGACACTAGTCGCCTGCATTGCTCAGGTGGATTTTGGCCCATTCTTCTGCACACACTCCTCACATCCTGTATGGAGACACTAGTCGCCTGCATTGCTCAGGTGGATTTTGGCCCATTCTTCCACACACGCTCCTCACATCCTGTATGGAGACACTAGTCGCCTGCATTGCTCAGGTGGATTTTGGCCCATTCTTCTGCACACACTCCTCACATCCTGTATAGAGACACTAGTCGCCTGCATTGCTCAGGTAGATTTTGGCCCATTCTTCCGCACACACTCCTCACATCCTGTATGGAGACACTAGTCGCCTGCATTGCTCAGGTGGATTTTGGCCCATTCTTCCGCACACACTCCTCACATCCTGTATGGAGACACTAGTCGCCTGCATTGCTCAGGTGGATTTTGTCTCATTCTTCCGCACACACTCCTCACATCCTGTATGGAGACACTAGTCACCTGCATTGCTCAGGTGGATTTTGGCCCATTCTTCCGCACACACACTCCTCACATCCTATATGGAGACACTAGTCACCTGCATTGTTCAGGTGGATTTTGGCCCATTCTTCCGCACACACTCCTCACATCCTGTATGGAGACACTAGTCGCCTGCATTGCTCAGGTGGATTTTGGCCCATTCTTCCGCACACACTCCTCACATCCTGTATGGAGACACTAGTCGCCTGCATCGCTCAGGTGGATTTTGGCCCATTCTTCTGCACACACTCCTCACATCCTATATGGAGACACTAGTCACCTGCATTGTTCAGGTGGATTTTGGCCCATTCTTCCGCACACACTCCTCACATCCTGTATGGAGACACTAGTCGCCTGCATTGCTCAGGTGGATTTTGGCCCATTCTTCCGCACACACTCCTCACATCCTGTATGGAGACACTAGTCGCCTGCATTGCTCAGGTGGATTTTGGCCCATTCTTCTGCACACACTCCTCACATCCTGTATGGAGACACTAGTCACCTGCATTGCTCAGGTGGATTTTGGCCCATTCTTCTGCACACACTCCTCACATCCTGTATGGAGACACTAGTCGCCTGCATTGCTCAGGTGGATTTTGGCCCATTCTTCCGCACACACTCCTCACATCCTGTATGGAGACACTAGTCGCCTGCATTGCTCAGGTGGATTTTGTCTCATTCTTCCGCACACACTCCTCACATCCTGTATGGAGACACTAGTCACCTGCATTGCTCAGGTGGATTTTGGCCCATTCTTCCGCACACACACTCCTCACATCCTATATGGAGACACTAGTCACCTGCATTGTTCAGGTGGATTTTGGCCCATTCTTCCGCACACACTCCTCACATCCTGTATGGAGACACTAGTCGCCTGCATTGCTCAGGTGGATTTTGGCCCATTCTTCCGCACACACTCCTCACATCCTGTATGGAGACACTAGTCGCCTGCATTGCTCAGGTGGATTTTGGCCCATTCTTCTGCACACACTCCTCACATCCTATATGGAGACACTAGTCACCTGCATTGTTCAGGTGGATTTTGGCCCATTCTTCCGCACACACTCCTCACATCCTGTATGGAGACACTAGTCGCCTGCATTGCTCAGGTGGATTTTGGCCCATTCTTCCGCACACACTCCTCACATCCTGTATGGAGACACTAGTCGCCTGCATTGCTCAGGTGGATTTTGGCCCATTCTTCTGCACACACTCCTCACATCCTGTATGGAGACACTAGTCACCTGCTTTGCTCAGGTGGATTTTGGCCCATTCTTACACACACACTCCTCACATCCTGTATGGAGACACTAGTCGCCTGCATTGCTCAGGTGGATTTTGGCCCATTCTTACACACACACTCCTCACATCCTGTATGGAGACACTAGTCGCCTGCATTGCTCAGGTGGATTTTGGCCCATTCTTCCGCACACACTCCTCACATCCTGTATGGAGACACTAGTCACCTGCATTGCTCAGGTGGATTTTGGCCCATTCTTCTCCACACACACTCCTCACATCCTGTATGGAGACACTGGTCACCTGCATTGTTCAGGTGGATTTTGGCCCATTCTTACACACACACTCCTCACATCCTGTATAGAGACACTAGTCGCCTGCATTGCTCAGGTGGATTTTGGTCCATTCTTCCGCACACACTCCTCACATCCTGTATGGAGACACTAGTCGCCTGCATTGCTCAGGTGGATTTTGGCCCATTCTTCTCCACACACTCCTCACATCCTGTATGGAGACACTGGTCACCTGCATTGTTCAGGTGGATTTTGGCCCATTCTTCCGCACACACTCCTCACATCCTGTATGGAGACACTAGTCGCCTGCATTGCTCAGGTGGATTTTGGCCCATTCTTCCGCACACACTCCTAACATCCTGTATGGAGACACTAGTCACCTGCATTGTTCAGGTGGATTTTGGCCCATTCTTCCGCACACACTCCTCACATCCTGTATGGAGACACTAGTCACCTGCATTGCTCAGGTGGATTTTGGTCCATTCTTCTGCACACACTCCTCACATCCTGCATGGAGACACTAGTCACCTGCATTGCTCAGGGGAATTTTGGCCCATTCTTCCGCACACACTCCTCACATCCTATATGGAGACACTAGTCACCTGCATTGCTCAGGTGGATTTTGGCCATTCTTCCGCACACACTCCTCACATCCTGTATGGAGACACTAGTCGCCTGCATTGCTCAGGTGGATTTTGGCCCATTCTTCCGCACACACTCCTCACATCCTGTATGGAGACACTAGTCGCCTGCATTGCTCAGGTGGATTTTGGCCATTCTTCTGCACACACTCCTCACATCCTGCATGGAGACACTAGTCACCTGCATTGCTCAGGTGGATTTTGGCCCATTCTTCCGCACACACTCCTCACATCCTATATGGAGACACTAGTCACCTGCATTGCTCAGGTGGATGTTGGCCATTCTTCCGTACACACTCCTCACATCCTGTATGGAGACACTGGTCACCTGCATTGCTCAGGTGGATTTTGGCCATTCTTCTGCACACACTCCTCACATCCTGCATGGAGACACTAGTCACCTGCATTGCTCAGGTGGATTTTGGCCATTCTTCCGTACACACTCCTCACATCCTGTATGGAGACACTGGTCACCTGCATTGCTCAGGTGGATTTTGGCCCATTCTTCCGCACACACTCCTCATATCCTGTATGGAGACACTGGTCACCTGCATTGCTCAGGTGGATTTTGGCCATTCTTCCGTACACACTCCTCACATCCTGTATGGAGACACTAGTCACCTGCATTGCTCAGGTGGATTTTGGCCATTCTTCCGTACACACTCCTCACATCCTGTATGGAGACACTGGTCACCTGCATTGCTCAGGTGGATTTGGTCCATTCTTCCGCACACACTCCTCACATCCTGTATGGAGACACTAGTCGCCTGCATTGCTCAGGTGGATTTTGGCTCATTCTTCCGCACACACTCCTCACATCGTATATGGAGACACTAGTCACCTGCATTGCTCAGGTGGATTTTGGCCATTCTTCCGCACACACTCCTCACATCCTGTATGGAGACACTAGTCGCCTGCATTGCTCAGGTGGATTTTGGCCCATTCTTCCGCACACACTCCTCACATCCTGTATGGAGACACTAGTCGCCTGCATTGCTCAGGTGGATTTTGGCCCATTCTTCCGCACACACTCCTCACATCCTGTATGGAGACACTAGTCACCTGCATTGCTCAGGTGGATTTTGGACCATTCTTCCGCATACACTCCTCACATCCTGTATGGAGACACTAGTCGCCTGCATTGCTCAGGTGGATTTTGGTCCATTCTTCTGCACACACTCCTCACATCCTGCATGGAGACACTAGTCACCTGCATTGCTCAGGTGGATTTTGGCCCATTCTTCCGCACACACTCCTCACATCCTGTATGGAGACACTAATCACCTGCATTGCTCAGGGGAATTTTGGCCCATTCTTCCGCACACACTCCTCACATCCTATATGGAGACACTAGTCACCTGCATTGCTCAGGTGGATTTTGGCCATTCTTCCGCACACACTCCTCACATCCTGTATGGAGACACTAGTCGCCTGCATTGCTCAGGTGGATTTTGGCCCATTCTTCCGCACACACTCCTCACATCCTGTATGGAGACACTAGTCGCCTGCATTGCTCAGGTGGATTTTGGCCATTCTTCTGCACACACTCCTCACATCCTGCATGGAGACACTAGTCACCTGCATTGCTCAGGTGGATTTTGGCCCATTCTTCCGCACACACTCCTCACATCCTATATGGAGACACTAGTCACCTGCATTGCTCAGGTGGATTTTGGCCATTCTTCCGTACACACTCCTCACATCCTGTATGGAGACACTGGTCACCTGCATTGCTCAGGTGGATTTTGGCCATTCTTCTGCACACACTCCTCACATCCTGCATGGAGACACTAGTCACCTGCATTGCTCAGGTGGATTTTGGCCATTCTTCCGTACACACTCCTCACATCCTGTATGGAGACACTGGTCACCTGCATTGCTCAGGTGGATTTTGGCCCATTCTTCCGCACACACTCCTCACATCCTGTATGGAGACACTGGTCACCTGCATTGCTCAGGTGGATTTTGGCCATTCTTCCGTACACACTCCTCACATCCTGTATGGAGACACTAGTCACCTGCATTGCTCAGGTGGATTTTGGCCATTCTTCCGTACACACTCCTCACATCCTGTATGGAGACACTGGTCACCTGCATTGCTCAGGTGGATTTGGTCCATTCTTCCGCACACACTCCTCACATCCTGTATGGAGACACTAGTCGCCTGCATTGCTCAGGTGGATTTTGGCCCATTCTTCCGCACACACTCCTCACATCGTATATGGAGACAATAGTCACCTGCATTGCTCAGGTGGATTTTGGCCATTCTTCCGCACACACTCCTCACATCCTGTATGGAGACACTAGTCGCCTGCATTGCTCAGGTGGATTTTGGCCCATTCTTCCGCACACACTCCTCACATCCTGTATGGAGACACTAGTCGCCTGCATTGCTCAGGTGGATTTTGGCCCATTCTTCCGCACACACTCCTCACATCCTGTATGGAGACACTAGTCACCTGCATTGCTCAAGTGGATTTTGGACCATTCTTCCGCATACACTCCTCACATCCTGTATGGAGACACTAGTCGCCTGCATTGCTCAGGTGGATTTTGGCCCATTCTTCCGCACACACTCCTCACATCCTGTATGGAGACACTAGTCGCCTGCATTGCTCAGGTGGATTTTGGCCCATTCTTCCGCACACACTCCTCACATCCTGTATGGAGACACTAGTCACCTGCATTGCTCAGGTGGATTTTGGTCCATTCTTCTGCACACACTCCTCACAACCTGTATGGAGACACTAGTCGACTGCATTGCTCAGGTGGATTTTGCCCCATTCTTCCGCACACACTCCTCACATCCTGTATGGAGACACTAGTCGCCTGCATTGCTCAGGTGGATTTTGGCCCATTCTTCCGCACACACTCCTCACATCCTGTATGGAGACACTAGTCGCCTGCATTGCTCAGGTGGATTTTGTTCCATTCTTTCACACACACTCCTCACATCCTGTATGGAGACACTAGTCACCTGCATTGCTCAGGTGGATTTTGGCCCATTCTTCCACACACACTCCTCACATCATGTATGGAGACACTAGTCACCTGCATTGCTCAGGTGGATTTTGGCCCATTCTTCCGCACACACACTCCTCACATCCTGTATGGAGACACTAGTCACCTGCATTGCTCAGGTGGATTTTTGCCCATTCGTCCGCACACACACTCCTCACATCCTTTATGGAGACACTAGTCCCCTGCATTGCTCAGGTGGATTTTGGCCCATTCTTCTGCACACACACTCCTCACATCCTGTATGGAGACACTAGTCGCCTGCATTGCTCAGGTGGATTTTTGCCCATTCGTCCGCACACACACTCCTCACATCCTTTATGGAGACACTAGTCACCTGCATTGCTCAGGTGGATTTTTGCCCATTCGTCCGCACACACACTCCTCACATCCTGTATGGAGACACTAGTCACCTGCATTGCTCAGGTGGATTTTTGCCCATTCGTCCGCACACACACTCCTCACATCCTTTATGGAGACACTAGTCCCCTGCATTGCTCAGGTGGATTTTGGCCCATTCTTCTGCACACACACTCCTCACATCCTGTATGGAGACACTAGTCGCCTGCATTGCTCAGGTGGATTTTGGCCCATTCTTCCGCACACACTCCTCACATCCTGTATGGAGACACTAGTCGCCTGCATTGCTCAGGTGGATTTTTGCCCATTCTTCCGCACACACTACTAACATCCTGTATGGAGACACTAGTCGCCTGCATTGCTCAGGTGGATTTTTGCCCATTCTTCCGCACACACTACTAACATCCTGTATGGAGACACTGGTCACCTGCATTGCTCAGGTGGATTTTGGCCCATTCTTCCGCACACACTCCTCACATCCTGTATGGAGACACTGGTCACCTGCATTGCTCAGGTGGATTTTTGCCCATTCTTCCGCACACACTCCTCACATCCTGTATGGAGACACTAGTCGCCTGCATTGCTCAGGTGGATTTTGGCCCATTCTTCTGCACACACTCCTCACATCCTGTATGGAGACACTAGTCCCCTGCATTGCTCAGGTGGATTTTGGCCCCTTCTTCCACACACACACTCCTCACATCCTGTATGGAGACACTAGTCACCTGCATTGCTCAGGTGGATTTTTGCCCATTCGTCCGCACACACACTCCTCACATCCTTTATGGAGACACTAGTCCCCTGCATTGCTCAGGTGGATTTTGGCCCATTCTTCTGCACACACACTCCTCACATCCTGTATGGAGACACTAGTCGCCTGCATTGCTCAGGTGGATTTTGGCCCATTCTTCTGCACACACACTCCTCACATCCTGTATGGAGACACTAGTCGCCTGCATTGCTCAGGTGGATTTTGGCCCATTCTTCCGCACACACTCCTCACATCCTGTATGGAGACACTAGTCGCCTGCATTGCTCAGGTGGATTTTTGCCCATTCTTCCGCACACACTACTAACATCCTGTATGGAGACACTAGTCGCCTGCATTGCTCAGGTGGATTTTTGCCCATTCTTCCGCACACACTACTAACATCCTGTATGGAGACACTGGTCACCTGCATTGCTCAGGTGGATTTTGGCCCATTCGTCCGCACACACTCCTCACATCCTGTATGGAGACACTGGTCACCTGCATTGCTCAGGTGGATTTTTGCCCATTCTTCCGCACACACTCCTCACATCCTGTATGGAGACACTAGTCGCCTGCAATGCTCAGGTGGATTTTGGCCCATTCTTCCGCACACACGCCTCACATCCTGTATGGAGGCACTAGTCCCTGCATTGCTCAGGTGGATTTTGGCCCATTCTTCCGGACACACTCCTTACATCCTGTATGGAGACACTAGTCACCTGCATTGCTCAGGTGGATTTTGGCCCATTCTTCCGCACACACTCCTCACATCCTGTATGGAGACACTAGTCACCTGCATTGCTCAGGTGGATTTTGGCCCATTCTTCCGCACACACTCCTCACATCCTGTATGGAAACACCAGTCGCCTGCATTGCTCAGGTGGATTTTGGCCCATTCTTCCACACACACTCCTCACATCCTGTATGGAGACACTAGTCGCCTGCATTGCTCAGGTGGATTTTGGCCCATTCTTCCGCACACACTCCTAACATCCTGTATGGAGACACTAGTCGCCTGCATTGCTCAGGTGGATTTTGGCCCATTCTTCCGCACACACACTCCTCACATCCTGTATGGAGACACTAGTCACCTGCATTGCTCAGGTGGATTTTGGCCCATTCTTCCGCACACACACTCCTCACATCCTGTATGGAGACACTAGTCGCCTGCATTGCTCAGGTGGATTTTGGCCCATTCTTCCGCACACACACTCCTCACATCCTGTATGGAGACACTAGTCGCCTGCATTGCTCAGGTGGATTTTGGCCCATTCTTCCGCACACACACTCCTCTCATCCTGTATGGAGACACTAGTCGCCTGCATTGCTCAGGTGGATTTTGGCCCATTCTTCCGCACACACTCCTCACATCCTGTATGGAGACACTAGTCACCTGCATTGCTCACGTGGATTTTGGCCCATTCTTCCGCACACAATCCTCACATCCTGTATGGAGACACTGGTCACCTGCATTGCTCAGGTGGATTTTGGCCCATTCTTCTGCACACACTCCTCACATCCTTTATGGAGACACTAGTCCCCTGCATTGCTCAGGTGGATTTTGGCCCATTCTTCTGCACACACACTCCTCACATCCTGTATGGAGACACTAGTCGCCTGCATTGCTCAGGTGGATTTTGGCCCATTCTTCTGCACACACACTCCTCACATCCTGTATGGAGACACTAGTCGCCTGCATTGCTCAGGTGGATTTTGGCCCATTCTTCCGCACACACTCCTCACATCCTGTATGGAGACACTAGTCGCCTGCATTGCTCAGGTGGATTTTTGCCCATTCTTCCGCACACACTACTAACATCCTGTATGGAGACACTAGTCGCCTGCATTGCTCAGGTGGATTTTTGCCCATTCTTCCGCACACACTACTAACATCCTGTATGGAGACACTGGTCACCTGCATTGCTCAGGTGGATTTTGGCCCATTCTTCCGCACACACTCCTCACATCCTGTATGGAGACACTGGTCACCTGCATTGCTCAGGTGGATTTTTGCCCATTCTTCCGCACACACTCCTCACATCCTGTATGGAGACACTGGTCACCTGCATTGCTCAGGTGGATTTTTGCCCATTCTTCCGCACACACTCCTCACATCCTGTATGGAGACACTAGTCGCCTGCATTGCTCAGGTGGATTTTGGCCCATTCTTCTGCACACACTCCTCACATCCTGTATGGAGACACTAGTCGCCTGCATTGCTCAGGTGGATTTTGGCCCATTCTTCTGCACACACTCCTCACATCCTGTATGGAGACACTAGTCCCCTGCATTGCTCAGGTGGATTTTGGCCCATTCTTCCGCACACACTCCTCACATCCTGTATGGAGACACCAGTCGCCTGCATTGCTCAGGTGGATTTTGGCCCATTCTTCCGCACACACTCCTCACATCCTGTATGGAGACACTAGTCGCCTGCATTGCTCAGGTGGATTTTGGCCCATTCTTCCACACACACACTCCTCACATCCTGTATGGAGACACCAGTCGCCTGCATTGCTCAGGAGGATTTTGGCCCATTCTTCCGCACACACTCCTCACATCCTGTATGGAGACACTAGTCTCCTGCATTGCTCAGGAGGATTTTGGCCCATTTTTCTGCACACACTCCTCACATCCTGTATGGAGACACTAGTCACCTGCATTGCTCAGGTGGAATTTGTCTCATTCTTCTGCACACACTCCTCACATCCTGTATGGAGACACTAGTCGCCTGCATTGCTCAGGAGGATTTTGGCCCATTCTTCCGCACACACTCCTCACATCCTGTATGGAGACACTAGTCGCCTGCATTGCTCAGGTGGATTTTTGCCCATTCTTCCGCACACACTCCTCACATCCTGTATGGAGACACTAGTCGCCTGCATTGCTCAGGTGGATTTTTGCCCATTCTCCCGCACACACTCCTCACATCCTGTATGGAGACACTAGTCGCCTGCATTGCTCAGGTGGATTTTGGCCCATTCTTCCGCACACACTCCTCACATCCTGTATGGAGACACTAGTCGCCTGCATTGCTCAGGTGGATTTTTGCCCATTCTTCCGCACACACTCCTCACATCCTGTATGGAGACACTAGTCGCCTGCATTGCTCAGGGGGATTTTGGCCCATTCTTCCGCACACACAGTCCTCACATCCTGTATGGAGACACTAGTCGCCTGCATTGCTCAGGTGGATTTTGGTCCATTCTTCCGCACACACTCCTCACATCCTGTATGGAGACACTAGTCGCCTGCATTGCTCAGGTGGATGTTTGCCCATTCTTCCACACACACTCCTCACATCCTGTATGGAGACACTAGTCACCTGCATTGCTCAGGTGGATTTTGGCCCATTCTTCCGCACACACTCCTCACATCCTGTATGGAGACACTAGTCGCCTGCATTGCTCAGGTGGATTTTGGCCCATTCTTCTGCACACACTCCTCACATCCTGTATGGAGACACTAGTCGCCTGCATTGCTCAGGGGGATTTTGGCCCATTCTTCCGCACACACTCCTCACAACCTGTATGGAGACACTAGTCGCCTGCATTGCTCAGGTGGATTTTGGACCATTCTTCCGCACACACTCCTCACACCCTGTATGGAGACACTAGTCGCCTGCATTGCTCAGGGGGATTTTGGCCCATTCTTCCGCACACACTCCTCACATCTTGTATGGAGACACTAGTCGCCTGCATTGCTCAGGTGGATTTTGGTCCATTCTTCCGCACACACTCCTCACATCCTGTATGGAGACACCAGTCGCCTGCATTGCTCAGGGGGATTTTGGCCCATTCTTCCGCACACACTCCTCACAACCTGTATGGAGACACTAGTCGCCTGCATTGCTCAGGTGGATTTTTGACCATTCTTCCGCACACACGCCTCACATTTTGTATGGAGACACTAGTCACCTGCATTGCTCAGGTGGATTTTGGCCCATTCTTCCGCACACACTCCTCACATCCTGTATGGAGACACTAGTCACCTGCATTGCTCAGGTGGATTTTGGCCCATTCTTCCGCACATACTCCTCACATCCTGTATGGAGACACTAGTCACCTGCGTTGCTCAGGTGGATTTTTGCCCATTCGTCCGCACACACACTCCTCACATCCTTTATGGAGACACTAGTCCCCTGCATTGCTCAGGTGGATTTTGGCCCATTCTTCTGCACACACACTCCTCACATCCTGTATGGAGACACTAGTCGCCTGCATTGCTCAGGTGGATTTTGGCCCATTCTTCCGCACACACTCCTCACATCCTGTATGGAGACACTAGTCGCCTGCATTTGCTCAGGTGGATTTTTGCCCATTCTTCCGCACACACTACTAACATCCTGTATGGAGACACTAGTCGCCTGCATTGCTCAGGTGGATTTTTGCCCATTCTTCCGCACACACTACTAACATCCTGTATGGAGACACTGGTCACCTGCATTGCTCAGGTGGATTTTGGCCCATTCTTCCGCACACACTCCTCACATCCTGTATGGAGACACTGGTCACCTGCATTGCTCAGTTGGATTTTTGCCCATTCTTCCGCACACACTCCTCACATCCTGTATGGAGACACTAGTCCCCTGCATTGCTCAGGTGGATTTTGGCCCCTTCTTCCACACACACACTCCTCACATCCTGTATGGAGACACCAGTCGCCTGCATTGCTCAGGTGGATTTTGGCCCATTCTTCCGCACACACTCCTCACATCCTGTATGGAGACACTAGTCGCCTGCATTGCTCAGGTGGATTTTGGCCCATTCTTCTGCACACACTCCTCACATCCTGTATGGAGACACTAGTCCCCTGCATTGCTCAGGTGGATTTTGGCCCATTCTTCCACACACACACTCCTCACATCCTGTATGGAGACACCAGTCGCCTGCATTGCTCAGGTGGATTTTGGCCCATTCTTCCGCACACACACTCCTCACATCCTGTATGGAGACACTAGTCGCCTGCATTGCTCAGGTGGATTTTGGCCCATTCTTCTGCACACACACTCCTCACATCCTGTATGGAGACACTAGTCGCCTGCATTGCTCAGGTGGATTTTGGCCCATTCTTCCGCACACACTCCTCACATCCTGTATGGAGACACTAGTCGCCTGCATTGCTCAGGTGGATTTTTGCCCATTCTTCCGCACACACTACTAACATCCTGTATGGAGACACTAGTCGCCTGCATTGCTCAGGTGGATTTTTGCCCATTCTTCCGCACACACTACTAACATCCTGTATGGAGACACTAGTCGCCTGCATTGCTCAGGTGGATTTTGGCCCATTCTTCCACACACACTCCTCACATCCTGCATGGAGACACCAGTCGCCTGCATTGCTCAGGTGGATTTTGGCTTATTCTTCCACACACACTCCTCACATCCTGTATGGAGACACTAGTCACTTGCATTGCTCAGGTGGATTTTGGCCCATTCTTCTGCACACACTCCTCACATCCTGTATGGAGACACTAGTCCCTGCATTGCTCAGGTGGATTTTGGCTCATTCTTCCGCACACACTCCTCACATCCTGTATGGAGACACTGGTCACCTGCATTGCTCAGGTGGATTTTGGCCCATTCTTCCGCACACACTCCTCACATCCTGTATGGAGACACTGGTCACTTGCATTGCTCAGGTGGATTTTTGTCCATTCTTCCGCACACACTCCTCACATCCTGTATGGAGACACTAGTCGCCTGCATTGCTCAGGTGGATTTTGGCCCATTCTTCTGCACACACTCCTCACATCCTGTATGGAGACACTAGTCCCCTGCATTGCTCAGGTGGATTTTGGCCCATTCTTCCACACACACACTCCTCACATCCTGTATGGAGACACCAGTCGCCTGCATTGCTCAGGTGGATTTTGGCCCATTCTTCCGCACACACTCCTCACATCCTGTATGGAGAAACTAGTCGCCTGCATTGCTCAGGTGGATTTTGGCCCATTCTTCCACACACACACTCCTCACATCCTGTATGGAGACACCAGTCGCTTGCATTGCTCAGGTGGATTTTGGCCCATTCTTCCGCACACACTCCTCACATCCTGTATGGAGACACTAGTCTCCTGCATTGCTCAGGAGGATTTTGGCCCATTCTTCTGCACACACTCCTCACATCCTGTATGGAGACACTAGTCGCCTGCATTGCTCAGGTGGATTTTGGCCCATTCTTCCGCACACACTCCTCACATCCTGTATGGAGACACTAGCCTACTGCATTGCTCAGGAGGATTTTGGCCCATTCTTCTGCACACACTCCTCACATCCTGTATGGAGACACTAGTCACCTGCATTGCTCAGGTGGAATTTGTCTCATTCTTCTGCACACACTCCTCACATCCTGTATGGAGACACTAGTCGCCTGCATTGCTCAGGTGGATTTTGGCCCATTCTTCCGCACACACTCCTCACATCCTGTATGGAGACACTAGTCGCCTGCATTGCTCAGGTGGATTTTTGCTCATTCTTCCGCACACACTCCTAACATCCTATATGGAGACACTAGTCGCCTGCATTGCTCAGGTGGATTTTTGCCCATTCTTCCGCACACACTCCTCACATCCTGTATGGAGACACTAGTCGCCTGCATTGCTCAGGTGGATTTTGGACCATTCTTCCGCACACACTCCTCACATCCTGTATGGAGACACTAGTCGCCTGCATTGCTCAGGTGGATTTTTGCCCATTCTTCCGCACACACTCCTCACATCCTGTATGGAGACACTAGTCGCCTGCATTGCTCAGGTGGATTTTGGACCATTCTTCCGCACACACTCCTCACACCCTGTATGGAGACACTAGTCGCCTGCATTGCTCAGGGGGATTTTGGCCCATTCTTCCGCACACACAGTCCTCACATCCTGTATGGAGACACTAGTCACCTGCATTGCTCAGGTGGATTTTGGTCCATTCTTCCGCACACACTCCTCACATCCTGTATGGAGACACCAGTCGCCTGCATTGCTCAGGGGGATTTTGGCCCATTCTTCCGCACACACTCCTCACAACCTGTATGGAGACACTAGTCGCCTGCATTGCTCAGGTGGATTTTGGACCATTCTTCCGCACACACTCCTCACACCCTGTATGGAGACACTAGTCGCCTGCATTGCTCAGGGGGATTTTGGCCCATTCTTCCGCACACACTCCTCACATCTTGTATGGAGACACTAGTCGCCTGCATTGCTCAGGTGGATTTTGGTCCATTCTTCCGCACACACTCCTCACATCCTGTATGGAGACACCAGTCGCCTGCATTGCTCAGGGGGATTTTGGCCCATTCTTCCGCACACACTCCTCACAACCTGTATGGAGACACTAGTCGCCTGCATTGCTCAGGTGGATTTTGGACCATTCTTCCGCACACACGCCTCACATTTTGTATGGAGACACTAGTCACCTGCATTGCTCAGGTGGATTTTGGCCCATTCTTCTGCACACACTCCTCACATCCTGTATGGAGACACTAGTCACCTGCATTGCTCAGGTGGATTTTGGCCCATTCTTCCGCACACACTCCTCACATCCTGTATGGAGACACCAGTCGCCTGCATTGCTCAGGTGGATTTTGGCCCATTCTTCCACACACACTCCTCACATCCTGTATGGAGACACTAGTCGCCTGCATTGCTCAGGTGGATTTTGGCCCATTCTTCCGCACACACTCCTAACATCCTGTATGGAGACACTAGTCGCCTGCATTGCTCAGGTGGATTTTGGCCCATTCTTCCGCACACACACTCCTCACATCCTGTATGGAGACACTAGTCACCTGCATTGCTCAGGTGGATTTTGGCCCATTCTTCCGCACACACACTCCTCACATCCTGTATGGAGACACTAGTCGCCTGCATTGCTCAGGTGGATTTTGGCCCATTCTTCCGCACACACACTCCTCACATCCTGTATGGAGACACTAGTCGCCTGCATTGCTCAGGTGAATTTTGGCCCATTCTTCCGCACACACACTCCTCACATCCTGTATGGAGACACTAGTCGCCTGCATTGCTCAGGTGGATTTTGGCCCATTCTTCCGCACACACTCCTCACATCCTGTATGGAGACACTAGTCACCTGCATTGCTCACGTGGATTTTGGCCCATTCTTCCGCACACAATCCTCACATCCTGTATGGAGACACTAGTCGCCTGCATTGCTCAGGTGGATTTTGGCCCATTCTTCCGCACACACTCCTAACATCCTGTATGGAGACACTAGTCGCCTGCATTGCTCAGGTGGATTTTGGCCCATTCTTCCGCACACACACTCCTCACATCCTGTATGGAGACACTAGTCACCTGCATTGCTCAGGTGGATTTTGGCCCATTCTTCCGCACACACACTCCTCACATCCTGTATGGAGACACTAGTCCCTGCATTGCTCAGGTGGATTTTTGCCCATTCTTCCGCACACACTACTAACATCCTGTATGGAGACACTGGTCACCTGCATTGCTCAGGTGGATTTTGGCCCATTCTTCCGCACACACTCCTCACATCCTGTATGGAGACACTGGTCACCTGCATTGCTCAGGTGGATTTTTGCCCATTCTTCCGCACACACTCCTCACATCCTGTATGGAGACACTAGTCGCCTGCATTGCTCAGGTGGATTTTTGCCCATTCTTCCGCACACACTACTAACATCCTGTATGGAGACACTGGTCACCTGCATTGCTCAGGTGGATTTTGGCCCATTCTTCCGCACACACTCCTCACATCCTTTATGGAGACACTAGTCCCCTGCATTGCTCAGGTGGATTTTGGCCCATTCTTCTGCACACACACTCCTCACATCCTGTATGGAGACACTAGTCGCCTGCATTGCTCAGGTGGATTTTGGCCCATTCTTCTGCACACACACTCCTCACATCCTGTATGGAGACACTAGTCGCCTGCATTGCTCAGGTGGATTTTGGCCCATTCTTCCGCACACACTCCTCACATCCTGTATGGAGACACTAGTCGCCTGCATTGCTCAGGTGGATTTTTGCCCATTCTTCCGCACACACTACTAACATCCTGTATGGAGACACTAGTCGCCTGCATTGCTCAGGTGGATTTTTGCCCATTCTTCCGCACACACTACTAACATCCTGTATGGAGACACTGGTCACCTGCATTGCTCAGGTGGATTTTGGCCCATTCTTCCGCACACACTCCTCACATCCTGTATGGAGACACTGGTCACCTGCATTGCTCAGGTGGATTTTTGCCCATTCTTCCGCACACACTCCTCACATCCTATATGGAGACACTAGTCGCCTGCATTGCTCAGGTGGATTTTGGCCCATTCTTCTGCACACACTCCTCACATCCTGTATGGAGACACTAGTCCCCTGCATTGCTCAGGTGGATTTTGGCCCATTCTTCCACACACACACTCCTCACATCCTGTATGGAGACACCAGTCGCCTGCATTGCTCAGGTGGATTTTGGCCCATTCTTCCGCACACACTCCTCACATCCTGTATGGAGACACTAGTCGCCTGCATTGCTCAGGTGGATTTTGGCCCATTCTTCCACACACACACTCCTCACATCCTGTATGGAGACACCAGTCGCCTGCATTGCTCAGGTGGTTTTTGGCCCATTCTTCCGCACACACTCCTCACATCCTGTATGGAGACACTAGTCTCCTGCATTGCTCAGGAGGATTTTGGCCCATTCTTCTGCACACACTCCTCACATCCTGTATGGAGACACTAGTCACCTGCATTGCTCAGGTGGAATTTGTCTCATTCTTCTGCACACACTCCTCACATCCTGTATGGAGACACTAGTCGCCTGCATTGCTCAGGTGGATTTTGGCCCATTCTTCCGCACACACTCCTCACATCCTGTATGGAGACACTAGTCGCCTGCATTGCTTAGGTGGATTTTTGCCCATTCTTCCGCACACACTCCTCACATCCTGTATGGAGACACTAGTCGCCTGCATTGCTCAGGTGGATTTTTGCCCATTCTTCCGCACACACTCCTCACATCCTGTATGGAGACACTAGTCGCCTGCATTGCTCAGGTGGATTTTGGACCATTCTTCCGCACACACTCCTAACATCCTGTATGGAGACACTAGTCGCCTGCATTGCTCAGGTGGATTTTTGCCCATTCTTCCGCACACACTCCTCACATCCTGTATGGAGACACTAGTCGCCTGCATTGCTCAGGTGGATTTTGGACCATTCTTCCGCACACACTCCTCACACCCTGTATGGAGACACTAGTCGCCTGCATTGCTCAGGGGGATTTTGGCCCATTCTTCCGCACACACAGTCCTCACATCCTGTATGGAGACACTAGTCACCTGCATTGCTCAGGTGGATTTTGGTCCATTCTTCCGCACACACTCCTCACATCCTGTATGGAGACACCAGTCGCCTGCATTGCTCAGGGGGATTTTGGCCCATTCTTCCGCACACACTCCTCACAACCTGTATGGAGACACTAGTCGCCTGCATTGCTCAGGTGGATTTTGGACCATTCTTCCGCACACACTCCTCACACCCTGTATGGAGACACTAGTCGCCTGCATTGCTCAGGGGGATTTTGGCCCATTCTTCCGCACACACTCCTCACATCCTGTATGGAGACACTAGTCGCCTGCATTGCTCAGGTGGATTTTTGCCCATTCTTCCGCACACACTCCTCACATCCTGTATGGAGACACTAGTCGCCTGCATTGCTCAGGTGGATTTTGGTCCATTCTTCCGCACACACTCCTCACATCCTGTATGGAGACACCAGTCGCCTGCATTGCTCAGGGGGATTTTGGCCCATTCTTCCGCACACACTCCTCACAACCTGTATGGAGACACTAGTCGCCTGCATTGCTCAGGTGGATTTTGGACCATTCTTCCGCACACACTCCTCACACCCTGTATGGAGACACTAGTCGCCTGCATTGCTCAGGTGGATTTTTGCCCATTCTTCCGCACACACTCCTCACATCCTGTATGGAGACACTAGTCGCCTGCATTGCTCAGGTGGATTTTGGACCATTCTTCCGCACACACTCCTCACACCCTGTATGGAGACACTAGTCGCCTGCATTGCTCAGGGGGATTTTGGCCCATTCTTCCGCACACACAGTCCTCACATCCTGTATGGAGACACTAGTCACCTGCATTGCTCAGGTGGATTTTGGTCCATTCTTCCGCACACACTCCTCACATCCTGTATGGAGACACCAGTCGCCTGCATTGCTCAGGGGGATTTTGGCCCATTCTTCCGCACACACTCCTCACAACCTGTATGGAGACACTAGTCGCCTGCATTGCTCAGGTGGATTTTGGACCATTCTTCCGCACACACTCCTCACACCCTGTATGGAGACACTAGTCGCCTGCATTGCTCAGGGGGATTTTGGCCCATTCTTCCGCACACACTCCTCACACCCTGTATGGAGACACTAGTCGCCTGCATTGCTCAGGGGGATTTTGGCCCATTCTTCCGCACACACTCCTCACATCCTGTATGGAGACACTAGTCACCTGCATTGCTCAGGTGGATTTTGGCCCATTCTTCCGCACACACTCCTCACATCTTGTATGGAGACACTAGTCGCCTGCATTGCTCAGGTGGATTTTGGTCCATTCTTCCGCACACACTCCTCACATCCTGTATGGAGACACCAGTCGCCTGCATTGCTCAGGGGGATTTTGGCCCATTCTTCCGCACACACTCCTCACAACCTGTATGGAGACACTAGTCGCCTGCATTGCTCAGGTGGATTTTGGACCATTCTTCCGCACACACGCCTCACATTTTGTATGGAGACACTAGTCACCTGCATTGCTCAGGTGGATTTTGGCCCATTCTTCCGCACACACTCCTCACATCCTGTATGGAGACACTAGTCACCTGCATTGCTCAGGTGGATTTTGGCCCATTCTTCCGCACACACTCCTCACATCCTGTATGGAGACACCAGTCGCCTGCATTGCTCAGGTGGATTTTGGCCCATTCTTCCACACACACTCCTCACATCCTGTATGGAGACACTAGTCGCCTGCATTGCTCAGGTGGATTTTGGCCCATTCTTCCGCACACACTCCTAACATCCTGTATGGAGACACTAGTTGCCTGCATTGCTCAGGTGGATTTTGGCCCATTCTTCCGCACACACACTCCTCACATCCTGTATGGAGACACTAGTCACCTGCATTGCTCAGGTGGATTTTGGCCCATTCTTCCGCACACACACTCCTCACATCCTGTATGGAGACACTAGTCGCCTGCATTGCTCAGGTGGATTTTGGCCCATTCTTCCGCACACACACTCCTCACATCCTGTATGGAGACACTAGTCGCCTGCATTGCTCAGGTGGATTTTGGCCCATTCTTCCGCACACACTCCTCACATCCTGTATGGAGACACTAGTCACCTGCATTGCTCACGTGGATTTTGGCCCATTCTTCCGCACACAATCCTCACATCCTGTATGGAGACACTAGTCACCTGCATTGCTCAGGTGGATTTGGCCCATTCTTCTGCACACATTCCTCTCATCCTGTATGGAGACACTAGTCCCTGCATTGCTCAGGTGGATTTTGGCCCATTCTTCCGCACACACTCCTCACATCCTGTATGGAGACACTAGTCGCCTGCATTGCTCAGGTGGATTTTGGCCCATTCTTCCGCACACACTTCTCACATCCTGTATGGAGACACTAGTCGCCTGCATTGCTCAGGTGGATTTTGGCCCATTCTTCCGCACACACTCCTCACATCCTGTATGGAGACACTAGTCGCCTGCATTGCTCAGGTGGATTTTGGTCCATTCTTCCGCACACACTCCTCACATCCTGTATGGAGACACTAATCGCCTGCATTGCTCAGGTGGATTTTGGCCTATTCTTCCGCACACACTCCTCACATCCTGTATGGAGACACTAGTTGCCTGCATTGCTCAGGTGGATTTTGGCCCATTCTTCCGCACACACTCCTCACATCCTGTATGGAGACACTAGTCGCCTGCATTGCTCAGGTGGATTTTTGCCCATTCTTCCGCACACACTCCTCACATCCTGTATGGAGACACTAGTCACCTGCATTGCTCAGGTGGATTTTGGTCCATTCTTCCGCACACACTCCTCACATCCTGTATGGAGACACCAGTCGCCTGCATTGCTCAGGGGGATTTTGGCCCATTCTTCCGCACACACTCCTCACAACCTGTATGGAGACACTAGTCGCCTGCATTGCTCAGGTGGATTTTGGACCATTCTTCCGCACACACTCCTCACACTCTGTATGGAGACACTAGTCGCCTGCATTGCTCAGGGGGATTTTGGCCCATTCTTCCGCACACACTCCTCACATCTTGTATGGAGACACTAGTCGCCTGCATTGCTCAGGTGGATTTTGGTCCATTCTTCCGCACACACTCCTCACAACCTGTATGGAGACACTAGTCGCCTGCATTGCTCAGGTGGATTTTGGACCATTCTTCCGCACACACGCCTCAAATTTTGTATGGAGACACTAGTCACCTGCATTGCTCAGGTGGATTTTGGCCCATTCTTCCGCACACACTCCTCACATCCTGTATGGAGACACCAGTCGCCTGCATTGCTCAGGTGGATTTTTGCCCATTCTTCCGCACACACTCCTCACATCCTGTATGGAGACACTAGTCGCCTGCATTGCTCAGGTGGATTTTGGACCATTCTTCCGCACACACTCCTCACATCCTGTATGGAGACACTAGTCGCCTGCATTGCTCAGGTGGATTTTTGCCCATTCTTCCGCACACACTCTTCACATCCTATATGGAGACACTAGTCGCCTGCATTGCTCAGGTGGATTTTGGACCATTCTTCCGCACACACTCCTCACATCCTGTATGGAGACACTAGTCGCCTGCATTGCTCAGGTGGATTTTTGCCCATTCTTCCGCACACACTCCTCACATCCTGTATGGAGACACTAGTCGCCTGCATTGCTCAGGTGGATTTTGGACCATTCTTCCGCACACACTCCTCACACCCTGTATGGAGACACTAGTCGCCTGCATTGCTCAGGGGGATTTTGGCCCATTCTTCCGCACACACAGTCCTCACATCCTGTATGGAGACACTAGTCACCTGCATTGCTCAGGTGGATTTTGGTCCATTCTTCCGCACACACTCCTCACATCCTGTATGGAGACACCAGTCGCCTGCATTGCTCAGGGGGATTTTGGCCCACTCTTCCGCACACACTCCTCACAACCTGTATGGAGACACTAGTCGCCTGCATTGCTCAGGTGGATTTTGGACCATTCTTCCGCACACACTCCTCACACCCTGTATGGAGACACTAGTCGCCTGCATTGCTCAGGGGGATTTTGGCCCATTCTTCCGCACACACTCCTCACATCTTGTATGGAGACACTAGTCGCCTGCATTGCTCAGGTGGATTTTGGTCCATTCTTCCGCACACACTCCTCACATCCTGTATGGAGACACCAGTCGCCTGCATTGCTCAGGGGGATTTTGGCCCATTTTTCCGCACACACTCCTCACAACCTGTATGGAGACACTAGTCGCCTGCATTGCTCAGGTGGATTTTGGACCATTCTTCCGCACACACGCCTCACATTTTGTATGGAGACACTAGTCACCTGCATTGCTCAGGTGGATTTTGGCCCATTCTTCCGCACACACTCCTCACATCCTGTATGGAGACACTAGTCACCTGCATTGCTCAGGTGGATTTTGGCCCATTCTTCCGCACACGCTCCTCACATCCTGTATGGAGACACTAGTCACCTGCATTGCTCAGGTGGTATTTGGCCCATTCTTCCGCACACACTCCTCACATCCTGTATGGAGACACTAGTCACCTGCATTGCTCAGGTGGATTTTGGCCCATTCTTCCGCACACACTCCTCACATCCTGTATGGAGACACCAGTCGCCTGCATTGCTCAGGTGGATTTTGGCCCATTCTTCCACACACACTCCTCACATCCTGTATGGAGACACTAGTCGCCTGCATTGCTCAGGTGGATTTTGGCCCATTCTTCCGCACACACTCCTAACATCCTGTATGGAGACATTAGTCGCCTGCATTGCTCAGGTGGATTTTGGCCCATTCTTCCGCACACACACTCCTCACATCCTGTATGGAGACACTAGTCGCCTGCATTGCTCAGGTGGATTTTGGCCCATTCTTCCGCACACACTCCTCACATCCTGTATGGAGACACTAGTCGCCTGCATTGCTCAGGTGGATTTTGGGTCATTCTTCCACATACACTCCTCACATCCTGTATGGAGACACTAGTCGCCTGCATTGCTCAGGTAGATTTTGGCCCATTCTTCCGCACACACTCCTCACATCCTGTATGGAGACACTAGTCACCTGCATTGCTCAGGTGGATTTCGGCCCATTCTTCCACATACACTCCTCACATCCTGTATGGAGACACTAGTCACCTGCATTGCTCAGGTGGATTTTGGGTCATTCTTCCGCACACACTCCTCACATCCTGTATGGAGACACTAGTCACCTGCATTGCTCACGTGGATTTTGGCCCATTCTTCCGCACACAATCCTCACATCCTGTATGGAGACACTAGTCACCTGCATTGCTCAGGTGGATTTGGCCCATTCTTCTGCACACATTCCTCTCATCCTGTATGGAGACACTAGTCCCTGCATTGCTCAGGTGGATTTTGGCCCATTCTTCCGCACACACTCCTCACATCCTGTATGGAGACACTAGTCGCCTGCATTGCTCAGGTGGATTTTGGCCCATTTTTCCGCACACACTCCTCACATCCTGTATGGAGACACTAGTCACCTGCATTGCTCAGGTGGATTTTGGTCCATTCTTCCGCACACACTCCTCACATCCTGTATGGAGACACTAATCGCCTGCATTGCTCAGGTGGATTTTGGCCTATTCTTCCGCACACACTCCTCACATCCTGTATGGAGACACTAGTCGCCTGCATTGCTCAGGTGGATTTTGGCCTATTCTTCCGCACACACTCCTCACATCCTGTATGGAGACACCAGTCGCCTGCATTGCTCAGGGGGATTTTGGCCCATTCTTCCGCACACACTCCTCACAACCTGTATGGAGACACTAGTCGCCTGCATTGCTCAGGTGGATTTTGGACCATTCTTCCGCACACACTCCTCACACCCTGTATGGAGACACTAGTCGCCTGCATTGCTCAGGGGGATTTTGGCCCATTCTTCCGCACACACTCCTCACATCTTGTATGGAGACACTAGTCGCCTGCATTGATCAGGTGGATTTTGGTCCATTCTTCCGCACACACTCCTCACATCCTGTATGGAGACACCAGTCGCCTGCATTGCTCAGGGGGATTTTGGCCCATTCTTCCGCACACACTCCTCACAACCTGTATGGAGACACTAGTCGCCTGCATTGCTCAGGTGGATTTTGGACCATTCTTCCGCACACACGCCTCACATTTTGTATGGAGACACTAGTCACCTGCATTGCTCAGGTGGATTTTGGCCCATTCTTCCGCACACACTCCTCACATCCTGTATGGAGACACTAGTCACCTGCATTGCTCAGGTGGATTTTGGCCCATTCTTCCGCACACGCTCCTCACATCCTGTATGGAGACACTAGTCACCTGCATTGCTCAGGTGGTATTTGGCCCATTCTTCCGCACACACTCCTCACATCCTGTATGGAGACACTAGTCACCTGCATTGCTCAGGTGGATTTTGGCCCATTCTTCCGCACACACTCCTCACATCCTGTATGGAGACACCAGTCGCCTGCATTGCTCAGGTGGATTTTGGCCCATTCTTCCACACACACTCCTCACATCCTGTATGGAGACACTAGTCGCCTGCATTGCTCAGGTGGATTTTGGCCCATTCTTCCGCACACACTCCTAACATCCTGTATGGAGACACTAGTCGCCTGCATTGCTCAGGTGGATTTTGGCCCATTCTTCCGCACACACACTCCTCACATCCTGTATGGAGACACTAGTCGCCTGCATTGCTCAGGTGGATTTTGGCCCATTCTTCCGCACACACTCCTCACATCCTGTATGGAGACACTAGTCACCTGCATTGCTCAGGTGGATTTCGGCCCATTCTTCCACATACACTCCTCACATCCTGTATGGAGACACTAGTCACCTGCATTGCTCAGGTGGATTTTGGGTCATTCTTCCGCACACACTCCTCACATCCTGTATGGAGACACTAGTCACCTGCATTGCTCACGTGGATTTTGGCCCATTCTTCCGCACACAATCCTCACATCCTGTATGGAGACACTAGTCACCTGCATTGCTCAGGTGGATTTGGCCCATTCTTCTGCACACATTCCTCTCATCCTGTATGGAGACACTAGTCCCTGCATTGCTCAGGTGGATTTTGGCCCATTCTTCCGGACACACTCCTTACATCCTGTATGGAGACACTAGTCGCCTGCATTGCTCAGGTGGATTTTGGCCCATTTTTCCGCACACACTCCTCACATCCTGTATGGAGACACTAGTCGCCTGCATTGCTCAGGTGGATTTTGGTCCATTCTTCCGCACACACTCCTCACATCCTGTATGGAGACACTAATCGCCTGCATTGCTCAGGTGGATTTTGACCTATTCTTCCGCACACACTCCTCACATCCTGTATGGAGACACTAGTCGCCTGCATTGCTCAGGTGGATTTTGGCCCATTCTTCCGCACACACTCCTCACATCCTGTATGGAGACACTGGTCACCTGCATTGCTCAGGTGGATTTTTGCCCATTCTTCCGCACACACTCCTCACATCATGTATGGAGACACTAGTCACCTGCATTGCTCAGGTGGATTTTGGCCCATTCTTCCGCACACACACTCCTCACATCCTGTATGGAGACACTAGTCACCTGCATTGCTCAGGTGGATTTTTGCCCATTCTTCCGCACACACTCCTCACATCCTGTATGGAGACACTAGTCGCCTGCATTGCTCAGGTGAATTTTGGCCCATTCTTCCGCACACACTCCTCACATCCTGTATGGAGACACTAGTCGCCTGCATTGCTCAGGTGGATTTTTGCCCATTCTTCCGCACACACTACTAACATCCTGTATGGAGACACTAGTCGCCTGCATTGCTCAGGTGGATTTTGGCCCATTCTTCTGCACACACTCCACACATCCTGTATGGAGACACTAGTCGCCTGCATTGCTCAGGTGGATTTTGGCCCATTCTTCCGCACACACTCCTAACATCCTGTATGGAGACACTAGTCGCCTGCATTGCTCAGGGGGATTTTGGACCATTCTTCCGCACACACTCCTCACATCCTGTATGGAGACACTAGTCGCCTGCATTGCTCAGGTGGATTTTGGACCATTCTTCCGCACACACTCCTCACATCCTGTATGGAGACACTAGTCGCCTGCATTGCTCAGGTGGATGTTTGCCCATTCTTCCGCACACACTCCTAACATCCTGTATGGAGACACTAGTCGCCTGCATTGCTCAGGTGGATTTTTGCCCATTCTTCCGCACACACTCCTCACATCCTGTATGGAGACACTAGTCGCCTGCATTGCTCAGGTGGATTTTGGACCATTCTTCCGCACACACTCCTCACACCATGTATGGAGACACTAGTCGCCTGCATTGCTCAGGGGGATTTTGGCCCATTCTTCCACACACACTCCTCACATCCTGTATGGAGACACTAGTCCCTGCATTGCTCAGGTGGATTTTTGCCCATTCTTCCGCACACACTCCTAACATCCTGTATGGAGACACTAGTCGCCTGCATTGCTCAGGTGGATTTTGGCCCATTCTTCCGCACACACACTCCTCACATCCTGTATGGAGACACTAGTCACCTGCATTGCTCACGTGGATTTTGGCCCATTCTTCCGCACACAATCCTCACATCCTGTATGGAGACACTAGTCACCTGCATTGCTCAGGTGGATTTGGCCCATTCTTCTGCACACGCTCCTCTCATCCTGTATGGAGACACTAGTCACCTGCATTGCTCAGGTGGATTTTGGCCCATTCTTCCGCACACACTCCTCACATCCTGTATGGAGACACTAGTCGCCTGCATTGCTCAGGTGGATTTTTGCCCATTCTTCCGCACACACTCCTAACATCCTGTATGGAGACACTAGTCGCCTGCATTGCTCAGGGGGATTTTGGACCATTCTTCCGCACACACTCCTCACATCCTGTATGGAGACACTAGTCGCCTGCATTGCTCAGGTGGATTTTGGACCATTCTTCCGCACACACTCCTCACATCCTGTATGGAGACACTAGTCGCCTGCATTGCTCAGGTGGATGTTTGCCCATTCTTCCGCACACACTCCTAACATCCTGTATGGAGACACTAGTCGCCTGCATTGCTCAGGTGGATTTTTGCCCATTCTTCCGCACACACTCCTCACATCCTGTATGGAGACACTAGTCGCCTGCATTGCTCAGGTGGATTTTGGACCATTCTTCCGCACACACTCCTCACACCATGTATGGAGACACTCGTCGCCTGCATTGCTCAGGGGGATTTTGGCCCATTCTTCCACACACACTCCTCACATCCTGTATGGAGACACTAGTCCCTGCATTGCTCAGGTGGATTTTTGCCCATTCTTCCGCACACACTCCTAACATCCTGTATGGAGACACTAGTCGCCTGCATTGCTCAGGTGGATTTTGGCCCATTCTTCCGCACACACACTCCTCACATCCTGTATGGAGACACTAGTCACCTGCATTGCTCAGGTGGATTTTGGCCCATTCTTCCGCACACACTCCTCACATCCTGTATGGAGACACTAGTCGCCTGCATTGCTCAGGTGGATTTTGGCCCATTTTTCCGCACACACTCCTCACATCCTGTATGGAGACACTAGTCGCCTGCATTGCTCAGGTGGATTTTGGCCCATTCTTCTGCACACACTCCTCACATCCTGTATGGAGACACTAGTCCCTGCATTGCTCAGGTGGATTTTGGTCCATTCTTCTGCACACACTCCTCACATCCTGTATGGAGACACCAGTCGCCTGCATTGCTCAGGGGGATTTTGGCCCATTCTTCCGCACACACTCCTCACATCCTGTATGGAGACACCAGTCGCCTGCATTGCTCAGGTGGATTTTGGCCCATTCTTCCGCACACACACTCCTCACATCCTGTATGGAGACACTAGTCGCCTGCATTGCTCAGGTGGATTTTGGCCCATTCTTCCGCACACACACTCCTCACATCCTGTATGGAGACACTAGTCACCTGCATTGCTCACGTGGATTTTGGCCCATTCTTCCGCACACAATCCTCACATCCTGTATGGAGACACTAGTCACCTGCATTGCTCAGGTGGATTTTGGTCCATTCTTCCGCACACACTCCTCACATCCTGTATGGAGACACTAGTCACCTGCATTGCTCAGGTGGATTTGGCCCATTCTTCTGCACACACTCCTCACATCCTGTATGGAGACACTAGTCGCCTGCATTGCTCAGGTGGATTTTGGTCCATTCTTCTGCACACATTCCTCTCATCCTGTATGGAGACACTAGTCGCCTGCATTGCTCAGGTGGATTTTTGCCCATTCTTCCGCACACACTCCTAACATCCTGTATGGAGACACTAGTCGCCTGCATTGCTCAGGGGGATTTTGGACCATTCTTCCGCACACACTCCTCACATCCTGTATGGAGACACTAGTCGCCTGCATTGCTCAGGTGGATTTTGGACCATTCTTCCGCACACACTCCTCACATCCTGTATGGAGACACTAGTCGCCTGCATTGCTCAGGTGGATGTTTGCCCATTCTTCCGCACACACTCCTAACATCCTGTATGGAGACACTAGTCGCCTGCATTGCTCAGGTGGATTTTTGCCCATTCTTCCGCACACACTCCTCACATCCTGTATGGAGACACTAGTCGCCTGCATTGCTCAGGTGGATTTTGGACCATTCTTCCGCACACACTCCTCACACCATGTATGGAGACACTAGTCGCCTGCATTGCTCAGGGGGATTTTGGCCCATTCTTCCACACACACTCCTCACATCCTGTATGGAGACACTAGTCCCTGCATTGCTCAGGTGGATTTTTGCCCATTCTTCCGCACACACTCCTAACATCCTGTATGGAGACACTAGTCGCCTGCATTGCTCAGGTGGATTTTGGCCCATTCTTCCGCACACACACTCCTCACATCCTGTATGGAGACACTAGTCACCTGCATTGCTCAGGTGGATTTTGGCCCATTCTTCCGCACACACTCTTCACATCCTGTATGGAGACACTAGTCGCCTGCATTGCTCAGGTGGATTTTGGCCCATTTTTCCGCACACACTCCTCACATCCTGTATGGAGACACTAGTCGCCTGCATTGCTCAGGTGGATTTTGGCCCATTCTTCTGCACACACTCCTCACATCCTGTATGGAGACACTAGTCCCTGCATTGCTCAGGTGGATTTTGGTCCATTCTTCTGCACACACTCCTCACATCCTGTATGGAGACACCAGTCGCCTGCATTGCTCAGGGGGATTTTGGCCCATTCTTCCGCACACACTCCTCACATCCTGTATGGAGACACCAGTCGCCTGCATTGCTCAGGTGGATTTTGGCCCATTCTTCCGCACACACACTCCTCACATCCTGTATGGAGACACTAGTCGCCTGCATTGCTCAGGTGTATTTTGGCCCATTCTTCCGCACACACACTCCTCACATCCTGTATGGAGACACTAGTCACCTGCATTGCTCACGTGGATTTTGGCCCATTCTTCCGCACACAATCCTCACATCCTGTATGGAGACACTAGTCACCTGCATTGCTCAGGTGGATTTTGGTCCATTCTTCCGCACACACTCCTCACATCCTGTATGGAGACACTAGTCACCTGCATTGCTCAGGTGGATTTGGCCCATTCTTCTGCACACACTCCTCACATCCTGTATGGAGACACTAGTCGCCTGCATTGCTCAGGAGGATTTTGGTCCATTCTTCTGCACACATTCCTCTCATCCTGTATGGAGACACTAGTCCCTGCATTGCTCAGGTGGATTTTGGCCCATTCTTCCGCACACTCCTCACATCCTGTATGGAGACACTAGTCGCCTGCATTGCTCAGGTGGATTTTGGCCCATTCTTCTGCACACATTCCTCTCATCCTGTATGGAGACACTAGTCCCTGCATTGCTCAGGTGGATTTTGGCCCATTCTTCCGCACACTCCTCACATCCTGTATGGAGACACTAGTCGCCTGCATTGCTCAGGTGGATTTTGGTCCATTCTTCCGCACACACTCCTCACATCCTGTATGGAGACACTAGTCGCCTGCATTGCTCAGGTGGATTTTGGCCCATTCTTCCGCACACACTCCTCACATCCTGTATGGAGACACTAGTCACCTGCATTGCTCAGGTGGATTTTGGACCATTCTTCCGCACACACTCCTCACATTTTGTATGGAGACACTAGTCACCTGCATTGCTCAGGTGGATTTTGGTCCATTCTTCCACACACACTCCTCACATTTTGTATGGAGACACTAGTCACCTGCATTGCTCAGGTGGATTTTGGTCCATTCTTCCGCACACACTCCTCACATCCTGTATGGAGACACTAGTCACCTGCATTGCTCAGGTGGATTTTGGACCATTCTTCCGCACACACTCCTCACATTTTGTATGGAGACACTAGTCACCTGCATTGCTCAGGTGGATTTTGGTCCATTCTTCCACACACACTCCTCAAATTTTGTATGGAGACACTAGTCACCTGCATTGCTCAGGTGGATTTTGGCCCATTCTTCTGCACACACTCTCCTCACATCCTATATGGAGACACTAGTCGCTTGCATTGCTCAGGTGGATTTTGGTCCATTCTTCCGCACACACTCCTCACATCCTGTATGGAGACACTAGTCACCTGCATTGCTCAGGTGGATTTTGGCCCATTCTTCCGCACATATTCCTCACATCCTGTATGGAGACACTAGTCACCTGCATTTCTCAGGTGGATTTTGGCCCATTCTTCCGCACACACTCCTCACATCCTGTATGGAGACACTGGTCACCTGCATTGCTCAGGTGGATTTTGGCCCATTCTTCCGCACACACTCCTCACATCCTGTATGGAGACACTGGTCACCTGCATTGCTCAGGTGGATTTTGGCCCATTCTTCCGCACACGCTCCTCACATCCTGTATGGAGATACTAGTCACCTGCATTGCTCAGGTGGAATTTGTCCCATTTGTCTGCACACAGTCCTCACATCCTGTATAGAGACACTAGTCACCTGCATTGCTCAGGTGGATTTTGGCCCATTCTTCTGCACACACTCTTCACATCCTGTATGGAGACACTAGTCACCTGCATTGCTCAGGTGGATTTTGGCCCATTCCTCCACACACACTCCTCACATCCTGTATGGAGACACTAGTCACCTGCATTGCTCAGGTGGATTTTGGCCCATTCTTCCGCACACACTCCTCACATCCTGTATGGAGACACTGGTCACCTGCATTGCTCAGGTGGATTTTGGCCCATTCTTCCGCACACACTCCTCACATCCTGTATAGAGACACTAGTCCCTGCATTGCTCAGGTGGATTTTGGCCCATTCTTCCGCACACGCTCCTCACATCCTGTATGGAGATACTAGTCACCTGCATTGCTCAGGTGGAATTTGTCCCATTTTTCTGCACACAGTCCTCACATCCTGTATGGAGACACTAGTCACCTGCATTGCTCAGGTGGATTTTGGCCCATTCTTCCGCACACGCTCCTCACATCCTGTATGGAGATACTAGTCACCTGCATTGCTCAGGTGGATTTTGGCCCATTCTTCTGCACACACTCCTCACATCCTGTATGGAGACACTAGTCACCTGCATTGCTCAGGTGGATTTTGGCCCATTCCTCCACACACACTCCTCACATCCTGTATAGAGACAATAGTCCCTGCATTGCTCAGGTGGATTTTGACCATTCTTCCGCACACACTCCTCACATCCTGTATAGAGACACTAGTCCCTGCATTGCTCAGGTGGATTTTGACCATTCTTCCGCACACACTCCTCACATCCTGTATGGAGATACTAGTCACCTGCATTGCTCAGGTGGAATTTGTCCCATTTTTCTGCACACAGTCCTCACATCCTTTATGGAGACACTAGTCACCTGCATTGCTCAGGTGGATTTTGGCCCATTCTTCCACACACACTCCTCACATCCTGTATGGAGACACTAATCGCCTGCATTGCTCAGGAGGATTTTGGCCCATTCTTCTGCACACACTCCTCACATCCTGTATGGAGACACTAGTCACCTGCATTGCTCAGGTGGAATTTGTCTCATTCTTCTGCACACACTCCTCACATCCTGTATGGAGACACTAGTCGCCTGCATTGCTCAGGTGGATTTTTGCCCATTCTTCCGCACACACTCCTCACATCCTGTATGGAGACACTAGTCGCCTGCATTGCTCAGGTGGATTTTTGCCCATTCTTCCGCACACACTCCTCACATCCTGTATGGAGACACTAGTCGCCTGCATTGCTCAGGTGGATTTTGGACCATTCATCCGCACACACTCCTCACATCCTGTATGGAGACACTAGTCGCCTGCATTGCTCAGGTGGATTTTTGCCCATTCTTCCGCACACACTCCTCACATCCTGTATGGAGACACTAGTCGCCTGCATTGCTCAGGTGGATTTTGGCCCATTCTTCCGCACACACTCCTCACATCCTGTATGGAGACACTAGTCGCCTGCATTGCTCAGGGGGATTTTGGCCCATTCTTCCGCACACACAGTCCTCACATCCTGTATGGAGACACTAGTCACCTGCATTGCTCAGGTGGATTTTGGTCCATTCTTCCGCACACACTCCTTACATCCTGTATGGAGACACCAGTCGCCTGCATTGCTCAGGGGGATTTTGGCCCATTCTTCCGCACACACTCCTCACAACCTGTATGGAGACACTAGTCGCCTGCATTGCTCAGGTGGATTTTGGACCATTCTTCCGCACACACTCCTCACACCCTGTATGGAGACACTAGTCGCCTGCATTGCTCAGGGGGATTTCGGCCCATTCTTCCGCACACACTCCTCACATCTTGTATGGAGACACTAGTCGCCTGCATTGCTCAGGTGGATTTTGGTCCATTCTTCCGCACACACTCCTCACATCCTGTATGGAGACACCAGTCGCCTGCATTGCTCAGGGGGATTTTGGCCCATTCTTCCGCACACACTCCTCACATCTTGTATGGAGACACTAGTCGCCTGCATTGCTCAGGTGGATTTTGGTCCATTCTTCCGCACACACTCCTCACATCCTGTATGGAGACACCAGTCGCCTGCATTGCTCAGGGGGATTTTGGCCCATTCTTCCGCACACACTCCTCACAACCTGTATGGAGACACTAGTCGCCTGCATTGCTCAGGTGGATTTTGGACCATTCTTCAGCACACACGCCTCACATTTTGTATGGAGACACTAGTCACCTGCATTGCTCAGGTGGATTTTGGCCCATTCTTCCGCACACACTCCTCACATCCTGTATGGAGACACTAGTCACCTGCATTGCTCAGGTGGATTTTGGCCCATTCTTCCGCACACACTCCTCACATCCTGTATGGAGACACCAGTCGCCTGCATTGCTCAGGTGGATTTTGGCCCATTCTTCCACACACACTCCTCACATCCTGTATGGAGACACTAGTCGCCTGCATTGCTCAGGTGGATTTTGGTCCATTCTTCCGCACACACTCCTCACATCCTGTATGGAGACACTAGTCACCTGCATTGCTCACGTGGATTTTGGCCCATTCTTCCGCACACAATCCTCACATCCTGTATGGAGACACTAGTCACCTGCATTGCTCAGGTGGATTTGGCCCATTCTTCTGCACACATTCCTCTCATCCTGTATGGAGACACTAGTCCCTGCATTGCTCAGGTGGATTTTGGCCCATTCTTCCGCACACACTCCTCACATCCTGTATGGAGACACTAGTCGCCTGCATTGCTCAGGTGGATTTTGGCCCATTTTTCCGCACACACTCCTCACATCCTGTATGGAGACACTAGTCGCCTGCATTGCTCAGGTGGATTTTGGCCTATTCTTCCGCACACACTCCTCACATCCTGTATGGAGACACTAGTCGCCTGCATTGCTCAGGTGGATTTTGGCCCATTCTTCCGCACACACTCCTCACATCCTGTATGGAGACACTAGTCACCTGCATTGCTCAGGTGGATTTTGGCCCATTCTTCCTCACACACACTCCTCACATCCTGTATGGAGACACAAGTCACCTGCATTGCTCAGGTGGATTTTTGCCCATTCTTCCGCACACACTCCTCAGATCCTGTATGGAGACACTAGTCGCCTGCATTGCTCAGGTGAATTTTGGCCCATTCTTCCGCACACACTCCTCACATCCTGTATGGAGACACTAGTCGCCTGCATTGCTCAGGTGGATTTTTGCCCATTCTTCCGCACACACTACTAACATCCTGTATGGAGACACTGGTCACCTGCATTGCTCAGGTGGATTTTGGCCCATTCTTCTGCACACACTCCTCACATCCTGTATGGAGACACTAGTCGCCTGCATTGCTCAGGTGGATTTTGGCCCATTCTTCCGCACACACTCCTCACATCCTGTATGGAGACACTAGTCGCCTGCATTGCTCAGGTGGATTTTTGCCCATTCTTCCGCACACACTCCTAACATCCTGTATGGAGACACTAGTCACCTGCATTGCTCAGGTGGATTTTGGACCATTCTTCCGCACACACTCCTCACATCCTGTATGGAGACACTAGTCGCCTGCATTGCTCAGGTGGATGTTTGCCCATTCTTCCGCACACACTCCTAACATCCTGTATGGAGACACTAGTCGCCTGCATTGCTCAGGTGCATTTTGGCCCATTCTTCCGCACACACTCCTCACATCCTGTATGGAGACACTGGTCACCTGCATTGCTCAGGTGGATTTTGGCCTATTCTTCCGCACACACACTCCTCACCTCCTGTATGGAGACACTAGTCACCTGCATTGCTCAGGTGGATTTTGGACCATTCTTCCGCACACACTCCTCACACCCTGTATGGAGACACTAGTCGCCTGCATTGCTCAGGGGGATTTTGGCCCATTCTTCCGCACACACAGTCCTCACATCCTGTATGGAGACACTAGTCGCCTGCATTGCTCAGGTGGATTTTGGCCCATTCTTCCGCACACACTCCTCACATCCTGTATGGAGACACCAGTCGCCTGCATTGCTCAGGGGGATTTTGGCCCATTCTTCCGCACACACTCCTCACAACTTGTATGGAGACACTAGTCGCCTGCATTGCTCAGGTGGATTTTGGACCAATCTTCCGCACACACTCCTCACATTTTGTATGGAGACACTAGTCACCTGCATTGCTCAGGTGGATTTTGGCCCATTCTTCCGCACACACTCCTCACATCCTGTATGGAGACACTAGTCGCCTGCATTGCTCAGGGGGATTTTGGTCCATTCTTCCACACACACTCCTCACATCCTGTATGGAGACACTAGTCACCTGCATTGCTAAGGTGGATTTTGGCCCATTCTTCCGCACACACTCCTCACATCCTGTATGGAGACACTAGTCCCTGCATTGCTCAGGTGGATTTTGGCCCATTCTTCCGCACACACTCCTAACATCCTGTATGGAGACACTAGTCGCCTGCATTGCTCAGGTGGATTTTGGCCCATTCTTCCGCACACACACTCCTCACATCCTGTATGGAGACACTAGTCACCTGCATTGCTCAGGTGGATTTTGGACCATTCTTCCGCACACACTCCTCACATTTTGTATGGAGACACTAGTCACCTGCATTGCTCAGGTGGATTTTGGCCCATTCTTCCGCACACACTCCTCACATCCTGTATGGAGACACTAGTCACCTGCATTGCTCAGGTGGATTTTGGCCCATTCTTCCGCACACTCTCCTCACATCCTGTATGGAGACACTAGTCGCCTGCATTGCTCAGGTGGATTTTGGTCCATTCTTCCACACACACTCCTCACATCCTATATGGAGACACTAGTCACCTGCATTGCTAAGGTGGATTTTGGCCCATTCTTCCGCACACACTCCTCACATCCTGTATGGAGACACCAGTCGCCTGCATTGCTCAGGTGGATTTTGGCCCATTCTTCCACACACACTCCTCACATCCTGTATGGAGACACTAGTCGCCTGCATTGCTCAGGTGGATTTTTGCCCATTCTTCCGCACACACTCCTAACATCCTGTATGGAGACACTAGTCGCCTGCATTGCTCAGGTGGATTTTGGCCCATTCTTCCGCACACACACTCCTCACATCCTGTATGGAGACACTAGTCACCTGCATTGCTCACGTGGATTTTGGCCCATTCTTCCGCACACAATCCTCAAATCCTGTATAGAGACACTAGTCCCCTGCATTGCTCAGGTGGATTTTGGCCCATTCTTCTGCACACACTCCTCACATCCTGTATGGAGACACTAGTCACCTGCATTGCTCAGGTGGATTTGGCCCATTCTTCTGCACACGCTCCTCTCATCCTGTATGGAGACACTAGTCCCTGCATTGCTCAGGTGGATTTTGGCCCATTCTTCCGCACACACTCCTCACATCCTGTATGGAGACACTAGTCGCCTGCATTGCTCAGGTGGATTTTGGTCCATTCTTCCGCACACACTCCTCACATCCTGTATGGAGACACTAGTCCCTGCATTGCTCAGATGGATTTTGGCCCATTCTTCCGCACTCACTCCTCACATCCTGTATGGAGACACTAGTCACCTGCATTGCTCAGGTGGATTTTGGCCCATTCTTCCGCACACACTCCTCACATCCTGTATGGAGACACTAGTCGCCTGCATTGCTCAGGTGGATTTTGGCCCATTTTTCCGCACACACTCCTCACATCCTGTATGGAGACACTAGTCGCCTGCATTGCTCAGGTGGATTTTGGCCCATTCTTCTGCACACACTCCTCACATCCTGTATGGAGACACTAGTCCCTGCATTGCTCAGGTGGATTTTGGTCCATTCTTCTGCACACACTCCTCACATCCTGTATGGAGACACCAGTCGCCTGCATTGCTCAGGGGGATTTTGGCCCATTCTTCCGCACACACTCCTCACATCCTGTATGGGGACACCAGTCGCCTGCATTGCTCAGGGGGATTTTGGCCCATTCTTCCGCACACACTCATAACATCCTGTATGGAGACACTAGTCGCCTGCATTGCTCAGGTGGATTTTGGCCCATTCTTCCGCACACACACTCCTCTCATCCTGTATGGAGACACTAGTCACCTGCATTGCTCACGTGGATTTTGGCCCATTCTTCCGCACACAATCCTCACATCCTGTATGGAGACACTAGTCACCTGCATTGCTCAGGTGGATTTGGCCCATTCTTCTGCACACACTCCTCACATCCTGTATGGAGAAACTAGTCGCCTGCATTGCTCAGGTGGATTTTGGTCCATTCTTCTGCACACATTCCTCTCATCCTGTATGGAGACACTAGTCCCTGCATTGCTCAGGTGGATTTTGGCCCATTCTTCCGCACACTCCTCACATCCTGTATGGAGACACTAGTCGCCTGCATTGCTCAGGTGGATTTTGGTCCATTCTTCCGCACACACTCCTCACATCCTGTATGGAGACACTAGTCGCCTGCATTGCTCAGGTGGATTTTGGCCCATTCTTCTGCACACATTCCTCTCATCCTGTATGGAGACACTAGTCCCTGCATTGCTCAGGTGGATTTTGGCCCATTCTTCCGCACACTCCTCACATCCTGTATGGAGACACTAGTCGCCTGCATTGCTCAGGTGGATTTTGGTCCATTCTTCCGCACACACTCCTCACATCCTGTATGGAGACACTAGTCGCCTGCATTGCTCAGGTGGATTTTGGCCCATTCTTCCGCACACACTCCTCACATCCTGTATGGAGACATTAGTCACCTGCATTGCTCAGGTGGATTTTGGACCATTCTTCCGCACACACTCCTCACATTTTGTATGGAGACACTAGTCACCTGCATTGCTCAGGTGGATTTTGGTCCATTCTTCCACACACACTCCTCACATTTTGTATGGAGACACTAGTCACCTGCATTGCTCAGGTGGATTTTGGTCCATTCTTCCACACACACTCCTCACATTTTGTATGGAGACACTAGTCACCTGCATTGCTCAGGTGGATTTTGGTCCATTCTTCCACACACACTCCTCACATTTTGTATGGAGACACTAGTCACCTGCATTGCTCAGGTGGATTTTGGCCCATTCTTCTGCACACACACTCCTCATATCCTGTATGGAGACACTAGTCGCTTGCATTGCTCAGGTGGATTTTGGCCCATTCTTCCGCACACACTCCTCACATCCTGTATGGAGACACTAGTCACCTGCATTGCTCAGGTGGATTTTGGCCCATTCTTCCGCACACACTCCTCACATCCTGTATGGAGACACTAGTCGCTTGCATTGCTCAGGTGGATTTTGGCCCATTCTTCCGCACACACTCCTCACATCCTGTATGGAGACACTGGTCACCTGCATTGCTCAGGTGGATTTTGGCCCATTCTTCCGCACACACTCCTCACATCCTGTATGGAGATACTAGTCACCTGCATTGCTCAGGTGGAATTTGTCCCATTTTTCTGCACACAGTCCTCACATCCTGTGTGGAGACACTAGTCACCTGCATTGCTCAGGTGGATTTTGGCCCATTCTTCTGCACACACTCCTCACATCCTGTATGGAGACACTAGTCACCTGCATTGCTCAGGTGGATTTTGGCCCATTCCTCCACACACACTCCTCACATCCTGTATGGAGACACTAGTCACCTGCATTGCTCAGGTGGATTTTGGCCCATTCTTCCGCACACACTCCTCACATCCTGTATGGAGACACTGGTCACCTGCATTGCTCAGGTGGATTTTGGCCCATTCTTCCGCACACACTCCTCACATCCTGTATAGAGACACTAGTCCCTGCATTGCTCAGGTGGATTTTGGCCCATTCTTCCGCACACGCTCCTCACATCCTGTATGGAGATACTAGTCACCTGCATTGCTCAGGTGGAATTTGTCCCATTTTTCTGCACACAGTCCTCACATCCTGTATGGAGACACTAGTCACCTGCATTGCTCAGGTGGATTTTGGCCCATTCTTCCGCACACGCTCCTCACATCCTGTATGGAGATACTAGTCACCTGCATTGCTCAGGTGGATTTTGGCCCATTCTTCTGCACACACTCCTCACATCCTGTATGGAGACACTAGTCACCTGCATTGCTCAGGTGGATTTTGGCCCATTCCTCCACACACACTCCTCACATCCTGTATAGAGACACTAGTCCCTGCATTGCTCAGGTGGATTTTGACCATTCTTCCGCACACACTCCTCACATCCTGTATAGAAACACTAGTCCCTGCATTGCTCAGGTGGATTTTGACCATTCTTCCGCACACACTCCTCACATCCTGTATGGAGATACTAGTCACCTGCATTGCTCAGGTGGAATTTGTCCCATTTTTCTGCACACAGTCCTCACATCCTTTATGGATACACTAGTCACCTGCATTGCTCAGGTGGATTTTGGCCCATTCTTCCACACACACTCCTCACATCCTGTATGGAGACACTAGTCACCTGCATTGCTCAGGTGGATTTTGGCCCATTCTTCCGCACACACTCCTCACATCCTGTATGGAGACACTAGTCTCCTGCATTGCTCAGGAGGATTTTGGCCCATTCTTCTGCACACACTCCTCACATCCTGTATGGAGACACTAGTCACCTGCATTGCTCAGGTGGAATTTGTCTCATTCTTCTGCACACACTCCTCACATCCTGTATGGAGACACTAGTCGCCTGCATTGCTCAGGTGGATTTTTGCCCACTCTTCCGCACACACTCCTAACATCCTGTATGGAGACACTAGTCGCCTGCATTGCTCAGGTGGATTTTTGCCCATTCTTCCGCACACACTCCTCACATCCTGTATGGAGACACTAGTCGCCTGCATTGCTCAGGTGGATTTTGGACCATTCTTCCGCACACGCTCCTCACATCCTGTATGGAGACACTAGTCGCCTGCATTGCTCAGGTGGATTTTGGACCATTCTTCCGCACACACTCCTCACATCCTGTATGGAGACACTAGTCGCCTGCATTGCTCAGGTGGATTTTGGCCCATTCTTCCGCACACACTCCTCACATCCTGTATGGAGACACTAGTCGCCTGCATTGCTCAGGTGGATTTTTGCCCACTCTTCCGCACACACTCCTAACATCCTGTATGGAGACACTAGTCGCCTGCATTGCTCAGGTGGATTTTTGCCCATTCTTCCGCACACACTCCTCACATCCTGTATGGAGACACTAGTCGCCTGCATTGCTCAGGTGGATTTTTGCCCATTCTTCCGCACACACTCCTCACATCCTGTATGGAGACACTAGTCGCCTGCATTGCTCAGGTGGATTTTGGACCATTCTTCCGCACACGCTCCTCACATCCTGTATGGAGACACTAGTCGCCTGCATTGCTCAGGTGGATTTTGGACCATTCTTCCGCACACACTCCTCACATCCTGTATGGAGACACTAGTCGCCTGCATTGCTCAGGTGGATTTTTGCCCATTCTTCCGCACACACTCCTCACATCCTGTATGGAGACACTAGTCGCCTGCATTGCTCAGGTGGATTTTGGACCATTCTTCCGCACACACTCCTCACACCCTGTATGGAGACACTAGTCGCCTGCATTGCTCAGGGGGATTTTGGCCCATTCTTCCGCACACACAGTCCTCACATCCTGTATGGAGACACTAGTCACCTGCATTGCTCAGGTGGATTTTTGTCCATTCTTCCGCACACACTCCTCACATCCTGTATGGAGACACCAGTCGCCTGCATTGCTCAGGGGGATTTTGGTCCATTCTTCCGCACACACTCCTCACAACCTGTATGGAGACACTAGTCGCCTGCATTGCTCAGGTGGATTTTGGACCATTCTTCCGCACACACGCCTCACATTTTGTATGGAGACACTAGTCACCTGCATTGCTCAGGTGGATTTTGGCCCATTCTTCCGCACACACTCCTCACATCCTGTATGGAGACACTAGTCACCTGCATTGCTCAGGTGGATTTTGGCCCATTCTTCCGCACACACACTCCTCACATCCTGTATGGAGACACTAGTCGCCTGCATTGCTCAGGTGGATTTTGGCCCATTCTTCTGCACACACTCCTCACATCCTGTATGGAGACACTAGTCCCTGCATTGCTCAGGTGGATTTTGGCCCATTCTTCCACACACACTCCTCACATCCTGTATGGAGACACTAGTCGCCTGCATTGCTCAGGTGGATTTTGGCCCATTCTTCCGCACACACTCCTAACATCCTGTATGGAGACACTAGTCGCCTGCATTGCTCAGGTGGATTTTGGCCCATTCTTCCGCACACACACTCCTCACATCCTGTATGGAGACACTAGTCGCCTGCATTGCTCAGGTGGATTTTGGCCCATTCTTCCGCACACACTCCTCACATCCTGTATGGAGACACTAGTCACCTGCATTGCTCACGTGGATTTTGGCCCATTCTTCCGCACACAATCCTCACATCCTGTATGGAGACACTAGTCACCTGCATTGCTCAGGTGGATTTGGCCCATTCTTCTGCACACATTCCTCTCATCCTGTATGGAGACACTAGTCCCTGCATTGCTCAGGTGGATTTTGGCCCATTCTTCCGCACACACTCCTCACATCCTGTATGGAGACACTAGTCGCTTGCATTGCTCAGGTGGATTTTGGCCCATTTTTCCGCACACTTTCCTCACATCCTGTATGGAGACACTAGTCGCCTGCATTGCTCAGGTGGATTTTGGTCCATTCTTCCGCACACACTCCTCACATCCTGTATGGAGACACTAATCGGCTGCATTGCTCAGGTGTATTTTGGCCTATTCTTCCGCACACACTCCTCACATCCTGTATGGAGACACTAGTCGCCTGCATTGCTCAGGTGGATTTTGGCCCATTCTTCCGCACACACTCCTCACATCCTGTATGGAGACACTGGTCACCTGCATTGCTCAGGTGGATTTTTGCCCATTCTTCCGCACACACTCCTCACATCATGTATGGAGACACTAGTCTTCTGCATTGCTCACGTGGATTTTGGCCCATTCTTCCGCACACAATCCTCACATCCTGTATGGAGACACTAGTCACCTGCATTGCTCAGGTGGATTTGGCCCATTCTTCTGCACACATTCCTCTCATCCTGTATGGAGACACTAGTCCCTGCATTGCTCAGGTGGATTTTGGCCCATTCTTCCGCACACACTCCTCACATCCTGTATGGAGACACTAGTCGCCTGCATTGCTCAGGTGGATTTTGGCCCATTTTTCCGCACACACTCCTCACATCCTGTATGGAGACACTAGTCGCCTGCATTGCTCAGGTGGATTTTGGTCCATTCTTCCGCACACACTCCTCACATCCTGTATGGAGACACTAATCGCCTGCATTGCTCAGGTGGATTTTGGCCTATTCTTCCGCACACACTCCTCACATTCTGTATGGAGACACTAGTCGCCTGCATTGCTCAGGTGGATTTTGGCCCATTCTTCCGCACACACTCCTCACATCCTGTATGGAGACACTGGTCACCTGCATTGCTCAGGTGGATTTTTGCCCATTCTTCCGCACACACTCCTCACATCATGTATGGAGACACTAGTCGCCTGCATTGCTCAGGTGGATTTTGGCCCATTCTTCCACGCACACACTCCTCACATCCTGTATGGAGACACTAGTCACCTGCATTGCTCAGGTGGATTTTGGCCCATTCTTCCGCACACACACTCCTCACATCCTGTATGGAGACACTAGTCACCTGCATTGCTCAGGTGGATTTTTGCCCATTCTTCCGCACACACTCCTCACATCCTGTATGGAGACACTAGTCGCCTGCATTGCTCAGGTGAATTTTGGCCCATTCTTCCGCACACACTCCTCACATCCTGTATGGAGACACTAGTCGCCTGCATTGCTCAGGTGGATTTTTGCCCATTCTTCCGCACACACTACTAACATCCTGTATGGAGACACTGGTCACCTGCATTGCTCAGGTGGATTTTGGCCCATTCTTCTGCACACACTCCTCACATCCTGTATGGAGACACTAGTCGCCTGCATTGCTCAGGTGGATTTTGGCCCATTCTTCCGCACACAATCCTCACATCCTGTATGGAGACACTAGTCGCCTGCATTGCTCAGGTGGATTTTTGCCCATTCTTCCGCACACACTCCTAACATCCTGTATGGAGACACTAGTCGCCTGCATTGCTCAGGGGGATTTTGGACCATTCTTCCGCACACACTCCTCACATCCTGTATGGAGACACTAGTCGCCTGCATTGCTCAGGTGGATTTTGGACCATTCTTCCGCACACACTCCTCACATCCTGTATGGAGACACTAGTCGCCTGCATTGCTCAGGTGGATGTTTGCCCATTCTTCCGCACACACTCCTAACATCCTGTATGGAGACACTAGTCGCCTGCATTGCTCAGGTGCATTTTGGCCAATTCTTCCGCACACACTCCTCACATCCTGTATGGAGACACTGGTCACCTGCATTGCTCAGGTGGATTTTGGCCTATTCTTCCGCACACTCCTCATCTCCTGTATGGAGACACTAGTCACCTGCATTGCTCAGGTGGATTTTGGACCATTCTTCCGCACACACTCCTCACATCCTGTATGGAGACACTAGTCGCCTGCATTGCTCAGGTGGATTTTGGCCCATTCTTCTGCACACACTCCTCACCTCCTGTATGGAGACACTAGTCACCTGCATTGCTCAGGTGGATTTTGGACCATTCTTCCGCACACACTCCTCACATCCTGTATGGAGACACTAGTCGCCTGCATTGCTCAGGTGGATTTTGGCCCATTCTTCCGCACACACTCCTCACATCCTGTATGGAGACACTAGTCACCTGCATTGCTCAGGTGGATTTTGGCCCATTCTTCCGCACACATTCCTCACACCCTGTATGGAGACACTAGTCGCCTGCATTGCTCAGGGGGATTTTGGCCCATTCTTCCGCACACACAGTCCTCACATCCTGTATGGAGACACTAGTCGCCTGCATTGCTCAGGTGGATTTTGGCCCATTCTTCCGCACACACTCCTCACATCCTGTATGGAGACACCAGTCGCCTGCATTGCTCAGGGGGATTTTGGCCCATTCTTCCGCACACACTCCTCACAACCTGTATGGAGACACTAGTCGCCTGCATTGCTCAGGTGGATTTTGGACCATTCTTCCGCACACACTCCTCACATTTTGTATGGAGACACTAGTCACCTGCATTGCTCAGGTGGATTTTGGCCCATTCTTCCGCACACACTCCTCACATCCTGTATGGAGACACTAGTCGCCTGCATTGCTCAGGTGGATTTTGGTCCATTCTTCCACACACACTCCTCACATCCTGTATGGAGACACTAGTCACCTGCATTGCTAAGGTGGATTTTGGCCCATTCTTCCGCACACACTCCTCACATCCTGTATGGAGACACTAGTCCCTGCATTGCTCAGGTGGATTTTGGCCCATTCTTCCGCACACACTCCTAACATCCTGTATGGAGACACTAGTCGCCTGCATTGCTCAGGTGGATTTTGGCCCATTCTTCCGCACACACACTCCTCACATCCTGTATGGAGACACTAGTCACCTGCATTGCTCAGGTGGATTTGGCCCATTCTTCTGCACACGCTCCTCTCATCCTGTATGGAGACACTAGTCCCTGCATTGCTCAGGTGGATTTTGGCCCATTCTTCCGCACACACTCCTCACATCCTGTATGGAGACACTAGTCACCTGCATTGCTCAGGTGGATTTTGGCCCATTCTTCCGCACACACTCCTCACATCCTGTATGGAGACACTAGTCGCCTGCATTGCTCAGGTGGATTTTGGCCCATTTTTCCGCACACACTCCTCACATCCTGTATGGAGACACTAGTCCCTGCATTGCTCAGGTGGATTTTGGTCCATTCTTCTGCACACTCCTCACATCCTGTATGGAGACACTAGTCACCTGCATTGCTCTGGTGGATTTTGGCCATTCCTCCGCACACACTCCTCACATCCTGTATAGAGACACCAGTCGCCTGCATTGCTCAGGGGGATTTTGGCCCATTCTTCCGCACACACTCCTCACATCCTGTATGGAGACACCAGTCGCCTGCAATGCTCAGGGGGATTTTGGCCCATTCTTACGCACACACTCCTCACATCCTGTATGGAGACACCAGTCGCCTGCATTGCTCAGGTGGATTTTGGCCCATTCTTCCGCACACACTCCTAACATCCTGTATGGAGACACTAGTCGCCTGCATTGCTCAGGTGGATTGTGGCCCATTCTTCCGCACACACACTCCTCACATCCTGTATGGAGACACTAGTCACCTGCATTGCTCACGTGGATTTTGGCCCATTCTTCCGCACACAATCCTCACATCCTGTATGGAGACACTAGTCGCCTGCATTGCTCAGGTGGATTTTGGCCCATTCTTCCGCACACACTCCTCACATCCTGTATGGAGACACTAGTCACCTGCATTGCTCAGGTGGATTTGGCCCATTCTTCTGCACACACTCCTCACATCCTGTATGGAGACACTAGTCGCCTGCATTGCTCAGGTGGATTTTGGTCCATTCTTCTGCACACATTCCTCTCATCCTGTATGGAGACACTAGTCCCTGCATTGCTCAGGTGGATTTTGGCCCATTCTTCCGCACACTCCTCACATCCTGTATGGAGACACTAGTTGCCTGCATTGCTCAGGTGGATTTTGGTCCATTCTTCCGCACACACTCCTCACATCCTGTATGGAGACACTAGTCGCCTGCATTGCTCAGGTGGATTTTGGCCCATTCTTCTGCACACATTCCTCTCATCCTGTATGGAGACACTAGTCCCTGCATTGCTCAGGTGGATTTTGGCCCATTCTTCCGCACACTCCTCACATCCTGTATGGAGACACTAGTCGCCTGCATTGCTCAGGTGGATTTTGGTCCATTCTTCCACACACACTCCTCACATCCTGTATGGAGACACTAGTCGCCTGCATTGCTCAGGTGGATTTTGGCCCATTCTTCCGCACACACTCCTCACATCCTGTATGGAGACACTAGTCGCCTGCATTGCTCAGGTGGATTTTGGACCATTCTTCCGCACACACTCCTCACATTTTGTATGGAGACACTAGTCACCTGCATTGCTCAGGTGGATTTTGGTCCATTCTTCCACACACACTCCTCACATTTTGTATGGAGACACTAGTCACCTGCATTGCTCAGGTGGATTTTGGTCCATTCTACCACACACACTCCTCACATTTTGTATGGAGACACTAGTCACCTGCATTGCTCAGGTGGATTTTGGTCCATTCTTCCGCACACACTCCTCACATCCTGTATGGAGACACTAGTCGCCTGCATTGCTCAGGTGGATTTTGGCCCATTCTTCTGCACACACTCCTCACATCCTGTATGGAGACACTAGTCGCCTGCATTGCTCAGGTGGAGTTTGGTCCATTCTTCTGCACACACTCCTCACATCCTGTATGGAGACACTAGTCGCCTGCATTGCTCAGGTGGAGTTTGGTCCATTCTTCTGCACACACTCCTCACATCCTGTATGGAGACACTAGTCGCTTGCATTGCTCAGGTGGATTTTGGTCCATTCTTCCGCACACACTCCTCACATCCTGTATGGAGACACTAGTCACCTGCATTGCTCAGGTGGATTTTGGCCCATTCTTCCGCACACACTCCTCACATCCTGTATGGAGACACTGGTCACCTGCATTGCTCAGGTGGATTTTGGCCCATTCTTCCGCACACACTCCTCACATCCTGTATAGAGACACTAGTCCCTGCATTGCTCAGGTGGATTTTGGCCCATTCTTCCGCACACGCTCCTCACATCCTGTATGGAGATACTAGTCACCTGCATTGCTCAGGTGGAATTTGTCCCATTTTTCTGCACACAGTCCTCACATCCTGTATGGAGACACTAGTCACCTGCATTGCTCAGGTGGATTTTGGCCCATTCTTCTGCACACACTCCTCACATCCTGTATGGAGACACTAGTCACCTGCATTGCTCAGGTGGATTTTGGCCCATTCCTCCACACACACTCCTCACATCCTGTATGGAGACACTAGTCACCTGCATTGCTCAGGTGGATTTTGGCCCTTTCTTCCACACACACTCCTCACATCCTGTATAGAGACACTAGTCCCTGCATTGCTCAGGTGGATTTTGGCCCATTCTTTCGCACACACTCCTCACATCCTGTATAGAGACACTAGTCCCTGCATTGCTCAGGTGGATTTTGACCATTCTTCCGCACACACTCCTCACATCCTGTATGGAGACACTAGTCACCTGCATTGCTCAGGTGGAATTTGTCCCATTTTTCTGCACACAGTCCTCACATCCTTTATGGAGACACTAGTCACCTGCATTGCTCAGGTGGATTTTGGCCCATTCTTCCACACACACTCCTCACATCCTGTATGGAGACACCAGTCGCCTGCATTGCTCAGGTGGATTTTGGCCCATTCTTCTGCACACACTCCTCACATCCTGTATGGAGACACTAGTCGCCTGCATTGCTCAGGGGGAATTTGGTCCATTCTTCTGCACACACTCCTCACATCCTGTATGGAGACACTAGTCACCTGCATTGCTCAGGTGGATTTTGGCCCATTCTTCCACCACACACTCCTCACATCCTGTATAGAGACACTAGTCGCCTGCATTGCTCAGGTGGAATTTGGCCCATTCTCCCACACACACTCCTCACATCCTGTATGGAGACACTGGTCACCTTCATTGCTCAGGTGGATTTTGGACCATTCTACCGCACACACTCCTCACATCCTGTATGGAGACACTAGTCGCCTGCATTGCTCAGGTGGATTTTGGCCCATTCTTCCGCACACACTCCTCACATCCTGTATGGAGACACTGGTCACCTGCATTGCTCAGGTGGAATTTGTCCCATTTTTCTGCACACAGTCCTCACATCCTGTATGGAGACACTAGTCACCTGCATTGCTCAGGTGGATTTTGGCCCATTCTTCTGCACACACTCCTCACATCCTGTATGGAGACACTAGTCACCTGCATTGCTCAGGTGGATTTTGGCCCATTCCTCCACACACTCCTCACATCCTGTATGGAGACACTAGTCACCTGCATTGCTCAGGTGGATTTTGGCCCTTTCTTCCACACACACTCCTCACATCCTGTATAGAGACACTAGTCCCTGCATTGCTCAGGTGGATTTTGACCATTCTTCCGCACACACTCCTCACATCCTGTATGGAGACACTAGTCGCCTGCATTGGTCAGGTGGATTTTGGCCCATTCTTCCGCACACACTCCTCACATCCTGTATGGAGACACTAGTCACCTGCATTGCTCAGGTGGATTTTGGCCCATTCTTCTGCACACACTCCTCACATCCTGTATGGAGACACTAGTCACCTGCATTGCTCAGGTGGATTTTGGGCCATTCTTCCGCACACACTCCTCACATCCTGTATGGAGACACTAGTCCCCTGCATTGCTCAGGTGGATTTTGGCCACTCTTCCGCACACACTCCTCACATCCTGTATGGAGACACTAGACGCCTGCATTGCTCAGGTGGATTTTGGCCCACTCTTCCGCACACACTCCTCACATCCTGTATGGAGACACTAGTCGCCTGCATTGCTCAGGTGGATTTTGGCCCATTCTTCTGCACACACTCCTCACATCCTGTATGGAGACACTAGTCACCTGCATTGCTCAGGTGGATTTTGGCCCATTCTTCTGCACACACTCCTCACATCCTGTATGGAGACACTAGTCACCTGCATTGCTCAGGTGGATTTTGGCCCATTCTTCCACACACACTCCTCACATCCTGTATAGAGACACTAGTCGCGTGCATTGCTCAGGGGGAATTTGGCCCATTCTTCTGCACACACACTTCTCACATCCTGTATGGAGACACTAGTCACCTGCATTGCTCAGGTGGATTTTGGCCCATTCTTCCACCACACACTCCACACATCCTGTATAGAGACACTAGTCGCGTGCATTGCTCAGGTGGAATTTGGCCCATTCTTCCACACACACTCCTCACATCCTGTATGGAGACACTGGTCACCTTCATTGCTCAGGTGGATTTTGGCCCATTCTTCCACACACACTCCTTACATCCTGTATGGAGACACTAGTCTCCTGCATTGCTCAGGTGGATTTTGGCCCATTCTTCCGCACACACTCCTCACATCCTGTATGGAGACACTAGTCGCCTGCATTGCTCAGGTGGATTTTGGCCCATTCTTCCGCACACACTCCTCACATCCTGTATGGAGACACTAGTCGCCTGCATTGCTCAGGTGGATTTTGGCCCATTCTTCCACACACACTCCTCACATCCTGTATGGAGACACTAGTCACCTGCATTGCTCAGGTGGATTTTGGCCCATTCTTGCACACACACTCCTCACATCCTGTATAGAGACACTAGTCGCGTGCATTGCTCAGGTGGAATTTGGTCCATTCTCCCACACACACTCCTCACATCCTACAGATCCAGGCTCCTTCTATGAGCTCTGAGCTTTAGTTCCTTCCAGACATTTTCTCTTGGATTCAGCTCCGGCGATCAGCTTGGCCATTCTAGCAGATTTATTTTTTTTCTCTGAAACCATTTGAGAGTTTCCTTGGCCGTGTGCTTGGGATCATTGTCTGGTGAAACGTCCTCCCTTGTTTCATCTTCATCATCCTGGTAGATGGTAGCACATTTTATCAGTAATATCTCTATACATGAGCACATTCATCCTTCCTTGTATTATATGAAGTTTGCCAGTGCCGTCTGTTGAAAAACAGCCACACACCATGATATTCCCACCTTCACACTTCACTGTTCTTGGTGTTTTTGGGGTGATTTGTCTTTTAGCCTCCAAACATGGTGTGTATTATGGCCTCCAAAGAGTTCAATGTTGTTCTCATCATACCAGACTATAATCACCAGTATTTCACAGATATGAGTAACTGTTGTTCAGCATGCTTTAAATGCACTTGAACCTGCTTTTTGTTCAGCAATGGAGTCTTACATGGTGAGTGTGCATACAGGAGCATACATACAGGCCATGGTGCATTACTTATTGCTTTCTTTTAAACAATGGTACCTGCTGATTCCAGTTATTTCTGTAGTTCTACACAGGTGTCCTTGGCTTTTGGACATCTCTTCTGATAATTCTTTTCACTCCTCTGTCTGAAATTTTGCAGAAAGCACCTGGTTATGGCAGGTTTATTGTGAAATTATGTTCTTTCCACTTACAGATTGTAGCCCCAATAGTTCTCACTGGAACGGAACAGTTAGTAGTTTATAATTCTGTAACCAATGTCGTCAGTATGTTTTATAACAGTAGTGTTGTGAAGGTCTTGAGATAGCTCACTGGTTTTACCCATTATGAGCTGTTTCTTGTGTGGCACCTTGGTAATGAGACACCTTTTTATTGGCCATTAGTTGGACCAGCTGATATTATTTATAACTAGCTGTAGTACCCGGCATTGTCTGGGATGCTAACTGTCTCTCTCCCAGTCTCTGTCTGTCTCCCTCTCTGTCTGTCTCTGTTTCCTTCCCTGACTGTCTCTCTTTCCCTTTCTGTCTCTCTATCCCTGTCTGTCTCTTTCTTTCCCTAGCTGCATTGTGACATGGCAACAGTCCTCTGACGTTCTGGCTCCCAGCTCCATTGACTTTAATGGAAGCAGGTTTTTTGGAGAGTAACTGTAAAGCGTCGGGTTAAAATTTCCCCTCAAAACATAGTCTATGATGTTCCCTGAGTCAAATAGGCGTCTTGCCAAATTTTTGTAAGTTTACATGCAACGGTGCGAATTCCTTTAGTGGACACATGGACACACACACACACACACACACACACACACAGCTTTATATATTAGACTAAGTGACAGGATTGCTTTGTAATTACTGATGAATTTCAGCTGATTTCAGGACTTTCCATGGATTTTTTCCTCTCTTTCCACATGTGTTAAATATGTTTTCTCAGTGTCATTTCTCATTATTACAGATAACTTAATTTATGGACATCTATGGATTGATTTTTTTTTCTTTTTTAACCTGTGTGGTTTGGATGGGTTGTTACTGACATCTTGTGAGAAAATCATTTCAGTAGCACCTTTAGAAATCTCACTTACTTAGAAAATTGGAGACGTGTTCAATACTTATTTTACCCACTGTATAAGGCTTTGAAAAGGGCATTTTAGTGCTGTAGTTAGCAATATGTAAATATATGATCATTGGAGGTAACTTACATTCTGCTAAAGGTATTGCTGAGTGCTATTCACTAACAGCTATTAATTTTGCTATGCATATAAAATACCAACTCTAAGATGTATATATGTATTCCTGTATACATGTACTGATGGTGGTAGTTATGGTGCTGTATTCATGTACTGATGGTGGTTCTGGTGATGTAGTCACATACTGATGATTGTTCTGGTGATATTTGCCGGTACTAATAATGGTTCTTTGCACTAAAGTTGAACCAAGAGACAATGTTGGGTGAGACTAATTAAGCATGTTGAGAATCTTTTGTCAGCTGTTCTGTCCTAGATAAGAGCAGCACTCAGCTCAGCTGGGCCTTCCTATGTATGGGGATGTTAAAGGGAACCTGTCATCAGAAATTTTGCACTAAACCTAAAAGATTCCCCCTCTGCAGCTCCTGAGCTGCATTCTAGCAATGTTCCTGTTGTTTATGTGCCCCCTTTCTGACCAAAATAAAGACTTTGTAAAGTGGTACCTTTTTGTATTCAGATCTTGATAATGGTACACGGGGGCGGGCTCTCTGGTGTCCGTTAGTCTGCCTGCTGTCGCTTTAGGCCGTCCCCATCTCGCAATTTCAAAGAGGTGACGTGAGGTAAGCTGGCCAGCGCTTACGCAGAATGGTGGAGGCGGCGGTGAAAGCGCAAGCACGCGATTATAGGCGGGTACTTGCTGAAGAAAAGCATAGCGCCACCCATAATCTCGCGCATGCACAACACGTCACCAGCGGTCACACTATGCACATTGCACAGTCCCGCAAGAGTGGCATGACGCATGCGCGAGATTATGGGTGGCGTTGTGCTTTTCATCAGCAAGTACCCGTCCATAATCGCGTGCTCGCGCTTTCACCGCCGCCTCCACCGCCGCCTCCACCGTTCTGCGCAAGCGCTGGCCAGCTTACCTCACTTCACCTCTTTGAAATTGCGAGATGGGGGACGGCCTAAAGTGACAGGAGGCAGACTAACGGACACCAGAGAGCCCGCCCCCATGTACCATTATCAAGATCTGAATACAAAAAGGTACCACGTTACAAAGTCTTTATTTTGGTCAGAAAGGGGGCACATAAACAACAGGAACATTGCTAGAATGCAGCCCAGGAGCTGCAGGGGGGGAATCTTTTAGGTTTAGTGCAAAATTTCTGATGACAGGTTCCCTTTAAAGGAGACAGCTAGTTCTATGGAAATTCTGACCACCTCCTCACTGACAGCAGCACATCACATTACCCCATTATTAAGTGTGATAACACGCTCCGGGATCGCCTTTGCTGGGTTCAAAGGGCACGTATTCACCTCAGGCAGACAGCCGAATTCAAGGTGTAACTGACGCTTGGTCAGGTTTATTGCAGTGAAGCATAAACAAAAAGAAAAAAAAACACCAACAAAATAAATCCTTGCCTGTCCGGCACTAACTATACACGGTGTTATCCTAACTACCAACTGGAGGGCTTCTCCCTTCCAGCTAAACCATACAGACATAAAGCACTGCTCCTCACAAGTGTCTCCTACACAGACAGACTTACTGCGTTCCCAGATGGAGACCCTCCCCCAACTTCCCAGATTCCTTTTACCTCCGTCCTTCACCTCCCATTAATCCATTAGTAGCCAGGTGATCCTGGCCAGGCTAAGTCACATAGGACCGATACCGGGGTGAGATATACCTGCCCTCATCCACTAATCCCACATGAGTCTCACATATCCCCCCCCTCTGCTCAGACCACCTCGGCTGAGCAACAGCACCCACAAAACAGTGCACACGAGACAGGGCATCAGCATTCCCCATCCGCACCCCCGGGCGGTGCTCCACTGTAAAGCGGTAGGCCTGAAGTGCAAGGAACCACCGGGTCACTCGGCCATTCCGTTCCCTATTCAAGTGCATCCACTTGAGAGGGGCATGGTCAGTGATCAGCCGGAACTTCCTTCCAATCAAGTAATATTTAAGGGACTCTAGAGCCCACTTAATGGCTAAGCATTCTTTTTCCACTATGGCATAGTTGCGTTCATGCTTATTAAGTTTCCGACTAAGATACAGGACCGGATGTTCCTCTCCGTCCTTCAGTTGTGACAATACAGCCCCTATACCGGCATCAGAAGCGTCCGTTTGGACCACGAACTCGCTGCGGAAGTCAGGAGTCATTAGCACAGGTTGAGAGCAAAGAGCTAGTTTTAAGTTATGGAAGGCTTCTTCGGCTGCCGTGGTCCATTTGATCATGACAGAGTCTTTCCCTTTGGTAAGGTCCGTCAGGGGAACAGCGGTAGCCGCAAAATTGGGAATGAACCGTCGGTAGTAGCCGGCTATTCCCAAAAACGCTCTCACCTGCTTCTTGTTGACTGGTTGCGGCCATTTCTGAATGGCTTGTATCTTGTCAATCTGGGGTTTAACAATTCCCCTCCCAATTACGTATCCCAAATACCGGGCTTCTTCCAGCCCGATATGACATTTCTTGGGGTTTGCTGTTAGACCCGCCTCCCGCAGGTCCTCAATCACAGCCTCTAGTTTCTGGAGGTGCGTCTCCCAGTCCAGGCTGTAAATGACTATGTCATCCAAATACGCAGAAGCATACTGCCTATGGGGCCTCAGGACTCGGTCCATCAACCTTTGAAAGGTTGCCGGTGCCCCGTGTAGGCCAAACGGCATATACACATACTGGTATAAACCTTCCGGTGTAGAAAACGCGGTTTTCTCTTTAGCGGCCTCTGTTAGCGGGATCTGCCAATAGCCCTTCGTTAAGTCTAGGGTCGTGATATACCGGGCTTTTCCAAGCCGATCTATTAATTCATCGACCCGTGGCATAGGGTATGCATCAAATTTGGAGACCGCATTTAATCTCCTGAAGTCATTGCAGAATCTAATGGAGCCGTCTGGTTTCGGTATTAACACAATCGGACTCGACCAGGCGCTATGCGATTCCTCGATTACACCTAACTCCAACATGGTCTTCACTTCTCGGGAGACAGCTTCCCGCCGAGCCTCCGGTATTCGGTAGGGCTTTACCTGAACTGTTACCCCAGGCTCTGTTATGATGTCATGTTTAATGAGAGTGGTCTGCCCGGGCTTTTCCGAGAAAAACTCGTGATTGTTGATTACAAACTGCTTGACGTCGGTCTTTTGCCGCTCCGACAGAGTCTCCGCCGTCCCGACATCCGGTATGGTCTGCTTGCAGACCGGAAGGGCCAGACCTGCTGACAGAGCTGGACGGTCCTTCCAGGGTTTTATCAGATTCACGTGATAAATCTGTTCAGGCTTCCTTTTACCAGCCTGGTACACTTTGTAGTTTACCTCACCCACCCGTTCCTTAATTTCAAAGGGGCCTTGCCACTTTGCCAGAAATTTGCTTTCTGCCGTGGGGACCAGGATCAACACCCTATCTCCGGGTGCAAAAGTACGGATCTTGGCCCCCCTATCATAAATCCTTTTCTGTGCTCCTTGAGCCTGTATCATATGCTCTTTAACAATGGGCATCACCGCCGCAATACGGTCCTGCATTTGGGTTACATGGTCTATTACGCTTTTGAACGGGGTGACCTGTCCCTCCCAGGTTTCTTTAGCGACATCTAACAGTCCACGGGGACGTCGGGCGTACAGAAGCTCGAAAGGAGAGAACCCGGTGGAAGACTGGGGCACCTCCCGGATGGCAAAAAGCAAATACGGGAGTAAGTAGTCCCAGTTCTTCCCGTCCTTGTCTATCGCCTTACGGAGCATCTGTTTCAAAGTTTTGTTAAACCGTTCGACCAGTCCGTCTGTTTGAGGGTGATACACGGAGGTGCGTAACTGTGCTATTTGTAACAGCCTGCAGAGTTCTTTCATTACTTTAGACATAAAGGGGGTTCCTTGGTCTGTGAGTATTTGTTTTGGGACACCAACCCGACTAAACACATGGACCAGCTCCTTGGCAATGGTCTTGGTGGCCGTGTTACGCAAAGGGATGGCCTCGGGGTAACGAGTGGCATAATCCAAGATGACAAGGATGTGCTGGTGTCCTCGTGCAGACTTGGGGAGGGGTCCAACTAAATCCATCCCAATTCTCTCAAATGGGATCTCGATGATAGGCAGAGGTACTAAGGGGCTACAGAAACGGGGCCTAGGCGCAGAGATTTGGCAGTCAGGACAAGACTCGCAATAGGTGCGAATATCGTGATGCATGCCGGGCCAAACAAAACAGTGTAATATCCTTTCGGTAGTTTTCTGGACCCCCAGGTGTCCCCCCATCATGTGTCCGTGTGCCAGGTCCAGCACTCTCCGCCTGTAGGCTCTCGGCACAACCAATCGTTGTACTGTGTCATCCCCCTTCTTCTCTATCTGATAGAGAAAGTCATTCTCCAGTGCCATGTAGGGGTAAGACAGCCTAGTACCTGCATCCACCTGCACCCCGTTTATCATTTTAACATTTTTTATAGCCTGAGAAAGGGTAGGATCTCTCATTTGCTCACTTTGGAAGTCATCTTTCTGGACTTCCAAATTCAGCCAAGAGGAAGGGGGACAGCCACCCGTGTCCGCCTCTGCCCCGGGTTCATCGGAATCACCCGCCAGAACTGAAAAGGGGAACTGGGGGTTGTTTTCAGCGGATTCCTCCTCTGAACCCTCTTGTGGGGCATCCTCTAGTGGCTCTGGGCCCACACAAGGTGTGGGAGAAGGATCATCCGTGCGGCTACCCTGGGGTACTAATTGGTTCTCCCACAACTGCCAGAAGTGGGGAAAATCCCTGCCCAAAATGATATCATGCAATAGTGCTGGCACTAGTCCCACCTTATGATGCACAGACCCATAGGGCGTAGTAATGCAGGAGACCGTTGTGAGGTACGAGCAGGTGTCTCCATGCACACATGTCACAGAAAATTTATCTGACGGTCCCATCGGGACTGCCACCAGATTGGCCTTTACCAAAGTCACCACACTTCCCGAGTCTAATAGTGCAACAACAGTATTGCCATCAATGGACACTTCACACAGGTGTTTTTTCATATCGCCTTGACATGCAGCAACACACACTACCCGTGCAACCATAGCCCTGCGTTTTTCAAAGTCCGTGACATCACACTGCATCGGTTCTGCAGTTACTGGACAGTTTGCAGCAATGTGGCCCGCCTCCTGGCAGCGGAAACACCTCACGGGCCCCTTGCTAAGACCATAGCTTGGCACCTTAGCCCTCACAGGGCCAGCAGTCCTGTTTTCCTCCTCCACTGCCTTAGGATATTTTCCTCCTCCCCATGACCCTGGAACAGTCTTACCAGATCCTCGTCGAGAAGGGGAAGAGCGAGGATGTGTAGCATCGTCCATAAGTCCTTCTGCCAAGGAATAACGCTCCACTAGATCCACTAGCTGATCTGCTGTCGTGGGGTTTCCATGGCTTACCCACCTCTTCAGAGATGGCGGTAGAGCTCTTAGGTATTTATCAAGAACGATTCTTTGTACCATCTCTGGCGCCGTCAGAACCTCGGGCTGTAGCCATTTCTTGGTCAAATGAATGAGGTCAAACATCTGTGACCGCGGTGGTTTATCGGGCTGATAAGTCCATTGATGAACTCTCTGTGCTCGCACGGCCGTCGTCACTCCCAGCCGGGCAAGGATCTCGGCTTTTAGTTTATCAAAGTCATGCGCTGCTTCAGGCTCAAGATCAAAGTAGGCTTTTTGTGCCTCACCTGCCAGAAACGGTGCAAGCAAGTCGGCCCATCGCTCCTTTGGCCACTTTTCCCGCTCCGCCGTCCGTTCAAACGTGGTCAGGTAAGCTTCCACATCGTCCTCTGTGGTTAATTTCTGCCAGCACCGACTCACATGAATCACCCTCTGGTCAGCCTCCGCATTACTCTCCGGTACGGTCGCCAGACGCTGCGCCACCTGCTGCAAAAGTTGGCGGTCTTTAACCGTCGATTCCACCAGTTCCTTCAACTGTGCCGACATCAAGCGATTAGCCTCCTGCTGCACAGCTGCGGATTGTACCAGCGCTTTCACCACGTCATCCATTATGATGCGCTGTAACGTGCTGCCCGCGTTCTCCACCACAATGTGATAACACGCTCCGGGATCGCCTTTGCTGGGTTCAAAGGGCACGTATTCACCTCAGGCAGACAGCCGAATTCAAGGTGTAACTGACGCTTGGTCAGGTTTATTGCAGTGAAGCATAAACAAAAAGAAAAAAAAACACCAACAAAATAAATCCTTGCCTGTCCGGCACTAACTATACACGGTGTTATCCTAACTACCAACTGGAGGGCTTCTCCCTTCCAGCTAAACCATACAGACATAAAGCACTGCTCCTCACAAGTGTCTCCTACACAGACAGACTTACTGCGTTCCCAGATGGAGACCCTCCCCCAACTTCCCAGATTCCTTTTACCTCCGTCCTTCACCTCCCATTAATCCATTAGTAGCCAGGTGATCCTGGCCAGGCTAAGTCACATAGGACCGATACCGGGGTGAGATATACCTGCCCTCATCCACTAATCCCACATGAGTCTCACATAAGATAGATGGCAACACTGTGTTGAAATCCCACAAAGTTCATCTGCAAAGAGTTTGTATGTTCTCCCCATGTTTGCATGTGTTACCTCTGATTTTCCTCCCACGCTACAAAGATATACTGATTGTGAAGGTAGATTTTGATCCCCAATGGGAACAGAGTTAATATCTTTAAGCTAAGTTAATAAATAAATGTGGGACCACATTTACTATAAATTTATGAGGCTTTCCCTATGGCTACATTATGAATGTTTGAGTTGATGTCCAATATTTTGCTATTGATGGTGTATGTAAGAGATAAAAAGCTCAGAAGGCAGTTTCATGCAAGCTAGGCTAGGAAAGCAAACAGTATCGCGCATGAAATTAGGGTTTACACCCAGCTGTTCTCATCAGAAGGCAGGTATTTTACATGTTCTTATCAAAAGGCAGAAGTACTAATAAATTATCTTTAAAGGGGTGGTTCACCCATTTTTTTTATTTTCTGTAGGAGTTCTACTTACCTTTCTAGGCGTTTTCTCCATTGGCTTATGTTTCCAGTTCTGGCACTGAGCGGCGCTATCCTGCACGCTCAGTGCCGGTGTCACGCTCCCCGGGTCCTCTGCTCCACTCCCCGGCTCACCTGCCACACTCCCCGCTCTCCAGCCTCCATTAGCCGCGCTTCCCAGGTCTCCTGGTCCCCGCTCCCGGCGCCCGTCGGCTTCCCAGCCCCTGGCCGGCTCTGCTGCTTCCTCCTCTCAGCTTCCTGCCCTGGCTTCTGGCACCCGGGCCGCGCGCATGCGCATTAGGGCGCGCGCGCGGTCACTGACCCTTTCTTAAAGGGCCAGTGCCCACTGACAGGAAATGATGCACACAGGTACAGGGTATAAAGGGGATTAATGTCCAAGGGGGCGGGGCCTGTTCTTCGTGTTTCCCAAGCTAGGAGTCAGGTCTCCTTGTGTTCCTGTGAGATACTTACCTCTCTCTCTTTTAGAGCCGATCCTGCATTGCCATCCGGTCCTGCTGTATCTCAAACCCCGAACGCTGCCTATCTACCATCCTGACAGTCCGTACCATCCCGGTTCCCTGCGGTGACCCGCCATCTCGCTCCAACGGTTCCGGACCCCGCCTGACATCATCCCGGCTTCCGAACCTGAGCTCCGTCACCCGGACCACCATCAGTGACCCCGTGGTCCCACGGACTTCTCTATTGTGTTCTAAGTGCACGGACTGTTCTGCTACCTAAAGTGCTCCGGCTACCGGACTCCGTTCCCTCTTCGGGGAGTTCGGTCCAGAGGATCCACCTCCCAGGTCTGCCCATCCATCTGGCCATAACAGTAAGAACAGGCCATGGATCCCGCCGAAGCACTAGCGGCCTTGCAAGAGGAACTCCAACGCCAGCGTGAAGTCCAGACCCGCATGCTGAACTTTATGACTTCCGTGGACGCCCGCCTGAACACGCTACAAGCCTCGGTCACATCTTCAGCGCCCCGGGTCTCCACTAGTCAATCCACGGCCCCCGCTCCCGTGGCAGCCTCTTCGGATGCTTCCAGACTTCGTTTGGCTTCACCACCCCGGTACGCCGGAGATCCCAAGACCTGCAGGGGGTTTATAAACCAATGCTCCCTTCATTTCACGCAGCTGCCGCATTTGTTTGCCTCCGACCAAGCCAAGGTCGCCTTCATAATGTCTCACCTAGAGGGCGAGGCACTGGCGTGGATGAACCCCTTGTGGGAGAAGGAGGACCCTATGACCAAGAACCTCCAAGAGTTCCTGCAGGCCTTTCGCGGCACCTTTGACGAGCCAGGACGCGCCTCCGCGTCTGCTTCATCTCTTCTCCGGTTACGTCAAGGAACTCTTACGGTGGGTCAATACGCCATCCGTTTCCGCACCTTGGCCTCGGAACTCGGGTGGAATAACGAGGCCCTAACCGCCGCCTTCTGGGAAGGACTCTCGGGTCGAATCAAAGATGAGCTGGCTGGACGTGACGTACCGTCCACCCTGGACGCCCTGATTACCCTAGCGACTCGAGTGGACATTCGCTTTCAGGAGCGGTCCAAAGAGGTGTCCCGTGAGAGACGTCCGGTACGGCATGCCTCTCCTCCACAGAAGCCCGCCGTACTCCAGTCAACGACCTCTGGTGCCTCCGTCCATGAGCCCATGCAGATCGACCGTGTGCGACAGTCTGAACAACGTCGAGCAGAGCGACTCGCCAAGGGTCTCTGCTTCTACTGCGGAGAGGGCACACACCTGCTACGCGCCTGTCCAGAGAGGCCGGGAAACTCCAAAGCCTAGGGTTGGTAGGAGAGGCCACCCTAGGTGCTGGGACTCTCTCAGACCCGGTTACATGGACTGTGCAAGTGACAACGGGAGAGACGCGGTTTACGGCTGAGGCGTACCTCGATTCTGGGGCAGCAGGCAATTTCATCCAGCAGGCCACGGTGGACAAATACCAGGTGCCTGTTACTCCACTCGCCAAACCTCTTGTGATTGCCTCTGTGGATGGGAGACCCCTCTCTGACACCATCTCCTGGATCACCAAGCCGCTTGAACTGCGTATCGGTGCTCTGCACACCGAGAACATCGCTCTCTACGTCCTCCCTCATATGTCACATCAAATCCTGAAGGGCCTTCCTTGGTTGCGGACACACGAACCTTCAGTCAGCTGGGGCACTGGCGATATCACTCGATGGGGGTCTTCTTGCCATGGCACCTGTCTGAAGACCATAAAACCCATCCGGCGACCTCCGGTTCCAGAGACCCTACCGGGACTACCCTCAGCCTATTGGTCCTTCGTGGACGTCTTTGATAAGAAGGAGTCAGAGGTACTTCCGCCACATCGTCCTTACGATTGTGCCATTGACCTGCTCCCGGGAACTACACCACCTCGAGGAAGGATATATCCATTGTCTCCAGCCGAAACAAGGGCCATGTCTACATACATCACAGAGAGCCTGGCTAGGGGATTCATTCGGAGATCCTCCTCTCCTGCTGGAGCTGGCTTCTTCTTCGTAAAGAAGAAAGAGGGCGACCTACGACCATGCATAGACTACCGGGGATTGAACCAAATAACCGTAAAAAACAAGTACCCCCTGCCGCTCATCCCCGAATTGTTTGATCGGCTCAGAGGAGCTCGTGTCTTCACCAAGTTGGATCTTCGGGGTGCCTACAACCTGGTCCGTATTCGCTCGGGGGACGAATGGAAGACCGCGTTCAACACTCGTGATGGGCACTATGAATACTGCGTGATGCCCTTCGGCCTGTGTAACGCACCAGCCGTCTTCCAAGAACTAGTGAACGACGTGTTCCGGGACCTTCTCTACGTCTGTGAGGTGGTATACCTGGATGACATCCTTGTCTTCTCTCCGGACCTCCAGACCCACCGAGAGAACGTGCAACTGGTTCTACAAAGACTGAGAGAGAATCGTCTGTACGCCAAGTACGAGAAGTGTGTCTTCGAACAGTCTTCTCTCCCCTTCCTGGGTTACCTCATCACAGAGACCGGACTGCAGATGGACCCAAAGAAGGTCCCTGCCATTCTCAACTGGCCTCCTCCTTCTGGACTGAAGGCAATCCAACGTTTTCTGGGATTCGCCAATTATTACCGTCAGTTCATTCCTCACTTCTCTGCTCTGACTGCTCCTCTCTCCGCCTTGACCAAGAAGGGGGCTAATCCAAAGGACTGGTCACCTGCGGCCGACGCCGCGTTTGGCTCTCTAAAGCGAGCCTTTGCCTCCTCTCCTGTACGCCACCGTCCAGAGCTAAACCGCCAGTTCACCTTGGAGGTGGATGCCTCCTCCTCAGGAGCCGGAGCAGTGCTCATGCAGAAGTCCTCCTCCGGGAAGATGGTGACTTGCGGTTTCTTCTCCAAGAGCTTCTCCGCCCCTGAACGCAATTACACCATCGGTGATCGAGAACTATTGGCAGTCAAACTGGCTCTGGAGGAATGGCGCTATCTTCTGGAAGGAGCAGTGTACCCCGTCATTATTTACACGGACCACAAAAACCTGGAATACCTGCGGTCCGCTCAGCGACTGAACCCCCGGCAAGCCAGGTGGTCCTTGTTCTTTGCCCGGTTCGATTTCCAGCTCCATTTCCGACCAGCGGACAAGAATGTACGCGCTGATGCCTTGTCTAGGTCTTTCATGCCCATGGAGCAGGAAGAGGAGACATCCCAACCCATCGTCTGTCCAAGTAAGATTATTCCGGTGGCTCCTGTCACCCTGGCCCAGATACCGCCCGGGAAGACCTATGTCTCTGAGACAGACAGGCATAAAGTGCTACACTGGGGCCATGCCTCGAAAACAGCCGGTCATGCTGGCCAGAAGAGAACATGGAGTGCGATTGTACGTCATTACTGGTGGCCATCCCTTCGCACGGACGTCGCCTCTTTTGTCTCTGCTTGCTCTTCTTGTGCCAGGAACAAGACGCCCAAACACCTGCCATATGGCTGTCTACTGCCTCTGCCCATACCCTCAGTTCCCTGGCAACACATTGCGATGGACTTTATTACTAGAGATGAGCGAACCGGTCCCGGTTCGGCTTGAGGTCGGTTCGCCGAACGGAGGTCCCGTTCGAGTTCGGTTCGTCGAACGTTCGACGAACCGAACTCGAACTGCATAGGAAACAATGGCAGGCAATCACAAACACAGAAAAACACCTAGAAAACACCCTCAAAGGTGTCCAAAAGGTGACAAACAACTCACAACACATGGGAAAGTGACAAGGACATATACTCATGCGAAAACAAAACAGCTGGACAAGGAAAAAGAGGAGGAGACACAGATATAGGCATGGCACGCCCTTCTAAAATCATGTAAAACACCGCAAGGTGACTCCAAGCGTAGTCTCCCTTTTTTTCCAAAAATTGGGCCCCACACACACCCACCCATTCAGTGGCAGCAGTTGTGCCCCAGTTGTACAATTCACAGCTAGATTTGCATCAAGCACATTCAAAAATACGCCATAATTAACCGTCCCCAGGATGACACCGGGGTAGGTAGCAAAGTCTTTCCTGATCCCAGCTCTGTTCATCTTGTCTTCTTTTAAAAACAATGTAAGCAAGGGTTACTCCAAGCGGAGTCTCCCTTTTTTCCAAAAATTGGGCCCCACACACACCCACCCCTTCAGTGGCAGCAGTTGTGCCCCAGTTGGACACTTCACAGCTACATTTGCATCAAGCACATTCAAAAATACGCCATTCTTATCCGTCCCCAGGATGACACCAGGGTAGGTAGCAAAGTCTTTCCTGATCCCAGCTCTGTTCATCTTGGCTTCTTTTAAAAACACAGCAAGCAAGGGTTACTCCAAGCGGAGTCTCCCTTTTTTCCAAAAATTGGGCCACACAGACACCCACCCCATCAGTGGCAGCACTTGTGCCCCAGTTGCAAACAGGATGTTTTGATTTGCATCAAGCACATTCCAAATCCACAAGCATTTACTCTCCCCAGGATGACACAGGGGTAGTAAATTCCTTGTGGATCCATGACTTGTTCATTTTGATGAACGTTAGTCTGTCCACATTGTCACTGGACAGACGCGTGCGCTTATCTGTCAGCACACACCCAGCAGCACTGAAGACACGTTCAGAGACAACGCTGGCAGCTGGACACGACAAAATCTCCAAGGCGTAAGTGGAGAGCTCTGGCCATTTTTCTAGGTTTGAAGCCCAAAAGGAGCAAGGCTCCAGTTGCACAGTCATGGCATCGATGTTTATTTGGAGATACTCCTGTATCATCCTCTCCAGCCGTTGACTATGTATCAGACTTGTTGTCTCTGGTGGCCTTGCAAAAGAGGGTCTAAAAAAATTATGAAAAGATTCCATAAAATTGCTGTTACCAGCACCAGATACGGTGCTGCTGGTATGGGTAGACTGTTGAAGATGACGAGACCGTCCCATGTTTGTCAAGTTACAACTGGGAGATTCCCTCCCTGCACCTGCACGGTTGTTTGGTGGAAAAGCCAAGCTAAGATCGAGTAACAGCTTCTGCTGATACTCCTGCATACGTGCGTCCCTTTCTATGGCTGGAATTATGTCACAAAATTTGGACTTGTACCGGGGATCTAATAGTGTGGCAATCCAGTAGTCATCATCACTTCTAATTTTGACAATACGACTGTCATGTTGGAGGTAGTGCAACAAAAAGGCACTCATGTGTCTTGCGCAGCCATGCGGACCAAGTCCACGCTGTGTTTGTGGCATAGAGGTGCTACCCGTTCTTTCTTCCTCTGACATCTCCCCCCAACCTCTTTCAACTGAAATTTGACCAAGGTCTCCCTCATCCGCTGAGTCTTCCATGTCCATGGACAGTTCGTCCTCCATTTCTTCATGTTCTCCTGCACCTTGCTCAACATTTCGCCTGCTACTATGCGCCCTTGTCGATCCCTGTCCCCCATGGTCCCATGCCTGCTGCGTTGGTGATGATGAACGTCTGGACCTTGGTGATGTTGTTGTCCCTTGCGCATATGAATCCTCCTGTAGTTCCTCCCCTTCATGTTGTCCCACCCCCTGACTCCGAATAGTGTTTAGCGTGTGCTCCAGCATGTAAATGACTGGAATCGTCATGCTGATAATGGCATTGTCAGCGCTAAACATATTCGTCGCCATGTCGAAACTGTGCAGAAGGGTGCATAGGTCCTTGATCTGAGACCACTCCATCAGGGTGATCTGCCCCACCTCTGCATCTCGTTGGCCCAGGCTATACGTCATGACGTATTGCACCAGGGCTCGGCGGTGCTGCCACAGTCGCTGTAACATGTGGAGAGTTGAATTCCAGCGTGTTGCCACATCGCATTTCAGGCGATGAACCGGCAGGCCGAAAGACTTCTGGAGCGATGCAAGTCGCTCTGCTGCGGCGCTTGAACGGCGGAAGTGAGCAGACAGTTTTCGTGCCCTGTTCAGAAGGCCATCTAGGCCGGGATAGTGTGTTAAAAATTGCTGGACGACAAGGTTCAACACGTGAGCCATACAAGGTACGTGTGTCACCTTGCCCAGGCGAAGGGCCGCACCCAGGTTTGCAGCATTGTCGCACACGGCCTTACCAGGCTGCAGGTTGAGTGGAGACAACCATTTATTAAACTCGGACCGCAGAGCTGACCACAACTCCTCAGCTGTGTGACTCTTATTCCCAAGACATGTCAAGCTAAAGACCGCCTGATGCCGTTGCGCTCTGCTGCCAGCATAGTAATGAGGGGTGCGTGATTCCTTCTGCGCAGTGAGAACGCTGGTGGCCTGACCAGGCAGGCTTGGGACGGAGGTGGAGGACCCAGATGAGGTGGAGGATGCAGAAGTAGTGGCGGAACTTGGACAGACAGAGGATTGACACACAAGTCGTGGGGACGGCAAGACTTGTGCAGCAGACCCTTCACCATCTATCACCATAGTTACCCAGTGCCCAGTCAGCGACATGTAACGTCCCTGTCCATGCTTACTGGTCCAAGTATCGGTGGTAAAATTCACCCGTTGACACACAGAGTTTCTCAAGGAAGCGGTGATGTTGTGTGCGACATGCTGGTGTAGCGCAGGCACACCTTTCTTAGAGAAGTAGTGGCAACTGGGCATCTGGTACTGGGGCACAGCGACAGACATAAGGTCTCTAAAATCCTGTGTGTCCACTAGGCGGAAAGGCAGCATTTCGGTAGCCAACAGCTTACAGAGGGATAGAGTCAACCTCTTAGCTTTGTCATGGGTCGGAGGAAGTGGCCTTTTATTTGACCACATCTGAGGGACAGAGATCTGGCTGCTGTGTGTAGACGGTGTTGAGTAGGGTGTCCCTGGAAAAATGCAGGTTTGTGAGGAAAGTGCAGGCGGAGACATGATGTTGCCTTCATCCAACGTTGGTGCTATCGATGTCTGAGAGAGCTGTACACACTCACTTGTTTCCCCTTCCAAACCAACTGACGACCTACCAAGCAAACTGCCTGTTGCGGTTACAGTGGTGGAAGTTTTGCGTGGAAAAACAGGTGTGACAGCTGTCCCCACAGTCCTAGAAGATGAAGAGCGCGCGGATGCACTGGAAGGGGCAGGCGGTGGATGGTTCGCTCCGCTAGGCCGCATTGCAGCACAGTGAGCTTCCCACCGGGACCTATGATATTTATTCATGTGACGATTCATGGAAGAAGTTGTCAAACTGCTGAGGTTTTGACCTCTACTAAGAGAATCATGACAAAGTTTACAGATCACATAATTTGGGCGATCTTTTGCTATGTCAAAAAAGGACCAGGCTAGGCAAGGCTTAGAGGCCATGCGACCTGTTGATCCACCCCGAATAATGCTCATAGGCAGAGTGGTGGCTGAGGATGCAGTTGTAGACGTGCTACCAGTGCTCCGACTCTGTCCAGGAAGGCGCAAGGTAACTTCGTCGTCGGTTGCATCCTCCTCCACCGCCTCTGTTGACCTCCTCGAGTGCCTGACTGGGGTTTGACAGTAGGTGGGATCTAGAACTTCATCATCAATTGTTGTGTTTGCACTCCCCTCCCCCTCAGACCGAGCCTCTTCTTGCCCTGACCGAATATTTAAGTTGTCATCCCAATCGGGTATCTGCGTCTCATCTTCATCAATATGTTCCTCATTGTCTATAACCACAGGTGTTACAGTTTGTGACAAAGGGTCAACATTATGCTCAGAAACTTGGTCCTCACGGCCTGAATCAGAGTCACAAAGGTTCTGGGCATCACTGCAGACCACTTCCTGGTCTGTACTCACTGTAGCTTGGGAGCAGACCTCTGATTCCCAGGCTATAGTGTGACTGAACAGCTCTGCAGACTCAGCCATCTCAGTTCCACCATACTGTGCAGGGCTGATGGAGACTTCAGAGCTGGGAGAAATCAAGTGTGATTGGGATGACAACTCAGAGGACTGGTGTTTTTTGGATGCGGTACTTGAAGTGGCTGAGAGGGCACTAGTTGGACCACTTGAGATCCATTCAAGCATTTTCCTTTTTTGCCCATCATCTACCTTTCTTCCTGTTGTTCGTGTCCGTAAAAAAGGGAGCACATCAGATTGTCCACGGTAAGTAGTAGACATCTTACTTTTGCTGGTAGATGGTCTATCTTCAGCAGATGATAATGGAGCTTTGCCACCTTCCCCACAGACAAAACCTTTTTTGCCTTTTCCACCACGCCTCTTCCCCTTTCCACCAGCATCTGTCATTTTGCCACTCATGTTGATTGCGACAAGATTGTGGACTGAAAATGTGGTAGTAAAAATTGAGAGGTGGTGAAGATTGCAGTGGTGGTCTAGCTTTATTAACAGCAGAATAATAAAGAATAAATATCCCTGACAATTCAACTACGGCCCTTAAACTGGCAGCAAAAATTGCTAGTATAATGGCTTAGTTATATGAGTTGGAGTGTGCAACGCAGGCAGATGCGCTCTGCAAATGTCTTTGCACTAGTGGGACTATAGCAAAGTCCAATAGCCACAGATAGGATGCCACTAGGTACACTGAGTGTTTGCTAGTATAATGGCTTAGTTATGAGTTGGAGTGTGCAATGCAGGCAGATGCGCTCTGCAAATGTCTTTGCACTAGTGGGACTATAGCAAAGTCCAATAGCCACAGATAGGATGCCACTAGGTACACTGAGTGTTTGCTAGTATAATGGCTTAGTTATAATTAGTTGGAGTGTGCAACGCAGGCAGATGCGCTCTGCAAATGTCTTTGCACTAGTGGGACTATAGCAAAGTCCAATAGCCACGTTTAGGATGCCACTAGGTACACTGAGTGTTTGCTAGTATAATGGCTTAGTTATCATGAGTTGGAGTGTGCAATGCAGGCAGATGCGCTCTGCAAATGTCTTTGCACTAGTGGGACTATAGCAAAGTCCAATAGCCACGTATAGGATGCCACTAGGTACACTGAGTGTTTGCTAGTATAATGGCTTAGTTATATGAGTTGGAGTGTGCAACGCAGGCAGATGCGCTCTGCAAATGTCTTGGCACTAGTGGGACTATAGCAAAGTCCAATAGCCACGTATAGGATGCCACTAGGTACACTGTGTGTTTGCTAGTATAATGGCTTAGTTATAATGAGTTGGAGTGTGCAGAGGACAGGAGGGTACAGTGCCAGGATTGTGGGGCTCTGGGTAGAGGAAAGGAAGCCTGCCTTTCTATCCCTCCTAATGGGGAAATGCAGGGAGGAAATCCCTGACCTTGGCTACACAGACGCTGTCGCTGTTTTCAGGACCTGTCACCTATGGCTCTGACCCTGCCGGTACGAGCCCTTAAAAGGACTGCTATAAAGTGCTCTCCCTAAGCTGTCCAGCGCTGTGTATGCAGCGCATACAGCTGTATCGGCGATAGGACTCAGGAGGACGGAGCTGCGACAGTGATGTCTGACACCAAAGACGCAGAAGGCAGATAATGGCGTCCTGGAAGAAAATGTCCGGTTTTATAATGCAGGGACATGTGACATGGACATCCTATCACACATGCCGTTGCTTCTCTGGCTCAAAGTCCACTTAGCTGTGTGTGTGTCTGGGATTGGCTGACATGCTGGTCCGCCCCACAAGACGCGCGCGCTTAGGGAAGGAAGACAAGAAAAAAAAAATGGCGATCGCCATTATAGAAACAGCAGTGATCTGAAGGCGCTGTTCACGCACACTATACACTGAAATTTCATAATAGTGTGAGTCACAGAGTGACTTACACTATTACAGCAGAAACCAAGCTAGGATTTAGCTGTTTTTTTGCTGCTAGAACCGTTCTCGAACGTTTCTAGAACTATCGAGCTTTTGCAAAAAGCTCGAGTTCTAGTTCGATCTAGAACAGGCCCCAAAATCACTCGAGCCTAGAACTGGAGAACCACGAACCACGAACCGCGCTCAACTCTATTTATTACGGACTTGCCATTGTCCTCCGGACACACAGTCATATGGGTCGTGGTGGATCGGTTCTCTAAAATGGCCCATTTCGTCCCTATGGCTGGACTGCCCTCTGCCCAGGAACTCGCGGACGCCTATATACATCACATCTTCCGCTTGCACGGCTTTCCATCACACATTGTGTCCGACAGAGGAACTCAGTTCACCTCCCGCTTCTGGAGGGCTCTCTGTAAACATCTGGGAGTAACGCTGGACTTTTCTTCTGCCTACCATCCTCAGTCGAACGGCCAAGTGGAATGGGTCAATCAGATATTGACCTCTTTCTTACGTCACTACGTCAACGCCCATCATGACGATTGGTCCACACTTCTTCCTTGGGCTGAATTCTCCCATAATCACCACGTCAGTGAGTCCTCCTCCTGTTCTCCCTTCCATGTCGTCTACGGACTTTAGCCGTCTGTCCCATTGCCTGTATCCTCTTCCTCGGATATCCCTGCTGCTGATGCAGTACTCCGTGACTTTACAACCATTTGGGACTCAGTTAAGGCGTCCCTTGCACGTGCATCCCTGCGGATGAAGAGACACGCGGACAAGAGACGTCTGGATCCTCCATGTTTCTCTCCGGGAGATCTCGTCTGGCTTGCTTCCAAGTACGTCCGATTGAAGTTACCATCCTACAAGCTGGGACCTCGCTACATCGGACCGTTTAAAGTCATCGGCAAGATCAATGAGGTCTCCTACAAACTGCAGCTTCCGGCCACGATGAGGATACCCAACTCCTTCCACGTCTCCCTGCTCAAGCCGGTTGTCCTTGGTCCCTTCTCCGCTGCTGCCAGTCCGGCTCCTCCTCCTATTGCTGAGGACGACATCTATGCGGTAAGGGATATCGTGGCCATGAAGACCGTACGAGGCCGACAGTTCTTCCTGGTGGACTGGGCAGGGTATGGTCCTGAGGATAGGTCCTGGGAGCCCAAGGAGAATGTGGGTACTCCGCTGATCCGTGCCTTCCTGTCCCGGTTGCGGGGAGGGGGGCGTGGGGGGGGGGGGTACTGTCACGCTCCCCGGGTCCTCTGCTCCGCTCCCCGGCTCACCTGCCACGCTCCCCGCTCTCCAGCCTCCATTAGCCGCGCTTCCCAGGTCTCCTGGTCCCCGCTCCCGGCGCCCGTCGGCTTCCCAGCCCCTGGCCGGCTCTGCTGCTTCCTCCTTTCAGCTTCCTGCCCTGGCTTCTGGCACCCGGGCCGCGCGCATGCGCATTAGGGCGCGCGCACGGTCACTGACCCTTTCTTAAAGGGCCAGTGCCCACTGACAGGAAATGATGCACACAGGTACAGGGTATAAAGGGGATTAATGTCCAAGGGGGCGGGGCCTGTTATTCGTGTTTCCCAAGCTAGGAGTCAGGTCTCCTTGTGTTCCTGTGAGATACTTACCTCTCTCTCTTTTAGAGCCGATCCTGCATTGCCATCCGGTCCTGCTGTATCTCAAACCCCGAACGCTGCCTATCTACCATCCTGACAGTCCGTACCATCCCGGTTCCCTGCGGTGACCCACCATCTCGCTCCAACGGTTCCGGACCCCGCCTGACATCATCCCGGCTTCCGAACCTGAGCTCCGTCACCCGGACCACCATCAGTGACCCCGTGGTCCCAGGGACTTCTCCATTGTGTTCTAAGTGCACGGACTGTTCTGCTACCTAAAGTGCTCCGGCTACCGGACTCCGTTCCCTCTTCGGGGAGTTCGGTCCAGAGGATCCACCTCCCGGGTCTGCCCATCCATCTGGCCCTAACAGCCGGTCACATGACCCCCTGGAGCTGTGGCCGCCAGTATCCTCTGACGTCCCGGCATTTCCGGGCTCTCAAACAAGATGGGTACGTCAGAGGAGGCTGGCACCACTCAGATTGAGTGACAGGGCTGTGGGCGGTGACTACCGCACATCACAGCCCAGTATCGAGGGGAGGATCCGGAGGATGTCAGTGTGGAGCCGGCGTCCTGCAGATGGTGAGGCACGGGGCGCCAGTGTGCAGTACAGGGGGGGGTTCTTCAGCTGAATCCCCCCCTGCACGTAAATATGTGATCACACTGTCCACCCGCCCGCTCTGCTGCGATGTCAGGAGAGCGGCCGGTGTCGGGCAGTGTGATCATGTGCTCCTCCCAGCAGCAAGACACTGACAGGCATGTAACCGCTGTGCTCTGCCATCTGTCCTGCTACATGGGACCAACTGTCTGCACTCTGTCACCTGCACCACAAGTCACAGAGTGGAGACAGTTGGTGACAGAGCACCTCTGCCCCCCCCTTCTTTCCCCACTCTCTTCTCTCTCCCCACTCTTCTCTGCCCCCCTCTTATCCCTCTCTCCTCTCCCCTCTCTTCTCTCGCTCTCTTCCCCTTCCCCTTGCTCTCTCCCCCCCCTCGCTCTCTTCCCCACCCCTCGCTCTCTTCCCCCCCTCGCTCTCTTCCCCCCCCTCGCTCTCTTCCCCCCCTCGCTCTTCCCCCCCCGCGCTCTCTTCCCCCCCCTCGCTCTCTTCCCCCCCTCGCTCTCTTTTCCTCCCCCCTCGCTCTCTTTTCCTCCCCCCCTCGCTCTCTTTTCCTCCCCCCCTCGCTCTCTTTTCCTCCCCCCCTCGCTCTCTTTTCCTCCCCCCCTCGCTCTCTTTTCCACCCCCCCTCGCTCTCTTTTCCTCCCCTTCCTCGCTCTCTTTTCCTCCCCCCCTCGCTCTCTTTTCCTCCCCCTGCTCTCTTTTCCTCCCCCCTAGCTCTCTTTTCCTCCCCCCCTTGCTCTCTTTTCCTCCCCCCCTCGCTCTCTTTTCCTCCCCCGCCTCGCTCTCTTTTCCTCCCCCGCCTCACTCTCTTTTCCTCCCCCGCCTCGCTCTCTTTTCCCTCCCCCGCTCTCTTCCCCCCCCCCCCCGCTCTCTTTTCCTTCCCCCCCTCGCTCTCTCTCTCTTTTCCCTCGCTCTCTCCTGGCATGGTCAGTACAGAAATCTCTCCATCATGGAGGGGTGAAAGGGAGTAATAAACATGGAGTCCCTACTGTGTCTGTGTATTTATTTCTAATAAAGTTTTTTTCTCTGTGTGGTCTTTTTTTTTTTTAAACCCTTTATTGGAGATTCTTAATGGCCAGGTCAAACTTGGCCTGACATTAAGAATCTCAGGCTTTATACCAGCTGGTAAAACATAGCTGGTATTAACCCCTTATTACCCAGCATGCCACCTGCCACCAGGGCCACTGGAAGAGTTGGATACAGTGCCAGAAGATGGCGCTTCTATGAAAGCGCCATTTTCTGGGGCGGCTGTGGACTGCAATTCGCAGCGGGGGGGCCCAGAAAGTTTGGGCACCCTTCACTGCGGATTCCAATCCCCAGCTGCATAGTGGTACCTGGCTGGACTCAAAAATTCGGCGAAGCCCATGTCATTTTTTTTTTTAAATTATTTCATGAAATTCATGAAATAAAAAAAAAAAAAAGGGCTTCTCTATATTTTTGGTTTCCAGCCGGGTACAAATAGGCAGCTGGGGGTTGGGGGCAGCCCGTAGCTGCCTGCTGTACCTGGCTAGCATACAAAAATATGGCGAAGCCCACGTCATTTTTTTTAAAAAGTTTTCAGGCAAAAACCTTTATAAAAAAAAAATGCTTCCCTGGATTTCTATTGCCAGTGAAAGTAACACCAAGCAGCTGGGGTTAGCAGCCAGTAGCTGCTTGGGTTACTGTAACGGGGTGCCAGGGGTGCCTCGGGGATTGTAGTCGTGGCCCCTTTTTCTCTCAGGCTTACCCCCGGCTCCACCGTCACTATTGGGACAGGGGATTGTTCTGTGGGGCAGAGTGTGGTGGAAAAAGGCATGCTATCAGCCGCAGGAAGACTCTTCAGGCAGGGATCAGATAAACCAACCGACATCTTTATTGCACAGACTTTCACAGACAGCTCAATGCACGGATTTTTGTAGCTCACGGTAACAATTCCTGTCCGGGGAAATCTTTCCTTGTTGTCTCCTCTAGTGGGGATGTGCCCGGCTACTCCACTTCACCTAGGCTCCCACTCCGGCTATCACAGACTGGACCCACACCAACTCTGCTTCACCCTTGAGGACACTTCTTCTCTCCTTCCCTTCGTTCTTCCTTTCCACTCCAGCTCCACACTCTGCCCCTGGCTGTTCCTTCTCCCCCGTCCCGGAATCAACTAACTTCCACACACACACCACTCCCTTTGTCCTAAGCTGCCGGCTCCTCCTCCCTCCTGTACAGTTTCTATGGGGACAGCCGTCCCACCCGGCCACTAGGGAAACCCATCTATTCAGTGCAATAAAGTACAGTATAAACATAAAACATTAACAACTTTGTCTACCCCAGCGGGGGTATCTTCAGGGGGAAACACTGCACCTCCTTGTAAGGGGTCTGCCCACCCCTTACATTCCTCCCCTCTTTTAGCCTTAGCCTCCCGGCAAGGCCCGTACCTGAAAACACGGTTTTAACAGCAAGACATTTTTCAAAACCTTAAAAGCTTTCATATAAAACCACAATCAATAAGTGCATGAGTTCTGTGCCCGGAGTCCCTCCCAGGGAGCTCCCGGTCTTTGCAGCAGGTTTGCCCGGAGGCCATAGCAAGCACTCCCGGTCTTTGCTGGTTTTCTGCCCGAAGTCTCTCACAGCACTCCCGGTCTTAGAAGGCAGGAGCACAAACAATAAAGTTCTCCTTGACATCACAGAAGGAGTCCTCGCTCACTTCAGCATCAGGCTCCTTCCGGGCTCGGTAACTTGAACATGGTTACAACCTGTAAAACTTCACCGGTTCTTCAACACTACCGGTCTTAACACAGATATGTCCCCCTTCTCTGGTCACTGGGGTTCACACGGGGTGATAAGCTCGGAGCCATTCGGCCCGCTGGGCCCGCACATAATCAGAAAGTGACTGACCTGGCAAGCGGCGCAGCCTCCGGAACGGTTCGTAGTTAATCGGTACCTCCGATCCTTCTGGCTCCGGCTTTGGCTCCTCAACTCCCGGTGGAGGTGACGGAGTAGTGGGTCGAGACGGCTGTGGACTTCTTTGGGCGTCCTCTGCCCCGACTGATTGCCACCAGCGCGTCCGCTGCAGCTCGCTGCTTCATCGGAGTCTCCATCTCACTTGAGGTCAGTTGTGGAGTTGGCGTCTCCTGCAGCTCTTTCTGTAATGGCGCCGGGGACAGTGGAGATGCTGGGGAAGGTGGAGGCGGGCCTTCTTTTCCCGCTCTTGCATACACTCCACCCCCAGTCTCGCACATCACGTCGACCCAGCACAAGCAACTCTTTCTTTTTCCTGTACTGCCACCCTCTTCACATGTTTTCAGTAACATCTTAGGGCCAGCACCTCCCCTCTTTGGACGGCGTACTCTGTACTTCTTTTTCTTTGCCGGCCAGCTCAAGGTTCTTCTTTTGGCGCCAATCTTCCGCGCACTCACTGTGTTCGTGAAGACGGCGGCCATCTTACCTCCGTCTTGTGCCTGGTCCAACGCCTTAGGCACCACTTGTTCTTCCCAATATGGAACCGGGACCCTTCGCCAATAGTCCGGATCCTGCCGACTACGCCACATGTAACGGGGTGCCAGGGGTGTCTCGGGGATTGTAGTCGTGGCCCCTTTTTCTCTCAGGCTTACCCCCGGCTCCACCGTCACTATTGGGACAGGGGATTGTTCTGTGGGGCAGAGTGTGGTGGAAAAAGGCATGCTATCAGCCGCAGGAAGACTCTTCAGGCAGGGATCAGATAAACCAACCGACATCTTTATTGCACAGACTTTCACAGACAGCTCAATGCACGGATTTTTGTAGCTCACGGTCACAATTCCTGTCCGGGGAAATCTTTCCTTGTTGTCTCCTCTAGTGGGGATGTGCCCGGCTACTCCACTTCACCTAGGCTCCCACTCCGGCTATCACAGACTGGACCCACACCAAATCTGCTTCACCCTTGAGGACACTTCTTCTCTCCTTCCCTTCGTTCTTCCTTTCCACTCCAGCTCCACACTCTGCCCCTGGCTGTTCCTTCTCCCCCGTCCCGGAATAAACTAACTTCCACACACACACACCACTCCCTTTTTCCTAAGCTGCCGGCTCCTCCTCCCTCCTCTACAGTTTCTATGGGGACAGCCGTCCCACCCGGCCACTAGGGAAACCCATCTATTCAGTGCAATAAAGTACAGTATAAACATAAAACATTAACAACTTTGTCTACCCCAGCGGGGGTATCTTCAGGGGGAAACACTGCACCTCCTTGTAAGGGGTCTGCCCACCCCTTACATTACCCTTAACAATAGAAAATGCAGCGGGAGCCCACAAACAATGTGATTTTTTTTTTTATTTTTTATTTTTAATGAATTTTTAAAAAAAAAAAATCGACATGGGCTTTGCCCATCGAGCACCAGAGCATTTTACTGCTCAATTCATCCCAAGTAATTAGATGACTGCAGTGTCGGCCGATTACTTGTTCTGTGTCCCCCTGCATCCATTGCAGCGTGTACGGGCTGTGAGGTTACCTGAGTTCAGTCCAGCACTGGAGTCAGCTGATCTGAACTCATCTGAACTCCAGCCCGCACACGCTGCGATGGATGCAGGGGGACATAGAACAAGTAAGGTCTAAGCCACACGGCGAGAAAAACAGTGCAAGTGGAGTGCGATCAAACATCGCATTCCACTCTGACCAATATTAGCCTGTGTGTCAGCACACATGAGTGATTATTTTCTCAGCCCTAATTGGACCGAGAAAACAATCGCAGCATGCTGCAACTGTAATGCAAGACTCTCTCTTTTACCCATTCAAGTGTATGTGGTGAGAGAAAAATCGCACTGCACTTGCGGTACATCGGTGGACTACGGAGGAGAGAGGGAGAGAAATCCCTCCCACCCCTCCTCAGTGCTGGCCCACCCCTCGAGTGGCGGACCGCCCTCGCAGCTGAGGTCTGCTCGCAGAGTCGGACCTCAGTCGCAGGGACACACGCATGACACTCAGCTCTGCTGTACTGAGCGTGAGCCGAGTGTAATGCGAGGGGATCGCAGTAATCCCCGTGTGGCCCCAGCCTAATCGGCCGACACTTGAGTCAGCTGATCTGAACTCAGCTGAAGTCCTGTACACACAGCCCGCACACGGTCACATGTGACCGGCAGCAGGCAGCGACTGCTGTTAAGGCTACATTCACATGACCGTTCCGTTTTTGCGGGCCACAAAAAACGGTCCTTTTTTTCATGGATGCATCCTAGTGGCATCCGTGTGACATCTGCGTGCCTTCCGTTTTTTTGCGGACCGCAAAAAACGGAAGCAGCAAGAAAGATAAATAGATGAGTAGATATAGAGATGAATAGATAGATATAGAGACAGAGGGATAGAGGGATAGAGGGATGAATGAATGAATGAATGAATGAATGGATAGATAGATAGATAGATAGATAGATAGATAGATAGATAGATAGATAGATAGATAGATAGATAGATAGATAGATAGATAGATAGATAGATAAGAAATACATATATAATGTCTTACCCCCTGCATATTCTAAGCTGACACCCTTTTGTGACTTTCATGTGGCACTAAGGGGTGCTTAGCCTTGTATTTAGCCAAAAAATAAATAAATAATAAAAAAAATGACATGCGGTCCCCCTATCTTTTGTAGCCAGCTAGGGTAAAGCAAACGGCTGCAGCCTGCAAACCACAGCTGGCAGCTTCACCTTGGCTGGTAATCCAAAACAGAGGGCACCCCACGCTGTTATTTTAAATTAAATAAATAATTTAAAACAAAAAACACGGGGTCCCCAAAATTGGATCACCAGCCAAGGTAAAGTGGACAGCTGTGGTCTGGTATTCTCAGACTAGGGAGGTTCACAGTTATTGGACACTCCCCAGCCTAAAAATAGCAGGCTGCAGCCGCCCCAGAACTAGCGCATCCATTAAATGTGCCAGTCCTGGTGCTTCGCGCCATCTCATCCCGTTGCCCTGGTGCGGTGGCAAACGGGGTAATATATGGGGTTAATACCAGATGTGTAATGTCACCTGGCATCAAGCCCTGGAGTTAGTGATGTCAGGCGTGTATCAGATACCCGACATCACCAACCCAGGCAGTAATAAAAAAAAAAAAAGACAAACACATTTTTATTTGAAAAAACACTCCCCAACACATTCCCTCTTTCACCAATTTATTAGAAAGAAAAACAAATCCAGGTCTGGTGTAATCCAAGGGGGTCCCACGATGATCCATACCATAGTCAATGTCCCAGTCAATGAAGAACAGAATGTTCCCCATTGGCTGGGAGAGCCGTGCAGTGACCTGAGCTAACATCAATAGGTCAGCCCAGGTCACTGCAGGGCATGACGAGTGCTGCTATCAGGAGGTTAGCGAGGTATATTACCTGCGATGATCGCTGAACTCCTGACAGCAGCGCTCTCACTGAGTTCAATGACCGCCGCCTTCACAAACCAAGTATCGCAAGCGGCCCGTGACGTCACCACTAGTCACAGTATCAGGTCGACAGCGAGAGGTGATGTGACAAGCGGCGGGCATAGAAGGCAGTGACGACCGCTGATGTCAGGAGGGCAGGACTTCATCACCGTAGGTAATGAAATTGCTAACCTCCTGACGGTAGCGCTGGTCATCCCCGCGGCTGCTGACACTGCAGTGCGGGCAGCTGCTGACACTGCTGAGCGGGCAGCCGCGGGGCTGGGGCTGGAGCGTGACACTGACTGCACGGGCACCCGACGGAAGTCACATGGAAGTGCTTCCGTGTTGCTCCCGGGAATTTTGCGGACCCATTGACTTGTATTGAGTCACGGTTCGTTATTACGGAACAGAATAGGACATGTTCCATAATAACGGAGCGGACATACGGCATCCGATGTGTTTTTTTTTGTAGGATCGGATGCACATGGAAGTGCTACCGTGTACCATCCGATCCTACACAAAAGACATTGAACATATGGTCCTGTCTGTGGGGCCGCAAAAAAACAGGAACTGACCAGGACAAACGGAACGGTCATGTGAATGAGCCCACCTGCAGCCATTGCAGCGTGTGCGGGCTGTGAGATCAGGAGTCAGCTGACTCCAGCGCCGGCCGATAAATTCTGTGTCCCGCTGCAGAAGGATCCGGTAAAATAACGGTTGCATGCGCTGCACATTTGATCCACAGGATCCGGTCATATGCGGTTTGCGGAGGATACGGACGACACACAGACTAGGCAAGAGGAAAAAAAGCAATCTCATCACCCCGGCACTTTTTTTTCCCCAATTATTTTTTTCACATGTTGCGCAGACTAATAATCATAATTTCTGTACACACACACACACACACTCACACACACACACAAACACTCACAAACACACTCACACTATACACACACACACACTGTATATACGCACACACACACACTGTATATACACACACACACACTGTTTATATGCACGCACACACTTTCTTCCCCTGGCTGTGCAGAGCTGCTGTATCTGTGATTTCTCTCTGGGCATCAACTGGGAAGAGGCAGGGAGGAGGGTTTGGTCGGAGAGCAGAGCGGGTGTATTAGACACAATGGGTGTGTTAGATAAGCTAGACACAGTCCCCCTAGAGCCACAAATAGTTCTGGGACTTGTAGGAACTGAACACAGGAAGTCAGAGGAGAGATTAACCCCATCAGAGGTGGAGCCAGCAATGAGCATGTGCTGCTAGTGCACAATAAAATGTAATTTTGCTGAAAAAACATAATAGATGTGTTGAGGGGCACATATTAGCAAGATTTATCAGAAAAAAAAAATCAGTTTTGGTAACTGGACAACTTCTTTAAGGGGATGTCCACTGTTAGATATTGACGGTGATTCTTATACTTATACTTATACTTTGGATTGCTCAACAGTATTGGACTGTTTTTGGATCTGACACCTGTCACCTACCATGTTCAGCTGCTCACAGATCCTGTGGGAGCCAAATCATATGCAGACCATGAACATATTATATACTTAGCAGAACACACAGGGGACATGTTATGAGGGAATTGGCAGATTAGGACCAGAGGTATATATCCCAATCGCCAGTCGGGGCCCACCGTGCTCCAGATGGTAATGGAGCTGCTGGCACCCTGTGGGTTAGGCGGAGACTATAGAGCTGGATGGCTCTGAGATAACTCAAGGAACCGGTCACGTGTGTAGGGACATGTCAGACCGGACGACAACCCGGTTAGCGTTTCGGTGGAGCGGACGCTACTCCGATCACGTGTGTAACAACACGTCAGGCCGAATGGTAACCAGTTAGCGTTGACCGAGAAGACCGCTGCGACAGCGCCCTGTCGGCCACATGTGTAAGACACGTCAGGACGAGCGGTCCTCCGATTAGCGTTTCTGGCCACCACTCGACTAGCCACGTGTGTAAAGGACACGTCAGACCAGGTAGTCACACCAGTAGCATTTGACTGGGAAGCCGAGGAGGATAATAGGGTTCACACACCCAATCCAGGAACACCCTGTTAATTTCAGAGGAGATCTGGGGTGCGCTGTCCGTGCGCGTAGAGGGCACAACTGGACAGGTGGCGCAGCAGGTACACTGTCCGTGTGCGTAGAGGGCACTCTCGGACAGGTGACGCAACAGGTATTCTGTCCGTGTGCGTAGGAGGCACAACTGAACAGGTGACGAAGCAGCCGCAGCCCAGTTAACGCCACTGGACTGCTCTAGCACAACAGGAACGGTAGCAAGGAAGCACGGCGCCTGACCCTCATGTGCTGAGCCACGAATCTTGGCGTGACAGGCACCGTTCGCCTAGCCCTACCTACCGCTTCCAACAATGCTTATGCCACCAAGAACTCTAGATGAAGACTGCGCACCTCCATGTTGTCTCCAGCCCCTTTTATAACCTGGGTCCGCCCCAAACCCAGGGTGGAACCACCAAGGTCCAATAGCAGAGTGCCATGTCATCAGTGACGTCACATGCGACCTATCCGGAACCGCCACGTCATTTATGACCTCATGGCAGCCACGCCCCAAACACTTCACCAGTCATCGTCTGATGACCAACGGTGAGGTGCCAGATCATAGGGGCAAGTCTCTGCGAGCCAGTCCGGAGTTGCCACGTCATCAGGACACCTGACACCCTCTGCCCTATCAGGGCCTGCCACCTCACGGACATGCTCAGTGAGGTCCTTACCGGACCTATCCTCTGATGCACTAAGTGCCTGAGCATGCTCAGTAGCCTGAGCAACAGGCTCAGAAAGCAGACTATCAGTTTGAGCATGCTCAGTAGGCACATCCCAGAACTTAGACACAGCACGAAGTCCAAGTACCTGTGCAAAGAGGCTGTTAGGGTTAATTGTGGGAGCATGCTCAGTAGCCTGAACTGAGGACTTAGTCTCAGACATAACACAATCAGGCTGAGCATGCTCACTAGGCAAAACACCGGGCTTAGACTCTGGCTGGGGTAAATCGGCGCACGCATGCGCACTAGCCGCCTCTCCACACTTAGACGTGGTGGAAGGAGCAGCCAACTGGACGACCCGAGGCACGGCCAAGAACGACAGCCGGCGCCTGGGCGCAATAGGAACCGCAACAGGCTGCTTGCGGCTATGGCGGCGCCGGTTCGTAACAGGACAACATCCTCATAATAAGCTTCAGCTGTAGTATACATATATAATATATCCCCCATATTATCGGATTTCCTAATGAAGGAACATACTATGCATGGTGGCCCTTGACAAAGGACACGAAACGCGCGTCGGGCCTGGCCGTGGACAGTTTGATTGCGTCATCTTTCTTCTTTTTCTGGTATGTAGTGATGTACCCTGTGTATCACTAGAGAAATTCCTGGTTTGATTTACTGAAATACCGCTATACTGTATGTTGGTATGTGGGTATGATAGATCCTCGCAGGGACTTATACTTTGTACATGGCAGCATATTAACATTTTGATTACAGTTGGAGTGGGGCTATATGTAATAATTTCCTCCGATTGGGATGTAATTTTTCCAGCTTTGACTATTATCATTTTTTTACATTACTGTCCCAGTTCCCACCCCTGTGGAGTTTTACTTTCCTCCTTGTATTTGTCTTACATACCCCGCTGTGACTCATGTTTTATGTCACAGATGTGGGGTATACTACATTTTTTAATATTTTGTTATTGTATGTGTTAAATAAAATTGTGTTGGACACTTATTACTCTTATGTGTGTTTTTGGACACATATGTTCATGGTCTAAAATGTATGTACAAACATGCCCGCTCATGTGTTCTGAATAAACAAACAATAGGGTGGGGGCACCAAAGGGCAACTTTGCACGGGGCACCATTCAGCCTAAGGCCGGTCCTGCCTCCTGCTAACCATTGCCTATGATGTAGCCTCTTTCTAACCAATACAGATGATCTGACTTGCTTCTGTCCGCTGCCCATGGTGTGGTATCCTGATTACCACAGTCCATGATTTATCTATCTACTGACCTCTTTCCAAACTGAGGTCTCATGGTGACCACTGTCCATGATGTGAACTGTTTTTGATTGCTGTCCATGATGTAGCCACCTGCTGCTGAACACTGTCCATAATGTGTCACCTTGCTGAATACATTGCATGATGTGTGCTCATTGACTACCTTTGAGAATTTTTTGTCCTGTTGACCATTTTCCATTATGTGACCTCATGCTAATCACTGTGCATTAGGGTGACTGCAAAAAATCGATGTCGGAATTTTGTCCGTCTGGACCCCACAAAACGATTCCCCTTTCCAGAAATTGAGAGAGCCAAAATTTGAGCTCGATCAAACGGCGTTAACCCGTGCCGCTCGTCGCTCAAAGTTTGAAAAAAATCCAAATTTTTGGCCAAAAAGCTTACATATGGAGCCATAACTCCAGAACGGTAAATAATAAAAACACGCTTAATATCTCAAAAGAAAGCTAATGTTGTTCTTCAAAATGTATATGTTATACATAATTGTTGGTATTTAAGTCAAACTGAGTTACAACAGCTTTTAGCCCCAAGAACGTGACCTGGTACCACTAGGAGCATACTTCGTATATTTTGTTATTAAGTGATAAATTTTGGGGGTTTTTTTGGTATATTTTTGAGTTTAAAGTAGAAAATATAACAAAAAAACAAGTAATACTGATAAGTGTAATGACATTTTTTATTTTAAAATATAAAAATGAGGTATATAAAATACATACAAACCAGACACAGAAAAGATCCAGACGTAGCCCCTACATGAGCGGATAATGTTACATAGTCATCTATTCTAGAGCTTTTGTTAGTTTTTCAAAGGTCAGAATCTAATGCTCGGCATTTGCTGACGACTTGCAGGACATATTGCTTTTGTTCTTCATCTTTTGTCAGAAGGTCGGTAAAGTCGGTTATTAATGTAACCCCGCGCTCAGCCATATCAGTAACTACTTTTAATGTTGTGACAATTTTAAATCCTTCTAGGAAGTCATTATTTTGAGGCTAGGTGTTTGGATTTTGTCTTAGGAAATCTGTTTTTATATTAAATCGGTCAAAGAATGTAAATGTTTCTTTGGTAAGTAAATTTACCAATCCTCCATCAACTACCTCTTTTAATTTTTCTTTCCTAACTTTTGGATTTACAGCCCTCGCGTGCTCTGATGGTTCATCTGTGCTACTGAGCAATTTATTAGCCATTAACAACTTTTCATCGTCTGTAATGGTGGGATCAAAAAACGATAATCCCACAACTCTGCATTCAAATACCACAAATGGTTCGAAAATGTGGTCAGGGCTATTTCTGCAATGTCGTTGTCACATTCTTTATAGTCTAACAGACTATGCAAAATACCGAAATCTTGCTTTGGCGCAAGATGAGCTTTTGGAGCATTGAACCAGCGTTACAATAAATTTTAACTAGGAAAACAGAAATGGCACGCACAGAACTTTCTTTTCCTTTAGACATCTTAAACTGATGACGAAAAATGAACATTTTTAAGCAGTAAATAGCCTTTGCCATCTGTGACGACATGGACTCTCATGAGTTAAATTTCTTAAAATTCAGCCAGACAGGATGATAGATTGTTTATAGACGGGGGATAAGTCCCTCATTGTTTTTACAAGACTCTTGTTGACTCATGTAATTGTGTTGGCCACTGAAAGCCAGGCGTATTGTTTCTCCAGACTCTTCCACTAATCATTGTATTGTAGTTGTGTATTGCTAATGTAATAACCGTAGTAGCCATTGTCTAGTCGGTGACTTCCAGACTACATGTATACCCTCAGTCTATCTGTAGACATCATTTGGATGAACATTGTCCATGCAGCTTGAGATTCATCCAATGGGAGAGGCGATCTTGTCCAACCAATCGATGAGGACGCAGTGTATCCAAGTGGAAGGCTGTGGCTATAAAAGGGATTTCTTTAAGCCACCAGGTTGTTGATGGATGCTGATGGATCCAGTCTAAGCTCTTAGGAGCTGACTAGAGGATCAGGATATCTTATCGCTTCAATCTAGGGACTCCGGTTCCAGTTGGAGATCATATTCACAGCCTAGGGATTTTGACCCCGGCTGCCAGGATTGTATCATCATATAGGACTACCTAAGGAGGACACTCAGGGTGGGACAGTTCAGTCACCTGTTACAGACTTTGCAGACCTTATTCCTTTCTCGGTGGGTGCCCGCCAAAAGCGGGGTGCTGCTGGATTGGAGAAAATAGCCCTGGAACCTGTGAGGCATGGACATTCTAATCCCTGGTGAGTCAGCGGAAGGGTGAGACTCTGTTGCCTGTTACATTTGTGTTTTGCTGGTTATGTGTTATGTGCCGTTAATTGTTTGGGGATCCAATAAAGTCTAATTATTGTGGTTCCCTCACCCTGTGTTGTCTGAGTAGTGTTACGCCCACGGTTAAAGAGGCCGGCGTTCAGTTGGGATGAGCCCTGAGCCACGCTGTCTTTCTAAAGGTGGCGGGTTTTAGTGGACGAGAGCACCCACTGAGCCCCGTGTCTCCACAATTGGTGGCAGCGGAGGGACACTACTCAGCCTGGTTTACCCAGGAGAGCTGCAGAGGACTGGTGTTCGCGGACACCGTCCAGGGTTCAACAACCAGGGAGGCACATAAGCATACCCAGCAGGCCATATGGGTGGCATTCAGGTTTCGGACGCTGCCATGTCCAACCCCACCAGCTCAGCCATGGGACGAGGACCAGAGAGGAGTTACGACCGCAGCAGTAAATGGATGCTACAGGATCTGTGCCAGAGGCGAAAGATTATTTCCATATAGTGATGTTTTTTTAGGTTTTTGCACTCAGTTCAGACATAGAATGGAGTTCCAAACGTTATTCCTTATTTGTTAGTAGTTTTTCGTTTGAGAACCCACCCCACTCACACCTATTGCCAATCCACATGATACGTATATATAGCCTGGGTCTCAGCTTCCCATACACGGTAAGTTTTTTAACTGCATGAGAGGACACACACAAGCTAGGGACCCCAACGTAGAGAAATACTTTTGCGTAGTGTTGGGGCTCTATTGCATTGATCAATTCAGTAGCTAAATTTCTCTTTATTCATATATTCATGGCAGTAATGCAGGTTCCATTTTTCACATTTCATTCTTACATATAGCTATTGAATTTTTCATGTCAGTATTCACACAGCAGTTTCTGCTATTACATGTATTCCCCTTGCATAGTCACTGGTGTGCATACCTTATCTCCATATAGTGGTTTACCCAGGAGAGCTGCAGAGGACTGGTGTTCGCGGACACCGTCCAGGGCTCAACAACCAGGGAGGCACATAAGCATACCCAGCAGGCCATAGGGGTGGCATTCAGGTTTCGGACGCTGCCATGTCCAACCCCACCAGCTCAGCCATGGGACGAGGACCAGAGAGGAGTTACGACCGCAGCAGTAAATGGATGCTACAGGATCTGTGCCAGAGGCGAAAGATTATCTACTGGAACGCTGAAACTCAGTCGGACTTGATTCAAAAATTAGTCCATTGGGATGCCCAGAATGATGCAGGGGACGATGAGGATCCCGCCGATATTGACCCGGAGGATTTATTCTATGTGCCACATCATGGATCTAGTGACAATCGGGAATCAACTTGGTCCAAAATGGCCCAAGCCACAGCGTTGTTGACTGCATTGGGGCCTAAATCCTCAAGAGAAGAGAGGGCTTGGGTCCTGGAATATGTTTATGGAGTGCCAGCTGCCGTACTGCTAGCACCAGCCGCTCGAGAAGGATGGTACCACTACGCAGCAGAAGCTGCACCAAAACAAAGAGGCCGCATGCTTGGAGCCCGTCTGCCACTCCAACCAGTCAACATATGCCGAGATGAACCAACGAGACCTGAGGAATGCTACTCCCAAGAAACACCAATAGCTGGGGAAGTGGTTTATCCAGTCCACACCCTATGGCAGGCCGGACACCGTACACCAGCCAACCTCCATCCCCACATCCAGACGGTCAAGGTCGGTGATATACAGGCTCAAGGACTTCGAGACATTGGATCTTCCATCACTCTGGTAAGCCCAGTTATTGTTTCCCCAGAAGACCATTTACCAGATTCCCAATTATCCATCTCCCTGGCTGAGGGCCAGCGCTCGGACATCCCTCTGGCATGTGTGCAGTTGGACCTAAGGACTGACCAGGGAGAGGTCGAGATGGAGCTTGTGAACAGCCTCCCCAAACCTGGTATTTTGGGGACTAACCAGGAAGCGATCGATGTGGGACTTGTGAACAGCCTCCCCATACCTGTCATTGTGGAGACTGACCAGAGCAAGGCTGATGTGGAGCTTATGGACACCGTCCCCACACCAGTTACTTTGGGGTCTGACCAGGAAGAGGTCCATTTGGAGTTTATGAACATCCTCCCCACACCTAACAAAGACTGGAGGACAAGGAGTAAAGTGCAAATATGTTTAATAATAGCAACTGGCACAAAGGAATCAGCGGCAAAAACAGGCCGGCAGATAACATATAGATGTACTAGATTGTTAGGCTGACCTAACGGTCACAGCTGTTGCCAGCGATGTCCGAATGCAGAGAGGGTACCGGTGACCCCCCCCTCGGCTATTCCAGCTCTCAATGAAAACAAGCGAACGCCGTTATACACATAAGACTGGAGATGTGCGGCTCCGAATAGAAAGTGTATTGGTATTGTTTACATTACAAAGTTATACAAAGTTGATTAGGGCGTAACTATGCAACATACATATTCATTAATCTACATTCATTAAGGCGTGGATTGCATATTCCCAGCAAGAGAAATTAATATAATGACTTATACTCCAATAACAAGATGTTTTTCAGTCGTCTCTAAGTCAAAACAATCTGTGTCCTTGAGGTTGGTCTCACAGTTTATTACACAAATAAGTCTGGTTCGGTCTTGCCAGGGAGAATGAATTTCTATTATTTTCTAAGTCAGTGAAAAAGGTTAACTCTTTCCTCACAATCCCCCCTATTGGCGTGATTGATGGACAGGGGGCCATCGAGAAGCTGTGGACTATAGAGAGAGCAGGCTAGCCTCCAGATACTTTCTGAGCCGCGGGTTTGCTCAGGGAGAGTCGTCTCACATCCGTCACCCAGGACTGCTTGCATGCCTCTCGATAGGAGTCTCATCATGATACGCCAAGGTGATTTCTAGAGGAAAGAGTAGAGAAGAGAAAAAAGGCATATTAGTGATTTCATACAGGTGCTGAATAATCATTGTATCTACATTGCTTCAAGCAGCGGGAAAACAAAGCCATTAGCAACTTGAACACTACATAAGCAACTAATAAACAGAGTAACACTTGGTGTCATTTACTGATAGTCTGTTGCAACAGCTTCCCCATTGAAACACTTCGTTTATTGGGACTGGTATGGCTAAGTATCGCATGGAAGAGGCTGTCACAGGTGCGTGTGTACATATCCAGCAGTCTGCGATCTCAAGTTTTTCAGCTAACACTTCATGATGGGTCTCAAATGAATTCTGCCGTGGTGTAGAAGGCCCCAAAAAGGGAGTACACATAGAAATACTTATCAGCAGTATTAGGCCTTCTTGCAGTGGCTGGCATGGACCCATGTCGATCTCCCCTCAAGTTTGACGGAGGTTGGAGTGGTCAGCTGGACAGTCAAAGGCCCTTCGAATCGTGGCTCAAGGGTCTTTTTCATGTGCTTCTTTAGGTAGACCCAGTCACCGGGCTTTAGAGAGTGGGTTCCTGGAATGGCATCAGGATCAGGTAGAGAAGAGTAGACCCTTTGGTGGGTTTCAGTTAGTCTCTTCTGCAGGGAAACAACATAAGACGTTAGGCTATCACATTACAGGTGTAACTCCTGCGGGAAGTAGCATCCTAATCTGGGTGCACTACCAAAGAGTATTTCAAAGGGTGAGAGCCTGTGCTTTCCCTGCGGGGTGGTCCTTACAGAGTAAAGAGCTATGGGGAGACATTCTGTCCATGGTCTACCAGTCTGCTTCACTGCCTTGGCTAGTTTGAGCTTTAGAGTGCCATTTAACCTTTCCACTGTCCCTGATGACTGTGGGTGGTAAGGCGTGTGTAAGGCTGACTGAATGCCTAACAGGGCACAGGTGTTCTGGAAAACTTGTCCAGTGAAATGAGTACCTCGGTCTGACTCTATGACTTCAGGGAGTCCAAACCGAGGTACCAGCTCACAGGCCAATTTCTTTGCTGTAATTCGGGCCGTGGCTGAGCTTACAGGATAGGCCTCTGGCCATCCTGAGACGAGGTCTACACAGACAAGTACAAACTCGTAGATGCCATGTTTTGGCAACTGTATATAGTCTATTTGTACTCTTTGAAATGGGGCAAACGTCTTTGGCATGTGTCTTTGCGGGGTTTTAGTTAGCTGGCCTGTATTATGTTGTTGACAGATGTGACAAGCTTTTATTCTCTGGGAGGCGTATTGTCTGAAGCCGGGGGCTATCCAATATGGTTGCATCTGGTTCATAATTGAGTTTGTGCTACTGTGTGTGGGATAGTGGAGTACTTGGAGAATGGCAGGGAACCAACTGCGTGGCAGGACGGGAAGTCCGCTTAGGCGCCAAATCCCCTCCACCTTTTCTGCCCCCTTGGCCCGCCATCCGGCCTTTTCTTCCTCAGAGGCGTTTTCTTGTGTCTCAAAGAGGTTCTGCATTTCTTCCTCCTTTATGATTGCTAGCTGCTTTGGTATCAAGGCTACTTCCATTAGTTGGGATTTCCTGTTGCTATGAGGAATCCTCTTGTCTGCCAGATAGTGCCAAAATCGTGCACAATGCCGTGTGCATAGGCTGAGTCCGTGTAGATGTTCGCTGTTCGTTCTTCCAGAAACTCAATTGCCCAAATGAGGGCAAGAAGTTCTGCTTCTTGAGCAGATATGCGTGGAGGTAGCGGTTGTTTGGCTAGGACTGCATATAGAGTCACTACTGCAAATCCGGTGTGGAACTTGCCTGCTTCATCAGCGTATCTGCTACCATCCACAAAAAGTTCAAAGTCTGGATTTGTAAGCGGTGTTGCCTAAATATTGTGCAGGGGCTTTGCCTCCTGTTCAATGAGTTCCTGACAATCATGATCAAATGGTGCACTGGTACGTTTGTCACTCTCTTCTGTTCTCTCGTCTGTCACTCTCTTCTGTCCCCCCTTCTAAACTTGTAAAGATCAGCAGATCAGCAAGGTTTAGACTTGTAACTCGAGCAAATGAGATGTTTGGGGGGTAGCTACAGCGTGCACTGAAGTCTGACCTGTCTTGCCATGGAGAGGTGTTTCAACTGCACTTGATTGAGAACAGCATAGATGTCATGGCTGGTAAGGATGGTAGTCGGGAAATCGAGTGAGATTTCAGATGCTTTCTGCAGTATGTTTGAAACTGCTGTAACAGCACGGACACAGGTTGGTGCTGCTCTGGTGACGTTGTCGAGTTGAGAGGAGTAGTACCCGATTATGTGGTTTGTCCGTCTTCTGGGTGAGTACTCCTACGGCAAATCCTTGAAGCTCTGCTACGAACAGATTAAAGGTGAGATCATAGTTTGGTAGTGCCAGAGCAGGTGCATCAATCACTAGTTCCTTGAGCTTTTGAAAGCTTTGTCGAGCTTCTTCTGTAAGGGAGAAAGGAACATTCTTTGTGCAATCATACAGTGGTTGCATGAGTAGTGACACATTGGGAATCCACCGTCTGCATTTATCTCTGCTTGCTTTGCATCCTACTTCTGCCAGAAAGGTAAGCATTCCTCTTCACTAGGGCAGCACAGTAGTAAATCATCCACGTACTGGTAGATGTACTGCGAGAGGTAGCAGGAGGGGGGATTGTCTCAGCTGCGGTGGCGTAATTCCAGGCTTGACTGAAACTTTTACTGTGGGCACGGGTAGTGTGCCGAGGTCAGTTTTTGATGTGGACCAGAGTTTTGCAGGAACTTGTAGAAGTATTGGGTCCGTGTTTACTTCATGTGTAACATCAGATTCTGGTTGATCTTCAATCATCTGGAGGGTGCACAGGACTTCTTCTGGGATATCTTCTGGAATTTGCAGGATAGCAGATCCATCTTCACTGTAGACAATCTGAGCTTGCAGTCTTGATAGTAGATCTGCTCCCACTAGGGCATCTCCACCCAGGGGGGACACTAAGAATTTAGACACGAACATGTGTGGTCCCAGTTTCACCTTCAGTGGATGTGTTATTGGGATTATCTGGGCTTGTCCATCAAATCCGGATACTACAGTAGCTTCAGATGAGATGGATCCTTCAGGCACTAGGTTCCTGGGGTTCAGGAGCGTGAGGCTCCTGAGTCCACCAAAGCTCTTATTTCCTTGTTGCTAATGTGAAGGGGGACGTGTATAAATGGACCTCTGGCATCCCTATCCCGTGCTGCCGCAAGTCAGGCAGTCTTCTCCTCCTGACTCTCGGGTTGGTTTTGAGTGTCCCTCTTCTTCTTTCTCCAGTCTCTGATCACATGTCCTCTGACTCCCACAATAGTAGCAGGTCGGTGCCTTCCTTCTTGTACCTTCTGGCTGACCGTCCACTGCTGCTATGACAACTTTCTTGTTGCTCCTTTTATCCTTTGCGTCGGTTTCTAAGCCACTTGCTTTGTTGACTAGAAGATCTATGTCTTCCATGTTTCTCCATTCTGGGCAGCACGCTTTCAATCTTTCTGCCAGAGGTGCATGTATTCCATCCATGAAGGATCTTACCATCAGGCGATGTATTGCACCCGCTTGTAAGTCCAGCCCTTCATCTGCGAATGACTGCATCAATCTGTGGTAAAATGAGCTGACATTCTCCACAGGACCTTGATGCACTGGTCCCATTGTGCCCTTAGTTCTTTGCTCCTGGGTGCAGAAGAGATTGAGTCTTATCATGAAATCTTGGCCCGATTCCACATTACGGGTATTGTCCGGAACATGTCCTGTCAGGTGGGCAGTGAGTTTGGCATACAGTTCGGGAGACATTTTAACTCTACACAAACCTTCCATGTCCAACCAAGTGCTTCTGTAGGAGACCTGTATTTAGTTCAGGTAACATGAAAAACTGACTGGGTTTCTAGTCGGGTCTGGAGCATTTTGCAGGAAAGCCATCTGCTCGGCTGGAGTCCAGGGTACGTAGTCTTCATACGTACGGGGAACTGCATCTCTGGGAGCATCTGGGTTTTGTGGATTAACAGGTGGTCTTATCAGGACTCTTCTTTCCACTACGGGATAAAGAGGAACTGGTGCTGTGGCTTGTAACTTGTGCTGTGGGGCTCCACAGGCTAGGCATGTTTCACTCCAGTCCGGATTTTGTTGGCTACAGTTTGTGCAGGTCCATCCCGGGGATCCTGCTATTTTTGGAGCTGTTCCAGAAGTAGCTGACAGGTACGGAGCAAGCTGCTGTTGATCCTTATTAGCCTTCTTCCCAGTTTCTTCCCATGTGTCTGATTCTTCATGGTATATCCAACCTTGATCGTGGGCTGTTTTTGCCATGTCAGAAAGAGTTCTGACTAGTTTAGTCCATGATTTATCTGCTATCACTCCTGCTCTAGTAGCTCTTATTGTGTCCCATTTGTTGGGGTCCAATTGATCCTTCCCCTTCAATCCAAATGTCTTAAAAACTTCCTTGGACTGACTGGCTGTTCTTTTGCCATGATAACACGTAATGAGATGTTGCAGGGTGCATCCAGCTCTCCTGTCTTTTGATATTCCTTGCCCCATTCTTCGTCTATCTTCTTCAGCTTTTAGACCCTTGAACGTCCTTTGGACTAAACCTACCTATCCTGGAGATACTCAGAGACTAACTCCTTTTGTATTCCTACCTAAGGTGAGGTCTAGAACCACCTTTCCTGGAGATACTCAGAGACTAACTCCTTTTGTATTCCTACTGAAAGGTGGTGTCCTAACTTCAGAGGGGGCTGAGAATGTTGAATGGCGCTGGGTTACCTTTCTTGTACCAAAGGTACACTCTATATCCGATGGCAATGGCAAACAGGGCTATTCCCTCTAACACTAGGGCAGTGAATATCACATCCATTGGACAGAGCAGGTACACTATTCCCTTTCAACACTCACTGATGTATGGGATCTATGACAACCAACAAGGACAACAGCACAGAAGTAAAGCGCAGGAGAGCAGACACGCGACACACGGAGAGGCAGAGAAACAAACAAACAAACAACCAAACAAAGCACAGAAAACATCAGCTGGCAAGGCTCTCTCAGAGTTCAGTAGAAACCCGCCAATAACCCAGTATCTACTCACAGTGCACCTCTTGCGCGTTGAGGAGGGAACTGAACAGAGATGGGGAGCATAAAGAGAAGAATAAGGTTCAACTCTTACCTGGCCAGGTGTTTCTGGTCCCCACGTCTGGTCACCTCCTCCTTGGCTTGGCAAGACAATCCACTGCGTCCTGGGATTACAAACACGGGTCCCTGCTTTTTGGGCGCCAGATAATGTTAGGTTGACCTAACGGTCACAGCTGTTGCCAGGAATGTCCGAATGCAGAGAGGGTACCGGTGACCTCCCCCCTCTGCTACTCAGTCTCAATGAAAACAAGCGGACGCCGTTATACACATAAGACTGGAGATGTGCGGCTCCGAATAGAAAGTGTATTGGTATTGTTTACATTACAAAGTTATACAAAGTTGATTAGGGCGTAACTATGCAACATACATATTCATTAATCTACATTCATTAAGGCGTGGATTGCATATTCCCAGCAAGAGAAATTAATATAATGACTTATACTCCCATAACAAGATGTTTTTTAGTCGTCTCTAAGTCAAAACATTCTGCGTCCTTGAAGTTGGTCTCACAGTTTATTACGCAAATAAGTCTGGTTTGGTCTTGCCAGGGAGAATGAATTTCTATTATTTTCTAAGTCAGTGAAAAAGGTTAACTCTTTCCTCACAAGATGACAATTACATATAGGGCACAAGTAAAATGAATAAATAACAGACTGGGTCAAAAACATACCCATAAGTGCACAAAGCCGGCCTGATAAGCAGCAGAGCAGACCCCCTGGAGAGAGCCCTGAGGTATACCTTTCACAATCTCAGCTATAAGATTATTTCGAAATAATCTTATAGCTGAGATTGTGAAAGGTATACCTTGGGGCTCTCTCCGGGGGGGGGGGGGGGGGGGGGGTGGCTCTCTGCTCTGCTGCTTATCAGGCCGGCTTTGTGCACTTATGGGTATGTTTACTTAACCGGCTGGGATTCTATTCCTGCATTCATGTCTTGTACTTAATCTGACTGTTCATTGGCATCCAATTAGCACCTCATGGTGGCTAAACCTGTTTATCTGTTTATAGCTTTTTGACTGTTTAACTATTTGACTCTGTCACTGCAGAAGTTGCTGTTTCACCAGCATCTGTATTAAGCACTGTTTATTAGTGATTAGTGAGACTTGGATCCTATTTTATATATTTTATATATCTCTGTTATTTCAGAGTATACACTGTTATCATTGTGCTTATCCAGAGCTGTTTTTTTCCATCTGGCTATGTGTAACAATTGTCAAAATTTTACACCATGTTCTTTATGTGCAGGATGCTTTGTTCATGTTTTTGACCCAGTCTGTTATTTATTCATTTTACTTGTGCCCTATATGTAATTGTCATCTAGTACATCTATATTTTATCTGCCGGCCTGTTTTTGCCGCTGATTCCTTTGTGCCAGTTGCTATTTATTAAACATATTTGCACTTTACTCCTTGTCCTCCAGTCTTTGTTTGATGTTCAGAGTGTGTTCAGACAGGTGCCATGCAGTTAACAGAGAGTGGACAAGGAAAAGGGTTGTAATCCGCGCCAAGGACTCAGAAGATTCAATGTAGATTTTATGCTTCTTTTATTGGCATGCACATGTCTACCCGTTTCAGGAGTCACAGCTCCCTTCGTCAGGACAGCAAGCAAGGAACATCAAATCTCTGCCATGCAGTGGCTTTCCTGCTTCTTTTTCATTGTTTGTTCCTCTTGCATATTAGCCTCCCCACACCTGTTGTTTCGGGGACTAGCCAGGAGGAAGTTGAAGTGGGGTTCATAGATGGCCCCACCAAGCCTGTTGTTTCGGATACCACTCAGAGGGAAGTGAAAGTGGGGCTTGGGGATTACCTGCTCACACCAGTCATTTTGGAGAATGACCTAGGACAAGGACTTTCCAGTCAGTTTGAAGCAGCCATCATCCACTTCCAAGCCAAGCAGGACCTTGATGTGGATCTTTCTAACATATTTTCCAAGGATAATTCACATTCCCAGTCTCCAGCATCCACTTCTGAGCCAAGAACCGTGAGTAAGCCTAACCACACTGTGGCTATTGACTGGGGGAAGATTGATAGTAAGAAATGTATGCAAGCCCAACTCATGGACCCCACCTTAGTGCTTGTCCGCAATATAGCTGCTCAACTTGGGGGAGGTAATCAGGGGGAGGTGTATAGATGCGAGCCTCTGTTGCTGACCTCACCATTAAAAAGGACAATGCCGTCAAGAGGAGAAGGATGATCGGAAGCCTATCATGTCTGGCTAATATTAAGAAGGGGGAGGAATGTGATGACATGGACTCTCATGGGTTAAAGTTTCTTAAAATTCAGCCAGACAGGATGATAGATTGTTTATAGACGGGGGATAAGTCCCTCATTGTTTTTACAAGACTCTTGTTGACTCATGTAATTGTGTTGGCCACTGAAAGCCAGATGTATTGTTTCTCCAGACTCTTCCACTAATCATTGTATTGTAGTTGTGTATTGCTAATGTAATTACCTTAGTAGCCATTGTCTAGTCGGTGACTTCCAGACTACATGTATACCCTCAGTCTTTCTGTAGACATCATTTGAATGAACATTGTCCATGCAGCTTGAGATTCATCCAATGGGAGAGGCGATCTTGTCCAACCAATCGATGAGGACGCAGTGTATGCAAGTGGAAGGCTGTGGCTATAAAAGGGATTTCTTTAAGCCACCAGGTTGTTGATGGATGCTGATGGATCCAGTCTAAGCTCTTAGGAGCTGACTAGAGGATCAGGATATCTTATCGCTTCAATCCAAGGACTCCGGTTCCGGTTGGAGACCATATCCACAGCCTAGGGATTTCGACCCCGGCTGCCAGGATTGTATCATCATATAGAACTACCTAAGGAGGACACTCAGGTTGGGACAGTTCAGTCACCTGTTACAGACTTTGCAGACCTTATTCCTTTCTCGGTGGGTGCCCGCTAAAAGCGGGGTGCTGCTGGATTGGAGTAAATAGCCCTGGAACCTGTGAGGCATGGACATTCTAATCCCTGGTAAGCCAGCGGAAGGGTGAGACACTGTTGCCTGTTACATTTGTGGTTTGCTGGTTATGTGCTATGTGCCGTTAATTGTTTGGGGATCCAATAAAGTCTAATTATTGTGATTCCCTCACCCTGTGTTGTCTGAGTAGTGTTACGCCCACGGTTAAGGAGGCGGGCGTTCAGTTGGGATGAGCCCTGAGCCACGCTGTCTTTCTAAAGGCGGCGGGTTTTAGTGGACGAGAGTACCCACTCAGCCCTGTGTCTCCACACCATCCACCTAGCGTGATGAATGGCTCCTGGAGTTCTAAAACCCACAACATTGCTGTCTAGTGATCCAACAAATACGAGAACCAACTGCAACAGCTCCTTGTAGTCATCTCTAGGGTGGCTCTCAGTTAATTTGGTCTCGAATTCAGCAGTAACATTTGCAATTACTTCTGGAGTTAGCTGCTTTTGTATTAGATTGTCACTGATACCTGTGTTGTATTTTCCTTTGTCTATCTTGGGCCACGCAGTGAGGAATCTTTTGAAAATGTCTGGATGAGGTCCAGTGGTTGATCCCATTTTTGTGTTGAATACGCCTCTTAACACAATTTCCAAGATATGGTGACGACAAGCTAGGTGTAGCAATTCTCCTCCTAACATTTGCTCCAATAGGACGTATGCTCCTTTGAGTCTTCCCGTGTTCGATGCTGCAGTGTCGAAGCACATCTCCTTGACGGTGTTGGGAAGACCCCATTCCTGTAGGCATTCATATATGGCTACGGCTTGCTCCTCTCCAGAGCTGCTTGCTGTTACAGGAACTCCCAGCAACTGTTCCTTTTTGCCATATGAAATAGCAATAGCTATTCGCGCACATTGCTCATGTTTTAAAACACCCGGTAAAAGCTTACCGTCCCAATGGACAACCACGGGCTCTTTTTCAGGAATGTTTACTTTATTTAAAACTTTTTAGTATATTGTTCTCTGAATATTTGCCTTCTAGAATGTAATAAAGTTTTCGAGACTTTGTACTCAAGAGGGTCAAGGTTTAGTGCTTCTAGAGTAGCTATTAAAATTCTCGTGGCAATTCTGTCGGATACCTTACATCGATCTAACACAATGGATAATTTCATGTTTAAAATCTCTTTAACGCCCCTTGCAAATGAAACTTTCATCCTCTTGATCTCAGATGGTCCTGGATCTTCTGCAGCTTCTTCAGGGATGTCCATTTCCTCCAAGCTCCCAAGTTCCTGGTAGATGCTGTCTTCTTCAGTATCTTCTTCTATTCCTTCTTCGAGCTTGTCTTCATCATCCGTCTCTAAGAAGCAACAAAAGAAAGAGGAAAAAAAAAGACTATAAAAACTTGTCGTTTTAGCAGAATAGTAATAATACATAGGTACTAAATTTATATACCACAAAAAATGACTTGGGATGGGGCATTTCCTCAATATCAATATTTTATTAATTTCAAAATTAAAAATTATTTTCCATAGACATACATGTGTGCAAAAACAAGGTCACAAGATTTTTCACACTGGACTTGCTCCAATAGCACTGTTATAGGTTCTATTGCTGCACTAGCTTATTATTGGCATATATCATATCCATTTAGCATTAATTAGTAATTTCATCCCCATCTGGATGCATGAGTGTGCTTAGGCTGCTCCCAATACCTCCCCAATGCTATCAATTAGCGCTGTGATATAGTGATGCGTGGCGAGGTTTGTTAGCCTGAGCAATAATGCAGTGAAGCGCAGCTTTTACTGACCTGTGCAGAGTACAACGTGGTTGTGCCGTCCTTAGTCCCGACGCGCGTTTCCCACTTCTTCAGGGGACGTGTGTGGATAATTTCATATTTAAAATCTCTTTAACGCCCCTTCGAATGAAACTTTCATCCTCTTGCTCTCAGATGGTCCTGGATCTTCTGCAGCTTCTTCAGGGATGTCCATTTCCTCCAAGCTCCCAAGTTCCTGGTAGATGCTGTCTTCTTCAGTATCTTCTTCTTCTTTTCCTTCTTCGAGCTTGTCTTCATCATCCGTCTCTAAGAAGCAACAAAAAAAAGAGAAAAAAAAAGACTATAAAAACTTGTCGTTTTAGCAGAATAGTAATAATACATAGGTACTAAATTACCTACTTCTAATTATCAATAGGTATTATTTTAAGACTATAAATTCAATCATAAAGATGCCAAATCATGCTCTCATGTACAATTTTCTTTCAATTATAATGAAACTATTTACTTATTTGTTTATCTACTTTTTAGAATAATAATAATAAAATAAACTCACCAATATCAAAAGTTTCTTCTTGGATTTGTTGGTTCATTTTTGCAAGTTCCTTTTGCGCCTTGATTTCTTCAGCTCGAGACAACTTGAGATCCCCTCCAGCCATGGCACCTGGGCCCTTCTGCCTCTGTCTCACGAGAAACGCCTTATTTTCTTCCGATTTCATCAGAGCCAAGGCATCTTGTTGAGCAATATCAAAGAGATCATTCAACTTTTCAACAAACTGTTTAAATTTGTTCTTGGCCGTTTCCGATGTTTTCTTCCGGTCTTTTTGAAGACTTCTCCCCTCGGCGTGAAGTTTTTCCAGCTTAGTAATTGCATCTTGCTCATGTTTAGTCGGAATTCGAGCTTTCCCCCAAAAAATGAACTCTTCTCGTATGGTCAATTTTGCTGATTCTCTTACAGTTAATTTCACAGTACGTAAATGATAAAATAAAGCACATAAGACTTGACGATTTGAGGGTAGTTTACAACCGGTGATCTGGTGAATGGGATAGCCCACAAGAAATATTTTATCCTTGTTCCGACTTTGTACACCTGATGTGAATGCCATTTCAGAGTCCAATAGGTAAATAACAGTTAACTAGAAAAACGAAACAAAATATAGTACAAACTTTAATTTCAATAAAATATTTTCAAATATCTTTTAAAATAATACTCTAATAGCTATAAAAACAATAACACACACACTTGGAAAATTTAAAAAAAAACGTTAAAATATCTTCACTGGATAATTGTTCGATCTAACCAGCAGAAACTAAACTGAATAAATAAAAGGACGATTGTACGCTGAAGTAAAATCACCATCTCTAAAATAGAAATTACATGCACCCTGTATGGAACATATACATTTTGAAGAACAACATTAGATTTCTTTTGAGATATTAAGCGTATTTTTATTATTTACCATTCTGGAGTTATGGCTCCATATGTCAGCTTTTTGGCCAAAAATTTGGATTTTTTCAAACTTTGAGCAACGAGCGGCACGGGTTAACGTCGTTTGATCGAGCTCAAATTTTGGCTATCTCAATATCTGGAAAGGGGAATTGTTTTGTGGGGTCCAGATGAACAAGATTCCGACATTTCCTCCCCCCCCCATGAGATCTGGTCACCCTACTGTGCATTATGTGGTGTACGGTTGATTTCTTTTCATTGGAACTAAGGTGCCTCAGTCTACCTGTCATAACTGCAGTGACATGCACCAGAGCACAACATGACCTTCAATGACCCTCTAAACCTCGAATGAGACAAAGATCTGTGGACAGAACAGTCAGTTATTTACACAATCACCTCCTTGTATGTTGTCAGTTCTTATCAAAATTCTGCAGAAAGACTGACAATGACCGACTTCTGTAGAAAATATAATGTGATATAAAACTTGTTTCCTCCTGCTGACCACTGTCGATTATGTGGCCACCTTTTTATCAGTATCCGTGATGTGTCCTCCTGTTGACTTCTGTTCATGATGTGTCCTCCTTTTGATCACTGTCCTTGTTGTTCCTCCTGCTGACAACTGTCCATGATGTGTTCTCCTGCTGACCACTGGTCGTAGTGTTTCCTCCTGCTGACCAATGTCCATGATGTGTTCTCCTGCTGACCACTGGTTGTAGTGTTTCCTCCTGCTGACCACTGTCCATGATGTGATGTGTTCTCCTGCTTAACACCGTTCATGATGTTTCTTCCAGCTGACTACTGTCCATGATATGTCCTCCTGCTGACCACTGTTCATGATGTGTCCTTGACACGCCCGCAACGGGGTCGTGGGGCACTTGTTACTGGACTGGGCATGTTCATGATGTTTCCTCCTGCTGACCACTGTTCATGATGTGCCCACTGCTGATAACTGTACATGGTGTTTCCTCCAGCTGACAACTGTCCATGATGTGTCCTCCTGCTGATCACTGTTCATGATGTGTCCTCCTGCTGATCACTGTCCTTGTTGTTCCTCCTACTGACCACTGTCCATGATGTGTTCTCCTGCTGACCACTGGTTGTAGTGTTTCCTCCTGCTGTCCACTGTCCATGATGTGATGTGTTCTCCTGCTTAACACTGTTCATGATGTTTCTTCCTGCTGACTACTGTCCATGATATGTCCTCCTGCTGACCACTGTTCATGATGTGTCCTTGACACGCCCGCAATGAGGTCGTGGGGCACTAGTTACTGGACTGGTCCATGTTCATGATGTTTCCTCCTGCTGACCACTGTTCATGATGTGCCCACTGCTGATAACTGTACATGGTGTTTCCTCCAGCTGACAACTGTCCATGATGTTTCCTCCTGCTGACCACTGTCAAGGATGTGTCTTCCTTTCGATCACTGTTCATGTTGTTCCTAATGCTGACCACTGTCCATGATGTGTTCTCCTGCTGACCACTGTTCGTGGTGTTTCCTCCTGCTGACTACTATTCATGATGTGTTCCCCTGCTTACCACTGTTCATGGTGTTTCCTCCTGCTGACCACTGCCAAGGATGTGTCCTCCTTTTGATCACTGTCCATGTTGTTCCTAATGCTGACCACTGTCCATCATGTGTTCTCCTGCTTACCACTGTTCATGGTGTTTCTTCCTGCTGACCACTGTCCATGATGTGTTCTCCTGCTTACCACTGTTCATGGTGTTTCTTTCTGCTGACTACTGCCCATGATGTATCCTCCTGCTGACCACTGTTCATGATGTGTCCTTGAGACACCCGCACCGAGGTCGTGAACACTTGTTACTGGACCGGTCCTTGTCTGGGGGGAGGGATGTTGCGGCGGCAAGACCTGGGGGATTATTTACAACTGATGATGATAGTTATTCGTGACGCCACCTGTGGTACTCAGCCAGGCATAGCCGACACTGTGGGATGGGACCTCTAGGGCAGATGGTGACGCTCGCAGCTGGGTTGGTATAGCTGTCCACAGGTAGAGCTCAGCCCCAGGGCTGATGGGAGTAGTAGACAGTGATGGCGGGGGTGCAGGGCCAGAGGCACAGGTGAATAATGGAGCGACACAGGGATGCAGTCTTAAGGTTTTTTTTCACTGTAGAAGGTTCCAAGGTAACACGACTAGTCAGTGACCACCTTTTGAATGCTGGGTTCCACTGTGATGGGCTCTAGTCGATCCCGGGTGGTTCGGAGGTCAGGACCGGTGCACCCTTCTTATGTTCCTTCCCTGGTCGTCTTCCTGCGCTGACCTCTCCTGCCTGTCCCGCGCCTACGCACACAGTGCGCTGAGCCAGTGTCCGCGGAACCTGTAGGGTGGCCTGAAGCTCTGTTCCTTGGCCCTATGTGGTCAACTTCCAGCGGATTCGCGTGTGGAGTTGACTTCGGTACTAGCTGTATCCTTAGCCTCTGGTTTTATTAGATGAGCATGTTGGTCCTTCTCCTCTAGTCTAGGGACTGGATCCCCGTCTGCGGCCAAGTCCCTCCACTCCAATATGTCGTATGTGGAATGAGAAGACGGGTGTATGGTGCACATCCCGTTGGCTCTATGACCCCTTCTCTCTTGTGCCTGGGCTGAGCTGCACCAGCTCCAGACCACAGGTCTTCACTCCTCCACTACTCATTCCAACTGGTTGCTCCCACTAACTAGACTCCACCCTCGTGCCTGGCCTGGACTGTGCATTCCTATGGCGATATCAAAAGTGCAACATTCCCTGACCACAGTCCAGTGCAGTCTTGCTAATGAAAGTGTTGTGTGTTTGTGTCTACCTGTGGATGACCTCTTCCTTACTCAGGATGGGGCACCACATCTCTGGCTGAGATGCAATGCTTCTGTGGCAACTGAAGCCTCAGGGGCACCACACTTTCCCACAGCAAATCCCAGCACATCCTTGGGCTGGAATAGAAACAAAAATACAGTGGTGTTATGACAAATTTTTGGATGCTGTTAACAGGTAACAACTTAAAACATTTTCTTCCCTTTATGGGAGGCATTATCTCTTGAACGTTACCAGCATGATAAACTTTTTGCAATATAATATAAACCTCTGCAGTATAAAACATCACTTTAACACAATTTTGTTAAGGAGCCCACGAAGCCAAGGTTTTTTGCACTGCTCCTGTTGTGTGCAATATTAGCAACAACAAATGGAACAATGTGGGGAACCCGCCACAAACAAACCCCCAACATAGGCTCTGGCGTGCGACAGAGCGTTCCTGACCACGCTTCATTACTTCAGCACGCCAGACATGCCAACTCCTGTGGTCTTTAAATTCTGCTAGAGGGCACTGTAACCAGTGCAAACTATATACAAGAGCAGTCTTGATCACACCTAGTGCAGTGATTCAGTTGTCGATTCTTGATGTGAAGCCCCCGCTCACCTGCAGGTCGCCTCAGGGTCTTCACGTGCTGGGAATCTTCCGGCAACAGGTATGTCAGGTTAACTTTAATAGGAATCGTGACGCCACTCTCGGTTTTGCGGTCAGGGTGAGGGGTGACCGCCACTGCAGTTTAGCGAGCGTCTGGGGCTGATGGTAATTGCAGTTAGATGGTGTGGCCTCCCGAGAGTGAGGCTGGCCCCAGGGCCTCGGGTGTATGTGCGTAGTACCACAGATCGCAGAAGAACTCACACACAGTCCAGAAATGTCTTTCAGGGTTTTTTACTCACATTCGGTTGGTAGTTGTGAGACAACCCAGGCGATGCTGGGATGAACCAGGTGGAACCAGGTATCCCTCAGGCTGATATAGGGGTGACTGCTGACTCGCCTTCCTGCACCTCTGTTTCGGACCACCCCTGACTTGAAGTATATCGTGGGATGCGTCGAGGGAAGTCGCTACTGCCTTTCTCCCCTTTCTGACCCATTTGCTGACAGCGTGGACCAAGGATAAGATAGCTCCATGCTCGATCCTCCTTATGGCCCCCCTCGTTGCTGTTGATGCTGCGGGTTCTGTGTTGGTTGGCGTGGAACCTCTAGTCCCACCGCCTACAGGATTTAGCAGACCAGTAAATGGATGTCTGGCTCTAGAGACCTGTACCCCGTGTGTGCATTCATTACCAGGAGTCCTCGTACTCAACTCCTTACTGCTCTCCTTCTTCGGGTGTCTTTCAGTCTGACTTGGTGGTAATGTTCTCCCCTACCAGCAGCCACTGCACGTGCAGGGTCTGACAGTGTTCCGCTCTTCAGCCCTACAGTTCAGACACGGCTGCTGCACTCCTACTCCTCTGACTGCCACTGCACAACTCTTGTCTCCAGTCCCACTACCCACCACTAGCTGGGATGCGAGGGCCACACCCCTCCCTGGGTCTGCCCAGGGGTCCCCTCTAAGCTGTGTGTGTGTCCTGGATACTTCGTGTCTGTGTGTACACACCCTACTTAGCCTTTGAGAGTACCTGTTTGTACTGACCCAGCATGGGTGCAGTAGTCAGTGGTGCCTGACCAGGTCAGGGGCGCCACATTAACACAAAGGCACATTAGGTGTAAAACTCAAACCAATTAACTATTTCACATTTCTTTTAGGTACTGTTGGGCATGTTTACTGCCTGTCTTCTTTCTGAGGGCTGGCTCCTGGCCCCAGATTATTCTACCTGCTCATTGTTCAACCTCGGGCATAATGCTCCGCTTTGTCGCAGCGGCGGCAAATCGGTTGCCCGTTGGAGTCATAGTGGTCAGGAACTTGGCTTTGGGACGACGGAATCCCCCTTCGCCATTGCACAGGACATCATCTGGAATGGAGGCAAGCTTGATGGCTGATATCCGCGGTGCTACTTGGGATGTCTGCACGATCTTGGCTAGGGCGGCCATACCTTTAGTCAGCTCCTGGACTCGAAGGTCATCAATGGGGTCACCACCCAGGGTCTGCTCGCTGGCTCCCACCATCATCCGGATGGAGGACAACACTTCTATGCACGGTGCTGCAAGGGACCAAAGGGGTGCAACGTTGCTTAGAGTTCATTCTCGCAACACCCAGATGGCCTGATCCTTGAATTGTGCAAAGTCAAGGTCTGGATTTTGTATGCCCATTATGTACAGCTGTGTCCAGTGGGCGTCAGACAGGAGCCCCTCGATAAACTGGTCGGTTAGCAGCCGTCCTCGTGGTGCAAACCGTCGGGTTCTATTTGCTTAATGGCTTGCATTGCCTCTTGAAGGTTCAGAGCATAGTCCCGTACACTGTCCTGTAACCTCTGTTTGCATCCAAAGAACCTCATCTTTTTCTCGGCTGCCATGCAGGTGTCGAAGGTGGCTTTTAGCTTGGTCAGTATTTGCCTCACAGTCCTTTTGTCAATTCTCCGGCCAGGATTTTACCACCTGCTGGGCCACACCCGTTCGCTGGCCGATTAGGATGTTCGCTTTCTGGCTCACAGCCAGGGGGTATACCGTGAAGAAGCTACACAATTTTTCCTTGAAGTTGCCCAGAGTGTGTGACTCCCCTGAGTACTGTGGTAGCCGTGCTGCTCCAGGGACATATGGCATAGAGAACGGTATTACAGGCGGCTACGACTGCGGCAGCAGCAAGGTCTTCCTCCTTGTTCAACATGTTTTTGCCTCCCACTCCCTCCTGGGGAATCTGGGGTTAACTCCCAGCCACTCTGGCAGTGGGCTTCTCCTCGCGCACTTTTCTGGGTTCCACCCACAATAGCTCGTCTCCTTTCTTCCCATGCCACACGGTTAATGGCGGTCGGTGTTTTTAGTGAACACTATTTACATAGTCTTTAAGGCGCACAGTACCCGTTGGAGCGGGCACGAAATCCTGTTTGTGACGCCAACCAGACACGCCCGCACCGGGGCCATGGGGCACTCGTTACCGAGCCGATCCTTGTCTGGGAGGAGGTATGTTGCGGCGGCAAGGCCTGGTTCCATGACCCCGGCGGTGTCATTGTAAAAGGGGGATTATTTACAAGGGATGATGATAGTTATTTGTGATGCCACCTGTGGTACTCGGCCAGGGATAGCCGATGCTGCAGGATGGGACCTCTGGGGCAGATGGTGACGTACCTGAGTTGGTGTAGCTCTCCACAGGTAGAGCTTGGCCCCAGGGCCGATGGGAGTAGTCAGTAATGGCGGGGGTGCAGGGCCACTGGCGCAGGTGAATAACGGAGCGACACAGAGGCAGGCAGGCTCTACAGCAGGCAGATACACAGACTCTACAGCAGGCACACAGACTATACAGCAGGCAGACACACAGACTCTACAGCAGGCAGACAAGCAAACTCTACAGCAGAGAGACAGACTCTACAGCAGGCAGACACACAGACTCTACAGCAGGAAGACACACAGACTCTACAGCAAACAGACAAGCAGACTCTACAGCAGGCAGACAAGCAAACTCTACAGCAGACAGACAGACTCTACAGCAGACAGACAAGCAGACTCTACAGCAGACACACAGACTCTATAGCAGGAAGACAGACTCTACAGCAGACAGACAAGCAAACTCTACAGCAGGCAGACAAGCAAACTCTACAGTAGGCAGACAGACTCTACAGCAGGCAGACACACAGACTCTACAGCAGGCAGACAAGCAGACTCTACAGCAGGAAGACAGACTTTCAGCAGGCAGACAAGCAGACTCTACAGCAGACACACAGACTCTACAGCCGGAAGGCAGACTCTACAGCAGGCAGGCACACAGATTCTACAGCAAGCCGACAGACTCTACAGCAGGCAGACACACAGGCTCTACGGCGGGCAGACAGACTCTACAGTAGGCAGACAAGCAGACTCTACAGCAGGCAGACAGCCTCTACAGCACTCAACCAAGCAGACTCTAGAGCAGGCAGACACACAGACTCTATAGCAGGAAGACAGACTCTACAGCAGGCAGACAAGCAGACTCTACAGCAGGAAGACAGACTTTCAGCAGGCAGACAAGCAGACTCTACAGCAGACACACAGACTCTACAGCCGGAAGGCAGACTCTACAGCAGGCAGGCACACAGATTCTACAGCAAGCCGACAGACTCTACAGCAGGCAGACACACAGGCTCTACGGCGGGCAGACAGACTCTATAGTAGGCAGACAAGCAGACTCTAGAGCAGGCAGACAGCCTCTACAGCACTCAACCAAGCAGACTCTAGAGCAGGCAGACACACAGGCTCTACAGCAGGCAGACTTGCAGACTCTACAGCAGGAATACTGTACAGCAGGCAGACAAACAGGCTCTACAGCAGGCAGACACAAACTCTGCAGCAGGCGGACTGTACAGCAGGTAGATACACAGGCTCTACAGCAGGCAGACACAAACTCTGCAGCTGGCGGACTGTACCGCAGGTAGATACACAGGCTCTACAGCAGGCAGACACAAAGATTCTGCAGGAGACAGACACACAGATTCTGCAGCAGACAGACACACAGATTCTACAGCTTGCAGACACAAACTCTACAGCAGGCGGACTGTACAGCAGGCAGACACACAGGCTCTACAGCAGACAGACACACAGATTCTACAGCTTGCAGACACAAACTCTACAGCAGGCGGACTGTACAGCAGGCAGACACACAGGCTCTACAGCAGACAGACACACAGATTCTACAGCTTGCAGACACAAACTCTACAGCAGGCGGACTGTACAGCAGGCAGACACACAAGCTCTACAGCAGGCAGACACAAAGATTCTGCAGGAGACAGACACACAGACTCTACAGCAGGCAGACATACAGGCTCTACAGCAGGAAGACAGATTCTACAGCAGGCAGACACACAGATTCTGCAGCAGGCAGACACAGATTCTGCAGCAGGCAGACACACAGACTCTACAGCAGGCAGACACAGATTCTGCAGCAGGCAGACACAGGCTCTACAGCAGGCAGACACAGGCTCTACAGCAGGCAGACATACAGTTTCTACAGCAGTCAGACTGTACATAGTTACAATCAGATTATACAGTAGCAATAATAGCTGAAGTCGTCTTATCAATTTTTTTTTTCAAAATAAAAGGTGTCCTTTACACAACATCTGTAGCATCTAAAGGCCCTGTCACACACAGAGATAAATCTGTGGCAGATCTGTGGTTGCAGTGAAATTGTGGACAATCAGTGGCAGGTTTGTGGCTGTGTACAAATGGAACAATATGTCCATGATTTCACTGCAACCACAGATCTGCCAAAGATTTATCTCTGTGTGTGACGGGGCCGTAATGCAGGAGGAGAGAGATGAGGAGAGGCTATGGAGCCATTATTTCTCATGTTTATGTATTGATACAATACGTAAGATTGTATGGAAGATTGTATGGAAAATTGTATGGAAGATTGTATGGAAGACTAGAATATTAGTGCAGAGGTCAACTCTGGCTTATTTGGGCTTTACAGGAGCACTTCCCATGGCACCGCACAGGTTCGGGGCTTCGTCCTCACATCCAATTCCTATTTGTTTTTTAATGGGTTGGAAATTCTGTCTTGAAAGGAAATCAATAATATCTTGTTCTCCGGGCAAAAGACTTTCTCGTCTGGGTATGGAGGGTCCTCTCGATCTTCTGCTCTATTCCCCTCGTGGGGAAGTAACATTTTATCCATCGGTCTCTCATAAGCTCAACATCTATAGATATTAATATGGAGAAAAGTATGTGCCCACCCCACATCCACCTCCGGGGGCTTCTCTGTCCTCCATCTACATCCATAGACATTAAAATGGAGAAACATAAGTGCCCCCCCACCCCACATCCACCTCCGGGGGCTTCTCTGTCCTCCATCTACATCCATAGACATTAATATGGAGGAAAGTATGTGCCCCCCCACCCCACATCCACCTTCAGGGACTTCTCTGTCTTTCATCTACATCCATAGACATTAAAATGGAGAAAAATATGTGCCCCCCCACCCCACATCCACCTACGGGGGCTTCTCTGTCCTCCATCTATATCCATATACATTAATATAGAGAAAAATATGTTCCCCCCCACCCCACATCCACCTCCGGGGACTTCTCTGTCTTTCATCTACATCCATAGTTAATATTGAGAAAAGTATGTGACCCCCACATCCACCTCCGCGGGCTTCTCTGTCCTCCATATACATCCATAGACATTAATATGGAGAAAAGTATGTGTCCCCCTCCCCACATCCACCTCCGGGGGCTTATCTGTCCTCCATCTACATCCATAGACATTAATATGGAGTCACCCACCTATAGATAAAATAGCTCCTGTTCTTCTAGGAAAGATTTCTACAAGATTTTGGAGGCATCTGTGGGAATTTTTGCTCCTGTATTCAGAAGATCGTTTATTACATCAGCCCTGATGTTGGGGAGAGGCCGGTCTAACAATCTCTGTATCAGTCCATCCCAAAAGTGTTGGATGTGGTTGAGGTTTTGGCTCTATACAGTCGTTAGAGTATGATACACCACATGACCCTGGTGACTTCCACCAGACTATGATAAACAAGACAACACCGATGACTTCCACCAGACTATGACACACATCATGACCCCTGACTAAACCTTTGTTGAGACAGATCTGTGGGCAGAATAGTCAGTTATCAGTACAGTCACCTCCTTGTATGGTGTCAGTTCTTATCACAATTCTGCAGAAAGGTTGGCAATGAAAGATTTCTTTAGAAATTATACAAAGATACAAACCCTACCCATTCTCTATGCTCCACAAATGACTTTCAATTAACATTCACATTAATCCGAACCTCCCATACCCAGCTTCAAGACTTCTCCCGAGCTGCACCAATCCTCTGGAATGCTCTACCCCAAGAAACTAGGACAAACCACAACCCTAATCAAATTAAATTCACATAGTCCCTCCACGACTTCTCACAACATAACTCTCTATCAAACTCCACCACACCCAAAAGCATCTCAAAGATTAGCTGACTGGTTCAGGCAGCCTTTATCTATCCTCCATTTTCTTGAGATGGCTGGATTGTCATTGGAAATTAACAACTGCACCTTGTCCCCCCCACCTCCTTGTAGATTGTACAGTCCCTGACAGACGTTCTATCGCTTATCCATGTTATGTAAATAAAAGCGTATAAACTGACTTTAAATTCATCCATTGGTTTTATAAATTACTCTTTTGAAAGCTGAAACCCTCCCAAATTTGGTTTAGGTTATGAAAATAAAGTTGCTGCAAAGCTGAAATATTGATCATTTAATGAACACAGAAAGGTCAGATTTTGGCAAGACAAAAGTTTTGTCGCCCACAGAAAGTAATGTGAAATTCAAACAAGTAATTAACTTCTAATACAAAGCTATTTTGAATAAAATTGGTGAATGAAGTTGTGGTGCTTTTAGAGCCATATTTAATATTTTGTGTGACTTCCATGAGCTTGAAGGACTGCATCCATGCAATTCAACAATGATTCATACAATTTATTGATGAAGTCATCAGGAATAGCAGAGAATGCATCTTACATGCCTCCCAGAGTTCATCTAGACTCTTTGGTTTTGTCTTCCAAGCTTCCTCTTTCATCCTACCCCAAACATGCTCAATGATGTTCATGTCTGGTGACTGGGCTGGCCAGTCCTTGAGCACCTTGATCTTCTTTGCCAGGAGGAACTTTGTTGTAGAGATGGATGTATGAGATGGAGCACCATCCCGCTGCAGAATTTAACCCCTTTTATGATTGGGAATGTAAGAGGTAGCTAATACTTCTTGATATTTTAGGCTATTGATATTGCCTTCCACCTTGCAAATGTTTTGCACACCCCCATACTAAATGTAACCCCAGACCATGATATTTCTGGGTGTATTTTGGATCCATACGGGCTCCAGTAGGTCTCCTGCAGTATTTTCAGCGGCTGTGGTTCTGCCACTTTTCCAGTGTCCATCTGTTTAGCAGGCTGTGGGACTTGGCAAATGCCACACGGTTTTTTAATTGCCTTTTGTTTAGTACTGGCTTCTGGGCACTAATTCGACCATTGAGGCCATTTTGAGACAGAATCCTACAAACTATTCTAGTTGACACAGGGACTTGACGTGACCAGGCCTGTTGGAGCTCTGTTGCAGTGGAAGAGGGGCTGGCTTTGGATTTTCTAACCAACAAACATTCCTCCTGAGCAGTTGTATTGCGGGGTGTGCCGGACCTGGGCTTGCCAAAAACATCTCCAGTCTCTTCAAATATTTTTTTAATTCTTTGTACTTGACGCTGAGACACATTAAATGGTGACAGACACCTCAGTAGTGGATCTGGTCTTCAGCCTCTTGATAATCAAGGCTTTGGTCGCAGGGTGAATTTTTGGCATGTTGTCAGAGGTCACGTTGCAGTTCAAGTGAAGGTCTTGGTTGCTGGGTTTCTTATTATACACACCCACGAATTAACCGATCATTTAGTGAGTACAGGTGAGGATGTAAGCTTTGGATTGGGGGCATTATATGACAACACGAGAAAACTTTTGTCTTGCCAAAATCTGACCTTTCTGTGTTCATTAAATGATCAATATTTCAGCTTTGCAGCAACTTTATTTTCATAACCTAAACCAAATTTGGGAGGTTTCAGCTTTCAAAAGAGTAATTTATAAATCCAATGGATGAATTTAAAGTCAGGTTATAAGCTTTTATTTACATAACATGGATAAGTGACAGAACTTCTGTGAGGGACTGTAAGCTCTCACGAGCAGGGTTGTCTTTTTTGCTATAATTATTGTATTTTCTATAACTGTGACTTGCTTGTATAGGAACCTCTGAATTGTAAAGCTCTGCGGCATATGTTGGCGCTATAGAAATAAAGATTATTATTATAATAAAGCCCCTATTCTACATCTGCAGTAATATGACCCCAGAGAGATTTACAAAACTAGACTGCACTTGCCCTTTACATTGCTTTACAGATCAGTCAATCTCCAGAGTTGTTGTAGATAGCCGAAGCTACGCGAATATAGGCATGTATTCCCAACACTACAGCTGTATCTATGTATACTTATGTATATTTATGTATCTATCCACTTTCCACCATGAGGCCTCATGCTGACCACTGTCCATGTTTTAGCGCCTGCTGAACAATATCCATAATACTTTCCATGATGTGGAATACTTTCCATGATGTGTGTGTGGCGCCCCTGACCTGGTCAGGCACCACTGAGTACTGCACCCATGCTGGGGACAGTACAATACAGGTAATCCAGAAGGCTGACCGAGGTGTGACTACACAGGCGCATAGTGATCAGGTCTCACACATGTACCTTTGAGAGGACCCCTGGGGATCCCAGGAGGGGGAAAAGCCTTCACCTCCACTGGAATAGTGGAGGGGGCCAAAAGCCTCCATCTCCACTCAAGGGGTGTGGTAAGAGAGCTTGGTTGCTAGGTGGCGTAGGCAAGAACAGGAGAGGAGGAGCAGTGAGCCGGTTCAGTGCAGAGTCCAGGGAGCTCGGAGGAGAGCAGACCCCTGGGGCTGTTGCAGTCTGACAGCGTCCGCGCAGTGGCTACCGACGGGGGAGAACGGTCACCTAGGAGTGCTACCCGAAACCCATCTCCAGCTAAAGAGAGAGCACGGAGTGGGAAGTAAGGAGACTGCTAGGGAGTACCAGGCCCAAACGGGCGGCAGATCCCGGAGCGGGGATAGATCCACCTTTCCTTGCTAAACCTGCCGGTGTGGGGCCCTCAAAGCCCACACCACAACACCACAAAAGCCGCAGCCACGTAGCCACAGTTAGGGCCCATAGTTCACAGGAGGCAAGCAGCTGGAGTGATCTGGTCCAGGCGACAAGCAAACGGCAACTGAAGGGGAGAGAGGCTTCAGCAACTTCCCTGGGTGACCCCCATAGGGACTAAAAGTCGGGGTTACCCCAAACCACTAAGGGCTAAGGAAGGCGAGTCGGTAGTCACCATCATAAGTCAGCCTGAAGGATACCTGGTTCCAGCCTGGTTCATCCCAGCTACGCCCGGGTTACTCACCCTGCCATCTGAAGTGAGTAAAACCCCTGAAAGACATCCTGCTTGTGTGGAGTTATTCTGCGCCTTGTGGTTCTACACACCTACACCGGGCCCTGGGGCTTGCCTCACTCTCAGGAGGCTATCCCAACTGACTGCACGCACCATCAGCCCCAGGCGACCCTCAACCTGCAGTGGCGGTCCCCACTGACCGCAATACTGAGAGTGGCGTCACGACGAATAGAGGATTTCCTACCGGTGACAAGATCCAGACTGACAGCGGAGTCCCTGAAGGTAATGCACCGATACAGCGTCCTCGGGGCTCGACATCTGGCGTCACGAACAGGATAAGGACTAGACCTGTTCAGACAGGTGACCATGTGCCTGGGCGGTCCGCTTGAAAAATTGGAAGCGCCGCCATATTGCCACCATGAAAAGCGCGCTGAAAAACAACAGCAGCCCGCGCTGGGAGAAGTTACCGCCCACGAAGAGGTGTGGCTACCCAGAGATCCCCTGCAGAGTTCTGACCTCGCAAGTGAAGAGAGCGGAAGCGTCCAGAGACGGCGGAACGGAAAAGAAGCCAGCAGCTTGTTGTTAGAGAAAATGGCGTCTGAATGCAGAGACCCAGAGCCAGGCTCCGCTGCCTGGTGTTGTCGGGAGCTCGCCGAGTTCTGCGATCAACTGGAGGCCAGGGTCGGAAGGCTGATCAGAGAGGGACGTGCGGAGTTCCTGGGAATGACCGCGGCGGTTCAGGCCTATGAAGAGAGAGCCGCGCGCCGAGTGCCAGACCGGGCGGTGACGACTCAGACCCCGATGCTGCCACCGATGGGTGAGTCCAGTGATGCCCCTGCCCGCGCGAGTGCCCCGACCCTTGCTGCCACGTCCGCGGTCCCTGAAGAGGCGTCCGGCGCGGCGACGCTGAAGCAGGCCGCAGCCACGCCAGGTGCAGCCCGCCAAGCCCAGGCCGCCGCAGCGATGCCCTGCTCGGCCCACCAAGACCCGGTCCCTGCAGCAACGCCCAGCCCGGCCCGCAAAGATCCGGCTGCCGCCGCGACCCTAATCCACGCCGCAGGTGTGACGCTGACCCAGGCCGCCGCCATGCTAGGCCCGGCCCGCCAAGCCCAGACCGCGGCAGCAACGCCCAGTCCGTCCCGCCAAGAACCGGCTACGGTAGCGATGCCCGCTAAGGCTCCGGCTACGACAGAAACGCCAATCCAGGCCGCCGCCATGCCAGGCGCGGCCCGCCAAGACCAGGCCGCCGCCATGCCAGGCGCGGCCCGCCAAGACCAGGCCGCCGCCATGCCAGGCGCGGCCCGCCAAGACCAGGCCGCCGCCATATCGGGCGCGGCCCGCCAAGAAAAGACAGACGTACCATTGTTTACCCCGGCCTGCAAGGCCAGAGCAGACACCGCTCCCCAGTCCAAGGAAGTCCCTGCAAGGAAATCCCTGGTAGGTGAGGACCCCGCATACTGGCAGCTGAAGGCTGACCTGGAGGCCAAGTTCCCACAGGAGATGGTGGACCGGTACATGCTCCCTCCGCATACCCCCAAGACGACTCCTGCAGCAATCATGCCAAAGAGTCCCCCGCCTGGGCCTGCTGATGAAAGTCCATCCCCAGCACTGCCACCAAAGGAGTGCTCAGAAGAACTAAGGGGGAGAGGAGGCCAGGAAGCTGAGGAGCTGACTCAGGAGCCACCAGCAGTGGATCCATGCCCAGAGCCGGAGATGTTGCCATATTCCCGCTGGGATGAGGAAGACCTAACACCGTCTGCTGAAGAAGATCTACCCAAAAGCCTCACCTGGGAGCTTGTAAGCTGTACCTCGCAGAATCCAGTCCGCAAGACACGGCGCCGTAGCAGAACCCAGTCTTTCCCTGCACCGCAGTCTCCAGAGCAGAGAGATGAAATAACGGCCAGAGACCTAGAGGAGAAACGGTTCCTGAGAAGAGCCAAAGCCCAGGTCAGAGGACCCCTTTGTCGAGGAGTAGTGGAAGATTTCAGCCTAAAATCAGGATACGGCTTCATAGTAGCACCTGGTATGAAAGAAGGCATTTTTGTCAACAGAAGAGACGTGAGAGCTCATCTGCCCAGAGGACATCCTGGAAGAAACCTAAGAATGGGAGACACAGTGCAATTTACAATGCATCAAGGAGAAAGAGGCTGGTATGCACTCGATGTAACACCATGTCCTAAAGAAAAAGAAACAGACACAGAAGAAGAAAGAGGTCAAGAAAGCAACAGGTGCCGCAGCCCTACAGGCCCAAGCCCTGGTGAGGAGGAATCTGCATAAAGTAAAGCACACCAAATTACTGTTTGACCAGTTTGAGTTTTGCAACGTTTTAAAGTTTAAGCAATGTGCCCACATAAACTAATGTGAGAAATGAACCTTAAGGCTATGAACTGGCTATAGCCACAAACTCTCGCAGTGTAAATAGTTACACCAGAGGGCACCACCACCACCAGAGCCAGCCTGTTTAGGGGCTTGGCTCGTCTGCAACCAGGGAGCACGTCCGTATATAGGGCCTTGGCTCACCTGCAACCAGAGAGCATGCCTGTTTATGGGGCCTGGCTCTCCACCACAAAGAGGGTACCTGGTCAGCACCAACTGTGAAGGCCGCCTCTGGATCCTGCCAGAAGTGGCTGAAGGCGCGGCTTCACCAGGCCAGGTATGCCCTGAAGACCACCAGACCATGAAAGCCGCCTCTACATCCTGCCAGAAGTGGCTGAAGGCGCGGCCAACGTGAGAGGGTTTTGGGTGGGTTAACGGACTTGTGGGTGGAGGGTGGTGATGTATGGTACCTGGTGCTTTTAAAAATGTTTTACCATGTTTTACTGTTTTATGCATTTTAAAATGTTGTCTTGCAGCCCGAGGACGTGCTGGTGATAACTAAGGGGGAATGTGGCGCCCCTGACCTGGTCAGGCACCACTGAGTACTGCACCCATGCTGGGGACAGTACAATACAGGTAATCCAGAAGGCTGACCGAGGTGTGACTACACAGGCGCATAGTGATCAGGTCTCACACATGTACCTTTGAGAGGACCCCTGGGGATCCCAGGAGGGGGAAAAGCCTTCACCTCCACTGGAATAGTGGAGGGGGCCAAAAGCCTCCATCTCCACTCAAGGGGTGTGGTAAGAGAGCTTGGTTGCTAGGTGGCGTAGGCAAGAACAGGAGAGGAGGAGCAGTGAGCCGGTTCAGTGCAGAGTCCAGGGAGCTCGGAGGAGAGCAGACCCCTGGGGCTGTTGCAGTCTGACAGCGTCCGCGCAGTGGCTACCGACGGGGGAGAACGGTCACCTAGGAGTGCTACCCGAAACCCATCTCCAGCTAAAGAGAGAGCACGGAGTGGGAAGTAAGGAGACTGCTAGGGAGTACCAGGCCCAAACGGGCGGCAGATCCCGGAGCGGGGATAGATCCACCTTTCCTTGCTAAACCTGCCGGTGTGGGGCCCTCAAAGCCCACACCACAACACCACAAAAGCCGCAGCCACGTAGCCACAGTTAGGGCCCATAGTTCACAGGAGGCAAGCAGCTGGAGTGATCTGGTCCAGGCGACAAGCAAACGGCAACTGAAGGGGAGAGAGGCTTCAGCAACTTCCCTGGGTGACCCCCATAGGGACTAAAAGTCGGGGTTACCCCAAACCACTAAGGGCTAAGGAAGGCGAGTCGGTAGTCACCATCATAAGTCAGCCTGAAGGATACCTAGTTCCAGCCTGGTTCATCCCAGCTACGCCCGGGTTACTCACCCTGCCATCTGAAGTGAGTAAAACCCCTGAAAGACATCCTGCTTGTGTGGAGTTATTCTGCGCCTTGTGGTTCTACACACCTACACCGGGCCCTGGGGCTTGCCTCACTCTCAGGAGGCTATCCCAACTGACTGCACGCACCATCAGCCCCAGGCGACCCTCAACCTGCAGTGGCGGTCCCCACTGACCGCAATACTGAGAGTGGCGTCACGACGAATAGAGGATTTCCTACCGGTGACAAGATCCAGACTGACAGCGGAGTCCCTGAAGGTAATGCACCGATACAGCGTCCTCGGGGCTCGACATGTGCTCATTGACCACTGTCCATTTTTTGTCCTTCTGCTGACCATTTTTCATGATCTGATCTCCTGCTTACCACTGTCCATGATGTTGCAGCACCCAGGGATATGGGGTACTCGGTTACAGGCAGTGTGTCTTTTGGGAATGTCAGGATGGTGCCCATTACCCGGTTCTGTGCCCTGGGCCCTTTTTGTAATGGGGATATTTATAGGGGAAAATATGATAATGTTCACATGTGATGCCACTTGTGGTGTTGCAGCTAAGTGTAGGGAGCCGCCGCTGCAGACTGTCTCTACTGGGGCTGTTGGTATTGGCAGCTAGGAGGGTTTTGCCCCAGAGGGTGTATGGTGCAGTGGGAGTCGGAAGAAGGTAGTCCACACAGGTGTTCAGTGCAACTGGTTTACTCACTGCTGGTAGAGTTGGCTGGTTGCCCGAGGCCGGCTGGTTTCGCCTCCAGGTCCCCGTCATCCCAGTGCCAGTCTGGTTCTCTGGTACCTTCTACCCCTGTACCTGTCTCTGGTAAGTGGGTCCCCGTGGTATAGAACATTGGGGGTCCCCGAACTGTGGTTTGTCCACTTCTGTCCGCCTGACGGTAGCGTGAACACTGTGGGGATGGAGTTTCTGGTCCTGTTCCCGGATCTCCCTTTACTACTGAGTCTTTGGATTCTTTAGGGTCAGCGAGGTCCTTGATGGTACCCCTTTCTGTGCAGGTGTTAACAGGTCGGCTTGAAGCTCTTTCTTATCCTAGAGACCTGTAGCCCGTCTGTGCGCAGTTCCGGGGGTGCTTCACCGTACTCCACCGGCAACCACTTCTCCTGGGTACCAGGTCACCGTTAACCAGAGTCAGGATGTCACTTTGCTTCCACCTTCACCTCTCGCCTGTCTGACACTCCACTGACTACTCTCCACAGTCTGCCCCTCCCACCTGGTCAACTAGTAGACTGGATTGGCTCCACCTCTAGGCGGCCTTCCATTGGTCCCACCCTAGCCCTGTACCATTGTTTGGGGGATTGTTGGGGAAAAACTGGGATTACCTGGGTTTTTGTTGGTACCGGCACTGGGGTTCTGGGTCCCTAAGGGGGTAGGCCCTGCATCCTTGTGGGGATGCATAACCTTGTAGCGCCCTGATGGTTTCAGGGGCGCTACATTCCCCCTTTGTTAATTCCAGCACATCCTCGAGCTGCAAGGTAAAACTGGTTACACTTGTTTTATTTTTCAGGTAAACAGAACAGGTCTTTCCGCGCAGGGGAGGTTCATCAGTTTAACCGTTGCAACAATTGGAGTACCCCACCCCGCACCCACCACTCCAAGTTCCTGGTCCCAGAACCCTGTCAGGAGGCAGGTCACCGATTGCACTGGTGACCAGGTCTCGGCCGCCTCTGCGCAGACCAACCCTGCACACGGCCTCTCCTGGTGGCGGTGTTCATTAGTTCACTGGTAGGGCGCACTCTGGTGGGGCACCACTGGTGAAACTATTTACAAAAATACAAGTTTGTGTTGGCTGCTGCAAGTCCTGCATCCTGGGGTTCATTTTTCTATCAAATCAAACATGAAAACTGGTAACTTTCTTTCAGATCAGGAACAGTTCAAACAACAAACTGGTAACATATCAAGTCATGACTACCAGGGGGTTGGAAAGGGGCCACCGGGTTCACTTGGCCTCCTCGGATCAGCACTTAGAGTCTGCGTGCACTGGTCCCATGCACCTGCACTGCCTCCTGGTGGCAGCTGAGGGACTGGTGCTGCAGTAGATGCTGAAGTGGGTCCTGAAGAGGGAGCTGGTTCCTCTGAAATGATTTCTGCTGGCACATAGGGTTGCATCTGGGAACCAATCTCACCTCAGATCGGGAATGTGTAGCACCCAGGGATATGGGGTACTCGGTTCCGAGCAGTGTCTCTGCGGGAAATGTCACGATGGTGGCCGTTACCCGGTTCCGTGCCCTGGGCCCTGGGCTCTTTAGCTTTGGTACCCAGAGCCTGGACACTCGGTAGCTCCTTAGCACAACACTAATCTCCTCACTGTCTGCAGGCGGAATCCACTCTAGGGTGGCTCTTGATGATGCGGCAGCCTGGGCAATCATCACTGGAGCAGATGGTGCTTGCTCCTTCTCCAGTGGAGAAGGTGGTGCGACCGCATCGGGTCTGGCAGGGGAAGCTGGCAACAATTTATTCTTCTCCAGCGGAGAAGATGATGCGACTGCTTCTGGTCTCTCTGGCTCTGCCAGTGCTGCAGCCTGGTCGAGGATGGATCCCGGTGCCTGGGTCGGTGCAGCCTGGTCTTGCGGTGCTCCTCTCTCTAGAGCCCGTATGGCTGCCACCACTCCCATCATCTCCGCCTTCCACACTGCAGGTGTTCCTGTCAGTTCTTATCCCAAGTCTGCAGGAAGGTTGGCAATGAAAGATTTCTTTAGAAAATATACAAAGACACAAACCCTACCCATTCTCTATGCTCCACAAATGACTTTCAATTAACATTCACATTAATCCGAACCTCCCATACCCAGCTTCAAGACTTCTCCCGAGCTGCACCAATCCTCTGGAATGCTCTACCCCAAGAAACTAGGACAAACCACAACCCTAATCAAATTAAATTCACATAGTCCCTCCACAACTTCTCACAACATAACTCTCTATCAAACTCCACCACACCCAAAAGCATCTCAAAGATTAGCTGACTGGTTCAGGCAGCCTTTATCTATCCTCCATTTTCTTGAGATGGCTGGATTGTCTTTGGAAATTAACAACTGCACCTTGTCCCCCCCACCTCCTTGTAGATTGTACAGTACCTGACAGACGTTCTGTCGCTTATCCATGTTATGTAAATAAAAGCGTATAAACTGACTTTAAATTCATCCATTGGTTTTATAAATTACTCTCTTGAAAGCTGAAACCCTCCCAAATTTGGTTTAGGTTATGAAAATAAAGTTGCTGCAAAGCTGAAATATTGATCATTTAATGAACACAGAAAGGTCAGATTTTGGCAAGACAAAAGTTTTGTCGCCCACAGAAAGTAATGTGAAATTCAAACAAGTAATTAACTTCTAATACAAATCTATTTTGAATAAAATTGGTGAATGAAGTTGTGGTGCTATTAGAGCCATATTTAATATTTTGTGTGACTTCCATGAGCTTGAAGGACTGCATCCATGCAATTCAACAATGATTCATACAATTTATTGATGAAGTCATCAGGAATAGCAGAGAATGCATCTTACACGCCTCCCAGAGTTCATCTAGATTCTTTGGTTTTGTCTTCCAAGCTTCCTCTTTCATCCTACCCCAAACATGCTCAATGATGTTCATGTCTGGTGACTGGGCTGGCCAGTCCTTGAGCACCTTGATCTTCTTTGCCAGGAGGAACTTTGTTGTAGAGATGGATGTATGAGATGGAGCACCATCCCGCTGCAGAATTTAACCCCTTTTATGATTGGGAATGTAAGAGGTAGCTAATACTTCTTGATATTTTAGGCTATTGATATTGCCTTCCACCTTGCAAATGTTTTGCACACCCCCATACTAAATGTAACCCCAGACCATGATATTTCTGGGTGTATTTTGGATCCATACGGGCTCCAGTAGGTCTATAGGAGTATAGTGATCAGCTGAGCTGTCACTGAGGTTACCTGGATCCAGCGGTGAATGCAGCGGTGGCCGCGGGTAACCTCAGTGACAGCTCAGCTGATCGTGCTACTCACCGCCGCTCCGATCAGCTCCATGCAGCAACTGAGGTGAGTATAGCGATCAGCTGCTGTCACTGAGGTTAATCGCGGCCACCGCTGTATCCAGCGGTGGCCGTGAGTTACCTGACTGACAGCAGCTGATCGCGCTACTCACCTCAGTTGCTGTGTGAAGCTGACAGGAGCGGCGGTGTATTATGCAGCTCCTGTCACCTGAATGTAGCAGAGCTGGACGCGACGCTGGAGGACTGTGGAGTACGCCGGACATGGAGGGTTTGTCGGGGTTAATAAATTGGTGATGAGGGACTTTGTTATTGTTTTTTATTTCTAATAAAGGATTTTTTCAGGTGTGTGTGTTTTTTAACTGTAATTTACAGATTAATCATGGAAGGTGTCTTATAGATGCCTGACATGATTAATCTAGGATTTAGTGGCAGCTATGGGCTGCCATTAACTCCTTATTACCCCGATTTGCCAACGCACCAGGGTAAATCGGGAAGAGCCGGGTACAGTCCCAGAACTGTCGCATCTAATGTATGCGGCAATTCTGGGTGGCTGTTGGCTGATATTGTTAGGCTGGGGGGCTCCCCATAACGTGGAGCTCCCCATCCTGAGAATACCAGCCTTCAGCTGTATGGCTTTATCTGGCTGGTATTAAAATTGGGGGGACCGCATGCCGTTTTTTTAAATTATTTATTTATTTATTTTACTACACCGTATAGACACGCCCACCGGCTGCTGTGATTGGGTGCAGTGAGACACCTGTCACTCAGCGTGGGGGCGTGTCTCACTGCAACCAATCATAGGCACCTGTGGGCGTGGAAAGCAGGGAATATGAGATGGCTGTGTACAGAGCACAGCGCGCCCGCCGGTATAAAGGCTCAGTCACGCTGTGCAGGCCGGCCAATCACTGCAATTCCACAACTAACAGGGCTGTGGCATTGCAGTGGTCTGCCAGCCAATCCCTGCATGAGGGCTGGCTCTCAAAAGAGCGCCAACATGCAGGGATGAAGACCACGAGTACAGCACGAGTATCGTGAAATTACTCGGTACCCGCCGAGTAGCCCGAGTACAGTGATACTCGTGTGAGTACCGAGTAGTAACAAGCATACTCGCTCATCACTTATGGGGATATTTATAGGGGAGAATAGGATAATGTTCACATGTGACGCCACTTGTGGTGTTGCGGCTGAGTTGTGGTGTTGCGGCTAAGTGTAGGGAGCCGCCGCTGCAGAATATCTCTACTGGGGATGTTGGTATTGGCAGCTAGAAGGGTTTTGCCCCAGAGGGTGTATGGTGCAGTGGGAGTCGGAAGAAGCTAGTCCACACAGGTGTTCAGTGCAACTGGTTTACTCACTGCTGGTAGATGTTGGCTGGTTGCCTGAGGTTGTCTGGTTTCGCCTCCAGGACCCCTTCGTCCCAGTGCCAGTTTTGTTCTCTGGTACCTTCTTCCCCTGTACCTGTCTCTGCTATGTGGGTCCCCGTGGTATAGAACATTGGGGGTCCCCGTTCTGTGGTTTGTCCACCTCTGTCATCCTGACGGTAGCGTGAACCCTGTGGGGATGGAGTTTCTGGTCCTGTCTCCGACTCGCCCTTTGCTACTGAGTCTTTGGATTCTTTAGGGTCAGGAGGGTCCTTGATGGTCCCCTCGCTGTGCAGGTGTTAACAGGTCGGCTTGAAGCTCTTTCCTATCTTACGGTCCTGTACCCAGTCAGTGCGCAGTTCTGGGGGTACTTTGCCGTACTCCACCGGCAACTACTTCTCCTGGGTACCAGGTCACCGTTAACCCGAGTCAGGATGTCACTTTGCTTCCACCTCCACCTCTCGCCTGTCTGACACTTGACTGACTACTCTCCGCAGTCTGCCCCTCAGGACTGGTCAACTAGCGGACTGAATTGGCTCCACCTCTAGGCGGCCATCCATTGGTCCCACCCTAGCCCTGTACCATTGTTTGGGGGATTGTTGGGGAAAAAACTTGATTACCGGGGTTTTTGTTGGTACCGGCACTGGGGTTCTAGTTCCCTAAGGGGATAGGCCCTGCATCCTTGTGGGGATAGAGAAAAAACAAAAAGCAGCACCAAATGTGCACTACAGCACTAAACATTCCAAACTGTACTTATTTTAAAAATTTTGAGATTTTTGGCAAAAAATTGCAATTTCTTGAGCTGCTTCGCCACGTCACGGCAAATCTCATTTGAAGCAGTCCTACACTAAAATATTTTTATAAAATGTGCCATACGGCCTCACATATGGGTCCCCTTGTGGGGATGTAGAACCTTGTAGCACCCTGATGGTTTCAGGGGCGCTACATTGTCACCACCTATTGACCACTGGGTATGATGTGGTCTCTGCTTGATTTCTCTTCGTTCGACCTAAGGGGTCTCAGCCTACAATTTATTACATCAGTGACCTCCACCACAAAATTGTGCACAACATGAACTTCTAGGACCCTCTAAACTGCTTTTGAGACAAAGATCTGTTGACAGAACAGTCAGTTATTTACACAATCACCTCCTTGTATGGTGTCAGTTCTTATCATAATTCTGCAGGAAGACTGACAATGACAGACTTCTGTAGAAATTGTTCTGTCCATGATGTGACCTGTTTTTGATTGCTCTCTGTTATGTGGCCTCCTGCTGAACACTATTCATGATGTGATCTCCAGTTGACCATTTGGTCTCCTGCTGTCCACTGTCCATGATGTGGTCCCTTGTTGATTTCAGTACATGGTGTGGCCTCTGCTGACCATGCCTCACTCTGCCCTATTCAATAGCCAGAGAGCTGGTGACAAAAAGCCGATGCCTGGGCATTACATGCGAGTGCTCCACCTGACATCCGCTGCATTGCTCCCAGCCTCCAGGAGTCTGCAGGCCAGAAGAAGCCTGCCAGGAAAAGTAACAGAGCAGAGAGTCGATTATCTCCTCACAGGTAGTTATCTCCTCACTGGTAGTTATCTCCTCACAGGCGGTTATCTTCTCACAGGCAGCTATCTCCTCACTCCTCACAGGTAGTTATCTCCTCACTCCTCACAGGTAGTTACCTCCTCACAGGCGGTTATCTCCTCACAGGCGGCTATCTCCTCACAGGTGGTTATCTCCTCACTCCTCACAGGTGGTTATCTCCTCACTCCTCACAGGTAGTTACCTCCTCAAAGGCGGCTATCTCCTCACAGGCGGCTATCTCCTCACAGGCGGCTATCTCCTCACAGGCGGCTATCTCCTCACAGGCGGTTATCTCCTCACAGGCGGTTATCTCCTCACAGGCAGTTATCTCCTCACAGGCAGTTATCTCCTCACTCCTCACAGGTAGTTACTTCCTCACAGGTAGTTATAGCCTCACTCCTCTCAGGTGGTTAACTCCTCACTCCTCACATGTAGTTACCTCCTCACAGGCGGCTATCTCCTCACAGGTGGTTATCTCCTCACTCCTCACAGGCGGCTATCTCCTCACAGGTAGTTATCTCCTCACAGGCGGCTATCTCCTCACAGGCGGCTATCTCCTCACAGGTAGTTATCTCCTCACAGGCGGTTATCTCCTCACAGGCAGCTATCTCCTCACATCTCACAGGTGGTTATTTCCTCACTCCTCACAGGTGGTTACCTCCTCACTGGCAGTTATCTCATCACTCCTCACAGGTAGTGATCGCCTCACAGGTGGTTATCTCCTCACTCCTCACAGGCTGTTACCTCCTCACAGGCGGTTATCTCCTCACAGCCGTTTATCTCCTCACTCCTCACAGGTAGTTATTTCCTCACAAGCGGTTATCTCCTCAACCCTCACAGGTGATTATCTTCTCACCCCTCACAGGTAGTTATCTCCTCATCCCTCACAGGCAGTTATCTCCTCACAGGTAGTTATCTCCTCATCCCTCACAGGTTGTTATCTCCTCACAGGCAGTTATCTCCTCACAGGTAGTTATCTCCTCACAGGTAGTTATCTCCTCATCCCTCACAGGTTGTTATCTCCTCACAGGCAGTTATCTCTTCACAGGCAGTTATCTCCTCACAGGTAGTTATCTCCTCAACTCTCACAGGCAGTTATCTCCTCATCCCTCACAGGTTGTTATCTCCTCACAGGCAGTTATCTCCTCACAGGTAGTTATCTCCTCAACTCTCACAGGTTGTTATCTCCTCACAGGCAGTTATCTCCTCACAGGTAGTTATCTCCTCATCCCTCACAGGTAGTTATCTCCTCACTCCTCACAGATAATTATCTCTTCACTCTTCAGAGATAGTTATCTCCTCACTCCTCACAGTCCCTTATCTCCTCACCCCTCACAGGTAGTTATTGTGACCCACCTGGACTAGTCAGGTCCTCACAGGGTACTGTACAAACTGCCCTCCCCGTGCGGTATTCAACCCCCCATGGTTCTGTGTCTCCATGCTACAGTACTGCCTCCATCAGAATTCAGAAAACCTAGATACACTTTGCACCACACCTGTCAGGCACACCAGTGGGCTGCTTAAGCAGGAATAGGGCCGCCCACCTATGGGTCAGACATGGAGGTGGGAGGTGCCAAGTCAGTTCTGTGGTAGCCCTCGAGCTGAGAGGAGCTCTAGCAAAGCTGGGAGTTGGAGCTCCCAAAGAAGTAAACTAGGTCGCAGACGGTAATCTGGACCTAGAGGAGTCGGACCCCCGGTCGTAGGGGATTGAGGCTAGGTGCCTGGAACCTGTCAAGGAGGACGGACGGCAGCCTGGTCCTATCACCGGTCCGGGACAGAAGGCATGTCGGGGTACACGGACCCTAGGTCGGGGAGAAGCTTCAGGTGACCCGGCAATTAACCTGCGGAGGACAGGGCCTTTATGGACTGTTCCCACCAGCTTAGAGATTGGGGGCACTAGCACAACGAGGGGGATAGGGCTTTTCTAGCAAGCAGCCCACTGAAATCCCAAGCATGAGCTCCTGAGAGCAGGCTCCTTCACTTAGCCACCAGCCACAGTGGGGAACGGGGCCCGGACAGCTCCAAGCTACCGGGCCACAACGAACAATCTAAAACTTTTGTGCCAGGAGGCAAGTTACAGACCACCGGGGACGGGACCCGGACGAGCTCCCCTCGAGAGGCAACGGCATTCAGAGACTTGGTTTACCCTGTTGTCAGCGCCTGCTTCATTGCTGAATGAGTACCCGACTAACCCCTGCACTGCACCCCCGCATCACCATCCAGAGTCCCGGGGCCTACCCCTACCCGTGGAGGGCAACATCATCTAATTGCCCCACTCCATCACCCCGGGTACTCCCAAAGGCAGCGGCAGTACTCCCAATTACCGTACACCACAGGTGGCGTCACGAACTATACCAAATCCACTGTAAATACTCCCTTTTGATTTGAGTATGGCCCCTAAGCCCCCGGGTCCAGAGACGCTCGAGCCACGAACGATCACCACCATCGGATCTGAGCGGTTCGATCCGCTGTAGTAGCGGCACATTATCTCCTCACAGTCAGTTATCTCCTCACTCCTCACAGATGGTTATCTCTTCACTCCTCACAGCACTTAGCCACAGTTGGGGGCGGGGCTACTGGGCCACTATGGTGAATTTAAACTTTGTGCCAAAAGACAGGTCCCAAATCACCAGGCAGCACTGCAGGGGACGGGACCCGGACAAGCTCCCCTTTGAGAGGCAGCGGCACCCAGAGACTTGGTTTACACTGTTGTCAGCTTCTGCTTATTGGCTGAGTGAGTACCTGAGTGATTTCCCCTTCACGGCACCCAGTAGCATCATCCAGAGTCCCGGGGCCTGCCCCTACTGTGACGCCCTGGCCTATCAGGTCATCACAGGGTATCGTGCAACCTGCCCTTCTGCACGGTATCCACCCTCCTTGGTTACGGATCCTGGTCTTTTGGTGTTGTTAACAGCATGGCCAATTAAAATCCTAGGAAGACTTCCCACTTGAACCTACCAGACACACCATTAGGGTGGCCTGAAGGGAATAGGGCTTACCACATGGGGGTTGGTGAGGAGAAATTGAGGACCGTGTCAGTTGAGAGTTGAGAGACGAGAGTGAAGGAGAGAGGAGGTGGAGAAGTGGCTCTCGTAAGGAGAGGTCACGGAGCAGGGCTCCTGTGTACTAGGTAGCAGACGTTGGTCTGGGCCTGGTAGGAGCTGGAACCCCAGTCGCAGGGGATTGTGTCAATGGGCACGGACTGCCGAGGAGGGCAGCCGGCGGCCTTGAGCTATCACTGGGCAGGGGCCAGGGCACTACGGGGTACGTAGACCCCAGGCCGGATGTAGCTTCACGCATTCCGGTAATTTACCCGACGGGGGTGAAGACTACAAGTGTCATCCCCAACCCGCTCCAAAATCGGGGTACTAGCGCACTGATGGGATAGGACTTTACCACTACAGTCCAAAAAAATCCTACGCGGGAACCCTGAGAGAAAGCTCACTCCGTTAGCCATACGGGTGAGCGCGACCCGGAGAGTTTCAAACCAACGGGTCCAATCGAGACTAAGGTTCCAGGGACAGGGCAACAGACCAACAACAACACCAAAGTCACGGATACAGGCGTGCTCCCCACAGACTACGGTGGTGCTCATAATTCTGGTTTACAAGTTGTCAGTGTGATTATTCTGGGACTGAGTGAGTACCTTGGAAACCCCTGTTCCTATCCCCCCACGGCACCCGAAAACCATCCCAACCATCAACGGGCCCCGGGACACAAACCCCCTACCTACGAAGGGGATAAACATCAAGCTGCCGCACCATCGTCGCCGGGCTCCCCAATGGCAGCAGTGGTCCCTCACATTACCACACACCGTGGGTGGAGTCACGAACTTTCCAAAATCCCCCCTGTACATATCTCCCCCCTCTTCTTTTAATCGAGTGGCCGCGCGACCCCCGGGTTCGGAGACCCCTCGAGCCACCGCGGATCCGGATCTGAGCGGCAGCAGCCCGGCTGCTTGCACGGAGGCGGTACACTACCCATGGAGGGCAACGACACCTTGCTGCCCCACTCCATCACTCTGAGTACTCCCAATGGCAGTGGTGGTACTCCCAGTTACTGCACACTACGGGTGGTGTCACAAACTATAACTCCCCTGTAAATATCCCCCCTTTTACTTTAGAGTATGGGCCCTAAGCGCTGCCTGGCTCCCACAGTATGATGGCTGACCTGATGCGTTGCAGGGATTTAAGTGGAAGATTTGCACCATCCTTGATATGTATGCCCTGACAGGCGGCAGCAAGCATCTGTGGTACTCGATCAATTGACAGGCGCTGCCGAGTTGGAAGTGGAAACGTGGACTGATGAGGATCGGACCTCGGTCCCCGCCATCTTCAAAAGGCTGGGAGCTGCGTTTGAGACCCGCACTGAAGCAGAGCTGAGAATAAGGTTCTACAGCTTCAAACAGCGCCCTCAAGATAGCATCAGGGATTACGCCCTGAGGTTGCAAGCGGCATTACGGACTCTGAAGCTGACCAACGACATCGGTGAACAGGAGGAGAACAAGAGGCTTGTGGAGCAGTTCCTGCAAGGCCTGGGATCAGTGGAAGAGCGTAAGAAGCTCCGGCTGTAGGCCCTGGAGCATCCTACATTAGACTTTGCTATCTTGAAAGAACAGGCGATCAAAGCTTTGCAGCCCCCAGAGGCCTGTATGGACAGCTTGTTTGTTATAAGTGTAATAAGACTGGCCATCACGTTAGAGTCTGTCCTTTAAATGGGCAACCCCTGGGGCCAAGGGCCAATGCCCAGGAATAAACTCCCAAGGCCCAGCGTACTGGCGAGAGCTGTATGTAGGGGGGGCGGCCCATCGTCTCCATCACCCTGGATGGGATCCCGACCTCTGCACTCCTTGATACCGGCTCCCAGGTAACAACTATTCCCTATGTACTGTATAAGAAGTTTTGGTTAGATGATGAACTCACCCCGCCAGATGACAGCCTTACCATCTACGCCGTCAATGAGTTACCAGTGACTCAAATTGGGATTACGGAGGTGGCCATTAAGGTGAGCCGGGTAGAGTTTGCGCGACAAGGCCTTATAGTCGTGCAGAATGACCCTAGTGACCGAAACCCTAAGATCATTTTGGGAACAAATGTTATTGAAAACTGTATGGGGGGGGGGAGTGTTCTTTTTGCTTCAACAGCTGTCTGAGACTGCAGGAGCAGGGCGACAGAGAGTCCTGCAACGTGAGATCCGAGCACTCCTGCAGCGGCAACAGGTGAATCTCTCTGGAGGTGAGATAGGTGGTGTACGGGTAATGGATGTGGCCCCTCTAATAGTTCCCCTGTGAAGTGAGATGATGATATGATGCAGGGCAGCTGTAGGCTTCCGTGGACAAGATTACCAGGCAGTGGTAGAGTCCCTGCCCTCAGAGCATTGGCCCACAGTATTAACGGCCAGGGGGTAGTCGATGTCCAGAAGGGGAGGGTGCTCATGCGAGTGTTGAATTTCAGTGAAGAGGAGGTTATGTCACGGGCGGGGAGGGGGACGCTTTGCTGCTGGCTGCTCGGTGGCTCGAGCGGTGGGCCGGATCCGGGGACTCGAGCGGCGCTGCTCAGAAACATGAAGGAGGCTGGGGTCATCCGTGATAGTTGCAGTCCCAGGGCAGCCCCCCTGGTACTGGTGAAAAAGAAAGACGGCATTATGAGGATGTCTGTAGATTACAGACAAATCAACAAGATCACACGTAAGGATGCCTATCCCTTACCCCGAATTGAGAAATCATTAGCTGCCTTAAAGTCTGCCACTTATTTCTATTGATCTTACTAGCGGATACTGGCAAGTGGCTGTTGCTGAAGAGGACCGTGCGAAGACCGCCTTCGCTACCTTGATGGGATTATGTGAGTTCAATAGTATGCCGTTCGGGCTGTGCAATGCAACAGGAACGTTCCAGAGACTCATGGAGTGCTGCTTGGGTCACTGCAACTTTGAAACTGTCCTGCTCTACTTAGATGACGTCATCTTATACTCTAAAATGTATGAAGCGCATCTGGAACACCTAGCAGAAGTATTCAAAGCCCTATCCAGGTATGGGATGAAGCTAAAACCATCTAAATGTCACCTACTGAAACCTAAGGTCCAGTACCTGGGGCATGTGGTCAGCGCCGAGGGCATGGCACCGGATCCTGAGAAGATCATGGCCATCCAGAACTGGCCAAGGCCAAATACTGTCAGAGAAATGTGGCAGTTCCTAGGCTTGATGGGGTACTACTGTAGGTTCGTCAAAGGCTACACTAAGATGGCGGCCCCCTTACAAGATCTTCTGGTGGGGCAACCCAAGCATGGCAAGCTCTCTGGCCCTGTGTTCAAGTGGGGTAAGGAACAAGAAGATTCCTTTGAGCAGATGAAGTCAGCTCTGACGGGGGATGAGATCCTTGCATATCCCGACTACGGTCTTCCGTTTATACTGTACATGGATGCCAGCAAAGTAGGATTAGGAGCGGTCCTGTCCCAGGTGCAGAAGGGCAAAGAGAAGGTAATCGCCTATGCCAGCAGGAAGCTGAGGCCTACCAAAAGAAACCCGGAGAACTATAGTTCTTTCAAGTTGCAGTTCCTGGCACTTGTATGGACCGTAACCGAGAGATTCAAGCACTACCTGGCTTCCACAAAATGTACCGTGTATACGGATAATATGTCTACTTCAGGGGCGGCACAGTAATGTGAGGATCGCCTTTTAGAGGGACATGGGGAATGGTGGCGGGACTCATCTGAGGAGGATGGGGAGGACCTGCAACACCTATGCCTACATCTGCTGTGGCTATGAGGTGCGTTGGGGGTGACTGAGGGGACGTTTGAATGTGTAATAATCGGTTCGCAGGGCGGGTTATGGGCCGTAACAATGTGGTTTTTGCTAGTGAACATTGGGATGTTTAATGATTGGGGATTATAATGTGATTAGTCGTGTGCTGAGCATTGTTGGGGGTCATGAATGGGAGTATAGGGGGCATTATATAATGTTTATTAATGGCTGTGTGAGGGGGGGCTGTTAGTGGGGATGTTGTGTGTGTCTCAGTGGTGATTGGTGCACTTTCACTCTGTGTAAAGTGCAGCCCTGCTGCTGCCGGAAGGGGCACTCATCGGTCAGGGGAGACCGATCAGGGCGATCTGCAGCTGCATCTGCGGCCATTACACTGGTAACCTCCTCCTCCTGTGTAGGCATCACAACGGAGCCTGTAGGGGAGGAGGTACTGGCCTGGTGGAACTGATGAAGGGAAGTGGGCGGTATCCGGAAGTGATGCGGCGTTGTGGGCGGAGCCAAGACGTGAGGCCAGGAAAAGGGGGCGGTGACTTGTTTCCGGGCCCCGTACTTTGAGTTATGTTTTCAGGAGCTACAGAGGGGGCAGGGCGCTTCCACGTGGTACACCACGGCATGACCCGAAGCCTAGCGCCGATGGTGCAGCGGCTCGCTGGTGACCCGGAGCTGCTCTGGAGGGCGAGAGCAGCGCTTGGTGCGCCTGCCGCCCTGGACCGGCTGGTCAGTGCTGATAGTGTGGGCTGAGGGTCAGCCAGAGGGAAAGAGGAAATCACTGACCCCGGGCACTGAATTTAACCCCTGTAGGTGTGGCTGGACCCCCCTTCCCCTGTTATCCCATTGGTCAGCTGGGCATCCCAATTAGTGCCTCACCTGGGGAGTGGTGGAAGGAGGAGAAATGGGCACGACCATTGTTTCCTTTAGCATTGGCCAGGTGGGCTCCACAGTCAGAGGCACGTTCCTTAGGCTTAAAACACACTTCAGCATAAAAAAATATATGTGTCACACGTTTTTTATGGGCGTTTCTCTGGTACGTATGACATCCGTGTGATGGCGTATGCTAGCCGTGTGTGCGTGTGGAATGCCTGTGTATGCGTACGTGTAATGTCCGTGTGAAATGTTCCATGTGTGATGCACAATGTCGTTGATACATGTCGGCTGACAGCAGACAGAGTTGTGCGATGAGAATGAACTCGGGTGAACTTCACCCGACTTCATTGTCATACCGCAGCTCTGTCTGGGTGTCTCTTACTGATTAGCGGTCACCCGTGAAGGACTCACCAGTGACCGCTAATCCCCTGAGTGACTGAAGTGAGCAGTGCGATTAGCGCTGCTGTCACTCAGGCTACCCGCGGCCAGCTGGAGTTCTCCCCCCGAGACCGCAACTTACCTGTGACTTCATCGCTGTCACTCGGGCGACTTGCTGTCACAGGTGGAGGATTCAGCGGTGGCCGCGAGTAACCTCAGTGACAGCACAGCTGATCGCGCGGCTCATCTCAGTTGCTGTGTGGAGCTGACAGGAGCGACGGGGTTCTTCTGCAGCTCCTGTCACCTTCATGTAGCAGAGCTGGAAGCGACGCGGGACCTCCGTGGATTATGCCGGACGTGGATGGGTTTTTGGGGCTTAATAAAGTGGTGAACGAGGGTATTTGTTAGTGTTTTTTATTGCAAATAAAGGATTTTTCGTTGCGTGTGTTTATTAACTGTAAATTACAGGTTAATCATTGGGGGTGTCTCATAGACGCCTGCAATGATTAATCTAGGACTTAGTGGCAGCTATGGGTTGCTGCCATTAACTCCTTATTACCCCGATTGCCAATGAACCGGGGCATATCGGGAAGAGCCGGGTAGAGTTCCAGAACTATCGCATCTAATGGATGCGGCAATTCTGGGCAGCTGCTGCCTGATATTGTTAGGCGCTGCAGAATATGTTGGCGCTATAGAAATAAAGATTATTATTATTATTATTAGGCTGGGGAGCTCCCCATAACGTGAGAGTACCAGCCTTCAGCAGTATGGCTTTACCCTGGCTGGTATCAAAATTGGGGGGGACCGCACGTCGTTTTTTTTTAATTAATTATATATTTTACTGCACAGTATAGACCCGCCCACCGGCTGCTGTGGTTGGTTGCAGTGAGACAGCTGTCACTCAGCGTGTGGGCGTATCTAACTGCAACCAATCATAGGTGCCTGTCGGTGGGGGAAGCAGGGAATACGAGATTGATTAATGAGCGGCCGGCTTTTTCAAATTAATTGAAGCCTCGTATCTTTGGCACAGCTGTTCTTTGCCGCGCTGATGATCGGGGATCGGTGAGTATGCAACAGGGGAAGATACAGACCAAGCGCCAAAGGGATGATGACTGAGAACAGCAGAAAAAAAGGTAAGTATACTGACATTTAACAAAAAAAGAAAAAACCCGACATCGTCGTTTAAAAACGCACACGGACGGTACGTGCTGAACACGGGCATGCTACGTGTGTCGTCTGTGCAGGCATGGACCCATTGACTTTAGCGGGTCAGTGCCTGACCGCCAAAAACGGACATGTCGTCCGTGCAGAAAAACGCACACACGTACTAACGACACGGATACACGTTCCGTGTGATTTTACGTGTGTGTGCCATCTACCATAGGGTAACATTGGTCAACGTGTCTCCGTGTCTCCGGTACGTGCAAAAACGTACCAAACACGTAACGGAGGCATGGATGTGTGTTGCAGGCCTTAATCAGTACCGTGCCTGCCATCAGCGTGACAAAGTGGTAACAGCTGCCTTGTCCTCGGTAACACTTTGTCTAAAGATAGCAAAAATAATCATTCCATTTATATCAGCAATTCATTTTGTGGCAGGGTTGAAAATCAAAGGAAATGACATTTTTTGGGATTAACAATTTTCAGGGCAAGAAATGATTTGATGTTTTACATTTCATCTGATGACTTCTCATAATAATCTGGAGTTAGTAATGAGGGACACAATGCCAGCCAACATATGAGTGCTGATAAATCCCATTGGAGGGTATGAACCATAAAACAAAGAACTATGATGTTACTAGAACAGCTGACAAAGGTTCATGTTAGAGACAGATTGAACTTGATGGACTTCATTTTTCCAAGTAACGAGGTAACTTCTGCGTTTCTTTTCTGCAGAAAGCTCAATTCATTGACATTCAGTAAAGATGTGGCGTAAGAACCGTTGTGTTTTTTCAGTTGAATCTGAGTCAATGTTTTCTCATGAGTAAATCTTGAGTAATCTCCTCTCACCTTCTATAAATGGAGACTCCCTGGAGGCAGCAGCAATCACTCTGACCTGAAACCCTGATCCTGAATCAGACCCAGAAGCAGAAAATGAGCAAGATCCAGCTGTTTGCATTAGAAGGCTACAGTGGAGATGAATTCAAGGTCTTGGTTGATACAGCAGACTACCAAAGTGAGACCGTTATCCCACTAGTGAAGTCCATTAAAGTAACAGATGGAATCTGGATCCTGTTTTCTGAAGCCGACTACAAGGGAGAGATCGCTGTGTACAAGGAAGGAGACTACAGCCATGGCATAAAGCCCAGCACCATTGGCTCCATGAGAAAATTACCTGGTGGCTTGGCCGATCACGTCATTACAATCTACCCTGAAACTGGCCAAAAAGGGGAAAGCCAGACATTAAGAGGTGGCGCTTACAAAAAAGTATCCTTCCCAGTCTTGTCTCATGAAGTGCAGAAGGGCGTTTGGCTCCTGTACGATGAATATGAATTTGGAGGAAAAAGAATTGTCAGCATCATTGGAGATAAAGTTACTGATGAAACTGCGAAAGAATTGAATGGACCTGTGAAGTCTCTGCAAGCCTACACAACCTACCAATAACCAAAGAGAGCATGGCAGCCAAAAGATCTACCAGTGATGCCGCTATCTCCCCTGCTTACCTGATCCCTGCCTCCCTGACCTGCATCCATCTCCAGAGCCTCCATGGAAGAACCCTCCACCACCATCTTATCAGAGACATTTCATCAGTCCGGGTCCTCACACCACCGCTGAGACCTCATACATGATGTGAGGGAAAGTCGTACGTATACTATAGAGACATTGATCTCCACACACCCTGAAGATGGTGAGGACCAAAGCTGAAGATGGTGCGGACCAAAGCTGGAGATGGTGAGGACTATCGCTGAAAGCTCCAATTCCTGGATCCTGATGTCGCTTCTTTATCCTGATACATTAATAAAAGCTTCTGTTTGCATAAGATGATTGTGAATTCTTCTGTATCAGATGTAGGGACTGCGGTGACAGGTGGGTTCTAAGGCTCATGTTAGTGGTCAAAACTTTTTTCATTGAAAATAGTTAAATTAGGTTTAACATTTGTAGTTGTGTTCCCAGTTTTTGGTTCTGGCTGATATTGTGTCTTCATGAGGACAACTTCACCAGTATAAATAAGGAGTGATATATTATATGTTATAATACTATGTTTTCTATAATTATTTTTGTATTATTAATGACAATTTTATCATATCTGGTTTTCAATTAGTGGCCACTACAAAGATATATAGTACATACTTAGGGTACCTTCACACTTAGCGATGCAGCAGCGATCCGACCAGCGATCTGACCTGGTCAGGATCGCTGCTGCATCGCTACATGGTCGCTGGTGAGCTGTCAAACAGGCAGATCTCACCAGCGACCAGTGAACAGCCCCCAGCCAGCAGCGACGTGCAAGCGACGCTGCGCTTGCACGGAGCCGCCGTCTGGAAGCTGCGGAGACTGGTAACTAAGGTAAACATCGGGTAACCACCTTGGTTACCCGATGTTTATCTTGGATACAGCTTACCTCAGCTGTCAGACGCCGGCTCCTGCTCTCTGCTCGCTTCATTTGTCGCTCTCTTGCTGTCACACACAGCGATCTGTGTGTCACAGCGGGAGAGCGGCTTTGAAGAAAACGAACCAGTGCTGTGTGTAACGAGCAGCGATCTCGCAGCAGGGGCCAGATCGCTGCTCATTGTCACACACAGCGAGATCGCTAATGAGGTCACTGCTGCGTCACAAAAAGCGTGACTCAGCAGCGATCTCGGCAGCGAGCTCGCTGTGTGTGAAGCACCCCTAAGAACTCACCTCAATGTACGGAGAACCATGCTCTACATTGTTGTGTCCTTGACTCTGATTGTAGATATACAGGGAGTTCAGCCTCCAATTGCCTCAATTGTTTCAAAAACACAGCTTAAAGCTATGATGGAAAGGACACAGTAGAATATTGATTGATAAAATAAAAAAACTGGCTATGTAGAAAAATCTCAACTAGTCAACCTGCTCACCTGTGCAAACATTGCAGAGAGTTGTAGGTTGTATTGCAGATGGGAGAAAAGCAGCAATATGTAAAGCCTCTGATATAGGGAGTGGGAAGGAGCTGCGAGTGGTTTATTCTCACTGTAGTTTGACTTAAGTGTGTGACCTGTGATTTGGGGACCTTTGAATTCAGGGAGTTTTGTAGGGAACAACATACACTGATTCAATTAGTGTATTTAGTTTTTCCTCTGTGGTGGGATCACCATTAGTTATATGTGCTCCACTATTGACAATGCCATCTACTGTACTTCTTGTTGAATTTAAGTAATCCATAAAAAGCCATGTGAGTGTGCAGACTGCTGGGTGAGATGTGTGCACAATGTATATTTGGAAAGTAGTTTGCTGCTCTATGAGCAGGTGCTCAAGTAGTAGATGTGGGAAAGTATGGTACTATGGACCTGCAGGACAGAGAGGCAGCTAAACTGGGTAACAGAAAGTGGGGTATAGACAAGAGTGCAAAAGAAGATAGTGTAGATAGTGACCTGGGACTGGGGGAGGTAATTACTGTACAGGAGAAGATAGTGTAGATAGTGACCTGAGACTGGGGAGGTAATTACTGTACAGGAGAAGATAGTGTAGATAGTGACCTGAGACTGGGGAGGTAATTACTGTACAGGAGAAGATAGTGTAGATAGTGACCTGGGACTGGGGGAGGTAATTACTGTACAGGAGAAGATAGTGTAGATAGTGACCTGGGACTGGGGGAGGTAATTACTGTACAGGAGAAGATAGTGTAGATAGTGACCTGAGACGGGGGAGGTAATTACTGTACAGGAGAAGATAGTGTAGATAGTGACCTGGGACTGGGGGAGGTAATTACTGTACAGGAGAAGATAGTGTAGATAGTGACCTGGGACTGGTGGAGGTAATTACTGTACAGGAGAAGATAGTGTAGATAATGACCTGGGACTGGGGGAGGTAATTACTGTACAGGAGAAGATAGTGTAGATAGTGACCTGGGACTGGGGGGAGGAAATTACTGTACAGGAGAAGATAGTGTAGATAGTGACCTGGGACTGGTGGAGGTAATTACTGTACAGGAGAAGATAGTTTACATAGTGACCTGGGACTGGGGGAGGTAATTACTGTACAGGAGAAGATAGTTTACATAGTGACCTGGGACTGGGGGAGGTAATTACTGTACAGGAGAAGATAGTGTAGATAGTGACCTGTGACTGGGGGAGGTAATTACTGTACAGGAGAAGATAGTGTAGATAGTGACCTAGGACTGGGGGAGGTAATTACTGTATAGGAGAAAATAGTGTAGATAGTGACCTGGGACTGGGGAGGTAATTACTGTATAGGAGTAGATAGTGTAGATAGTGACCTGGGACTGGGGGAAGGCAATTACTGTATAGGAGTAGATAGTGTAGATAGTGACCTGGGACTGGGGGGAGGTAATTACTGTACAGGAGAAGATAGTGTAGATAGTGACCTGGGACTGGGGAGGTAATTACTGTATAGGAGTAGATAGTGTAGATAGTGACCTGGGACTGGGGGAAGGTAATTACTGTATAGGAGTAGATAGTGTAGATAGTGACCTGGGACTGGGGGAGGTAATTACTGTACAGGAGAAGATAGTGTAGATAGTGACCTGGGCTGGGGGAGATCATTACTGTACAGAAGAAGATAGTGTAGATAGTGACCTGGGACTGGGGGAGGTAATTACTGTACAGGAGAAGATAGTGTAGATAGTGAGCTGGGACTGGGGGAGGTAATTACTGTACAGGAGAAGATAGTGTAGATAGTGACCTGGGACTGGGGGAGGTAATTACTGTACAGGAGAAGATAGTGTAGATAGTGACCTGGGACTGGGGGAGATCATTACTGTACAGGAGAAGATAGTGTAGATAGTGACCTGTGACTGGGGGAGGTAATTACTGTACAGGAGAAGATAGTGTAGATAGTGAGCTGGGACTGGGGGAGGTAATTACTGTACAGGAGAAGATAGTGTAGATAGTGACCTGGGCTGGGGGAGATCATTACTGTACAGGAGAAGATAGTGTAGATAGTGACCTGGGACTGGGGGAGATCATTACTGTACAGGAGAAGATAGTGTAGATAGTGACCTGTGACTGGGGGAGGTAATTACTGTACAGGAGAATATAGTGTAGATAGTGACCTGTGACTGGGGAGGTAATTACTGTACAGGAACAGATAGTGTAGATAGTGACCTGGGACTGGGGGAGGTAATTACTGTACAGGAGAAGATAGTGTAGATAGTGACCTGGGACTGGGGGAGGTAATTACTGTACAGGAGAAGATAGTGTAGATAGTGACCTGGGACTGGGGGAGGTAATTACTGTACAGGAGAAGATAGTGTAGATAGTGACCTGGGCTGGGGGAGATCATTACTGTACAGGAGAAGATAGTGTAGATAGTGACCTGGGACTGGGGGAGATCATTACTGTACAGGAGAAGATAGTGTAGATAGTGACCTGTGACTGGGGGAGGTAATTACTGTACAGGAGAATATAGTGTAGATAGTGACCTGTGACTGGGGAGGTAATTACTGTACAGGAACAGATAGTGTAGATAGTGACCTGGGACTGGGGGAGGTAATTACTGTACAGGAGAAGATAGTGTAGATAGTGACCTGGGACTGGGGGAGGTAATTACTGTACAGGAGAAGATAGTGTAGATAGTGACCTGGGCTGGGGGAGATCATTACTGTACAGGAGAAGATAGTGTAGATAGTGACCTGGGACTGGGGGAGATCATTACTGTACAGGAGAAGATAGTGTAGATAGTGACCTGTGACTGGGGGAGGTAATTACTGTACAGGAGAATATAGTGTAGATAGTGACCTGTGACTGGGGAGGTAATTACTGTACAGGAACAGATAGTGTAGATAGTGACCTGGGACTGGGGGAGGTAATTACTGTACAGGAGAAGATAGTGTAGATAGTGACCTGGGACTGGGGGAGGTAATTACTGTACAGGAGAAGATAGTGTAGATAGTGACCTGGGACTGGGGGAGGTAATTACTGTACAGGAGAAGATAGTGTAGATAGTGACCTGGGACTGGGGCAGGTAATTACTGTACAGGAGAAGATAGTGTAGATAGTGACCTGTGACTGGGGGAGGTAATTACTGTACAGGAGAAGATAGTGTAGATAGTGACCTGGGACTGGGGGAGGTAATTACTGTACAGGAGAAGATAGTGTAGATAGTGACCTGGGACTGGGGGAGGTAATTACTGTACAGGAGAAGATAGTGTAGATAGTGACCTGGGACTGGGGGGGTAATTACTGTACAGGAGAAAATAGTGTAGATAGTGACCTGGGACTGGGGGAGGTAATTACTGTACAGGAGAAGATAGTGTAGATAGTAACCTGGGACTGGGGGAGGTAATTACTGTATAGGAGTAGATCGTGTAGATAGTGACCTGGGCCTGGGGGAGGTAATTGCTGTACAGGAGAAGATAGTGTAGATAGTGACCTGGGACTGGGGGAGGTAATTACTGTATAGGAGTAGATAGTGTAGATAGTGACCTGGGACTGGGGGGGGGGTAATTACTGTACAGGAGAAAATAGTGTAGATAGTGACCTGGGACTGGGGGAGGTAATTACTGTACAGGAGGGGAAGATAGTGTAGATAGTGACCTGGGACTGGAGGAGGTAATTACTGTACAGGAGAAGATAGTGTAGATAGTGACCTGGGACTGGAGGAGGTAATTACTGTACAGGAGAAGATAGTGTAGATAGTGACCTGGGACTGGGGGAGGTAATTACTGTACAGGAGAAGATAGTGTAGATAGTGACCTGGGACTGGGGGAGGTAATTACTGTACAGGAGAAGATAGTGTAGATAGTGACCTGGGACTGGGGAGGTAATTACTGTATAGGAGAAGATAGTGTAGATAGTGACCTGGGACTGGGGGAGGTAATTACTGTACAGGAGAAGATAGTGTAGATAGTGACCTGGGACTGGGGGAGGTAATTACTGTACAGGAGAAGATAGTGTAGATAGTGACCTGGGACTGGGGAGGTAATTACTGTATAGGAGAAGATAGTGTAGATAGTGACCTGGGTCTGGAGGAGGTAATTACTGTACAGGAGAAGATAGTGTAGATAGTGACCTGGGCCTGGAGGAGGTAATTACTGTACAGGAGAAGATAGTGTAGATAGTGACCTGGGACTGGGGAGGTAATTACTGTATAGGAGTAGATAGTGTAGATAGTGACCTGGGACTGGGGAGGTAATTACTGTACAGGAGAAGATAGTGTAGATAGTGACCTGGGACTGGGGGAGGTAATTACTGTACAGGAGAAGATAGTGTAGATAGTGACCTGGGACTGGGGGAGGTAATTACTGTACAGGAGAAGATAGTGTAGATAGTGACCTGGGACTGGGGGAGGTCATTACTGTACAGGAGAAGATAGTGTAGATAGTGACCTGTGACTGGGGGAAGTAATTACTGTACAGGAGAAGATAGTGTAGATAGTGACCTGGGACTGGGGGAGGTAATTACTGTACAGGAGAAGATAGTGTAGATAGTGACCTGGGACTGGGGGAGGTCATTACTGTACAGGAGAAGATAGTGTAGATAGTGACCTGGGACTGGGGGAGGTAATTACTGTACAGGAGAAGATAGTGTAGATAGTGACCTGGGACTGGGGGAGGTAATTACTGTACAGGAGAAGATAGTGTAGATAGTGACCTGGGACTGGGGAGGTAATTACTGTACAGGAGAAGATAGTGTAGATTCTGACCTGGGACTGGGGGAGGTAATTACTGTACAGGAGAAGATAGTGTAGATAGTGACCTGGGACTGGGGGAGGTAATTACTGTACAGGAGAAGATAGTGTAGATAGTGACCTGGGACTGGGGAGGTAATTACTGTACAGGAGAAGATAGTGTAGATAGTGACCTGGGACTGGGGGAGGTAATTACTGTACAGGACAAGATAGTGTAGATAGTGACCTGGGACTGGGGAGGTAATTACTGTACAGGAGAAGATAGTGTAGATTCTGACCTGGGACTGGGGGATGTAATTACTGTACAGGAGAAGATAGTGTAGATAGTGACCTGGGACTGGGGGAGGTAATTACTGGACTAGCCAGGTAGTCACAAATAGCGCCCCGCATAACACTTGTCCCTCACAAGCTAACACCAGAAAACCACATTAAACCCTAGTCACCTGCCTCAGGGGTTGATGGACACACCAAGGGGCGTGCCCAGGCGGTTGGACATGCCCACTGAGGAGTTCACAGGTCCTGAGGCAGGAAGCACAGTGCAGTCTAGTTAGAGTCAAGGAAAGTGGAGGCAAACCTGTGCCCAGGTCTGCAGCAGTCTGACAGGTGTCTGGGTTGGAGCCCAGGCACCTTTGGCTAGGAGGCATACGGTGGCCTCAGCCTGCAGGAGCCGGGAAAATGGCTAGGTGGAACCGTGGTGGACCGGGACAGGGTAGAGGCCCGCCGGTACCGACCCGGGGACCCGACCAGGAAACCGGAGCACAAAGGGGGGTACTCAGACCCTGAAGCTAGGTCCAGAAGCTACTGGGGACTAGCTAATTAACTGATTGAGGCTAGCACTTTAGGTCCTTTCCCACCCAAAGTCCCGACTGAAGACAACGTCCCAACGAAGGGGATAAAAAGCCACCGCACAGGCAGAGAGATCCCACGGGCCAGCGTCTGCGGGCAGCGGGCTCTCCCAACACCCACAAAGCCGTGAAGCGGGCTAGCGATGCTGAAGCGCAGGCAGCCACAAAGACAACACGGTGCAGGAGAAAGGCAGAGACCACCAGCCGGGTAGGGGACCAGACGCAGCCGGCTGCGGGCACCGACCACCATCATCTTGGTTTACCAGAGACTTGTGTGTGTTACTAATCGTGAGTACAACAGTGCCCTCCGGCCGCGCACCTTCCTGCACCACCCATCACACAGACACCCCAACGGGTCCCGGGGCCACCATCCCTACCCACGGAGGGGTTAACATCTTGCTGCGCAACATCTCCCCCAGGTGCCCAGTAACCGCAGCGGTGGTGCCCACCTTCACCACAACCCATGGGTGGCGTCACAAACTCAATCATGGCTCCGGTCGTACACCTACGTCCCCATAAAGCGCCAGTCCCCCTTCAGATTGAAGTGGACCACGGGGTCCCCGGGTCCTGAGACGCTCGAGCCACCACCCGGAACGTCCGGACCCGAGCGGCTCGGTTGCAGCCGAGCATGGGGCGGTACAGAATATAGTGTGGATACTGACCTAGGACTGCCATAGCCATAGCCACAAGCAGCCTGCTGCGGTTCCTGTTACACCCAGGTGCCGGCCGCCATTTTTGGCCATGCCTTGGGTCGTCCAGCTGGCTGCTTATTCCGCTACTTCTATGTGTGGAGAGGTGGCTAGTGCGCATACAGTCATGGCCAAAAGTTTTGAGAATGCTACAAATATTAATTTTTACAAAGTCTACTGCTTACGTTTTTCTAATGGCAATTTGCATATACTCCAGAATGTCATAAAGAGTGATCAGCTTAACAGCAATTACTTGCAAAGTCAATATTGGCTAAGAAAATGAACTTTAACCCCCAAAACACATTTCAACATCATTGCATTCCTGCCTTAAAGGAGCAGCTAACATTGTTTTAGTGATTGTTCCAGTAACACAGGTGTGGGTGTTGATGAGGACAGGGCTGGCGATCAATCAGTCATGATTAAGTAAGAATGACACCACTGGACACTTTAAAAGGAGGCTGGTGCTTGGTATCATTGTTTCTCTTCAGTTAACCATGGTTATCTCTAAAGAAACACGTGCATCCATCATTGCTCTGCACAAAAATAGCCTAACAGGGAAGAGTGTCGCAGCTACAAAGATTGCACCTCAGTCAACAATCTATCGCATCATCAAGAACTTCAAGGAGAGAGCTTTCATTGTTGCCAAAAAGGCTCCAGGGCGCCCAAGAAGGACCAGCAAACGCCAGGACCGTATCTTAAAACTGTTTCAGCTGCGGGATGGGACTACCAGCAGTGGCGAGCTAGCGCAGCAATGGCAGCAGGCTGGTGTGAGCGCTTCTGCACGCACTGTGAGGCGGAGACTGCTTGAGCAAGGCCTGGTTTCAAGGAGGGCAGCAAAGAAGCCACTTCTCTCCAGAAAAAACATCAGGGACCGACTGATATTCTGCAAAAGGTACAGGGAGTGGACTGCTGAGGACCGGGGTAAAGTCATTTTCTCAGATGAATCCCCTTTGATTGTTTGAGACATCTGGAAAACAGCTTATTAGGAGAAGAAGAGGTGAACGCTACCACCAGTCTTGTCTCATGCCAACTGTTAAGCATCCGGAAACCATTCATGTGTGGGGTTGCTTCTCAGCCAAGGGAATCGCACCACTCACAGTCTTGCCTAAAAACACAGCCGTGAATAAAGAATGGTACCAGAATGTCCTCCAAGAGCAACTTCTCCCAACTGTCCAAGAGCAGTTTGGCGCCCAACAATGCCTTTCCAGCATGATGGAGCACCTTGCCATAAAGCAAAGGTGATCACTAAATGGCTCATGGAACAAAACATAGAGATTTTGGGTCCATGGCCTGGAAACTCCCCAGATCTTAATCCCATTGAGAACTTGTGGGCAATCATCAAGAGACGGGTGGACAAACAAAAACCAACAAATTCTGGCAAAATGCAAGCATTGCTTATGCAAGAATGGACCGCGATCAGTCAGGATTTGCTCCAGAAGTTGATTGAGAGCATGCCCGGGAGAATTGCAGAGGTCCTGAAGAAGAAGGGTCAACACTGCAAATACTGACTTGCTGCATTAACTCATTCTAACTGTCAATAGAACCTTCTGGTCTCATAATATGATTGCAATTATATTTCTGTATGTGATGTAAACATCAGACAAACACAATTAAACACCAGAGGGAACAGATCATGGGAAAATAGCATTCTGGTGTCATTCTCAAAACTTTTGGTCATGACTGTACACGTGTCGATTTACCCCAGCCAGAGCCCAAGTCCAGTGTTTTGCCTAGTGAGCATGCTCAGCCTGTTAGTTAGCCTGTTTGTTAGTTAGTTCAGGCTAATGAGCATGCTCCCACACTTAGTGCAAAAAGCCTCTTCACACAGGTACTTGGACTCCGTTCTGTGTCTAAGTCCTGTGTTGTGCCTACTGAGCATGCTCAGGCTGATAGTCTGATTTCCGAGGCTGTCGGTTGTTCAGGCTACTTAGCATGCTCAGGCACTTGGTGCATTGGAGACTAAGTCCGGTAAGGACTTCACTGGGCATAGCCGTGAGGTGGCAGACCCTGATAGGCTGGATAGCGTCAGGTATCCTGATGACGTGGCCACTCCGGACTTGCTCGCTTGCTGGCACCCCACCATTGGTCATCAGACGATGACTGGTGAGGTGTTTGGGCCATTGTGTCATCAGTGACGTGGCGATTCCGGATAGGCCGCTGGTGACGTCACTGATGATGTGGCACTCCGCAATTGGCCTCTGGAGGCGCCATTGTGGCTCACCCTGGGTTTGGGGCGGACCCTAGGTGATAAAAGGGGCTGCAGACAGCATGGAGGTGCGCAGTCTTCACATATGCTCTGTGATAGCACACCGACATGTGTAGAGCCCATTGCGGCTACAGCCTTTTAGATTGGAAGCGGTAGGTAGGGCTAAGCGTCTGGTGCCTTTCACGCCAAGACTCAGGGTCAGGCACTGCGCTTCCCTCCTACCGTCCAGTCCTGTGTTGTGCCTACTGATCATGCTCATGCTCTGATATCCTAGGCTAAGTTGGTTGTTCAGGCTACTGAGCATACTCAGGCACTTAGCCTCCAATGCGCTAAGTCCAGGAAGGACTTCACTTGGCATGTCTGTAAGGTGGCAGGCCCTGATAGGCCAGAGGGCATCAGGTTCCTGTTGATGTGGCCACTCCGGACTGGTTCGTGGAGGCCCGCCCCTATGACCTGGCACCCCACCATTGGTCGTCAGACGATGACTGGTGAGGCGTTTGGGGCTGTGCTGCTGCAGTGCCCCATGGGGCAGGTGGTTAACCTACTCATCGCTGGGCCTTTTCGAGTTGGGTCAGGTGTTGTCATGGGGTGGCCTTGGCTGGTTCCGTTGCCCTGAGGCGTGCAGTAAATGGTGGGTAAAACGGGGTGATTGGGGAAAGTTTTTCGTGACGCCACCTGTGGTGTGCGGCCAAAGAGTACCCGCTGCTGCAGGGTTCCTCTCCGGGGCAGGTGTTATGGCAGCCGGGATGATATCGCTCCCCAGAGGCGGAACGGACTCTGGGTGAAAGATGAGGGTTGTAACCGCAGTTGGCGCCTAAGCGCTGGGCGGCGGCCCCGGTAAGGATGAGCCAACACAGTGTCTGCGGGTTGAGGGTGTAGTTTACTCACAACTTCAGCTGCCAGCCCGGTCACACTGGTCACTGCCGTGATGGACTCCAGTCAATCTCAGATCCGGTAAGGGGTCACCACAAGTGCTTTGAAAGAGAGAAGGAGTGAGAGTCCTATTTCTAGGGTGTCCCCCTCCGCAGTAGGTACCCTGGCTGAGCTCCCGCCCCAGGGCCCAATAAAGTCCACATTCTCCAGCGATCTCTTGTCAGAACTATGGTCCTGACGGGTCTGCTGCCCTTGATGTGCGTATGTTGTGCCTATTACTACCCCAAGTGGAACCCGCCCCCCAGGTGGCTGAATACAGTGATCGGGAAGTCTTTGTTCGTATTGCCACCCCCCTGTGTTGCGGGTGGGGGCTGCTGCTGCTTCTCTCGGGGGACTGCTCGGATCCGGGTTCGCTGCTGCGGCTCGAGTGGTGACCGGACCCGGTCTCGCACGGCCGCCCGTCCTCACAACCGAAGGAAAGGGGATATTTACAAGGGAGGTGTTGTGTCTGTGACGCCACCTGTGGGTTGCGGTGAGGGATGGTGGCACCGTCGCGGCCTGGTGATGGGGCGCCCGGGGCTAATGGAGCAGGGCAGCAAGATGGGATCCCCTCCACGGGTAGGGGAGGTGTAGTCCCGGGGCCCTGTGTCGGAACACGAGAGTGATGGCTGCTGGAGGTGGCGCACCGGGCTGGACCGGGGGACGATGGTGTACTCACAGTTCAGTAATTTTACACAAGTCCAGTAGTAAACCAAGTTGCCAGTGGCGGTCTGCCTTAGGAGGGTGCATTCGGGTCCCGCACCCAGGTTGATGAACAGGTATCCCTTCCTCCTGCACTTTGTGTTTGTCTTTCCTTTTTGGACGACATCACTTGGAACGGAGAAGTCCACTCCTGGTTCTATGTGTGTTGGGAGCTGTGGCCCGCGAAAGCTGACCCTTGGGATTTCAGTGGGTTCTGGCGGACACCCTATTCCCTGCGTTGGGCTTCCATTTCGCTCTATCTGGGCAGTTAATGGGACAAAGTCTGGAACCTTGTTCCCGGCTGGTCAATTGGAGAGGGGCTTGCAACCTTCCTCGCCCTAGGGTCTAGGCACCTCGACTGTGCACGGCCTCCAGACTGGATTCCCGCTGTCTGCACCGGCGGGCTACAACGCTGCCCTGGTCCACTTTAGGTCTCCCGCGACCGGATCTCCATCGCCTGTGGCCCTGTTCACTAGTCTGCCACCTAGCCGGGTAGTCCAAGGGCTCCTACCCCGGGCTACACTGCACAGTCGGCACTTCACTTCCACTACAACTATCAGCTTCAACTGTCAACTCTTGTCTCTCAACTCAACTGACTTGTTCCTGCCTCTGTCACCTCAGGACCCCTAGGTGGGCGTTCTCAACCACCTGATCCCGCCCACTGGTGTGTCCTTATTATCATGAGGGGGTGGCTAGGGTTTAATGGCTGTGTGTTATGCCTAAGTGTTGGTTTCTGGTGGTAACAAGGAGGATGTACAACTTTTGTGACTACCTGGTTTTGCCAGGGCGTCACACCTGCCTACCCTGAGCCAACCCCCTTTGTGGGAAGGCTCCTGAGCCATATGTAGTGCGTGAATGTGGAAAACCGGTGATTAACCACCTTCCTTTTTTACCTGAGATTGATACCGCACTTTAACTGAGGTGCAGTACCCTGTGGCGACAAAAGCCTCAGGGGCGCCACACTACCATTGTGTCATCAGTGACGTGGTGGTTCTGGATAGGCTGCTGGTGACGTCACTGATGATGTGGCACTCCGCAATTGGCTCCTGGAGGCACCATTGTGGCTCACCCTGGGTTCGGGGCAGACCCTAGGTGACAAAAGGGGCTGGAGACAGCATGGAGATGCGCAGTCTTCACATATGCTCTGTGAAGGTGTACCGCCCCGGTGTTGGTCGGGCTGCTCGGATCCGGGATTGTGGCTCGAGGGGGTCGTCTGGACCCGGCTTGGCAGACACTTCAATCCGTAAATGGGAATATTTACAGGGGAGAAGTTCGTGACACCACCTGTAGGTTGCGGTAATAGGAGTACCGCCGCTGCTGTAAGGAGTACCAGGGAAGATGGAGTTAATCAGCCTCCACAGTTAGGGAAGGCCCCGGGGCTCAAGGGAATGTTAGTTGGTGGTTATTTGGGAAGGTAGGATGCAGGGATCAGAGTACTCACTGTGGTAGTCGTGGTGTTGGATGAGGTTTATAAAGTAGACACACACACTGCAGGTAAACCAAAGGCTCTGTGTACCGCTGCCTCTATGAGGAGCCTGTACAGGTGCCTGCTCCCACCGGCATTGCTTGGTAATCCAGAGCCTGCCTCCGTGCACTATTTAATTGTCTGTTTGTGGCCCTCTAGGCTTGAAGCTGGTAGGGCCCCGCTCACTATGTATAGTGTAGCTGTGCTCTTGATGGCTGACACTTGGGATTTCAGTGGGTTGCTTTATCTAGAAAACCCTGTCCCCCACTGATGCCTTCAATCTCTGAGCTCTTAGGGAAGTTCATGAAGATTAATCATAATCACAGACGAGGATTCTTTACTGTACAAGCAGTGAGACTATGGAACTCTCTGCCGCATGATGTTGTAATTAGTGATTCACTACTAACATTTAAGCAGAGCCTGGACGCCTTTCCTGAAAAATGTAATATTACCAGTTATGTATATTAGATTTTATGACAGGGTATTGATCCAGGGAACTAGTCTGATTGCCGGATGTGGAGTCAGGAAGGAAATTTTTTTCCCCATTGGAACTTGTTTGCCACATTGGGGTTTTTTTTGCCTTCCTCTGGATCAACATGTTAGGCTACGGGTTGAACTAGATGGACTTAGAGTCTCCCTTCAACCTTAAAAACTATGATACTATGATACTCTCCCTCCCAGCTTAATTATCAGGACGTTGAATCGGTTCCTGACCAAGGGTCTGTAACCTGTCGTGCTTGGTACCGGTCCAGTTATTGGGCTTTCTGGTGCCAACAGTCCTCCAAAACTATGTCCGTTGCACCCTTTTCCAATGTCACTGTTACCAGTCCTCGAATACTGTGGTCCCGGACCACCGTCTGCGACCCAACCTAGGTCTCGCTCCTCGGGAACCACTACTCCCAGCTCCTCACTCTTTGAGGGTTCTCACTGGCTGTCTTGGTCCTCTTCCACCAGTCTGCCTGACCCCTAGGTGGGTGGCCCTATTCCAGCTTCACCAACCCACTGGTGTGTCTGACAGGTTTGATGTGAGGTATGGTTGGGATTTGTGGTGCTGATAGTAGTGACACTGGTTTTTGGGAACCTGCAACCATGGGGGGTAGGTCTTGCACCCTGGGGAGAGGCTGCAGTTCCCTGTAGCACTGTGATGTAGTCAGGGGCGCTACATTCCCCCTTGCTTAAACGTAGCTCATCCGCGAGCTACAGGGCACACAGAGTTTTTTTTTTTATTGAACTGAAAAAAACATTTTTATATTAGAGACTCTTCCCACACAGGGGAGGCAATACACTTACAGTAAACATTGCAAAACTCACAGTCTAACAGTAGAACACCTGGGAATGCTACCGGTTGTAGCGGTAGTCGGAGACTCAGTCTACTCTGCTGCAGCTACTTCCTGTGACAGTCCATTCCTATTGTTCCTTTCAATTTAACTCACCACCCAAAACACCTGAACCCTGGTGCCATCTCTAATCAGGGTGTTGCACCACCCTGAGTTCCTTGCTGTGTTCGTGGTGACAGGATTGAAGCCCTGATGGTTCAGGGGACGACTCTGGTAGGCACACGATGTGCAACTATTTACAAGAAGCACAAGTTCATGCTGGCTGCTGCCAGTCCTGCAGCCATGGTCCATTTTTAATACTAAGGTCCATGCACCGGGTGAAATAATTGTAAACTTTAAATCATGTGACTCATTCGGGTAATTGGCATTTTCAAATAATCAGCATTTTACAAACATTTACATTAACATAACACACAACATTGTAACTAGATAGCCAGGTTCCGCTACCATTTTATTCGCGAAGGTAATCTGGGGCGGTTGCAGGAGCTTGCACTATTTTCTCTCCCGCCACGGCATACCTATTAACTTCCAAGGCATACCAGCCCCGCTCCTCACAATGCCGACAATATGAAACCAAGTCACTTGGTTTCAGGTTTCGATCAGGGTGTTCCTTTGGGAGGTGTTCTGCGACATCCCTCCTGGAGACAAACACCCCAGCAGCAAGGCCCGGCTCAGAGATGAACCCACACCCCTTGATGGGGTCAAAACGCTCCACTTGGCCTCGGTACCGTGGCTCTCTGACCCAGAACGTAGCCTTTATCAGGTGCTCCTTTTCTCTATTAGTACGGGCGGTAACCACCACTCAATGCTGCTCTCTGGCGGACATCTCTGCAAGCAACTGCTACTGGTGTCATTCCCAATAGGGGGCACTGACCTCGGGTTCTGCCTCCTCCAGGGGAACTGGCTGCAATCGGATACCTGTGGCTCCGGCAGTTACCGTGAGGCTGCGCTGCAGTTGAACCAGCATGTCGGCGGGCTTCTCCACTGCAGCGGTGACTAGATGAACCGGCTGTTCCACAGCCAGGATAACAGGGGCCGGGTGCTCTGTACTGAGGTACGGGCCCAGTGATGCGGTTGGGTCTGGTCTGGCCGTAGATGGTACCGGAGGCGTTGCGGCCTGGTCTGCTCTGGTCTGGTTGGTGGTAGGGCTGGAGGAGTTGTGGCCTGCTCGTCTGCCACAGGGGCTGGAGACTCCGCTGCCAGTGTCAGAAGCAGCTCCTCGACTATAGCTTCAGCCGAAGGTGGAGGAGGTGGCATGGCTGTCGCGGTGGACGGGGACAGATCGGGTTCCGCGTCCGGGTAGGCCGGATCAACTGGGACTGGGATTCTGCTTACTCGCTCCACACACAGGGCTTCCATCTCACGGGCCCGTACCGCCGTGGCCACACTCCTCATCTCGATCCTCCAGTAGTCCAGCACGAAGAGGAACTGCGTCCGCATCCTCCTGCAAAGCCTTTCCGCCTCCTCCTTGATCCAGGTAGCCATTCCTGGAACGGAACGCACAGGCGACCAGTCTCTCGGCTCCAACATCCTGCTTCTTCAAGTTCCAGGAACTTTTTGTGCAGAGTCCTGGTGTTCCTGCGCCTGCTCCCGCTCTCACATCCTGCTCCCCCTTGGTTTTCGTCACCAAGCTCTCTGGAACAGATTCAGAAGTTATTCAGTTCAAAGACGGGTAACTAGACTACTACAAGGAATGGAGATCGCCCTATGATGAGTAATGGAGGCCGCATGTATGATGAGTAATGGAGGCCGCCCGTATGATGAGTAATGGAGGCCCGCCCGTGTGATGAGTAATGGAGGCCGCCCGTATGATGAGAGGTTGAAAAACTTAGATATGTTTAACTTAGAAAAAAGACACCTCAGAGGAGCTCTCATTTAAATGTATAAATACATGTGTGGTCAATATAAAGGACTGGCACATGACTTATTTCTTCCACAGACAATACTAAGGACCAGGGGACACTCACTGCGAGTGGAAGATAAGCGATTCCAGCAGCTAAATAGGAAAGGGTTCTTTACAGTCAGAGCAGTCAAATTGTGGAATGCCGACCGCAACAGGTAGTAAAGGCAGACACTATAACAGCTTTTAGATCAGGGCTGGATGATTTCCTCACTACAACATTGTCTGTTATAAATGTCTTAATGACAAAACGTATATTTGGTGGAGGAAAGTTGAACTAGATGGACCTAGGTCTTTTTTCAACCTATGAAACTATGTAACTATGTTGTCATGCTCTATAATTTACCCCTCCTCCTCTTCCTGATCTAACATCACAGTACAGTGCGTGTGCCCCTCAGATACCTGAGTCTCATCTTCATCACCTCCATCCCCGGGGGTTAACATCAGTTGACGAGGGTCGGGATCCTGCTGGGATGCTACTTTGTCCAAGCCAAGATCCAGAATCCAACTCACAAAGACTTTACGTGTCGGTGCTTTCCTCCTCTTGAGTCTGGGAATCTTTGGGGCAGACTTGTGATGCCCATGGAATATAATGTGTGAACACCTCTGCAGACTCGCCCATGTGTGGTTACCCACAGTCCGTTTGCTGGCTGGAGATTTGTCACACAGGTGCAAGCAAGTGTAATTGGGTGGCACCTCTGAGGAATGAACTCTTAGTGATGTTGAGGTGGAGGAAGAGGAGGAGAGGCCACTTGATACAGCGCTTGCCATCCACTCTAGCACATGCTGTTAGCAGCCTCATTTCAAAGATGAAGTGATGTGCGGCTGCCAGAGAAATCTAGTGGAGTAGACTGTGCAGTACCGGAAGTTGTTCTCATTTCTCTTGGGATAGGATGAGCCAGCGATTGCTCACTAGAGGTTTGACTAACAGAACTTCCCACACGTGCACCTCCAACACCCCGTCCCTTCCACAACAACCTTATTGGGATTTACCTCTCATGGTTATTGTACCCTTTCCCTTTGAAACAGGTGCTTTGCAACCCTATGACCACACCTGTCAGACACCTGACACATAGGATACATTTTTTAGTTACTGCCTGAGTTGGCAACATTGTGAAGGCACTAAAAAGTATCGCTACCTACAAAAGCAGTTCACTGCATCATTTGGAGCAGGTTAGCAAGACTCCATGATGCCATAATAATCATACCTGCGGTCCCAGTGCCACCAATAGGTCACATGCCGCAAGCATGAATTCTATGTAAATGCATGAAAAACAGGAGAGAAAGGAATAAATTGTGCAAATAGTTTATTTTCAAAAAGGGGAACAAAAGGGGGTTCAAGTAGATATACATAAAACATTAAGTGATTAAAAACACACAAAAGTGGGAGCTGGGTATGGGCATATAAAACACATTATACATAGCTGTAATTAAGGAAGATGGGTACACAAACAACAGGTAGAAATAAGAAGAGTATTATAAAGACTGCAGGCAGAATACTATAAAAGTGTCAGTGCACATCCAAGATATCTCAAAGAGAGAATAAGCAGTAGAATGCCTTCATGTTAAGTGATGATTTTTAAAGTGTCAAATGCATAAATAGCCTGACGTACAAGGCATAATATCCACCATTAAGTATAGGTACCCACCAGTAAAGTGCAATTTGTGGATGTCAGTAATAAAAGCCCAGACAGCCAGGTCCCAGGAAGGAGAGTTCCCCCCAACCCACCGACACATGTTTCGCTGTCAGGGAGCAAGTGCACCCCGTTAGCTTCATCAGGGAGGGAGAGAATGGAAAAAGTTCTTCACTAGAGCGAGTATATTTAAATAGCCCGCCCTGCACTATTACCGCCCACGTCATCCACTTGAATGACGCATGCGCAGATATCCGCCCCACCACCGCGGGTGAGGGAGCCGTCAGACAGGCACGGCGCACGTGCAGGAGCGGAGACGCGTCATTCCGATCCCGCACATGCGCCGGCGTCACCAAGATAGCACTTTTATTGAAGGGCATATAACATGTTCTTATGCCAGGGAGAACAAAAGAATAAAGAAATTTTAAAACCATAAAACAAATATGCATATCACCCAGGAAGAGGTTGGTGTACGAAGGCACACAGGCCGTGCCCATCGCAGTGCCCCACCTCTGAAGATAAAATTGATCCTTGAAAAGAAAAAAATTGTGAGTAAGGGTAAAGTGGAGCAACTCGATAATTAAATCCCCCATCCTGCCACACTGACTGTCCATCCCAAGGAATAATACCTTCTTAAAAACCATTCCTCGACATTTCAAGGCGTTTCACTCCTGTGACTCCTCTAAGTTGGAGATAAGGGGTATCGATGTGGTTCAAAGGCGGTGACCTAAAAAAAAAGTTGGCCCAATATGAGGCCCGGTGGATCAGCATTCTTGACACATTGGTCCCCAAGGGACTAAATGAAACTACCATTTTTGTAATATGCTGCCCACCTTTATCAACCCCTCTTTTATTATGATATGCATATTTGTTTTATGGTTTTAAAATTTCTTTATTCTTTTGTTCTCCCTGGCATAAGCACATGTTATATGCCCTTCAATAAAAGTGCTATATCTTTTTCTTATTTAATTTAGACCTGGATTATTCGCCATTTATCTGTCTTGAGAGACCGACATATTGAAGATTGCTCCATTGGATGACTTTGCCCCTTATGTCACAGAAAAAGAACAAAATGAATATCTCCCCTGCCATTGAAGTGACAGGGAATTTATGTATACTCCTGTTCCTGCCATATATGTGTATATAATATGGCATGTTCTCCTTTCCCTTTGACAACACTTTGTACTATTATATCCTACTTCTCTCATGACAGTTCTGGTCTATGTTTACCTACTATTACCATCTGTGCCTGCCGCGTACGTCATCCCTCTGAACGCATGCGCTGTTGGCCCCTGCATCATCGCTGGCATGGTGCTGTCTTGGTGACGCCGGCGCATGCGTGGGATCAGAATGACGCATCTCCACTCCTGCGCGTGCGCCGTGCCCGTCTGATGGCTCCCTCACCCACGGTAGTGGGGCGGACATCTGTGCATGAGTCAATCAAGTGGATGATGTGGGCGGTAATAGTGCAGGGCGGGCTATTTAAATGTACTCGCTCTAGTGAAGCGCTTTTTCCATTCTCTCCCTCCCTGATGAAGCTAACCGGGTGCACTTGCTCCCTGACAGCGAAACACGTGTCGGTGGGTTGGGGGGAACTCTCCTTCCTGGGACCTGGCTGTCTGGGCTTTTGTTACTGACATCCACAAATTGCACTTTACTGGTGGGTACCTATACTTAATGGTGGCTATTATGCCTTGTACGTCAGGCTATTTATGCATTTGACACTTTAAAAATCATCACTTAACATGCAGGCATTCTATTGCTTATTCTCTCTTTGAGATATCTTGGATGTGCACTGACACTTTTATAGTATTCTGCCTGCAGTCTTTATAATACTCTTCTTATTTCTACCTGTTGTTTGTGTACCCATCTTCCTTAATTACAGCTACGTATAATATGTGTTTTATATGCCCCATACCCAGCTCCCACTTTTGTATGTTTTTAATCACTTAATGTTTTATGTATATCTACTTGAACCCCCTTTTGTTCCCCTTTTTGAAAATAAACTATTTGCACAATTTATTCCTTTTTCTCCTGTTTTTCATACATTTACATAGAATTCGTGCTTGCGGCATGTGACCTATTGGTGGCACTCTGACTGCAGGTCAAATGGCGCCGAGCCAACATTGTCTACGATTCATATGCATACGGATATATGACTTAGGCAGCCAATCACAGAAGCCCCTCTGTCTGAACCTTGTGGATGTTTGTTGTGCCGTGATTGGCTGCAGCAACATCCACAAATTATGTTATGGGAAAAAAACATGGTGCCGCACGTCTGGCTTCTCCCAGGCCAGAGTCCCTTCCTCATCCACTGATTTTACACCCCCCCCACATCAAACAGCACCACAATCCTATCCAAAAGTAGAAAATACTCTTAAAAAGCATTTTTGTAAATGTAGACAGCGTTCAGGGGCAGCAAATGAACAAAGACGACCATTAACGACTTTTGAAGAAGGGGCTTGGAGTTGCTGAGCCTGAACAAACAAGCTCAGGCGCATAGCGAATCTGAAATTGGTGAACCTTTGCTGTACAGGTTCGCTCATCTCTAGTTGCAAACTATTTTTATTTGACTTTATTAATATATAACAATATTTCATATGCTATCCTGTGTTTTGGGTGGTTCTATAAATGCTATGTTGTCTATATTTTTAAGAAATGCAGAATTTTGCATTATCTCTACGTCAGATGATACTATTTAGAAATTGCTTCCTGTTTCAAGATTAATTTAATGGGTAACACTACGGGACCGCCATGGGGTCTAATGCAGCCCAGTGTACTTTTATATAACCAGTGCGGAGCTCAGGTGTTGTTTGTTGACTGTAGATAGGCTTTTATTTCACATTGTACGATCAACCTGTGTTACAATGATGCGATCGTCTTTATGTGCACTGACAATATTTCACTGTACCACATGATAAATACACAATACTAAATTTGAAAATTCACAATGGTTCATCCAAAGATTGAGTTTAGCTTTCCTGATACATCGGTGAATCCATGCAATGGCAAGTTACTGATTGACGTGGCCATAAAAAAAACGGGCAGGCCTTTTTGTTAATTATAGTTTCCATTTTTAAAGCCACCACAAGGGCCTCACCAAGAGCCAACTGAATAATAATAATAATTGATTGCGAAAATTAACCAAATGTCAACAAGATTGGATGTAAAAATTCAAGAGAAGAGGGTAACAACTGGCTAATAAGGAAGCCAAAGCTGCCTCTGTGTTTGATGAAAGTGTTAATCCTCAATCATCATCATCAGGCTCCATGTTATCAGATATGCGTGAGCTGGAAAAATTATTGTTTATAGAAAATAAAACGTGGTGGGATTGTACAACCTTAAACAAATACATCTCAAAGGATATGATTCCGAGAGGTCTTCGTATTAAAAAATCACCTACCACGATTTTTTGTTCTGCCTTTCAAGAGGAATGGAATCAGATTCTCAGTACCTGTTCATTGAACCTGATGCGACTCATTGTCAAGTATGAGGAGCTCAAATTAACAGAACTTCAAAAGGACATTTCCACATTAAAGCAGAGTGTTATCTCACAATATAACAAACAGGAATTTGATACTGCCATGGAACGAATTAACAAATCAGTTTCTAATTTGGATGACGACATTATGTTTTTAAAAAGGAAAAAGTTCCAAAGGGATCTCAATGACTATGCTGCAAATAAAATTTATGATTGGCATGAAGAATTCTTCTATAACAGGACACCAAAATCCATTCTCAAGAAGAAAAAATGTAATCGAGCTTCACGTGTGAGTTTCAGTTCTTCTGAGGCAGAAAAGTCTGATGGACATAATGTGGACACTGATAATGTTTCCAATAATTCCTCCTTCAATGAATTGCCCAGGACTTTTGTACCTTCTAAATCAAAAAACGGAGGAGGGGGAGGAAACATCGGAGGAACCTACAATGTTATAACAAGAGGCAAGAAGCACAATTACCGCTAAATCAGAACAGCGTTCTTAATTTGTCATCGCGTCTTTTATCAGATGACCATATTGAACTCTTATCACGAGGTATGAACTTTGTTCCTGCACGGGACTTTAATCTATTTTCAACATTACTGGATATTAACAGGTTTATGAGAATTCTCACTGTCAAAAAACATTTTTTTCATGATGATGTTGGAAAGGATTTTTTTAATGTGAATAGTCCTGTCAGTATTAACCCTTATCGTGCTTATGACTTTTCAGAACAACGTGCAGTGTTGTGCTTGGAGGATTTGAGTGTGAATACTGCTGATGATAATTCCATTGATCAAGCTATCCAGTTTTTTCCAAAAACCCTGCATTTTATCCAATAAATTCACGGGTTGAATGCATGGATAGATTTCAGGATTTAATAGAACAGGATTTAAAAAAGCTGCATGACCGTGTTCACACTCTACCTGCCAGGCACAATTTGTCTTTTAAATTAAGAAAAGCACTGCAGGATCTTGAAACAATGACTGATATTGTAATTAGAATGTCAGATAAGGGTGGGGTTGTTGTAGTAATGGATTCACTGGCTTATTGCACCCAGGTAGAATCCATGCTCAACGACCCCACTGTATACAAAAAATTGGATTTTGATCCCACTGAGAAATTTTCTGCATTGATTGTCCGATTGATTGATGAAGGTGTACATTTGAATTATATTACTGAGAAACAAAGGGATTATCTCATTGTACAACATCCTGTTACCCCAACTCTGCACGCTTTACCCAAAACACACAAGGGAATATCCCCTCCCCCAATGAGGCCAATAGTCTCAGGTATCGGCTCTTCCAATGAACACATGAGTGAATGGCTGGATTCAATACTGCAGCCTTTAACCCATAGAACTCCAGGGTACATCAAAGATAGTATTGACATTCTTGATCAGTTTTCTAACAAAATTTGGCAAACAGGCTTTAGTTGGCTTAGTTGCGATGTTATATCACTGTACACTACCATTCCTCTATCTGTAGCTATACAAGCTTTGATTTTTCATTTGAATAAATATAGGTCCTATTCTTCAGTGTTTCAAAATTATATCGTACAAGTTGTGCAATTTTTGATGGAGCATAATTTTTTTGTGTTCAACAAACAGTTTTATTTACAGCACCACGGAGTTTCTATGGCTGCTACATTTTCGCCTTCAATTGCGAATTTGGTTATGGCTCATTGGGAGGAAAAATACTTATATGATATTAATAACCCTTACTGTAAATTTATCCACTGGTACGGTAGATTTATTGATGACCAGTTATTCATTTGGAATGGTCCCATCTTATTAATTCTGGAGTTCATGAATTATTTAAACAATAATCAATTCAATTTAAAATTTACCCATTTTTGTGACAGTAATAAAATTAATTTTTTGGATTTGACTTTCACAGGCATGCCTAACCAGATTATATCCACTTGTATTTATCGTAAACCACTGGCCGGAAATACAATTTTACATGCTATGAGTAGTCATCCCAATCATACAATCAAAGCTGTACCAGTGGGTGAATTCACCAGGGTTTTGCGTAATTGCAGTGAGCATTCTGTATATAACAATGAAGTCAGATCAGCTGAATCCAGATTAAGTGCAAGGGGTTATCCATCCTGGACACTTCAGAGAGCACGCAAGATAGTAGAAAATAAAAAACGTGATCAATTGATAGATTTTTCAAATAAAAATTCTGAATGTAAAAAATAATAATAAGAATAATATGAAATTGCATAATAAAATAGTGCTATCTTTACAATACAGCACGCAATTTAATCACATCAAAAACATCATTAAACGTTATTTACCCGTTTTAAATGAGGATCCTGTTCTTGCAACCATACTGCAATCTGGTTGCAATGTGGTTGCTAAAAAAGCACCTTCACTGGGCAACATTCTTTCACCCAGTTTTTTTGTAAAAAATAAACCTGTTTCCACCTGGCTTGAACACAAGGGATTTTTTAGGTGCTGCACCTCACACTACCGCACATGTGAATTTGCTTTACCTTGTAGCTCATTTTCAAATACTGGTGAGACTGTCACATATTCCATTTTGAGGTACATTAATTGTAATACCACCAATGTGGTTTATTGCATTAAATGCACCAGCTGTAATTTACTTTATATTGGTTGCACAGTGAGAAAACTCAAGGTGCGTTTTAATGAACATATCCGGGATATTTATAATTCTAAGGGCACTGTTATTCCAATAGTATGAATCAGCTCACCGTGGAAAAAGCTCAGTCTTGATTTCGTCCTGGAGCACAGACAGGCACTGCCACAGCCCAAAATAATGCAAAAGATGAGGATGTCCAGCTCTTCAGGCAAAAAAATCACGTCTTTATTTTATCATGCAGACACAAAGAATGACATGACCAGCACAACGCGTTTCAGGTGAAAGCACTCACCCTTTATCATGATACTGGATAGATGGTGCTGCAAAGCTTATATGCAAATGCTAATCAATGTAACAGATGTTTAAATTACTTCAGCACCTTACATGCACGAAATAGGTTTTACCATGAAAAACATTACATACATATACAATTAAAAAACAATGATACAATACAATACACATTTTTCAATGGTTTTCTGGATTTGAAGATATATATGTTTATAACCAAACCAGTTGCAGTGCGCCATTCAGTGTGTGCAGATATAACACCTTCAAGTGTAATGCACATACATATGTGCCAATATACCATATTTAAATACATAAATCTGCACTCAACAAATAGCGCACACCGAAATTTTTTTACAAACATATTTACTCATGTATATCCCCATGTATATGCACACATATTGCCCTTCTATGTATGTGCTCAGTTGTCATACTATGTAAAAGCTTTTAAGTTCCGACATGGAAGTTTAATATCTATATTATGTGGATTTTCCTGCACTTCGGAGTACCTCAATGCTTATATATGAACTCAAATAGATTTATATACTTTGAAAGAAGCCTCATTTTTTATTGTCAAAAGTTTATTTTAATTATTTAAAAAAAAAAAAAATTTGAAAAACCTTTTTTATTTTTTTGGTTAAATTATTATTTAAACTATGCTTCAATGAAAGAAACACATGGTTGTTCTATATTATGGTAGAACACAAAGCGCCATGTTGAATGCAACGCAATATAACCGCACAAGTCGCAGATGGTGTAAATTTGGTGTGAATTAAAAACGCAAGTAAGAGTTTTGGCTATGTATGCATGCACACTGCCTCTATATTAGTGCTCGATTTATATTGTGTGGGGGCTGTTAGAAGATTTAATATCTGTGTTATATAAGTTTCATCCTACTCAGGAAACATTTTTTATCAATTGATGTCTATGAAACATGCTTTAATAAATTTATATGCTTGAAAAAAAAAAAAAATATACCACAGCCAAATATATAATGAGCTGACCTTCAGCTTTAACATTAGGGGTTAAACTCGCAACAATTGTTCCAAAGAGGCTAAAACACACCCTGTAGTTAGCATTTGTGAAAAAAAAAAAAAAAATTTTTTGAAAAACCTTTTTTTGTTTTTTTGGTTAAATTGTTATTTAAACTATGCTTCGATGAAAGAAACACATGGTTATCCTATATTATGATAGAACACAAAGCGCCATATTGAATGCAACGCAATATAACCGCACAAGTCGCAGATGGTATAAATTTGGTGTGAATTAAAAGCACAAGTAAGAGTTTTGGCTATGTATGCATGCACACTGCCCTTCTATATTAGTGCTCGATTTATATTGTGTGGGGGCTGTTAGGTTTAAACTAGAAGGTTTGATATCTGTTATATAAGTTTCATCCTACTCAGGAAAAATGTATCAATTGATGTCTGTGAAACATGCTTTAGTAACTTTGTATGCTTGAAGAGAAATACCACAGCCAAATATATAATAAGCTGACTTTCAGTTTTAACATTAGGGGTTAAACTACAACAATTATTCCAAAGAGGCTAAAACACACCCTGCAGTTAGCATTTGTGTCAACCACACAGAGGAGCCAAGTATCTCCAACAATGAGGGGAAAAAAAAAAAAAATGCAACGAGCGCATAGAAATTGCAACTCTCAGAAAAACCTCCAAACTGAAGTAGACACCATTAATATAAGTCTCAAAAAAAGAGGTTATAAAGAATGGATGTTAAATTGAGCACAAAAGGTTGTAAAATCAAAAATTAATTCTACGAAAACCACCACTCAGACCACGACTAAAAAACAACCAATTGCTAATTCAGCCATCACTTTAGCCTTACGATATAGTAATCAGTTTGCGGACATACGAAAGATTTTTTTCCGCAATCTAACTATATTAAAAACAGACACAACCTTGAAAAAAATTCTCAATAATAATTGTAGAGTAGTTGCCAAAAAAGCAATGTCACTGGGAGATAAGTTATCTCCAAGTGACATCAAAAATAAAAATAAACAATCGAATCTTCTAGGCACCAACTGGCTGTCTCTAAAGGGTTTTTACCATTGTGCGAGAAAACAGTGTAAGATGTGCCCATTGACTCCTAAAAAGATCACATCTTTTGAAAACAGTGATGCTAGCAGTAGCTATGCGATAAAAACTTTTATAAATTGTAGAAGTTCATATATAGTGTATTTGGCAGAATGCATAACTTGCAAACTAAAATATATTGGAAGTACAAAACGAGAACTGCACACACGCATAAAAGAACATATATACGATGTAATACATAAAAAAAACCTCTGGGGGCACATCTCAGTTATCAAAACATTTTATCAGCAAACATCAAGGCACATTGGATACTTTGCGGGTGTATGGCATAGAAAAAATACAAAAGTCGCATAGAGGGGGTAACATGGAAAAACTTTTGCGTAAGAGAGAGGCCTGGTGGATATTCAAATTAAAAACCACCTTCCCCTGTGGTCTGAATCTCCGCAGGGATCTCATGATTTTCTATTAGGTGATAGAAACTAAAGCCTTGTCTTGCACTGCTTCTGGTGGGTGGGAAAAACAATCTTGTGCCAATAAATCCATTGCCATATTGTTATAACATTGGTATATTGGCTTCAAAAATTAAAGGGGGAAACAAATATACATCAATGATTATGTTATAACTCAAGAACCCACAGCCAAAGTTGTAACGTGCGTTTTTAATTTACACCACTTGTGATTTATGTGGCTATAGGCGTCACACTTATTTAGTTGTTGTGTGAATTTTTTTTCCCTCATTGTTGGAGATACTTGGCTCCTCTGTGTGGTTGCAGCAAATGCTAACTGCAGGGTGTGTTTTAGCCTCTTTGGAACAATTGTTGCGAGTTTAACCCCTAATGTTAAAGCTGAAGGTCAGCTCATTATATATTTGGCTGTGGTATATTTTTTTTTTCAAGCATATACATTTATTAAAGCATGTTTCACAGACATCAATTGATAAAAAAAATTTCCTGAGTAGGATGAAACTTATATAACACAGATATCAAACCTTCTAGTTTAAACCTAACAGCCCCCACACAATATAAATCGAGCACTAATATAGAAGCAGTGTGCATGCATACATAGCCAAAACTCTTACTTGTGCTTTTAATTCACACCAAATTTACACCATCTGCGACTTGTGCGGTTATATTGCGTTGCATTCAACATGGCGCTTTGTGTTCTACCATAATATAGAATAACCATGTGTTTCTTTCATTGAAGCATAGTTTAAATCAGGGCTGTGGAGTCGGAGTCGGAGTCGGAGTCGGAGTCGGAGCTCATTTTGGTGGAGTCGGAGTCGGAGTCGGAGTCGGTATAAAATGCACCGACTCCGACTCCTAAAATATATAATAAATTGGGGACAGGAGTGCAATGCAGAATGTGCTGAATATTTTACTAAATAATAACATTTAGTATAATGCTTATATTTAAGTGAAACATTTATTGTAGTACAATGTGAACATCAGACATTTAATTGTTTTTATGATACAATAATCAAGATATTTGGATAGAACATAAAATATTTATTGGAATACAACTTTAGAACACAAAAAACTACCGTATATGCCGGCGTATAAGACGACTGGGCGTATAAGACGACCCCCAACTTCTGCCCTAAAAATATAGAATTTGGGATATACTCACTGTATAAGACTACCCCGCTCCCAAATGAAAAAAAGTCTGCTTTGATTGCAACATGTTAATTTTAATTCCGCGAGAGCCGTACAATATGTTTTTAAAGGGCCATTGACAGATCAAATCGCTCCAATGTTCACTTAGTACAGCAAGGAATGCTCCTCCCTGCTGTATAAAGCCACAACTGGACTGAAACAATGGTACTACACTCTGCTACAAACAGACACACACAACTCTGCTACAAACAGACAAACACACACAACTCTGCTACAAACAGACAAACACACACAACTCTGCTACAAACAGACAAACACACACAACTCTGCTACATACAGACAAACACATACAACTCTGCTACATACAGACAAACACATACAACTCTGCTACATGCAGACAAACACATACAACTCTGCTACATACAGACAAACACATACAACTCTGCTACATACAGACAAACACATACAACTCTGCTACATACAGACAAACACATACAACTCTGCTACATACAGACAAACACATACAACTCTGCTACATACAGACAAACACGTACAACTCTGCTACATACAGACAAACACGTACAACTCTGCTACATACAGACAAACACATACAACTCTGCTACATACAGACAAACACATACAACTCTGCTACATACAGACAAACACATACAACTCTGCTACATACAGACAAACACATACAACTCTGCTACATACAGACAAACACATACAACTCTGCTACATACAGACAAACACATACAACTCTGCTACATACAGACAAACACATACAACTCTGCTACATACAGACAAACACGTACAACTCTGCTACATACAGACAAACACGTACAACTCTGCTACATACAGACAAACACGTACAACTCTGCTACATACAGACAAACACATACAACTCTGCTACATACAGACAAACACATACAACTCTGCTACATACAGACAAACACATACAACTCTGCTACATACAGACAAACACATACAACTCTGCTACATACAGACAAACACGTACAACTCTGCTACATGCAGACAAACACGTACAACTCTGCTACATGCAGACAAACATGTACAACTCTGCTACATACAGACAAACACATACAACTCTGCTACATACAGACAAACACATACAACTCTGCTACATACAGACAAACACATACAACTCTGCTACATACAGACAAACACATACAACTCTGCTACATACAGACAAACACGTACAACTCTGCTACATACAGACAAACACGTACAACTCTGCTACATACAGACAAACACATACAACTCTGCTACATACAGACAAATACACACAACTCTGCTGCTCTGTGGGGCCTGCACCCGCGGCTCGGCGGGTACAGCACCCGCGGCATCGGCGGGGGGGGGATTGGCAGGGCATACATCTGGGGGGTTAGAAGCAGCTCACCGGGGCCCATAATGGGCACAAGTTCCCCTGTGTTAGATATCGCCCCCATAGTGCTGCCCATGGCCCCTATATAGATCGCACAAGTCCCCCTGTGTCAGATATCGCCCCCATAGTGCTGCCCATGGCCCCTATAGATCGCACAAGTCCCCCTGTGTCAGATATCGCCCCCATAGTGCTGCCCATGGCCCCTATAGATCGCACAAGTCCCCCTGTGTCAGATATGGCCCCTAGGCTGCTGCCCAAAGTAAAATAAAACCCTCTTTCCTTACCTCCTCCAGCGCTGAGCTCCCTCCTGTCTGCTCCGTGCTTCTGTTCTTCCACTTCCTGGTTCTCAGTGCGGTCATGTGATCGGCACAGCAGCCTGAGATCTCTGCCTGATCACAGTGGAAGCAGGGACACGGGGAGAAACACTGCAGGGGGTAAGTAAAGCTTTTTTATTTTAGAATGAGCAGCAGCCTGGGGGCCAAATCTAACACATGGGGGACATGTGCGATCACAGTGGGACGCAGGCTCATAATATGCACTGCTGCCCCAGCCCCTCACTGCGTGCGATTTCAGCACCATTGGAGATGGACAGCGGCTGTGCATATTATATGAGCGGGTGCAGGAGATCAAAGGATGCAGCCCGCAGCGTTCCCCTGTGCTCCAGAGCTGCTTCCACCACCTCCCCTGGACGCTGCAGTGTACATATATATATATATATATACACCCCCCCCCCCCCGTATATCCGGCGTATAAGACGACCCCCCCCACTGTAGCCATTATTTTAAGGGGGTAAAAAGTCGTCTTATACGCCAGTATATACGGTAATAAATTGTAAATATGTAATATATATATATATATATATATATATATATATATATATATATATATATACACACAGTGTATATACACACACAAGATATATATGTAATCTACTGTATATTACATAGTGTATTACATATTTACAATTTATTACAGTTTTTTGTGTTCTAAAGTTGTATTCCAATAAATATATTTTATGTTCTATCCAAATATCTTGATTATTGTATCATAAAAATTATTAAATGTCTGATGTTCACATACACACATTCATGTACTACAATAAATTTTTCACCTAACTATAAGCAATATATGTAGGAGTCGGAGTCGGAGCCGGAGTCGGAGTCGGTGCAAGAGAATTTGAGGAGTCGGAGTCGGAGTCGGAGTCGAAGGTTTGGCTTACCGACTCCACAGCCCTGGTTTAAATAATAATTTAACCAAAAAAATAAAAAAGGTTTTTCAAAATTTTTTTTTTTTTTTTTTTAAATAATTAAAACAAACTTTTGACAATAAAAAATGAGGCTTCTTTCAAAGTATATAAATCTATTTGAGTTCATATATAAGCATTGAGGTACTCCGAAGTGCAGGAAAATCCACATAATATAGATATTAAACTTCCATGTCGGAACTTAAAAGCTTTTACATAGTATGACAACTGAGCACATACATAGAAGGGCAATATGTGTGCATATACATGGGGATATACATGAGTAAATATGTTTGTAAAAAAATTCCGGTGTGCGCTATTTGTTGAGTGCAGATTTATGTATTTAAATATGGTATATTGGCACATATGTATGTGCATTAAACTTGAAGGTGTTATATCTGCACACACTGAATGGCGCACTTCAACTGGTTTGGTTATAAACGTATATATCTTCAAATCCAGAAAACCATTGAAAAATGTGTATTGTATTGTATCATTGTTTTTTAATTGTATATGTATGTAATGTTTTTCATGGTAAAACCTATTTCGTGCATGTAAGGTGCTGAAGTAATTTAAACATCTGTTACATTGATTAGCATTTGCATATAAGCTTTGCAGCACCATCTATCCAGTATCATGATAAAGGGTGAGTGCTTTCACCTGAAACGCGTTGTGCTGGTCATGTCATTCTTTGTGTCTGCATGATAACATAAAGACGTGATTTTTTTGCCTGAAGAGCTGGACATCCTCATCTTTTGTACTGTTATTCCAGCCAGAAATCTCTCATCGGCATCCAGACATTTCATTTCACATCATAATTGCAATACTAATTCCCTGCGTATTTTTGGTTTAGAAAAATCTCTCCTCGTGGTGGTGATATCCAACATCAGGTTCTCACTAGAGTTGAGCGCGGTTCGTGGTTCGTGGTTCTCCAGTTCGCGGCTCGAGTGATTTTGGGGCATGTTCTAGATCGAACTAGAACTCGAGCTTTTTGCAAAAGCTCGATAGTTCTAGAAACGTTCGAGAACGGTTCTAGCAGCCAAAAAACAGCTAATTCCTAGCTTGGTTTCCGCTGTAATAGTGTAAGTCACTCTGTGAATCACACTATTATGACATTTCAGTGTATAGTGTGCGTGAACAGCGCCTTCAGATCACTGCTGTTTCTATAATGGCGATCGCCATTTTTTTTTTTTTTTCTTGTCTTCCTTCCCTAAGCGCGCGCGTCTTGTGGGGCGGGCCAGCATGTCAGCCAATCACAGACACACACACAGCTAAGTGGACTTTTAGCCAGAGAAGCAACGGCATGTGTGATAGGATGTCCATGTCACATATCCCTGCATTATAAAACCGGACATTTTCTTCACGAACGCCATTATCTGCCTTCTGCGTCTTTGGTGTCAGACATCAGTGTCGCAGCTCCGTCCTCCTGAGTCCTATAGCCGATACAGCTGTATGTGCTGCATACACAGCGTAAGGCCTGCGCCACACATCCGTGCCTCCGGCACGTGTTTGTCATTTTTTACACGTACCGGCGGCACGGAGACACTTTAACCAATGCTACCCTATTGTAGCAGGCACACACACGTAAAACCACACGGAACGTGTGTCCGTGTGCGTTTGTACGTGTGTGCGATTTTCAAAGCGCTGACATGTCCGGTTTTTCGCCGGCAGCACGGGTGTTACACGGCCCGCACCCGTACTACACGGGTGTAGTGTGGATGCGGTCCCGTGTGACACGCGCCGGAGAAAACACACATGTCAGTGGAAAAAAAAAAAAAACATTAACTCACCTTCTCCAGCCCTCCTGTCTCTGCCGCTGCTGCCTCTTGCTGCCGACCGCCGCTCATTATTCTCATTGAATATTCACTTCACAGCCTGGCAGCAGAAGCAGCGGGGAGACGGGAGGGCTGGAGCCGAAGATCAGCACCACGGACAGCAGCGCGGACAGCAGGAAGGACCAGGTGAGTATAATAATTACTGATTCTACGTGTGCTATCGCGGATAGCACACGTAGAACACACGTGTCACGCACGTACCAGAGACACGTACTTACCTGCACACAACACGCAGGGAAAATACGTGTCTCTCGGCACGTGCGTGAAATTCACGTGAGTGTGGCAGAGGCCTTAGACAGCTTAGGGAGAGCACTTTATAGCAGTCCTTTTAAGGGCTCAAAGCGGCAGGGTCAGAGCCATAGGTGACAGGTCCTGCAAACAGCAACAGCGTCTGTGTAGCCCAGGTCAGGGATTTCCTCCCTGCATTTCACCATTAGGAGGGAATAGAAAGGCAGGCTTCCTTTCCTCTACCCAGAGCCCCACAATCCTGCCACTGTACCCTCCTGTCCTCTGCACACTCCAACTCATTATAACTAAGCCATTATACTAGCACACACTCAGTGTACCTAGTGGCATCCTAAACGTGGCTATTGGACTTTGCTATAGTCCCACTAGTGCCAAGACATTTGCAGAGCGCATCTGCCTGCGTTGCACACTCCAACTCATTCTAACTAAGCCATTATACTAGCAAACACTCAGTGTACCTAGTGGCATCCTATACGTGGCTATTGGACTTTGCTATAGTCCCACTAGTGCCAAGACATTTGCAGAGCGCATCTGCCTGCGTTGCACACTCCAACTAATTATAACGAAGCCATTATACTAGCAAACACTCAGTGTACCTAGTGGCATCCTATACGTGGCTATTGGACTTTGCTATAGTCCCACTAGTGCAAAGACATTTGCAGAGCACATCTGCCTGCATTGCACACTCCAACTCATTCTAACTAAGCCATTATACTAGCAAACACTCAGTGTACTTAGTGGCATCCTATACGTGGCTATTGGACTTTGCTATAGTCCCACTAGTGCAAAGACATTTGCAGAGCACGTCTGCCTGCATTGCACACTACAACTTTTTTAAACTAAGCAATTTTACTAGCAAACACTCAGTGTACCTAGTGGCATCCTATACGTGGCTATTGGACTTTGCTATAGTCCCACTAGTGCAAAGACATTTGCAGAGCACGTCTGCCTGCGTTGCACACTCCAACTAATTATAACGAAGCCATTATACTAGCAAACACTCAGTGTACCTAGTGGCATCCTATACGTGGCTATTGGACTTTTGTCAATTCACAGTATTGGAACGTTATTTGCAGCACGTCTGCCTGCATTGCACACTCAAACTTTTTTAAACTCAGCCATTATACTAGCAAACACTCAGTGTACCTAGTTGTATCCTAAACGTGGCTATTGTACTTTTGTCTATTCACACTACTGCAAATCTATGTGCAGCACCTCTGCATGACAACCTCCTGCTCTGTTTTTAATAAGCTATAATGATAGCACAAAATACTGCCATTTAGTGGCATCATAGAACTGGCTGTTGTATTCCATTAGTGCCCCACTGGTGCCAAGCTATTTCTAGCACCTCTACATCACACCCTCATGCACATTTTGCTACGCTAATGTTATAGCAAACTCATGGAATTCATTGCTGCATTTCATAATTCGGAGGGATAGAAAGTCAGGCTTCCTTTAGCTTTTCCTTCTGTTCATAGACAGCATCTCCAAGACAAATTTCCCCTCCACGTCTAAGTGTGGAGAGGCAGCTAGTGCGCATGCGTGTGCCGATGTACCCCAGCTGCAGCATAATTACAGTGTTTCGCCTAGTGAGTATGCTCAGCCTGACTGTGCCATTCCTGACGCTAAGTTTTCATTTCGGGATACAGCGCATGCTCCCACACTAAGTGTGAAAAGCCTCTTTGCACAGGTGCTTGCATTCCGTGCCGGGTCTAAGTCCTGTTTTGGGCATAGACACCATGCTAAAGCTGATAGTCTTTTTTCAGAGACTGTATTTCATGCTACTGAGCATGCTCAGGCACTTACTGCATCAGAGACTAGGTCCGGTAATGAACTCTTTGGCCCTGGCCCTGATGTGGGGGTCCCATATAGACCACAGGGCATCAGGTGTCCTCCCAAATGGCTTGCAGAGGCCCACACCTATGACTTGTCACCGCATTATTGATGCTCAGACGATGACTGGTGAGGTGTTTGGGTCATGGCAGCCATGAGGTCATCATTGAAGTTGCGTTTCCAAATAGGACGCTAGTTATGCCACTCATGACGTGTCACTCTACTTTTGTCTCCAGGAGGTGCATTGTGGTTCACCCTGGTTTGGGGTGGACCCAGGTTATAAAAGGGGCTGGAGCCAACAAGGAGGTGCGCAGTCTTCTATTATGCTCCGAAAGAGCACACCTCCATGTGTTGAACCCATTGCGGCTTTAGGCCAGAGGTAGGCAGGGATCGGGTGGTGGATGCAGGCCACCACCACAGTTGGTAACGCAGAACGGTTAAGACCAGCTCCTGTCCTAACAGTCCTGCTTGTGCAGCCCAGTGGCATTAACAGGCCTGCTGCTGCTGATGCGCCTGCTGTCCACAGGTGTGGCCCCTACGCACACGGTCAGCGTACTCAATGGCCCCTGTGTTGTTAACAGGGAGTTCCTGGGCTGGGTGGGCGTGTGGACCCTGTGACGCTAACAGGGCTCACAGTCTCCAGATCCGAGTGGCGTCTAACTCGGTTCAGGCTACTATTAGTTTCATAGCCACACAGCTCTGTATCCTCCACCTAACCTTCCAGTTGCCAACCTCTCCTTTTCCAACTGGGAGCACGGTGGACACTGACTGCTGATGGGGATATATACCTTTCTCTTTTTTTTCTTATTAATTTTCGTTATATAGCGGTAACATAGTATATACCACTTTATCCAAATCTGCCAGTCCCACTGTAACAGATGGTGTTTCTTCAGCAAATGTTACTTTTGCTTAACCACCAAATCCACGGACCAAAACTTTTTTCCCCTTTCCAACACACCTGTTCCCCTTTCCAACAGCATCTGTCCTTTTTCAACTCATTTTGTATATGACCAAAAGTGCAACTCTGCAGAGACACCGTACTCAACGCCATCTCAGCACAGCAGCCAGCCCTCGGTCCCTCAGATGTGGACAAGTAAAAGACCATTTCCTCCTATCCATGACAAAGCGTTGAGATTCACTCTGTGCAGCACTGGTGTTTAGTGTAAAAGCAGATCTAAGATTGCGTACCACATTCTGCAGATACTCCTGCACACGTGCGTCCCTTTCTATGGCAGGAATTAGTTCGCCAAATTTTGTCTTGTACCGGGGATCTAACAGTGTGGCAACCCAGTAGTCAGGATTACTTTGAATTCGTACAATCCGAGGGTCATGTAGGTAGTGCAGCAAGAAGGCGCTCATGTGTCTTGTGCATCCAGGAGGACCAAGTCCTTGGTGTGTTGGTGGCAGAGAGGTGAGAATCGTGCATCCTTCCTCTGCCCTCTCCCCCCAACCGAAATGTGAGCAAGCTCTCACTCATCTGCTGAGTCTTCCATGCCCATCGCCAGTTCGTCCTCCATTTCTTCATGGGCTCCTGCACTTTCATCAACACTTTTTGCTGATACTATGCGCCCTTGTTAATCCCTCTCCCTCACCATGACTGCCGCATAGGTGCCGCTGACCATCTGGACCTCGTAGATCTTGTTATCCCTTCCGCATATGACTCCTCCTGTACTTCCTCCCCTTCCTCTTGTCCCAACACCTGACTCAGAATAATAATTACAGTGTGCTCCATCATGTAGATGACCAGAATTGTCACGCTGAGAATGGCATCGCCAGCGCTAAACATCTTCGTCGACATTTGTAAACTGTGTAGCAGGGTGCATAGGTCCTTGATCTGACACCACTCCAGCAGCGTGATCTGCACCACCTCTGGATCAAGTTATCCCAGGCTATATGTCTTACCGTATTTCAGCAGGGCTCTGCGGTGCTGCCACACACGCTGCAACATGTGCAGATTCCAATTCCTGCGTGTCGAAACATCGCATTTACGGCGTTTAACTGCCAGACCCTAAGACTTCCGGAGTGATGAAAGTTGTTGAGCTGCTGTGTGCGCACGATGGAAGTGAGCACATAGCGAGCGTGCCCACTGCACAAGGCCATGTAGGCCGTGATGGTGTTTTAAAAATTGCTGGCGAATTCGGTTCAACACGTGAGCCCTAAAAGGCACGTGTGTCACATTGCCCTTAGGATGGCCCGCAGCGAGGTTTGCATCATTGCCGCACACGGCTGTTAAGTCACCAACGGAGTCCGCTCCGTCAATTTGTACTCCGGTCGCCAGGTGACAACGTGTTCCTTTCATGAATAGTGCTGATGATGGGAGAGTAGTCGATGCCAGCGGCGCAGGTGGACGCAGGTTATGCTCACCCACTGGGCTGCATTACCTTGACAGATGCAGAATCTCTGGCTGAATGTAGGTGGTGGGTGTCTCACAGATGAAGTACCATCATTCAGCTACAACCAATGGGAAGACACCACACCCTTTTTTAGGCCCCTCCTGTCTGCAGACCACTGCCAGACATAGCTATGAACCTCTGGTTAATTTTACCCCCAGTTCAGTTTTATGATTTTGTGTGCTTGTTACCTGACTACTTTTCCTGCTTGCTGTTTATGTACCTTGTTGGCCGATCCGCATTTCACCTCTGCTTGTTTTCTGATTAAGTCCTGGCCGTCCCATTCTGTTCCTCTTCCTCAATTAATGTTTTGACCCTGCCTGACTACTATTCTCTGGAATAGCGGTGTGACTCACATTTCCCATACATTTCACAGTAAAGCTTTGACCGCCTGATGGCATTGAGCTCTGCTGCCAGCATAGTAAGGAGGTGTGTGGTAGTCCTTGTGCGCAGTTGCAAGGAAGGGTGGCCTGACCACACAGGGTTTGCGCCAAGGTAGAGGACCCACACGAGGTTGAAGAGGCAGAAGCAGTGTATTAACTTCTACATACAGAACAAGGATTGAAACAACTCGTGGGGACGGCAAGACTTGTACAGCAGACCCTTCTCCATCTCTCACCATAGTTTGCCAGTGCCCAGTCAGTGACATGTAATGACCCTGTCTATGCTTACTGGTCCAAGTATCTGTGTTGAAATGCACCCTGTCGCACACAGATTTTCTCAAGGAAGTGGTGATGTTGTGTGCGACATGCTGGTGTACCGCGGGCATGCTTTTCTTGGAGAAGCAGTGGTGATTGGGCATCTGGTACTGGGGCACAGCGACAGACATAAGGTCTGTAAAATCCTGTGTGTCCACTAGGCGGAAAGGCAGCATTTCGGTAGCCAACAGCTTACAGAGGGATAGAGTCAACCACTTAGCTTTGTCATGGGTCGCAGTAAGTGGCCTTTTATTTGACCACATCTGAGGGACAGAGATCTGGCTGCTGTCTGTAGACGGTGTTGAGTAGGGTGTCCCTGGAAAAATGCAGGTTTGTGAGAAAAGTGCAGGCGGAGACATGATGTTGCCTTCATCTTGCCTTCAGATCTGTTCATCTTGTATCATTTTTAAAAAACACAGCAAGCAAGGGTTACTCCAAGCGGAGTCTACCTTTTTTCCCCAAATTGGGCACACAGACACCCCATCAGTGGCAGGACTTGTGCCCTAGTTGCAAACAGGATGTTTTGATTTGCATCAAGCACATTCCAAATCCACAAGCATTTACTCTCCCCAGGATGACACAGGGGTAGTAAATTCCTTCTGGATCCATGACTTGTTCATTTTGATGAACGTCAGTCTGTCCACATTGTCACTGGACAGACGCGTGCGCTTATCTGTCAGCACACACCCAGCAGCACTGAAGACACGTTCAGAGACAACGCTGGCAGCTGGACACGACAAAATCTTCAAGGCGTAACTGGAGAGCTCTTGACATTTTTCTAGATTTGAAGCACAAAAGGAGCAAGGCTCCATTTGCAAAGTCATTGCATCGATGTTCATTTGGAGATACTCCTGTATCATCCTCTCCATCCGTTGACTATGTGTCAGACTTGTTGTCTCTGGTGGCCTTGCAAAGGAGGGTCTAAAAAAATTATGAAAAGATTCCATAAAATTGCTGTTACCGGCACCAGATACGGTCCTACTGGTACGGGTAGACTGTTGAAGATGACGAGGCCGTCCCATGTTTGTCAAGTTACAACTGGGAGAATCACTCCCTTCACCTGCACGGTTGTTTGGTGGAAAAGCCGAGCTAAGATCGAGTAACAGCTTCTGCTGATACTCCTGCATACGTGCGTCCCTTTCTATGGCTGGAATTATGTCACAAAATTTGGACTTGTCCCGGGGATCTAATAGTGTGGCAAGCCAGTAGTCATCATCACTTCTAATTTTGACAATACGAGGGTCATGTTGGAGGTAGTGCAACAAGAAGGCACTCATGTGTCTTGCGCAGCCATGCGGACCAAGTCCACGCTGTGTTTGTGGCATAGAGGTGCTAACCGTTCTTTCTTCCTCTGTCATCTCCCCCCAACCTCTTTCAACTTAAATTTGACCAAGGTCCCCCTCATCAGCTGAGTCTTCCATGTCCATGGACAGTTCGTCCTCCATATCTTCATGTCCTCCTGCACCTTCCTCAACATCTCGCCTGCTACCATGCGCCCTTGTTGATCCCTGTCCCCCATGGTCCCATGCCTGCCGCGTTGGTGATGATGAACGTCTGGACCTTGGTGATGTTGTTGTGTCTTGCGCATATGAATCCTCCTGTAGTTCCTCCCCTTCCTGTTGTCCCACCCCCTGACTCCGAATAGTGTTTAGCGTGTGCTCCAGCATGTAAATGACTGTAATCGTCATGCTGATAATGGCATTGTCAGCGCTAAACATATTCGTCGCCATGTCGAAACTGTGCAGAAGGGTGCATAGGTCCGTGATCTGAGATCACTCCATCAGGGTGATCTGCCCCACCTCTGCATCTCGTTGGCCCAGGCTATACGTCATGACGTATTGCACCAGGGCTCTGCGGTGCTGCCACAGTCGCTGTAACATGTGGAGAGTTGAATTCCAGCGTGTCGCCACATCGCATTTCAGGTGATGAACCGGCAGGCCGAAAGACTTCTGGAGCGATGCAAGTCGCTCAGCTGCGGCGCTTGAACGGCGGAAGTGAGCACTGCAGACAGTTTCCGTGCCCTGGTCAGAAGGCCATCTAGGCCGGGATAGTGTGTTAAAAATTGCTGGACAACAAGGTTCAACACGTGAGCCATACAAGGCACGTGTGTCACCTTGCCCAGTTGAAGGGCCGCACCCAGGTTTGCAGCATTGTCGCACACGGCCTTACCAGGCTGCAGGTTGAGTGGAGACAACCATTTATTAAACTCGGACCGCAGAGCTGACCACAACTCCTCAGCTGTGTGACTCTTATTCCCAAGACATGTCAAGCTAAAGACCGCCTGATGCCGTTGCGCTCTGCTGCCAGCATAGTAATGAGGGGTGCGTGATTCCTTCTGCGCAGTGAGAACGCTGGTGGCCTGACCAGGCAGGCTTGGGGCGGAGGTGGAGGACCCAGATGAGGTGGAGGATGCAGAAGCAGTGGCGGAACTTGGACAGACAGAGGATTGACACACAAGTCGTGGGGACGGCAAGACTTGTGCAGCAGACCCTTCACCATCTATCACCATAGTTACCCAGTGCCCAGTCAGCGACATGTAACGTCCCTGTCCATGCTTACTGGTCCAAGTATCGGTGCTGAAATTCACCCGTTCACACACAGAGTTTCTCAAGGAAGCGGTGATATTGTGTGCGACATGCTGGTGTAGCGCGGGCACACCTTTCTTAGAGAAGTAGTGGCGACTAGGCATCTGGTACTGGGGCACAGCGACAGATATAAGGTCTCTAAAATCCTGTGTGTCCACTAGGCGGAAAGGCAGCATTTCTGTAGCCAACAGCTTACAGAGGGATAAAGTCAACCTCTTTGCTTTGTCATGGGTCGGAGGAAGTGGCCTTTTATTTGACCACATCTGAGGGACAGAGATCTGGCTGCTGTGTGTAGACGGTGTTGAGTAGGGTGTCCCTGGAAAAATGCAGCTTTGGGAGGAAAGTGCAGGCGGAGACATGATGTTGCCTTCATCCAAAGTTGGTGCTATCGATGTCTGAGAGAGCTGTACACACTCACTTGTTTCCCCTTCCAAACCAACTGACGACCTACCAAGCAAACTGCCTGTTGCGGTTACAGTGGTGGAAGTTGTGGGTGGAAAAACAGGTGTGACAGCTGTCCCCACAGTCCTAGAAGATGACGAGCGCGCGGATGCCCTGGAAGGGGCAGGCGGTGGATGGTTGGCTCCACTAGGCCGCATTGCAGCACGGTGAGCTTCCCACCAGGCCATATGATATTTATTCATGTGACGATTCATGGAAGAAGTTGTCAAACTGCTGAGGTTTTGACCTCTACTAAGATAACCATGGCAAATGTTACAGATCACATAATTTGGCCGATCTTTTTTTATGTCAAAAAAGGACCAGGCTAGGCAAGGCTTAGAGGCCATGCGACCTGTTGATCCACCCCGAATAATGCTCAGAGGCAGAGTGGTGGCTGAGGATGCAGTTGTAGACGTGCTACCAGTGCTCCGACTGTGTCCAGGAAGGCGCCAGGTTACTTCGACGTCGGTTGCATCCTCCTCCACCGCCTCTATTGACCTCCTCGAGTGTCTGACTGTGGGTTGACAGTAGGTGGGATCTAGAACTTCATCATCAATTGTTGTGTTTGCACTCCCCTCCCCCTCAGACCGAGTTTCTTCTTGCCCTGACCGAATATTTAAGTTGTCATCCCAATCGGGTATCTGCGTCTCATCTTCATCAGTATGTTCCTCATTGCCTATAACCACAGTTGTTGGAAAGGCAGCATTTTGGTAGCCAACAGTTTGCATTTTATGAAAGTCAACCTCCAAGCCATGTCATGCCCTTCTAAAAGCATGTATAACACAGCGAGGGGACTCCAACCACAGTCTCCCTCGTTGCCACTCACTGGGCCACACACACCCCACTTGACTGGCATCGGTTGAGCCCCCTTTTGAAAAAGAAAAAGATGCTTTGCATGAAGCACTCTCAAAAATACGCGTGCCTTTCCCGTCCCCTGGCTGACCCCGGGGAAGAAAAGTCCTCTGAGAGCCATGACTTGTTCATCTTGGTTCTTTTAGAAACACAGCGAGGGGACTCCAACCACAGTCTCCCTCGTTGCCACTCACTGGGCCACACACACCCCACTTGACTGGCATCGGTTGAGCCCCCTTTTGAAAAAGAAAAAGATGCTTTGCATGAAGCACTCTCAAAAATACGCGTGCCTTTCCCGTCCCCTGGCTGACCCCGGGGAAGAAAAGTCCTCTGAGAGCCATGACTTGTTCATCTTGGTTCTTTTAGAAACACAGCGAGGGGACTACAACCACAGTCTCCCTCGTTGCCACTCACTGGGCCACACACACCCCACTTGACTGGCATCGGTTGAGCCCCCTTTTGAAAAAGAAAAAGATGCTTTGCATGAAGCACTCTCAAAAATACGCGTGCCTTTCCCGTCCCCTGGCTGACCCCGGGGAAGAAAAGTCCTCTGAGAGCCATGACTTGTTCATCTTGGTTCTTTTAGAAACACAGCGAGGGGACTCCAACCACAGTCTCCCTCGTTGCCACTCACTGGGCCACACACACCCCACTTGACTGGCATCGGTTGAGCCCCCTTTTGAAAAAGAAAAAGATGCTTTGCATGAAGCACTCTCAAAAATACGCGTGCCTTTCCCGTCCCCTGGCTGACCCCGGGGAAGAAAAGTCCTCTGAGAGCCATGACTTGTTCATCTTGGTTCTTTTAGAAACACAGCGAGGGGACTCCAACCACAGTCTCCCTCGTTGCCACTCACTGGGCCACACACACCCCACTTGACTGGCATCGGTTGAGCCCCCTTTTGAAAAAGAAAAAGATGCTTTGCATGAAGCACTCTCAAAAATACGCGTGCCTTTACCGTCCCCTGGCTGACCACGGGGAAGAAAAGTCCTCTGAGAGCCATGACTTGTTCATCTTGGTTCTTTTAGAAACACAGCGAGGGGACTCCAACCACAGTCTCCCTCGTTGCCACTCACTGGGCCACACACACCCCACTTGACTGGCATCGGTTGAGCCCCCTTTTGAAAAAGAAAAAGATGCTTTGCATGAAGCACTCTCAAAAATACGCGTGCCTTTCCTGTCCCCTGGCTGACCCCGGGGAAGAAAAATCCTCTGAGAGCCATGACTTGTTCATCTTGGTTCTTTTAGAAACACAGCGAGGGGACTCCAACCACAGTCTCCCTCGTTGCCACTCACTGGGCCACACACACCCCACTTGACTGGCATCGGTTGAGCCCCCTTTTGAAAAAGAAAAAGATGCTTTGCATGAAGCACTCTCAAAAATACGCGTGCCTTTCCCGTCCCCTGGCTGACCCCGGGGAAGAAAAGTCCTCTGAGAGCCATGACTTGTTCATCTTGGTTCTTTTAGAAACACAGCGAGGGGACTCCAACCACAGTCTCCCTCGTTGCCACTCACTGGGCCACACACACCCCACTTGACTGGCATCGGTTGAGCCCCCTTTTGAAAAAGAAAAAGATGCTTTGCATGAAGCACTCTCAAAAATACGCGTGCCTTTCCCGTCCCCTGGCTGACCCCGGGGAAGAAAAGTCCTCTGAGAGCCATGACTTGTTCATCTTGGTTCTTTTAGAAACACAGCGAGGGGACTCCAACCACAGTCTCCCTCGTTGCCACTCACTGGGCCACACACACCCCACTTGACTGGCATCGGTTGAGCCCCCTTTTGAAAAAGAAAAAGATGCTTTGCATGAAGCACTCTCAAAAATACGCGTGCCTTTCCCGTCCCCTGGCTGACCCCGGGGAAGAAAAGTCCTCTGAGAGCCATGACTTGTTCATCTTGGTTCTTTTAGAAACACAGCGAGGGGACTCCAACCACAGTCTCCCTCGTTGCCACTCACTGGGCCACACACACCCCACTTGACTGGCATCGGTTGAGCCCCCTTTTGAAAAAGAAAAAGATGCTTTGCATGAAGCACTCTCAAAAATACGCGTGCCTTTCCCGTCCCCTGGCTGACCCCGGGGAAGAAAAGTCCTCTGAGAGCCATGACTTGTTCATCTTGGTTCTTTTAGAAACACAGCGAGGGGACTCCAACCACAGTCTCCCTCGTTGCCACTCACTGGGCCACACACACCCCACTTGACTGGCATCGGTTTAGCCCCCTTTTGAAAAAGAAAAAGATGCTTTGCATGAAGCACTCTCAAAAATACGCGTGCCTTTCCCGTCCCCTGGCTGACCCCGGGGAAGAAAAGTCCTCTGAGAGCCATGTCCACATTGTCAGTGGACAGACACGTGTGCTTATCTGCCAGCAGACCCACAGCAGCACTGAAGACAGGTTCAGAGAGAACGCTGGCTGCAGGACACGACAAGATCCCCAAGACGTACGTGGCGAGCTCAGGCAATTTATCAAGATTGGAAGCCAAGAATGAGCAGGGCTCAAGTTGCACAATAATGGCATGTTTCCTTGCATATACTCATATATCTGTGTGTCCTCCTCTTTTTCCTTGTCCAGCTCTTTTGTTTTCGCATGAGTATATGTCCTTGTCACTTTCCCATGTGTTGTGAGTTGTTTGTGACCTTTTGGACACCTTTGAGGGTGTTTTCTAGGTGTTTTTCTGTGTTTGTGATTGCCTGCCATTGTTTCCTATGCAGTTCGAGTTCGGTTCGTCGAACGTTCGACGAACCGAACTCGAACGGGAGGTCCGTTCGGCGAACCAACCTCGAGCCGAACCGCGACCGGTTCGCTCATCTCTAGTTCTCACACGTGAGGCTTTTTGGATATTTCATTTGGGAACTGGAATACCCAATGGTCTTAATCTGAGACGAGATGTCATGTTTCATTATTAAATCTTATTAAATCTTGGTAGATCATGTTCACTTGTACATTTCGGATGATAGAAAAAATAATTTTTTTTTTTTCTTTTTTATGCGGAATTTTAAGATTAAAAATTCTTCTTTTATGTATATATATATATATATATATATATATATATATAAGAGATTTATATATTTTTTATTGTTGAATTTTTGTATTGTTGTTTTGTATATTATCTACCCCATGTTGGTGTGTCGCCCTGGGCAAGCCAGGGGACACAGGTCACAACACCACCACACCCCACACTCCAGGTAGGCACACCATGCTAACCAGAAATCCTTGTTGCCTTCCTCCAGGAGTCTGTTGGTGCACACCAGGGGGTGGGCCAGGCGGTTGGCTCCGCCCACCGAGGAGCTCACAACTCTGGAGGCAGGAAGTTCCAGGCAGAGTAGCCCAGGCAGGGCTTGAGTAAACAGCAGTTTAGCCCGGGGAGGGCAAGAGTAAACAACGGAGTTGAGTGAGGAGCAGATAAGAGAAGTGAAAGAGGAGGAAAGAAGAGTAGAAAAGGAGGAAAGCAAGAAGTGGTGGCAGCGCAGAGAGTGTGCAAAGCCTGAGAGCCCAGCTTTGTGTAGGGCCAGAACAGCAAGGTCAGCGACGGCGGTGACTGTCCGGAGGGGGACCGTTTGGAAGTTCCTGGAAGGACCCCGTTGGCTGTGTGCCCAGTGGTCTGGAGCAGTGTTCCGAAGGACAGTCAGCACCAGGGCAGGGGCCTCTCGGACCCCGGCAAGGCTAGGAGTCGCCAAATTTGCCGAATCCGTCAGTGAAGGGGACGTAGATCCCCCAACAACCAAGTCCCGATTGACGGCAACAGCCCGACCATTACCGGGGAGACACCGCCACCGCCAGGGCACCAGTTTCCCCAGGACCAGCGCCTGCGGGCAAAGTGCAGAGCTCCTCCGGCCCAGATTGCAGTCGGGGAGCGGGTAACCGGAGGGAATCCACCGCTACCATCAGACAACACAGGTGCAAGGAAGAGGGACATCACCGTCACCTACCGGGAGTGCAGGTGCAGCCGTCTGTGGGACCGTCCTACCAGCCGTTTGGTTTACCGTACAAACTGTGTCCGTGTCTCAGGCTGAGTGAGTACCACAGTGCCGCGAGGCACAGCGCTGCCCCCGCGTCCCTGCGCCCACCAGGCCCCGCACCTCACAACCCATCACCGGGTCCCGGGATCACCAACCCCTACCCACGGAGGGGCAACACAACACCTGGCTGCTCCCATCACCATCCCCGGGATCCCCATCCAGAGCAGCGGTGGTGCAATCACCACAACCGTGGGTGGCGTCACGAACTATAACAATCCCCACACCCAACCACAATTTCCCTTTCACTCACGGGCGAGGAGTGCCGCTCGAGAAACCCCGGGATCCGGCCCACAGCTCGAGCCACCACTGAGCAGCTGCCGGACCCGAGCAGAAGGGGTGAGCACGGTGTGCTGACACCCTCCTCCCCGCCCGCGACAACTTGGCGTCACGAACAGGATCTTACCGCTCTGCCGTCTGGTAGAGGTGCGCCTTGTTACCGCCGGAGGTATCCGGCAGAAAAATTTCAGAAGCCGCCATCTTTGGCGCGAAAAGTTCCCGCTCGAGCGTCTTCTCGAGCAGTAGAGGCGCGAAGGCCAAAACCCCGCCCCGAGAGAGGAGGGGCCGGAAAGAGCTAAGGGGGACGCGATGGCGGCTGGCGGCATGTAGTCGCCGCTATAAAAGCAAGGACGCCAGGACCTTGCCAGAAAACCGTTCCTGGAAGCAAACAGAAAAGACACCATGTGGATGCCGTCCCGAAGCACCGTGGCCCCCGCATCGGGAACCGCAGCGTGGGTGGAGATCCGGACCGCGCAGCTCCACCTAAGGCTGCAGGTCAAGATGCAGCTCCTCTTGGAGGAGTGGGAGACCGACATGGCGGATGTTATAGCCACCGTGCGGAGACGCGAGGAGGAAGCGGAGGAAGGGAGGGTGAGTGACCCACGCCCCTATGTCCCGGAGGGACTGGTCGCTGCGGCTGAGGGACCCGGTCCAAGCCCTCTCCCCCCGTTGCCTCCCTCGCCACCCGTCTCGGGGGCCGTGACCCCGCCACTAGGCCCGCTACCACCGCCACCGGTAGCGATACCCAGCCCGTCCGCCCCAGCGGACCGACCTGTAGCCGGAGCCCGTAGCAAACCGGAGGCATTGCCTTGGAAGGCCCCGAAGATTGTGCCAGAGACAGTCCCCGAGCAGATTCCCGAGCCGGAGCCGATGACCCGCTCCGAGCCGAAGGCCCAACTGCGGAAAGCCCCTGTGCCCATCCCCCACACCTCGGCTGAGATGGCGGTGGGTTGTTGCTGCAAGGCAGCGCCCAAGGCCATGACACCGCGGGATACGCTACCCACCTTCCTGACAGTGGGTAACGTGCTGGATGTCCCGCGGGGCTCAACCCGTGCGCCGGAGCTGGCAGCAGCTCCATACTGGGACAGGGAGCCGACAAAGCTGGGCCTGGAGATCGCGGAGAGGGAGCGAAGGAAAGCCAAGCTGGTGGCCCGAGCCATAAGGGAAAAGAAAACCTGTGGCAAGCGACCTTCCGTGTTCGGGGCCCGTTCTACGAGGGGCAGGTGAGGCGGTTTGATGTCCGCCGGGGCTACGGATTCATATACGAACCGGGCCTGGAGGCCGAGGTGTTTGTAGCCCGGCGGGATGTGAATGCCCACCTGCCCGAGGAGCATCCTGGCCGCAATCTCATACCGGGAGACATGGTGCGTTACACCCGGCACTGCGGAGAGAGGGGGTGGTTTGCCCTGGATGTAAGGCTGAGGGGCAGCCCGGAGAGCAAGGTGAGCTCTGCACCCCCTCCCTCGGATGAAGCAGCAAAAGGACCGGAGTAGGGCAGCGGATGCCCGTTGCACCGTCCCCGTGGGGACCACCAGAAGTTTGAGTTGTTTGTTGAAAAAGTTTTGAAAGTTCTGATGATGATGAAAATGATAATTTACCGAGTTTTAACCTGATTTGTTTGTTGATTTGCAACCGGCTGCAGCCGGCACCGTTGTCCCCGTGGGGACCGTTTAAAATACATGGGAACTATCCATGGACAAGCCCGTGAACTTGCAGGGCACCACAAACGTTAAGTGGCTTGTAAATATGTTGGTTACCGTTACCGTTTTCCGCAATGCCGCCTCCGGAGAGGCAGGTTGGAGGGAGGGCCCTGAGCAGAGCAGGCCAGGGCCCAGCCACCAAAGGAACCGGTGGCTACCCTCTGGAGGGAAGGACAGATCCCGCTCGGGTACCGTGTGCTGGACTGTGGGTCAAGGGGTGCTGCCTGGGCTTTAGGGGCAGCATCAGGGCCAGGTTGCTTGGGTGGGAGAGAGCGGAAACCGTAGCCGTAAACCGTTGCAACGTTAAAAGTAAATGTGCCTCCCGTCTAGGGAAGAGTTTTGATTAAAAATGTTATCTATGTTTGTTTAACCCTGTTATCCCCTTTTTACAGAAAAATAAAACCGGTGTAGGACGGCAGCCCGCGGACGGTCTGCATTTTGCTAAGGGGGAATGTGTCGCCCTGGGCAAGCCAGGGGACACAGGTCACAACACCACCACACCCCACACTCCAGGTAGGCACACCATGCTAACCAGAAATCCTTGTTGCCTTCCTCCAGGAGTCTGTTGGTGCACACCAGGGGGTGGGCCAGGCGGTTGGCTCCGCCCACCGAGGAGCTCACAACTCTGGAGGCAGGAAGTTCCAGGCAGAGTAGCCCAGGCAGGGCTTGAGTAAACAGCAGTTTAGCCCGGGGAGGGCAAGAGTAAACAACGGAGTTGAGTGAGGAGCAGATAAGAGAAGTGAAAGAGGAGGAAAGAAGAGTAGAAAAGGAGGAAAGCAAGAAGTGGTGGCAGCGCAGAGAGTGTGCAAAGCCTGAGAGCCCAGCTTTGTGTAGGGCCAGAACAGCAAGGTCAGCGACGGCGGTGACTGTCCGGAGGGGGACCGTTTGGAAGTTCCTGGAAGGACCCCGTTGGCTGTGTGCCCGGTGGTCTGGAGCAGTGTTCCGAAGGACAGTCAGCACCAGGGCAGGGGCCTCTCGGACCCTGGCAAGGCTAGGAGTCGCTAAATTTGCCGAATCCGTCAGTGAAGGGGACGTAGATCCCCCAACAACCAAGTCCCGATTGACGGCAACAGCCCGACCATTACCGGGGAGACACCGCCACCGCCAGGGCACCAGTTTCCCCAGGGCCAGCGCCTGCGGGCAAAGTGCAGAGCTCCTCCGGCCCAGATTGCAGTCGGGGAGCGGGTAACCGGAGGGAATCCACCGCTACCATCAGACAACACAGGTGCAAGGAAGAGGGACATCACCGTCACCTACCGGGAGTGCAGGTGCAGCCGTCTGTGGGACCGTCCTACCAGCCGTTTGGTTTACCGTACAAACTGTGTCCGTGTCTCAGGCTGAGTGAGTACCACAGTGCCGCGAGGCACAGCGCTGCTCCCGCGTCCCTGCGCCCACCAGGCCCCGCACCTCACAACCCATCACCGGGTCCCGGGATCACCAACCCCTACCCACGGAGGGGCAACACAACACCTGGCTGCTCCCATCACCATCCCCGGGATCCCCATCCAGAGCAGCGGTGGTGCAATCACCACAACCGTGGGTGGCGTCACGAACTATAACAATCCCCACACCCAACCACAATTTCCCTTTCACTCACGGGCGAGGAGTGCCGCTCGAGAAACCCCGGGATCCGGCCCACAGCTCGAGCCACCACTGAGCAGCTGCCGGACCCGAGCAGAAGGGGTGAGCGCGGTGTGCTGACACCCTCCTCCCCGCCTGCGACATTGGCACATGTGTTTTCTGATTAAGCACACTCCTCCCATTGGTAGGAGTGAGTTTAAATACTTGTGAGCAAGATCTATTCACTTAGGCTTGACAAAAAACGCAGGCAGCGTTCGAAATGCGTAGCCTCATGCCACATATGGGCTCCCTATTTTTGTCATTGTGTCATTTTTCACGTCCTTAAAAAAATTGCAGCAGTTTTACTATTATTCCGGAAGCTGGACATATTTTCTTCTCTTTCATTTAACAACCACATACAGCTTGAGTTCACAATATAATAGTAAAAGAAGCTACAAGTGAGAACATAGGGGTTGATTGATTTCATGACCCCAAAAGATTTTTCAAATACCATAAAAAACATTTTTTTCTAGAATCACTGATGAAGGCTTAACACTAGAAGTCCCAGGAATTTCGAACTCCATAGGGTTTCAATGGTAGAAATGTTAAATGACCCCTCTCTGGGACTTCTAGTGTTAAAATGAACCCAGATCTATTTTGGATGATTTAGTTCTGCAGACATCGGTCACACGGGATTTGTGTCACAGACATGTGGACATAGAAGGACTTACGAAACTTCTGTGTTTATTTTCTGCAGAAAACTTAGTTTCACCAGTGCTCATGTAGTGTAATGACCTCAGCGGTTTCTTTGTTCTTCAGTGGAATCGGAGTGAATATTTTCTCACGCTATGGGTCTTATGTAAACTCCTTACATCTATAAGTGGGGGCTTCCAGGAGGCAGCAGCAATCACTCTGAGCTGAAACCCTCATCCTGAAACAGACCAAGAAGCCCAAAATGAGCAAGATCGAGCTGTTTGCTACAGAAGGCTTTGGTGGAGATGAAGTTAAAATCTTGTCGGACATAAAGGACTTTAAATCTGTGTCCAACATCGAAGAAGTGAAGTCCATTAAAGTATCGGATGGGATCTGGATCGTGTTTTCTGAAGTCGACTACAAAGGAGAGATCGCTGTGTACAAGGAAGGAGACTACAGCCATGGCATAAAGATCCCAAGAATCGGCTCGTTGAGAAAGTTACCTGGTGGTTTGGAGGACCACATTATTACAGTCTACCCGGACACGGACTTTAAGGTGGACTGTCAAATCTTTAAAGGTGAATCTTACAAAAAAGTTGCCTTCAGAGTCTTTTCTCATGAGGTGGAGAAAGGTGTTTGGCTTCTTTATGATGATACTGATTTTGGAGGAAATAGTATTGTCAGCGTCATTGGAGATAAATTTCCGAATGAAATCGCAAAAGCCTTGAATGGACCTGTGAAGTCTTTGAAAGCCTACACATCCTATGAGTAACCATAAGAAAGATGGAAGCCAGGAAATCCACCAGTGTTGAGATCTATGTCATCGGCTTACTGGATCACTGCCTGCCTAACCTGCATCCATCTCCAGGGCCTCCATGGAAGAATGTTCCTGACACCACCCGAGCAGATGGGAGATTTTGTGTTCTTAATTATTCAAGTTTGGTCACTTCTGTGGGGTGAACTGTTCTAGGCTAGATGTATGGTTCCTTCATTTGGTATCCAAGAGAAGTTAGTCATTGTTTCATGTCAAACTGATCAGAGCCCTATTTTCTGTTAAATGTGGATTGTCTGTTAATTATGCATTTCCTCAGCGCCTTTGACAACATAATTAAGGGGCAAATTATGCCATCAGATTGAACTAGCAACCAATGAGACAACAGCCATGTCTATTAATCCTGTGAAACCTAATACCCTGAAATGTGAACTGAGGGATATAAAAGGGGCTTTACTTCTGTCACAATGTTGATATTATACAAGACTTCAGCCTAGGATCCACGGTTCCAGCTGGAGGATAACAAAACTGCTTCACTGCTCAAAGCTAAGCCCAAAATCTCACTTGGAGAACTCAGGTTGGGACAATTAGGTGGCCTAGCGGCATACTTTGCTGTGCTCAATCAGCTTCCTAAGCTTGCCTCTATCTCCTCTCAGTGGGTGCCTGCCAAAAGCGGGGTGCTGCTGGCTGGGATAGTTGGCCCTGGAAGCACTGAAGTCACAGAGACTCTAATCCCTGGCGGGCCAGTGGAAGGGTGAGACTGTCACTTGTATTACCTTGTGTTTTACTGGGAATGTACTATATGTCTTTGCCTGTTGGTGACTAATAAAGTCTTACCAATGTGTGGTTCCCTCACCCTGTGTTGTCTGAGTAGTGTTCTGCCCATGGGGAATGAGTGTGAGCATTCAGTGGGATGAGCCCTGGTCCGTATGGTCTTTCTGAAGACATCCAGACCAGCAGATGAGAGCACCTGCTGACCCTCGTGTCTCCACAGAGAGCACCCACTGACCCTCGTGTTTCCACAGTAGAGCACCCAGTGACCCTCGTGTCTCCACAGTAGAGAACCCATTGACCCTCGTGTCTCCACAGTAGAGCACCCATTGACCCTTGTGTCTCCACAGTAGAGCACCCACTGATCCTCGTGTCTCCACAGTAGAGCACCCACTGACCCTCGTGTCTCCACAGTAGAGCACCCACTGACCCTCGTGTCTCCACAGTAGAGCACCAACTGACCCTTGTGTCTCCACAGTTGAGCACCCACTGACCCTCGTGTCTCCACAGTAGAGCACCCACTGACCCTCATGTCTCCACAGTAGAGCACCAACTGACCCTTGTGTCTCCACAGTAGAGCACCCACTGACCCTCGTGTCTCCACAGTAGAGCACCCAGTGACCCTCGTGTCTCCACAGTAGAGCACCCATTGACCCTCGTGTCTCACTCTCCACAGTAGAGCACCCACTGACCCTTGTGTCTCCACAGTAGAGCACATACTAACCCTTGTGTCTCCACAGTAGAGCACCCACTGACCCTCGTGTCTCCACAGTAGAGCAGCCACTGACCCTCGTATCTCCACAGTAGAGCACCCACTGACCATCGTGTCATCACAGTAGAACACCCACTGACCCTCGTGTCTCCACAGTAGAGCAGCCACTGACCCTCGTGTCTCCAAAGTAGAGCACCCACTGACCCTCGTGTCTCCACAGTAGAACACCCACTGACCCTTGTGTCTCCAAAGTAGAGCACCCACTAACCCTCGTGTCTCCACAGTAGAGCACTCACTGACCCTCGTGTCTCCACAGTAGAGCACCCACTGACCCTTGTGTCTCCACAGTAGAGCACCCACTGACCCTCGTGTCTCCACAGTAGAGAACCCACTAACCCTTGTGTCTCCACAGTAGAGCACCCACTGAGCCTTGTGTCTCCACAGTAGAGCACCCACTAACCCTTGTGTCTCCACAGTAGAGCACCCACTGACCCTTGTGTCTCCACAGTAGAGCACCCACTAACCCTTGTGTCTCCACAGTAGAGCACCCGCTGACCCTTGTGTCTCCACAGTAGAACACCTACTGACCCTCGTGTCTCCACAGTAGAGCACCCACTGACCCTCGTGTCTCCACAGTAAAGCACCCACTGACCCTCGTGTCTCCACAGTAGAGCACCCACTGACCCTCGTGTCTCCACAGTAGAGCACCCACTGACCCTCGTGTCTCCACAGTAGAGCACCCACTGACCCTCGTGTCTCCACAGTAGAGCACCCACTGACCCTCGTGTCTCCACAGTAGAGCACCCACTGACCATCGTGTCATCACAGTAGAACACCCACTGACCCTCGTGTCTCCACAGTAGAGCAGCCACTGACCCTCGTGTCTCCAAAGTAGAGCACCCACTGACCCTTGTGTCTCCACAGTAGAGCACCCACTGACCCTTGTGTCTCCAAAGTAGAGCACCCACTGACCCTCGTGTCTCCACAGTAGAGCACCCACTGACCCTCGTGTCTCCACAGTAGAGCACCCACTAACCCTTGTGTCTCCACAGTAGAGCACCCACTGACCCTTGTGTCTCCACAGTAGAGCACCCACTAACCCTTGTGTCTCCACAGTAGAGCACCCGCTGACCCTCGTGTCTCCACAGTAGAGCACCTACTGACCCTCGTGTCTCCACAGTAGAGCACCCACTGACCCTCGTGTCTCCACAGTAAAGCACCCACTGACCCTCGTGTCTCCACAGTAGAGCACCCACTGACCCTCGTGTCTCCACAGTAGAGCACCCACTGACCCTCGTGTCTCCACAGTAGAGCAGCCACTGACCCTCGTGTCTCCAAAGTAGAGCACCCACTGACCCTCGTGTCTCCACAGTAGAGCACCCACTGACCCTTGTGTCTCCAAAGTAGAGCACCCACTGACCCTCGTGTCTCCACAGTAGAGCACCCACTGACCCTCGTGTCTCCACAGTAGAGCACCCACTAACCCTTGTGTCTCCACAGTAGAGAACCCACTAACCCTTGTGTCTCCACAGTAGAGCACCCACTGACCCTTGTGTCTCCACAGTAGAGCACCCACTAACCCTTGTGTCTCCACAGTAGAGCACCCGCTGACCCTCGTGTCTCCACAGTAGAGCACCTACTGACCCTCGTGTCTCCACAGTAGAGCACCCACTGACCCTCGTGTCTCCACAGTAAAGCACCCACTGACCCTCGTGTCTCCACAGTAGAGCACCCACTGACCCTCGTGTCTCCACAGTAGAGCACCCACTGACCCTCGTGTCTCCACAGTAGAGCAGCCACTGACCCTCGTGTCTCCAAAGTAGAGCACCCACTGACCCTCGTGTCTCCACAGTAGAACACCCACTGACCCTTGTGTCTCCAAAGTAGAGCACCCACTAACCCTCGTGTCTCCACAGTAGAGCACTCACTGACCCTCGTGTCTCCACAGTAGAGCACCCACTGACCCTTGTGTCTCCACAGTAGAGCACCCACTGACCCTCGTGTCTCCACAGTAGAGAACCCACTAACCCTTGTGTCTCCACAGTAGAGCACCCACTGAGCCTTGTGTCTCCACAGTAGAGCACCCACTAACCCTTGTGTCTCCACAGTAGAGCACCCACTGACCCTTGTGTCTCCACAGTAGAGCACCCACTAACCCTTGTGTCTCCACAGTAGAGCACCCGCTGACCCTTGTGTCTCCACAGTAGAACACCTACTGACCCTCGTGTCTCCACAGTAGAGCACCCACTGACCCTCGTGTCTCCACAGTAAAGCACCCACTGACCCTCGTGTCTCCACAGTAGAGCACCCACTGACCCTCGTGTCTCCACAGTAGAGCACCCACTGACCCTCGTGTCTCCACAGTAGAGCACCCACTGACCCTCGTGTCTCCACAGTAGAGCACCCACTGACCCTCGTGTCTCCACAGTAGAGCACCCACTGACCATCGTGTCATCACAGTAGAACACCCACTGACCCTCGTGTCTCCACAGTAGAGCAGCCACTGACCCTCGTGTCTCCAAAGTAGAGCACCCACTGACCCTTGTGTCTCCACAGTAGAGCACCCACTGACCCTTGTGTCTCCAAAGTAGAGCACCCACTGACCCTCGTGTCTCCACAGTAGAGCACCCACTGACCCTCGTGTCTCCACAGTAGAGCACCCACTGACCCTCATGTCTCCACAGTAGAGAACCCACTAACCCTTGTGTCTCCACAGTAGAGCACCCACTGACCCTTGTGTCTCCACAGTAGAGCACCCACTAACCCTTGTGTCTCCACAGTAGAGCACCCGCTGACCCTCGTGTCTCCACAGTAGAGCACCTACTGACCCTCGTGTCTCCACAGTAGAGCACCCACTGACCCTCGTGTCTCCACAGTAAAGCACCCACTGACCCTCGTGTCTCCACAGTAGAGCACCCACTGACCCTCGTGTCTCCACAGTAGAGCACCCACTGACCCTCGTGTCTCCACAGTAGAGCATCCACTGACCCTCGAGTCTCCACAGTAGAGCACCCACTGACCCTCGTATCTCCACAGTAGAGCACCCACTGACCCTCGTGTCTCCACAGTAGAGCATCCACTGACCCTCGAGTCTCCACAGTAGAGCACCCACTGACCCTCGTGTCTCCACAGTAGAGCACCCACTGACCCTCGAGTCTCCACAGTAGAGCACCCACTGACCCTCGTATCTCTATACTTCCATATTCAGCATGTAATTGTGATTTCTTCCAGTTCATTAGACCTGTAGACAGTGGTGACCGGTGGGTGCGGAGTTGCTCATGTCGGTAAACGAGGTGACATGGTGTCCGTTGTTGATTTTAAGCTTTTCTCTAGAAACAGATTGGATAATTCAAGATTCACCTAGAAAGTGACCACAATCTAGGTATAAAGTGTATATCGGGTTCATGTAACGTGGCTTTCCAGTAGATCCCGGGGCTATCTTGTGGTCAGCTTTGTAGATAATTCAGCCTTTTCTTCTCTCTGCGCAGCTGACGCAGCAATGTATGAACGCCGAGAGCTGGAGGGGACTCACAATAGTTTGTGCTTCCGACTTGCATGAATTAGAGTGAATTGTAGAGATCTCTGCGCTCTATCACTGAGCATTTTATCCAGACGCTCAGCACCTCTCCGGATTTATTCCTTCTCACAGCTGAGATTTTGCTGCAATGTTGTACTGCAGCCAAATTCTCTGTGAGTGACACAAATCTCCGATGTGTTCTATTGCTACAATGTATCAGTGTTAGTAAATGCATGACACAACCTTTGTATCCCAGAGGATTGCCAAGTCTGGATACATTGTAACGACACCTCAGCTGTGAAAGTATTACATTTCTTTGTGTGGCTTCTTATTATACCAAAACATGTCTACACCCACAGACAGGTAAAATGACGGAAGCACAAAATAACCAGAAAGTTCTAGAACTGTTTATTATACAACTACTTTCTATAGACGTGAATGTAGCGGGGGGGGGGGGCGGGGGAGCGGGGGGCACTGCTATGGGGTCAGTGGCATTAATGTTCATTATGGGCACCAATAATACTGATCAAGGGACACTAGGGGCAATATTACTAACTAGAAGGTGGCCGGATTCTACGCATCGGGTATTCTAGAATTTACGTATTGTGTAGTTCATGTATGATTTCTGTTATATATATAGATGTTGTTGTGTGTAGTTACCAAGTTTTTGTGTAGGGGCTGTACATGTTCTGGGTGTTGTCTGGGTGTGGCGGGGGGTGAGAGCGGTGTTGTATGTGTGTTGCGTGTGTTGCGTTGTTTGTGGAGCGCTGTGTGTCTGTAGCGTTGTGTGTGTGTGTGTGTTGCGCGGTTTGTGTGTGTGTGGTGTGTTTTGGGGGAGGTATGTTTTGTGCAATGTGTGTGTGTTGCGTGGTATGTGCGTATATTTATGTATGCCGCGGTGTTTGTGTGTTGGGTGTTGTGTGTGTGCAGCGTTGTCTGTGTGTGTGGGTGTCTGTGTAGGGCGGTGTTTGTGGTTCCCAGTGTGTGTGTGTGGTGTGTTGTGTGTGTGTGTGTGTTGGGGGAGGTGTGCATCTCCCATCGTGCTCCATCCCCCATGCTGCGCACCCCCCATCGTGCTCCATCCGCCATGCTGCGCACCCCCCATCGTGCTCCATCCCCCATACTGCGCACTCTCAAACGTGCTCCATCCGCCATGCTGCGCACTCCCAAACGTGCTCCATCCACCATACTGCGCACTCTCAAACGTGCTCCATCCGCCATGCTGCGCACTCCCCATCGTGCTCCATCCGCCATACTGCGCACTCTCAAACGTGCTCCATCCGCCATACTGCGCACTCCCAAACGTGCTCCATCCACCATACTGCGCACTCTCAAACGTGCTCCATCCGCCATACTGCGCACTCCCAAACGTGCTCCATCCACCATACTGCGCACTCTCAAACGTGCTCCATCCGCCATGCTGCGCACTCCCAAACGTGCTCCATCCACCATACTGCGCACTCTCAAATGTGCTCCATCCGCCATGCTGCGCACTCCCAAACATGCTCCATCCGCCATGCTGCGCACTCCCAAACGTGGTCCATCCCCCATGCTGCGCACTCCCCATCGTGCTCCATCCCCCATGCTGCGCACCCCCCATCGTGCTCCATCCCCCATGCTGCACCAGCATCAGCCTCTCTGCCCCCAGCATCAGCCTCTCTCCTCCCAGCATCAGCCTCTCTCCTCCCAGCATCAGCCTCTCTCCTCCCAGCATCAGCCTCTCTGTCCCCAGCATCAGCCTCTCTCCTCCCAGCCTCAGCCTCCCCCAGCATCAGCCTCTCTTCTCTCACCCTCCCCCCTCCCAGCCTCCCTCCTCCCAGCCTCCCCCAGCATCAGCCTCTCTCCTCCCAGCCTCCCCCTCCCAGCCTCCCCCAGCATCAGCCTCCCCCAGCATCAGCCTCTCTCCTTCCAGCCTCCCCCAGCATCAGCCTCCCCCAACATCAGCCTCTCTCCTCCCAGCCTCCCTCCTCCCAGCCTTCCCCAGGATCAGCCTCTCTCCTCCCAGCCTCCCTCTTCCCAGCCTTCCCCAGCATCAGCCTCCACCTCCCAGCCTCCCTCAGCATCAGCCTCCCCCAGCATCAGCCTCTCTCCTTCCAGCCTCCTACAGCATCAGCCTCCCCCAGCATCAGCCTCTCTCCTTCCAGCCTCCCCCAGCATCAGCCTCCCCCAGCATCAGCCTCTCTCCTCCCAGGCTCCCTCCTCCCAACCTCCCCCAGCATCAGCCTCCCCCTCCCAGCCTCCCCCAGCATCAACCTCCCCCAGCATCAGCCTCTCTCCTTCCAGCCTCCCCCAGCATCAGCCTCCCTCAGCATCAGCCTCCGCCTCCCAGCCTCCCCCAGCATCAGCCTCCGCCTCCCAGCCTTTCCCAGCATCAGCCTCTCTCCTCCCAGCCTCCCCCATCATCAGCCTCTCTCCTCCCAGCCTCCTCCAGCATCAGCCTTTCTCCTCCCAGCCTCCCCTAGCATCAGCCTCCCCCTCCCAGCCTCCCCCAGCATCAGCCTCCCCCAGCATCAGCCTCTCTCCTTCCAGCCTCCCCCAGCATCAGCCTCTCTCCTCCCAGCCTCCCCCAGCATCAGCCTCCCCCTCCCAGCCTCCCCCAGCATCAGCCTCTCTCCTCCCAGCCTCCCCCAACATCAGCCTCCCCCAGCATCAGCCTCTCTCCTTCCAGCCTTTCCCAGCATCAGCCTCCCCCAGCATCAGCCTCTCTCATCCCAGCCACCCCCAGCATCAGCCTCCCCCAGCATCAGCCTCTCTCCTCCCAGCCTCCCCCAGCATCAGCCTCCCCCAGCATCAGCCTACACCCTCCCAGCCTCCCCCAACTTCAGCCTCCCCCAGCATCAGCCTCCCCCTCCCAGCCTTCCCCAGGATCAGCCTCTCTCCTCCCAGCCTCCTCCAGCACGCCGTCCTCCTCTGCCGACACTCACAGATCCGATCGCATACACTCACACTCACACACACACACACCCACCCGATCGCATACACTCACACCCACCCGATCGCATACACTCACACCCACCCGATCGCATACACTCACACCCACCCGATCGCACACACTCACACACACCCGATCGCATACACTCACACACACCCGATCGCATACACTCACACACACCCGATCGCATATACTCACACACACCCGATTGCATACACTCACACACACCCGATTGCATACACTCACACACACACTGACGATATTGCACATACGCGCTCACACTCACAACATCCGGAGATACCACATGCTTCTGGCCATGTGATCCTCCGGCAGGTCCTGGAAGCTCACAGCACAGTATCGCGGCCGAGAAGCAAGCTATATCTCCGGATGCTGTGAGTGTGTGGATGCGATGTGATGTGTGTGTGAGGTGTGTGTGAGAGTGAGTGTGATCTGATGTGTGTGTGTGTGTCTGTTGTTATGTGTGTGCGTGTGTATGTTCCACCGCTGCAGGACCTTGATGCGCTGGTAACTATGCTACATTGGTTACCAGCGCATCACGTCCCCCACTCGCATGGGAGCCCACACCAGCATACGGCGGCAAACCCCAGCAATGCGAGGGTATGTGTCGGCTGGGTTGGCGGCGTATGCTGGTGTGGGCTCCCGGGGGTACAGTACTCACCTGGTAGTCGTGTCTCCGTGTCAGTTCGGGGGATGCGTGTGGGGGGCGGGGCCAGAGCGAGCGTGCATTGCGTGAGGGGGGGCGGGGCGTGGCCGAGTTGCCAATACGTGCAGGTTCCGGGGCGAGAGGCCAATCCGTGTGGGGGGCAGAGCCTGTGCGAGCGGCCGGTCAATCCGTGTGGGGGGAGCCAGGGCGAGCGACCAATCCGTGCGGGGGGGGCGGGGCCATGGCGAGGCCAGCGGCCAATCCGCTTTGTGTCACCGTAAGGACACAATTTTGGAGCAAGACAGACAGACAGACAGACAGACAGAATAAGGCAATTATATATATAGATTAAGGGGAGCTATGGGTAATATTACTGATTGGGGCGCTATGGGTAATATTACTGATTGGGGTGTTATGGACAATATTACTGATTGGGGCGCTATGGGCAATATTACTGAATGGGGCGCTATGGACAATATTACTGATTGGGGTGTTATGGACAATATTACTAATTAAGGGGAGGTATGGGTAATATTACTGATTGGGGTGTTATGGGTAATATTACTCATTGGGGTGTTATGGGTAATATTACTGATTGGGTGTTATGGACAATATTACTGATAGGGGTGTTATGGGCAATATTACTAATTAAGGGGAGGTATGGGTAATTTTACTGATTGGGGCGCTGTGGACAATATTACTAATTAAGGGGAGGTATGGACAATATTACTGACTGGGGTGTTATGGACAATATTACTGATTGGGGCGCTATGGGCAATATTACTGACTGGGGTGTTATGGGTAATATTACTGATTGGGGCGCTATGGGCAATATTACTGATTGGGGCGCTATGGACAATATTACTGACTGGGGTGTTATGGGTAATATTACTGATTGGGGCGCTATGGGTAATATTACTGATTGGGGCGCTATGGACAATATTACTGATTGGGGTGTTATGGACAATATTACTGATTGGGGCGCTATGGGTAATATTACTGATTGGGGCGCTATGGACAATATTACTGATTGGGGTGTTATGGACAATATTACTGATTGGGGCGCTATGGGTAATATTACTGATTGGGGCGCTATGGACAATATTACTGATTGGGGCGCTATGGACAATATTACTGATTGGGGTGTTATGGGTAATATTACTGATTGGGGCGCTATGGACAATATTACTGATTGGGGCACTATGGGCAATATTACTGATTGGGGTGTTATGGGTAATATTACTGATTGGGGCGCTATGGACAATATTACTGATTGGGGCGCTATGGGCAATATTACTGATTGGGGCGCTATGGGTAATATTACTGATTGGGGTGTTATGGACAATATTACTGATTGGGGTGCTATGGGCAATATTACTGACTGGGGTGTTATGGGTAATATTACTGATTGGGGCGCTATGGGTAATATTACTGATTGGGGTGCTATGGGCAATATTACTGACTGGGGTGTTATGGGTAATATTACTGATTGGGGCGCTATGGGTAATTTTACTGATTGGGGCGCTATGGACAATATTACTGATTGGGGCGCTATGGGTAATATTACTGATTGGGGCGCTATGGACAATATTACTGATTGGGGTGTTATGGACAATATTACTGATTGGGGCGCTATGGGTAATATTACTGATTGGGGCGCTATGGACAATATTACTGATTGGGGCGCTATGGACAATATTACTGATTGGGGTGTTATGGGTAATATTACTGATTGGGGCGCTATGGACAATATTACTGATTGGGGCACTATGGGCAATATTACTGATTGGGGTGTTATGGGTAATATTACTGATTGGGGCGCTATGGACAATATTACTGATTGGGGCGCTATGGGCAATATTACTGATTGGGGTGTTATGGGTAATATTACTGATTGGGGCGCTATGGACAATATTACTGATTGGGACACTATGGGCAATATTACTGATTGGGGCACTATGGGCAATATTACTGATTGGGGTGTTATGGACAATATTACTGATTGGGGCGCTATGGGCAATATTACTGATTGGGGCGCTATGGATAATATTACTGATTGGGGCGCTATGGACAATATTACTGATTGGGGCGCTATGGACAATATTACTGATTGGGGTGTTATGGACAATATTACTGATTGGGGCGCTATGGGCAATATTACTGATTGGGGCGCTATGGGCAATATTACTGATTGGGGCGCTATGGACAATATTACTGATTGGGGTGTTATGGACAATATTACTGATTGGGGCGCTATGGGCAATATTACTGATTGGGGCGCTATGGGCAATATTACTGATTGGGGTGTTATGGACAATATTACTGATTGGGGCGCTATGGGCAATATTACTGATTGGGGCGCTATGGGCAATATTACTGATTGGGGCGCTATGGACAATATTACTGATTGGGACACTATGGGCAATATGACTGATTGGGGCGCTATGGGCAATATTACTGATTGGGGCTCTAGGGTGTATACAGCACTGGGGTGGGGGAACATACAACTCTGGGGGTATACATCACTGGGGTGTGGGGACATACAGCTCTGAGGGGGTATACAGCACTGGATGGGGGGACATACAGCTCTGAGGGGGTAAACAGCACTGGATGGGGGGCATACAGCTCTGAGGGGGTATACAGCACTGGATGGGGGGGACATACAACTCGGCGGGACGCTAGCGCTGCTACTTTCTCACTTCATGTGTGGAACGAGAGCACGTGGTGCGCTAGCTCTGCCCACAGATGAACTTTAATGCGCCGGTATGCAGTGTTCAGCAGTGAAAGAAAGCCATGGAACCCATAGGGTGGAGGGGCGACATGACTAGAGGGAAGGGAAGGAGTGATGGGGTTAATGGAAACAGGAATGGTTTGTTTATAAGGCAGAATAGAGGGATTGGTGGGTAGGAGGAGTTCCCTGGAGGAAGAGGTGGGACAGTTGAGGGGTGTAGGTAAAGGACCTTGACTTACCCCCTCTCTCTTGACTTCCGGATATGGAACGATCTGACTGGAGAGGTTCCTATAAGGTGTCAGGACGTCACCTTCTATTTCTCCATGGAGGAGTGGGAGTATTTAGAAGGACACAAAGATCTGTACAAGGACGTCATGATGGAGGTTCCCCAGCCCCTCACATCACCAGACTTCCGGATATGGAACGATCCGGACGTGCGACAGGATGGCTGCTACCCGGGAGCAGCGGATTCATCATGGCAGTGCACGGGCCCCTGGCAGCACGGTCCCACGTCTTGGCTGCTGGGGGTTAACCCGTTGGCACTTTCCCCTCGCTCCCCTGTCAGCTGCGGGCGGCGTCCCCCCTCCCTCATATCTCAGGTACTTGCCGTGTGCGGGGGGAGCGAGGAGGAGATGCGAGAGCCCCTTTGGGGACCCTCCGCGGTAGGACGTGGGCAGGGCAGTACTCAGCTGCTGCTCCGGCCGCGGGAGGAATCTCCGTCCGGGCCGCGGCAGCCGGGAGGGGGGCGTGGCTTGGCTGCGGCCTACTTCCGGTCCGAGCCGCGGCCTGGATTGCTGGATGCGGCGGCTCCCGGACGGGGAGAGCGCCCGGCGGTGACAGAGGCCAGCTTTACCCCTCGCGGAAGGCGGGGGGGGCCGCGGAGCTGCAGCCAGTGGTGGGTCCGGCACCAGGGCAGGCGGGCCTGGGGCGACGGGTGCCCAGGAAGCGTCGGTGAGTGGGGGTGACGGCAGGGGCCCTGCAGTTCCTGCTTGGTCACCCAGATCAGGTTGCAGCTCCCGGCCGCGGCGGTCTCCCCCAGGAGGGGGAGGGCCCAGCGGACAGAGGCTTTCATGGGGCCCAGGAGGGCTGGATGCGGCGGCTCCTGGCCAGGAGAGCGCCCGGCGAGGACGGAGGCCAGCGTTACCCCCCTTCCCCCCCGCGGGTGGAGGGGGGGGGGCCGGGGGGCTGCAGCCAGCAAGGGGTCCGGCACCAGGGCAGGCGAGCATGGTGCGACGGATGCCCGGGAGGCGTCGGTACGTGGGGGTGACGGCGGGGGCCCTGCGGTCCCTGCCTGGTCACCCAGAGCAGGCGTGCAGCTCCCGGCAGCGGCGGTCTCCCCCAAGGGGGGGAGGGCCCGGCGGACGGATGCCTTCTGGGCCCAGGAGGGCAGGAGGCTGGCGGCTCTGGATGGGAGTCTGCTGGCAGCGGGTCGGGCCACAGGTACCCCCTGTCCTTGCAGGTAGCAAGGGGGGGGTCAGGCCAGAAGATGAGGCCCGCGGTGGCAGCCCGTAGGACGGGACGGTTTCCGGGGTTGTCGCCGCGGGACAGAAGATGGAGCTTGGAGGATGGTGCCCACGCGGCGTACCAGGAGGACGGCCGTGGTGGTGGCAGCGCTTCGGCGGCGTCTGCATTACATGAGCCAGAGGCGGTCGGCTCCAGCGAGGAGGAGGAGGAAGCAGCGACGGATGAATCAGACGTCCGGATGGCGTGATTTTTATTCCAGGATATGCCGGGTCGCGGTCGGGTGAGACGGCCGTGGATTTGCCAGGGCTGGGGGGGGGGGGCGGCTGCGGACACGGCAGCGCCGAGTGGGTTGGTGTTTTGACCAGGTATGGGGTTTACTGAAGTGGTGTATACGGTTGTGGAGAGTGCGCATGCACCGCCGGCGGCATGGACGGGATCGGTGGTTAGTAGGCGCAGGTGCGGCAGGCAGAGTGAGGGCGCATGAGGCGGCAGGGGAGCATTTTCGGGCAGAGGCGGCAAGGGCTGTGACAGAGTGAGTGGTGAGGAACGAAGAGGGGGATGAGGTGGTGCGTCTGGCTGACAGTGGCCAAGTGTGAGAGGTATGGGTGCTTCAAAGGCCCGCTGGGGGGGCTCACTTGCTGGAGGATGTGAGGGATAAGATTTGAATGGGGAACGTGTAGCAATAGTTTCGCTGCTCCCCCGGGAACAGTTTCACCTGGATTAGGTTAAGCCAAGTGATTCCAGGAAGGATAAGTAGAGGGAGGGGAGCGCCGGTGGAGGCTCACCCTCGTACATTTGCAACGTGGCTGCGGGCATTTGCGTTTTTTGGCAAGGGTATCGGGGGAAGGAATTGGGTAATTGGTTCGGCATGGTTCGGTTATATGGATCCATTTGGGGTGGCTTGTTAGGTCATATGGCGGTTTAGTCTGGCTTCAGTACGCCGAGTAATTTCAGCAAGGGAAGGTGTTGCGTGCCAGTATGCGGTAGGATCATACGGGCACATCCTTATGGCTGCAGTGGATGGCGGCTCCTAGTCAGCCCCCCCCCCCCCTTTTTGGGGGGTAGTTGGCTGTTCGGGGCTTGGAACCCCGGCGACACGGACGATGAGGGTTTTTTGGGGGGAATAGAAGGATGGGTGGTGCAGATTTGGCGCGGACGGTTGTCTTAAGCATAAGTGTTGGGTTGTGGTAAGGAACATAGTAATTCTGCGTCATTCTATTTATATTGGTGGATCTTTGCCTCCTTATTGGAAGTTTGCGCTGGGCTAGGGGACACCTGGTGGTTGTCAGTGGAAAGAGGGGTCAGGAAGTGGTGTTGGGCAGGATGGGTGGGCCATTCGGGGCCCTCCTTGTCACGATTGGGTTTCTCTGTTGGGGGGTAGTGCCGGAAATGAGCCGTATATAGATGTATATATTTCGGCTTGTTCAAAACGTATCTTATCTGGAGGAGTCATCGGTGTATGCCTGCTTGGCTCCAGAATTGTCGGCGGTTTATTATGTGTCGTTTGACAGAGGGTGGGGTTTGGTAAAGGCGGTGAGCCGGGGAGCATTGATGGCAAATGCGAATTTGGAGGTGGCATTTAGGTTGTTACTGGTCCACCCTGCTAGCTAGCAGTTCTGGTGCTGCGGTGGGGAGGGGAGTTATTATTATGTTGATCGGTGGGTGCTAATGGGTTGTTGTCCCATTTTATGTTCCTTTGGAGGCGGTTATTTCTTGGTGGAGTGGTTTGTGCGTGGTGTGTCCAAGCTTACACCTCTTATTCATTATAGGTTGATTCTCTTTACATCGGGTTGGCGGGTTGATGATTCGTTGAGGTTGATTGTTTTATTACAGATGGTGGTGGATACTCTTTTGGGCCTGTTGGCGCAGGCGAAGACTGAGGGTCCAACGCCAGTGATACGGTTTGTGGGGATAAAGTTTGATGTTCTGGTCAGAGGGGTAGGATTCGTGGGTAATGGTGTGGTCCTATGGGCTGCGATAGAGGCAGTTAGGTCAGCTAAGACGGTGCGGTTTCAGGCGGTGCAGTCTTTGCAGGGGCGGTCGAACCACGGGTGCAGAGTTACGCCGCTGGGGTGCGTGTCTGCTGGACGGCTGGCGATGGCTGCGCCAAGGGTGCAGCCATCGGATCCTTTGTGTGTGGTCACGAGGGAGATCAATGATGATCTGATGGTGTAGGAGGTTTTTTCTTACGGCGATTTAGTGGCCGCGGATTGTGGCTGGGTAAGGTGCTACCTGATGGAACGTAGCTGCGGTACTCGGAGGCAGCGGGTCCAGTTGTTTTCTGGTTGGGCATTGTGGGGTAGCGCTTCCAACCGGTGGTAGTGGTCGGGTGGTGGAGGTTGGCAGTTTTTTCCAAGAGGAAGGTGTGCTGTCATTCTGGCTATCAGTTGGTGGAGAATTCGATTAATAGTTGGTTTGCTAATCCTGGGGCCAAGGGTGGCGTACTTGCGACAGTTGGTTTCTCAATTGGATGTGTTTTTAAAAAAAAAAAAAAAAAAAATGTTATGCGTGGCGCAACCAGTACTGGGGTTCGCCAAGGGAATAGCAGCTGCTGTGTTTCCTTCCAGTTCTGCAGGTCTCGGGAGTTGAGGCCGGGTAGCAGACGAGGTGGGCACGGTGTGTCCGGAGGGCTTGTGGAGTCTGGTGTGGCTGTGTTGGGGAGCGGCTCGGTGCCCAGTGACTGAGGTTATTTGGGGCTGATATTCAGAAGTATGGGTGGCGCGGATAACGTTTGGGACAATGTGTGAGGAAGGCCCAGTGGAGTATTTGATGGTGGCGTTGGCAGTGGTGAGTAACGGTTTTCAGGCTGCTAGGCCGGCGTCCGCAGTGGAGCAGAGGGTGGCGGCTGTGGCTGTCTTGTTAAGGATTAGATGTGGAGAGATGTTTTCGCAGGATCTTAGGGCGCGGCAGGCCTTGAAGGGTTTGGTCGTAAGGGTGTGAGGGAGCGGGATACAAGGGTCCGTCTCCGTTGTTTTGTGGCAGCGTTTGGTGAGTGGTTTGTGGCGGCTATGTTCATCTGAGCACGAGCGGGTTTTTGTTTCCCTTGTCCAAAACGGTTTGTGTTAGCCTTTTGGGGGGCTTTGAGATTGTGGGGTTGGTCAGCCCATCTACGGTCAAGAGCGGAGGTTGGATGTTGGAGGATGTGTCCGAGGTGGTGCAGTGGGTTGAGCGCCGGCTTTGTCGCTCACCGAATTAGATTAGGCGGGTGGTGAAGGTTGGTGTTGTTATACGCGGTCCCGGGTGCGGAATTATGTTGTGAGGGCGCCCAGGCTCATTATTGTGTCGCGTTTGTTAAGGTACCATTTTGTGGCAGTGCTGCAGACTTGATTGCAGGTGGCGGGGGTGGGCGCCCGGAATACTATGGGTCGTATTCCTTCTGGATTGGGCTGCCACGGAGGCCCCTCGGTGGGCTCAGAAAAGGGGTTGTGAGAAGTATTGGGAGGTGGGAGTCCTCTTGTTTCGGTGTTACGTTTGGCCTCAGTTGTTATCGGGTTAAGGCAATGGGGGCATTTGAGTCTTTTGGGAGTGGAATGGGTTGGCGTAACAGGTTGGTGTTATCTGTGGGTTTATAACCCCTGGGCTTTTGTGGTGAGGGTGTGCCTCATTTGGATATTTGGGCATTCGTTGGTTCTCGGGGCCTCGACGGTCTGAGGCTCGCCTGAATGTTGCCAGTTGGGTCTGGACGGGTCGATGGTACTGGTCCAGTAAATTGGAGGCAGCGATTTGGTATCTCGAGAAGTTATTTATGAATGTTTTAAAAAAAAAAAAAAAAAAAAATTGTTGGTTGTTGCATTGTGTAAGACATACCTGAGCTTAATCGTGGGGTAGTTTTGATAGTGTGACCAGGTTGGAATGGCGTGTGGCTCGTGCGATAGGCAGTATCAATTGAGCCTTATTGGGGGGGCGGCGCCAAAAGTTGGTGGCGCTGAACGGGTGGTTTTGGGGATGCGATGGGGGTGCATCTTCACGTGCTTGGTGCTGTTTTGTGGACGCTGGGATTGCGTGGAGGTGTGGTACAAGCTTTTGGTGTGTGGCGGGTCCAGGCCACGTAAGGAGTCACGTGCCCTGTCCTGTGGCGGGGGGTAGGTCTGGTCCAGAGGCGGTTGAAGGCAATGGTAACTGGACAGAGAGACACCATCTTGGTATGGTGGCTCCAGGTTCCGGGATGTTGCAGGCACGGGGTTCTGCAAAGTTGGGGGGTTAATCCGTAGGTGATTAATACCTCATCTCTGGGTCGGTGTGTTGCGGCCAGGGATACTGGGGTGAGAAGTGGTTCCTGGACTGGGCCTACTCAGGGTTGTATATTTACTGTATTGGTTACTGTGTTACCTATTGTTATTTGTTGGGGTCGCCCGTTGGACGGCGCCCCCTTGTGTTAGTATGTAAATAATAGGTAATAAAGGCTGCTGTGGCCAATTTTAAACCAAGTCACATGCAGTTCGTGTATTATTTACAGATGGTATTGGTGGGTAACACACATACAGCACGACTGGAGAATCCTTCCTCAATGGTCATGCTGCATGCAAATATGGATTTAAAGAGCCGGCAGCCAGGAAAGTGCGGCTGCTGACCCGAGCATTGCACTCCCAGAACTTGGCCCCAGGGGCCACAGAATACATCACCACCAATGCCGTTGGCTAGTGGGCCCACCTGTCTGTTTAGGGCTCCAGCACTTGCTAGGGTGCACCGTGTGCTAACACCGGCCCTTGTTGTAGGTTGTAGCTAGAGATGAGTGAACCTATTTGGTTCGCGTTCGCCAATTTCAATTTGAGATTCAGATTCGACAATTTCTGGTTTGCTCGGGCTCGGCTTACCGACTACTTTGCTCAAAAGTCAGCAATGGTTCGGTAAGTGTCTCCACCAGATTTCAGCACCAAATTTGCACTTCCTGCCATAAAACAGCACTGAAATGGCATCAAAACCGTTTTTATGCATTTTGTTTCCAAGAGATGAAGATTTGGTGCTGAAATTTTTACACCATATTCCTTCACACAATCTGCATCTCCTGGCAAAAAAATTACATCACTTTCGCATTGTACCACATGCGGTAATGTTGCTTTTTTTTTTTTTGGCAGGAGGTGTAGATTGGGTGCAGGAATATGACGTAGAAATTTCAGCACTAAATCTGCATCTCTTGGCAAAAAAGCCACAATTTTCTGCGAGGAGATGCAGGTCAGTGATTTCAATGAGAGTTCATTGAGGTCCCCTGAGATCAAGTTTCCTGCAGTCACAGGTGGAGGACTGTGGGAACCTCCAGCTGTGGCTGCAACTAACCAGAGTGACCTGATCGCTCATTGTTGCTGCTCAGTCTCTGCCTGAAACTCACAGCGGGCAGTCATGTAGTATGAAGCCACACGCTATCAGTTCAATGTAGCAGAGCTGGAATCATTGTGGGAGCTCATGTGGATTACGTCAGACCTGGTGTTTTGGGGGTTAATAAAGTGTTTAAAGAGGGTTTTTTGTATTTGATTTAAAATAAAGGATTTAATCAGTGTTTGTGTTTATTTACTTTCACTTAGATTAGTAATGGGGTTCTCATAGACACCTCCCATTGTTAATCTAGGTGTTACTGGCAGCTATGAGCTGACATTAACTCCTTATTACCCCAATTGCCACCTTATCAGCGCAATTGGGAAGAGTCGGGTAAAATGCAACTGTCATATAATGGATGTGACAATCCTGCGTGGCTGTAGGTTTCTATTTTTAGGCTGGGCCTTCCCAGTCTGAAAATACCAGCCCCCAGCTGTGGGCTTTATCTTGGCTGATTGTGAAAATTGGGGGGACCGCAGTCCATTTTTTTTTATTATTTATTTAAATGCTTTAAAAAAAAAAAAAAAAAAAGCATGTGGTTCCTCTTATTTTTATATAGAGCCAAGATAAGTGCACAGTGAGGGGCTGCAGCCTGTAGCCATGGCCTTTATCAGACCTGGTATCAATTTTAATTATTTACTAGCTGTAGCACCCGGTGTTGCCCGGGATAGTAACTGTCTCTCTGTCAATCTCCCAGTCTCTGTCTGCCTCTCTTTGTCTGTGTCTGTCTGTCTCTCTTTGTCTGTCTCTTTCCTTGTCTGTCTGTCTTTCTCTTTCCCTGTCTATCTCTCTATTTTTTTTCCATGTCTGTCTCTCCATCTCTTTCCCTTTCTGTCTCTTTCCCTGTCTCTTTGTCTGTTTCTTTCCCTGTGTCTGTTTCTTTCCGTCTGTCTCTTTCCCTGTCTGTCTGTCTATTTCCCTGTCTCTTTGTCTGTCTGTGTCTTTCTGTCTTTTTCCCTGGCTGCATTGTGACATACCAACATTCCATTTAAGGGTGTGGCTGCGCATTCTTCTGAGGTTTTGGCTCCACTGTAGCTCCCAGCTCCATTGACTTTAATGGAGACAGGTTTTTTGGTGAATAACTGTAAAGCACGGGGTTACAATTTCCCCTCAAAACATAGTCTATGACGTTCCCTGATTCAACTGGAGTGTCTGTGCAAAATTTTGTGATTGTACATGCGACGGTGCAAATTCTTTTAGCGGACATACACACACACACATACATACATACACAGCTTTATATATTAGACTAGTTGTAGTACCCGGCGTCGCCCGGGATAGTAACTGTCTCTCTGTCTCTCTCCCAGTCTCTGTCTGTCTGTCTATCTGTCTGTCTCTTTCCCTGTCTGTTTCTGTGTGTCTGTCTGTGTCTATCTCTCTGTTTCTGTATCAGTCTTTCTGTGTCACTCTATCTCTGTGTCTGTCTGTCTCTCTGTGTCTGTCTCTCTCTGTGTCTGTCTCTCTCTCTCTGTGTCTGTCTCTCTCTTTCCCCATCTGACTCTTTCCCCGCCTGACTCTTTCCCCATCTGACTCTTTCCCCATCTGACTCTTTCCCCGCCTGACTCTTTCCCCGCCTGACTCTTTCCACGCCTGACTCTTTCCACGCCTGACTCTTTCCACGCCTGACTCTTTCCACGCCTGACTCTTTCCACGCCTTACTCTTTCCACGCCTGACTCTTTCCCCATCTGACTCTTTCCCCGTCTGACTCTTTCCCAGTCTGTCTCTTTCCTTGTCTGTCTTCATCTGTCTGTTTCCCCTTCTCTCTCTTTCCCCGTCTGTCTTCATCTTTCTCTTTTCCCGTCTGTCTCTTTCCCCGTCTGTCTCATTCCCCGGTCTGTCTCTTTCCCCGATCTGTCTCTTTCCCCGGTCTGTCTCTTTCCCCGGTCTGTCTCTTTCCCCATCTGACTCTTTCCCCGTCTGACTCTTTCCCCGTCTGTCTCTTTCCCCGTCTGTCTTCATCTTTCTCTTTTCCCGTCTGTCTCTTTTCCTCTTTTCCCGTCTGTCTCTTTCCCTGTCTGTCTCTTTCCCCATCTGTCTCTTTCCCCGGTCTGTCTCTTTCCCCGGTCTGTCTCTTTCCCCGATCTGTCTCTTTCCCCGATCTGTCTCTTTCCCCGATCTGTCTCTTTCCCCGGTCTGTCTCTTTCCCTGGTCTGTCTCTTTCCCCAGTCTGTCTCTCTCCCCTTCTGACTCTTTCCCAGTCTGTCTCTTTCCTTGTCTGTCTTCATCTGTCTCTTTTCCCGTCTGTCTCTTTCCCTGTCTGTCTCATTCCTTGTCTGTCTCTTTCCCTGGTCTGTCTCTTTCCCCGATCTGTCTCTTTCCCCGATCTGTCTCTTTCCCCGGTCTGTCTCTTTCCCCGGTCTGTCTCTTTCCCCGGTCTGTCTCTTTCCCCTTCTGTCTCTTTCCCTGTCTGTCTCTTTGGCTGTCTTTGTCTATCTCTTTTGATGTCTGTGTCTTTTGCTGTCTGTCTCTTTTGTTGTCTGTCTCTTTCCCGGTCTGTCTCTTTCCCCATCTGTCTCTTTCCCCGTCTGTCTCTTTCCCCGTCTGTCTCTTTCCCCGGTCTGTCTCTTTCCCCGGTCTGTCTCTTTCCCCGGTCTGTCTCTTTCCCCGGTCTGTCTCTTTCCCCGGTATGTCTCTTTCCCTGTCTGTCTCTTTCCCTGTCTGTCTCTTTGGCTGTCTTTGTCTATCTCTTTTGCTGTCTGTGTCTTTTGCTGTCTGTCTCTTTTGTTGTCTGTCTCTTTCCCGGTCTGTCTCTTTCCCCATCTGTCTCTTTCCCCGGTCTGTCTCTTTCCCCGGTCTGTCTCTTTCCCCGGTCTGTCTCTTTCCCCGGTCTGTCTCTTTCCCCGGTCTGTCTCTTTCCCCGGTCTGTCTCTTTCCCCGGTCTGTCTCTTTCCCCGGTCTGTCTCTTTCCCCATCTGTCTCTTTCCCCATCTGTCTCTTTCCCCATCTGTCTCTTTCCAGGTGTGTCTCTTTCCAGGTGTGTCTCTTTCTCTGTCTGTCTTTGTCTGTCTCTCTCCTTGTCTGTCTCTCTCTGTCTTTTTCCCTGCCTGTCTTTCTCTGTCTCTTTCCCTGTCTTACTTTGTCTGTCTCTCTTTCTGTCTCTTTCCCCGTCTGTCTCTTTGCAAGTCTGTCTCTTTCCAGTTCTCTTTCTAGGTCTGTCTCTTTCCCCGTCTGTTTCTTTCCCTGTCTGTCTCTTTCCCCATCTGTCTCTTTCCCCATCTGTCTCTTTCCCCGTCTGTCTCTTTCCCCGGTCTGTCTCTTTCCCCGGTCTGTCTCTTTCCCCGGTCTGTCTCTTTCCCCGGTCTGTCTCTTTCCCCGGTCTGTCTCTTTCCCCGGTCTGTCTCTTTCCCCGGTCTGTCTCTTTCCCCGGTCTGTCTCTTTCCCCGGTCTGTCTCTTTCCCCGGTCTGTCTCTTTCCCCGGTCTGTCTCTTTCCCCGGTCTGTCTCTTTCCCTGGTCTGTCTCTTTCCCCGGTCTGTCTTTCTCCCCTTCTGACTCTTTCCCAGTCTGTCTCTTTCCCCGGTCTGTCTTCATCTTTCTCTTTTCCCGTCTGTCTCTTTCCCTGTCTGTCTCTTTCCCTGTCTGTCTCATTCCTTGTCTGTCTCTTTCCCTGGTCTGTCTCTTTCCCCGATCTGTCTCTTTCCCCGGTCTGTCTCTTTCCCCGGTCTGTCTCTTTCCCCGGTCTGTCTCTTTCCCCGGTCTGTCTCTTTCCCCTTCTGTCTCTTTCCCTGTCTGTCTCTTTGGCTGTCTTTGTCTATCTCTTTTGATGTCTGTGTCTTTTGCTGTCTGTCTCTTTTGTTGTCTGTCTCTTTCCCGGTCTGTCTCTTTCCCCATCTGTCTCTTTCCCCGTCTGTCTCTTTCCCCGGTCTGTCTCTTTCCCCGGTCTGTCTCTTTCCCCGGTCTGTCTCTTTCCCCGGTATGTCTCTTTCCCTGTCTGTCTCTTTCCCTGTCTGTCTCTTTGGCTGTCTTTGTCTATCTCTTTTGCTGTCTGTGTCTTTTGCTGTCTGTCTCTTTTGTTGTCTGTCTCTTTTGTTGTCTGTCTCTTTCCCCATCTGTCTCTTTCCCCGTCTGTCTCTTTCCCCGGTCTGTCTCTTTCCCCGGTCTGTCTCTTTCCCCGGTCTGTCTCTTTCCCCGGTCTGTCTCTTTCCCCGGTCTGTCTCTTTCCCCGGTCTGTCTCTCTCCCCTTCTGACTCTTTCCCAGTCTGTCTCTTTCCTTGTCTGTCTTCATCTGTCTCTTTCCCCGTCTGTCTCTTTCCCCGTCTGTCTTCATCTTTCTCTTTTCCCGTCTGTCTCTTTCCCTGTCTGTCTCATTCCTTGTCTGTCTCTTTCCCTGGTCTGTCTCTTTCCCCGATCTGTCTCTTTCCCCGGTCTGTCTCTTTCCCCGGTCTGTCTCTTTCCCCGGTCTGTCTCTTTCCCCGGTCTGTCTCTTTCCCCGGTCTGTCTCTTTCCCCGGTCTGTCTCTTTCCCCGGTCTGTCTCTTTCCCTGTCTGTCTCTTTGGCTGTCTTTGTCTATCTCTTTTGATGTCTGTGTCTTTTGCTGTCTGTCTCTTTTGTTGTCTGTCTCTTTCCCGGTCTGTCTCTTTCCCCGGTCTGTCTCTTTCCCCGTCTGTCTCTTTCCCCGGTCTGTCTCTTTCCCCGGTCTGTCTCTTTCCCCGGTCTGTCTCTTTCCCCGGTCTGTCTCTTTCCCCGGTCTGTCTCTTTCCCCGGTCTGTCTCTTTCCCCGGTATGTCTCTTTCCCGGTCTGTCTCTTTCCCCATCTGTCTCTTTCCCCATCTGTCTCTTTCCCCATCTGTCTCTTTCCAGGTGTGTCTCTTTCCAGGTGTGTCTCTTTCTCTGTCTGTCTTTGTCTGTCTCTCTCCTTGTCTGTCTCTCTCTGTCTTTTTCCCTGCCTGTCTTTCTCTGTCTCTTTCCCTGTCTTACTTTGTCTGTCTCTCTTTCTGTCTCTTTCCCCGTCTGTCTCTTTGCAAGTCTGTCTCTTTCCAGTTCTCTTTCTAGGTCTGTCTCTTTCCCCGTCTGTCTCTTTCCCCATCTGTCTTTGTCTGTCTGTCTCTTTCCTTGTCTGTCTCTCTTTGCCTCATTCCCTGTCTGCCTCTTTCTCCGTGTGTCTTTCTGTCTGTCTCTTTCTGTCTGTCTGGCTTTTTTTTCCTATATGTCTCTGTTTGTCTCGGTCTCTTTCCCTGTGTGCCTCTTTCTGTCTATGCCTGTCTGTCTCTGTCTGTTTCTGTCTGTCTGTCTCTCAGTCTGTGTCTGTCTCTCCACCGACATCATATAACCTCACACATAAGCTTGTTATACTATGAATGTCCTTTGTTCCTATAACAACCAATCACAGCTATAGGAGAGTAACTGTAAAGCTCCGGGTTAAATTTTCTTGTCAAAACAAAGTCTATGACGTTCCCGGGGTCACATGGGGTGTCTGTGCAAAGTTTTGTGATTGTAAATGTGATGTTGCGGATTCCTTTAGCGGACACAAATACATACAAATACATAAACACATAAATACTACACACAGCTTTATATATTAGATTCTATACTATGATATCTCTCTCTGTCTCTGTCTCTCTGTCTCTTTCCCTGTCTGTCTCTTTCCCTGTTTGTGTATTTGCATGTCTGTCTCTTTCCTCCCTGTTTGTCTCTTTCCTTGTCTGTTTCTTCCCTGTCTGTCTTGTTCTCTGTCTGTCTGTCTCTTATCATGTCTGTATCTTTCTGTCTCTCTCTATCCATCTTCCTACCGACATCTTATTACCTCACACATAAGCTTATCTAATAATGTCCTTTGTTGCCTATAGCAACCAATCACAGCTCCTATTAATGAGCTGTAGCTTCCAGCTCCATTCACTTTAATGTAAGCAGGTTTTTTGGAGAGTAACTGTAAAGCGCAGGGTTAAATTTTCCCCCTTAAAACATAGTCTATGACGTTCCTTGAGTCACATGAGGCGTCTGTGCAAAATTTTGTGATTGTAAATGCGACTGTGCAGATTCCTTTAGCGAGCGGACATACATACACACACACACATATACACACACACACACATATACACACACACACACATATACACACATACATACACATATATACACACACACACACTGTATACACACATATATACACACACATACATACGCACACATACATACACACATACACACATTTATACACACACACACACACACACACAGCTTTATATATTTGATAAATACTCTGACAAAGGGGATTACACTTGAAGCCTTTACAAATGGAGCTGAACACAAGGTTTAAAAATTATTTTATTTTATTTATGATACTTTTAATATTTTTTCATTTTAATGTAAGAGAGGATGACACAGAAAACAAACAAGAGAGACCTGATCAGTGACTGAGATAGACACCAAGGTTAGTATACAGAACACTGTCACACAAAATTATGCAATCTATATAATTATTGCTTACAAATGTATTAATACATCATGTAGAAAACAATGATATAAGGTGGATATCTAATATATAAAACTCAGTGTATGTATGTATGTATGTATGTGTATGTATGTGTCTGTGTGTATGTATGTATGTATCTGTATGTATGTGTGTGTGTGTATTGGGTGTGTGTGTGGGGATGTGTGTGTGTCTGCTAAATGAATCCGCACCGTCGCATTTACAATCATGAAATTTTGCACAGACACCCCATGTGACTCAGGGAATGTCATAGACTATGTTTTGACCAGAAAATGTAACCCCGTGCTTTACAGTTACTCTCCAAAAATCAAACTTTTCAGCATTAAACTGAATGGGGGTGGGAGCTACAGGCTATTAATAGGAGCTGCGATTGGTTGTTATAAGAACAAAACTAAATTGTTAGTATAAGAAGCTTATGTGTGAGGTAATATGATATCAGTGGGGAGATGGATAGAGAGAGACAGAAAGAGACAGAGACGAACAGACAGAGAGAGACAGAGAGAGGGAGACAGGGAAAGATAGACAGAGAGAGACAGACAAAGAGACAGACAGAGGCAGCCATACACAGCCAGACAGGGAAAGAGACAGAGAGGGAAAGAGACAGAGAGGGAAAGAGACAGAGAGGGAAAGAGACAGAGAGGGAAAGAGACAGAGAGGGAAAGAGACAGAGAGGGAAAGAGACAGAGAGGGAAAGAGACAGAGAGGGAAAGAGACAGAGAGGGAAAGAGACAGAGAGGGAAAGAGACAGAGACGAACAGACAGAGAGAGACAGAGAGAGGGAGACAGGGAAAGATAGACAGAGAGAGACAGACAAAGAGACAGACAGAGGCAGACAGTCACAGCCAGACAGGGAAAGAGACAGAGACAGAAAGGGAAAGAGACAGAAAGGGAAAGAGACAGAAAGGGAAAGAGACAGAAAGGGAAAGAGACAGAGATGGAAAGAGAAAGACAAGGAAAGAGAAAGACAAGGAAAGAGACAAGGAAAGAGACAAAAACAGGGAAAGAGACAGAGACAGATGGGGAAAAAGACAGATGGGGAAAGAGACAGATGGGGAAAGAGACAGAGACAGGGAAAGAGAAAACAGAAAGAAACACAGACAAGGTACAAGATAGAGAAAGAGACAGGGAAAGAGACAGAGACAGGGAAAGAAACAGAGACAGGGAAAGAGACAGACAGACGGGGAAAGCATACCTCCCAACTTTTGAAGAAAGGAAAGAGGCAAGTTTTGACCACGCCCCTAACCAGACCCCCTAGCCACACCCATTTGGCAGTAAGGGTCATTCAGCAGATGCCCCGGACTGTTCGTTAATAGTCATAGCAGCCAGAATTTTCTTATATTTCTATGTGTCACTATATGACATGTTGCTTATTCGGCCTATAAGGCCGTGTTCACACGTTGCATAAATCCTGTTTCTTTTTGTTTCTGTCTGCACCAAACTGCACAATAACAATCTTCTCTGATCTTTTCAGTTTTGCTGCATTTTTTCTGCCGTTTCTCCATTATTTAATGTGTTTTTGGTTCAGATGTGAATCTGCGTTTTTAGTTGTTTTTATTGTAGAAAAGCTTTTCCCTGCGTTTTTTTAAGCTCCACATAGAAACCTCCAGAGAAAAAAAAACCCCGAAAACCGCAGAATTCAGCGGCGTCTTCTCGTGGAATCTGTGACGGGAGTGTACAACAGAGCAAAGGATGGACGAGGCCGAGGGACGATCCAACAGGTTTATTAACAGGAATACAGGAACAGCACACGATAAGTCCACGTAAAACAGATTCGGGGGCCCTTCCCGACAATCCTCGGACCGGATTACAAAGCAATCGTCCTTACAGTAGTCCAAAGAGTTTCACACAATCCCACGGGCCGCCACACAGGCCTAGCTCCGTCCGTGTCCACAGCCACCCAGGCTGGGGCTCCTGCTCTCTTCAAGTTTCAGCTCACTCAGACTGAATCTCCCAGGTAAGCAGAGTTTACACTAGTTGGACTCTAGGCCCACCTCCCCCTACTCCCAGGGATGGAAGTGCCTCAAGAGGATATAACCTTGCATTTTAGGGGGGTGATTACCTACAACAATAGAAATGTACACAGAAGTAGTTCAAATAAGACAATGAACCCAGCTTGAAATAGGAATCTGTACAGCATATACAGTGAGAGGGTAAATTACATCTTCACAGAATCCACTTTACTTGGATAATTAAATACAGCAGAATAAATGTGAAAAAAAACAGCAGAAAAACCCGGCATTTACACTACATGTGAACACGGACTAATTGTCCAAGCAAAGTGGATGAGACGTCCTGAAATCTCCGCCCCTGGTGTCTAAAGACGCCGCTGAACTGTGCGGATTTGAGTGTTTTTTTCTTTATAAGTTTCAGGACTCACATCTGCAACAATCATGTATCAAATAAGAGGATAATGCATAAAAAAATACCGCAAACACGCAATAATCAGATAAGAATGTTATCACGCTTGTGGTGCGGACAGCGGCAAAAAAAACGCAGCATTTACGCTACGTGTGAACACGGCCTCAGTGATACATTTTTATTACATTTATTATGGGTTTTAATAAAGAAAAATAATAAATTGCACCATTATTTTATGCCATTTACCGATCCCCATAAATAATCTGATCGCTGCGTTGATCGGATTGTTATGATTACAGGGACACCAAATATGTCCAAGTTATTTGCTGATTTGTGATGTTTATTATATTATAAAAAAAAGTGTAATAAAATGACATTATTCTATTTTTTTTATTATTTTTAGTAATTTTATTAGAAGAAAAAAACCTCTTTTCCTCTCCCTCTAGAATAAAGGAGATAGAGACACTGCTGTGTACAATGGAGCTGTGTCCTGTGTAATCTGCTGTGTAAGAGGCTGCATTGTAGGTTCATTTATGTAAAATCCTCCCTCTGACATTGTCATTCTTAGTGGCTCAACAGCTTAGATGAGCTAGAAAAGCCAGGAGGCTGCTGGATACATGTATGAACGTTGCTGGTTTGAATCCAGGGTGGTGAAAATAAAAAAAATTGTATTTTTTTTCCTCATTACTTTATAGTAGTTTTATGGGAACAAATGAATCTGACTCTTTCCTTCACCTACAAAGAGATACAGTATTTATCTATCTATCCCTCTATCTATTTATCTGTCTATCTATCTCTCTATCCATTGTCTATCTATCTATCTATCCATCCAGCTATCCTATATCTGTCCATCTAATATCTATCCAATATCTATCTATTGAATCTATTTTCTAACCTATCTATTCATCCCCATCTATCCCTCTATCTACTGTATCTATCCCTCTATCTATCTATCTATCTATCTATCATCTATCTATCCCTCTATCTATCTACTGTATCTATCCCTCTATCTATCCATCTATCTATCTATCATCTATCTATCTATCTATCTATCTATCTATCCCTCTATCTATCCATCTATCTATCTATCATCTATCTATCCCTCTATCTATCTACTGTATCTATCTATCTATCTATCTATCATCTATCTATCTATCTATCCCTCTATCTATCTATCTATCTATCTATCTATCTATCTATCCCTCTATCTATCCATCTATCAAATCAAAATCAAATCAAATCAAATAAGCTTTATTGGCAGGACCAAATACAAATTAGTTTTGCCAAAGCAGGTGTACATTAGGGGCTGGGGCTGTGGGGATGGGGGGTGGGGACTGTAGGAAGGATGGATGGGGCACATCCAGGGTGGGGACTGTGGGGGCACTTCTAGGATGGGGGCTATGGAAGTCCATGGCTTATGATGGGGCATATCCACGGTGGGGACTGTGGTAACGGTGGATGGGACATATCCAGGGTGGGGATTGGGGGGCCACATCTGGGATGGGGGGCTATGGAAGTCCATGGCTTATCATAGTTCTCTTTCTCGAAGTCTATGACATTCGCTCACATACCGCGCTGCTATCTCCACTGCGCTCTCTTCTTCCCCCAGCAGGATATATATTTTCTCTTCCTCCTTCATGGAGCTGAAATCCGGGAAGAGATGGGAGAGTCTCCTGAAGTGAGTGTCCCTCACTGCTGAGTACTTGGTGCAGTGTAGCAGGAAGTGGGTTTCATCCTCCAGGGCCTCCAGGTCACAGTGTTGGCACAGTCTGTCCTCCCCTGGCTTGTAGCTCTGCTTGTGTCGACCGGATTCGATGGCTAGACTGTGGGCACTGAGTCTATATCGGCTCAGGGTCCTGCGGTCTCTGGGGTCCGGGATTTTCTCCAGATACGGGGCCAGTCTGTAGTCTCTCTGTAGTCTCTGGTACGTGGTCAGTTTCTGTGAGGTGTTGATGTCGGTCCTCCAGTCACTGACATACCTCTCCTGGCCCTCGTCTACCATCTTCCTGATTCTGGTTCTTGTCAGGCTGCTGTGATTGGTTATTTTGTCCAGTTGGGTTTGGGAGAGCTGTGCCAGGGGTCCTGGTTCATCTGGCCCACGTATATGTATCAGAGCTTTGTGGTGATGGGAGCTTGGATTGCTGCTCTGTAGGTGAGCCTGAAATGATAGTGACCTCTTCAGAGCTGCTAGGTGTAGAGGGAATCTGCCCAGCTCAGCTCGACAGGCGCTGTTGGAGGTGCTTCGATGGACCTGGAGAAGGTGCTTACAGAATTCCAGGTGGAATATTTCTGTTGGGCTGGAATCCCACCTTGACCAATCTGGGTAAGTGTGAGGGCCCCAGACTTCGCTGCCGTACAGGAGGATTGGGGCAATGATGGAATCGAAGATTTTTAGCCAGACCCTCACTGGTGGCTTCAGATGATACAATTTCCTTCGGATGGCATAAAAGGTTTTGCAGGCCTTGTTTTTCAGGGTCTCTATGGCTTGTTTGAAGCTCCCTGACTGGTGAATTTCCAGGCCCAAGTAGGTGTATTTGTCTGTTCCTGTTAGAGTGCAGCCGTTTACGACAAATGAAGGATGCTGGTCAAATCTTCTTTTTCTCTTCTGGAACACCATGATGTTGGTTTTCTTTAGATTGATCGGTAGTGCCCATGTGGAGCTGAATTTCTCCAAAATTTGTAGGTTGTCTTGGAGACCTTTCTCGGTTGGTGACACCAGCAGTAGGTCATCTGCATAGAGCAAGAATTTCACCTGGGCGTCATGGAGTGTGAGACCTGGAGCAGGTGAAGATTCCAGAGCAGCAGCCAGCTCATTGATGTAAATATTGAAGAGCGTTGGACTTAGGCTGCAGCCCTGTCTGACTCCTCGGCTCTGCTGGAAATAAGCCGTTCTTCTACCGTTCACACTCACGCTGCAGAGGTTCTCGGTGTAGGAGCTTTTGATGACATCGTAGGTCTTTCCTCCTATTCCGCTTTCCAGCATTTTTAAGAACAAGCCCGGGTGCCACACTGAGTCAAAGGCCTTTTTAAAGTCTACAAAGCAGGCGTATATCTTCCCATGCTTTGTATTGTGGACGTGGCTCTGAATGAGACTGTGCAGGGTGTAGATGTGGTCCGTGGTGCGGTGGTTTGGCACGAACCCTGCTTGGCTTTTGCTCAGGACATTGTGCTCGGTAAGGAAACTGATGATCCTTTTGTTTAGGATGCTGTTGAACAGTTTTCCCAAGTTACTGCTGACACATATGCCTCTGTAGTTGGCAGGGTCATACCTGTCCCCACTCTTGTGGATCGGTGTAATGAGTCCTTGGTTCCAGGTACGAGGGAAGTAACCAGCACTCAGCACAATGTTGAACAGTTTAACCATTGCAGCTTGAATTTCTGGTGGGCTGTACTTCAACATCTCTGGGGGGATTCCATCCAGACCACTAGATTTTTTACACTTTATGGAAGTGATTTTCTCTGCAACTTCCTGTAATGTAATTGGTGTGTCCAGTGGGTTTTGGAAGTTTTTGATTTTCTCTTCCATTGCCTTTAGTTTTGATGTTATGTTTTCCTGCTCTTGGCTTAGTCCTTCTTTTGGGATGTCTTTGTAGAGGTCTCTGAAGTACTGGAGCCAGATGTTGCCATTTTGGATATGGGTATCAGTCTTTTTCTTGCTCTTTGTGTCCATGTGGCTCCATATTTCCCAGAAGGAGTTGTCTTGGAGGGCGTCTTGGAGTTGGCTAAGTTTGGTAGAGATGTAGCTCTGCTTCTTCCTCCTGAGGATGGTTTTGTACTGCTTTTGTATGGTGTCATAGGCTTCCCTCAGGTCTGGGTTGTTGGGGTCTCTGTGTTTATTGTTTGAGGCTGTTCTCAGGGTCTTTCGAACGGCTTTACACTCTTTGTCAAACCAACCATTGATCTGCTTTTCTTTTGGCCTCTTGTAGTTGACTTGTTTGAGGTTGGACAATTTGGCCATGGTGTGGAATATTTTGTTGAGGTCTTTTGCAGCTTGATTCACTCCTTCTGGGTTTGACTTGTACTTGTAGCTGTAGAAGTTGTGGAGCATCTCTTGTAATTCCGGTCTGTTGGGAGCCTCTTTATGTGAAGCCCCACAGGTGTAGTGTCGGTGCATTACCTTCAGGGACTCCACGTAGCTGGATCCTGTCACAGGTAGGAGATCTTCTTCTTGTCGTGACGCCACTCTCAGTATTGCGGCCAGTAGGGACCGCCACTGCAGGTTGAGGGACGCCTGGGGCTGATGGTGAGTGCAGTTAGTTGGAATAGCCTCCTGAGAGTGAGGCAAGCCCCAGGGCCCTGTGTAGGTGCGTAGAACCACAAGGCGCAGAATAACTCCACACAGGCAGAATGTCTTTCAGGGTTTTTACTCACTTCAGGTGGCAGGGTGAGTAACCCGGGCGTAGCTGGGATGAACCAGGCGGGAACCAGGTATCCTTCAGGCTGACTTCTGATGGTGACTACCAACTCGCCTTCCTTAGCCCTTGGTGGTTTGGGGTAACCCCGACTTTTAGTCCCTATGGGGGTCACCCAGGGAAGTTGCTGAAGCCTCACTCCCCTTCGTTTGCCGTTTGCTTGTGGCCTGGACCAGCTCACTCCAGCTGCTTGCCTCCTGTGAGCTATGGGCCCTAACTGTGGCTACGTGGCTGCGGCTTTTGTGGTGTTGTGGTGTGGGCTTTGAGGGCCCCACACCGGCAGGTTTAGCAGGGAAAGGTGGATCTATCCCCACTCCGGGATCTGCCGCCCGTTTGGGCCTGGTTCTCCCTAGCAGTCTCCTTACTTCCCACTCTGTGCTCTCTCTCTAGCTGGAGATGGGTTTCGGGTAGCACTCCTAGGTGACCGTTCTCCCCCGTCGGTAGCCACTGCGCGGACGCTGTCAGACTACAGCAGCCCAGGGGAAGGGGTCAGCTCTCCTCGGAGCTCCCTGGACTCTGCACTGAACCGGCTCACTCGTGGGACCTGCACTGCTGCTCCTGTCTGAGCTCCACTTCCATGCTCCTCACTCCTCCACACTCTGCTGCAGACTCTTTACTCCTCCTTCTCTTTTCCCTTTTGTGCCTGCCTACGCCACCTAGCAACCAGATTCTCTTACCACACCCCTTGAGAGGAGATGGAGGCTTTTGGCCCCCTCCACTATTCCAGTGGAGGTGAAGGCTTTTCCCCCTCCTGGGATCCCCAGGGGTCCTCTCATAGGTACATGTGTGAGACCTGATCACTATGCGCCTGTGTAGTCACACCTCGGTCAGCCTTCTGGATTACCTGTATTGTACTGTCCCCAGCCTGGGTGCAGTACTCAGTGGTGCCTGACCAGGTCAGGGGCGCCACATTTATATTTTATTTCTGACGTCTTGGACCATTTATAGGATGGAGGTCGCTTGTAGAGGCTGCTCTGCTGTGGCTTTTGTGTGGATGGTTTCTCTGTAGATTTCATGTACAGGAGAAGTTGGCTGTGGTCTGACAGGTGCGTTTGTGGGGTGACTATGAAGGCGCTAATATTTGCCGGGTCCATATCTGTAATGGCGTAGTCTACTACACTCCTTCCTACATGGGAGTTTAGTGTGTATCTTCCCAGTGAGTCTCCCTTTGTACGTCCATTAAGAATATGAAGACCTAAACTTTTACATAAGTTCAGGAGCTTTTTGCCACTTTTGTTGACTGTACTGTCATAGCTGTTTCTCTCTGAGTGTTCTGAGTCGTGACTGTCATTCTCTGCCCCAAATATGTAGATGTTTCCATCTGTGGTCAGAAAGTCTTTTTCTCTCCCTGTTCTTGCATTGAGGTCTCCAAAGATGAGAACTTTGCCCAGGACCTGATAATGGGTGGCTTCTTCTTGTAAGATCTCAAAGCTGTCTGGATTGAAGTAGGGGGACTCTGGCGGTGGTATATAGGTGGTGCAGAGGTAGACATCGGACTGAGAGGTGAGGATGGAGCTGCTGATTCTGATCCATATGTGGCTGCCTCCTCTCTTCACTGGTGTGATGTACTGGTGGAGCTCTTCTTTATACCAGATCAATATATCTATCTATAGATAGATAGATAGATCTATCTATCTATCATCTATCTATCCCTCTATCTATCTACTGTATCTATCTATCTATCTATCATCTATCTATCTATCTATCTATCTATCCCTCTATCTATCTATCTATCTATCCCTCTATCTATCTATCTATCCCTCTATCTATCCTCTATCTATCTATCCCTCTATCTATCTATCTATCTATCTATCTATCTATCTATCTATCCCTCTATCTATCTATCTATCTATCTATCTATCTATCTATCTATCCCTCTATCTATCTATCTATCTATCTATCTATCCATCTATCTATCTATCTATCTATCTATCCCTCTATCTGTCTATCTATCCCTCTATCTATCTATGTATCTATCTATCTATCCCTCTATCTATCTATCTATCTATCCATCTATCTATCTATCTATCTATCTATCTATCTATCCCTCTATCTATCTATCCATCTATCTATCTATCTATCCCTCTATCTGTCTATCTATCCCTCTATCTATCTATCTATCTATCTATCTATCTATCTATCCATCTATCTATCTATCCCTCTATCCCTCTATCTATCTATCTATCCATCTATCTATCTATCTATCTATCTATCTATCTATCTATCCCTCTATCTATCTATCCCTCTATCTATCTATCCCTCTATCTATCTATCTATCTATCTATCTATCTATCCCTCTATCTATCTATCTATCTATCTATCTATCTACTGTATCTATCCCTCTATCTATCTATCTATCTATCTATCTATCTATCTATCTATCTATCTATCTATCCCTCTATCTATCTACCCATCTACCCATCTATCCCTCTATCTATCTATCTATCTATCTATCTATCTATCTATCTATCTATCTATCTATCCCTCTATCTATCTATCTATCCCTCTATCTATCCCTCTATCTATCTATCCCTCTATCTATCTATCTATCCCTCTATCTATCTATCCCTCTATCTATCTATCTATCTATCCCTCTATCTATCCATTATCTATCTATTATCTATCTACTGTATCTATCTCTATCCATCTATCTATCTATCTATCTATCCCTCTATCTATCTATCTATCTATCTATCTATCTATCCCTCTATCTATCCCTCTATCTATCTATCCCTCTATCTATCTATCCCTCTATCTATCTATCCCTCTATCTATCCATTATCTATCTATTATCTATCTACTGTATCTATCTATCCATCTATCTATCTATCTATCTATCTATTACACTGGGGAACAATTTGAAAAACGTTTTCTGTTGAGTTAGGTTTTTGAGCTGATTTATAGTAAAATTGCTGATTCCAAAAATGTAGTCAGTTTTTTTCTATCACGTCAGGTTTTTCCTCCTCAGTAGTGATGAGTGAGTACTAAAAATCTCGGGTGCTCGAGGCTTGGGCCGAGCATCCCAAGATACTCTTGTACTCGGCCCGAGCACCGAGCCCAATGTTATCCTATGGGAGACCCGAGTATTATTCTGAAATGACCCCCGGCAGCATGTAGAAACCCTAAAAATGTAAATTATAAAAAAAAAACGTGCGTGTGTGTGTAAGCGTGCATATATATATACATGCGGAGTGGAGTGCGGGAGGGGCTGTAGCCGAGCGGGGAAGTGTCGAGATAAAGGCACGGTCACGCTGTGAGGGCCGGCCAATCACTGCAATTCCACAACTAACGGCTGTGGCATTGCAGTGGTCTGCCAGCCAATCCCTGCATGAAGGCTGGCGCTAAAAAGAGCGCCAACATGCAGACCACGAGTACAGCACGAGTATCGCGAAATTACTCGGTCCCCGCCGAGCAGCCCGAGTACAGTGATACTCGTGCGAGTACCGAGTAGTAACAAGCATACTCGCTCATCAGTACTCCTCCGCTTCCTGCCATAGAAGCAGAATTGCACTGATTTCTGTAATAAGACTTGTTATCTGAGCACAATGCGCCTCATATAGAGCTACGTGGCCACTTGTAATAGTCACAGCTGCGACAGTGGTGAGAGGTGTGTGCAACTCCCAATACCTCATAATTATCAATATCTACACAAAAAATGTATCACAGTAGGAATAAATAGGATTTGTGATGGCTTTTCTCTTTACATTGGGCGCTTAGTTGTAATTTATATATCTTTTATGATTTTTTCCTTTGTTAGTTTTCAAAGCTTGTAACTTTCCATCTCAGTGTTTTATTTACTTATGTACATATTTCCTTTGTTTCAGATCATGTCTGCTCCTTCTTCCTCTCGTCGTAAATGCCTAAACAACCCTGACTCCTTCTGCTATATTTGGGGTGTTTTCACCATTCCAGTTCAAAGGGCAAACATCAGTGCATTTGTCAAACAAGCATATTTGCATATTTTAAAGTAAAACTCGGTGATGAAGATAAGCCATGGGCCCCTCACATAGTGGCAAGCAGCGTGTCGAGAGTTTACGGGTGTGCACCAAAGGAACACGTGAAAAGTTGGCATTTGGTATCCCCATGGTGTGGAGAGAGCAAAAAAGTCATTCCACAGACTGTTACTTCTGTTTAGTGAAAACATCAGGATTTACCAGGAAAAATAAAAGTAAAATAGAATCTCCAAATCTCCCGTCAGCATCAGACCAATGCCTCATTCAGCTGAAATTCCAGAGCCAGTGAACAGCGACCATCTCTAGAGGTTCTGAGCGATGGTGAGGAACACAGTGACAGCAATGATGCAGAATGTGACATTCCAGTGCCAGTGAGCAGCGGCCATCTCTAGAAGTTCTGAGTGATGTTGAGGAACACAGTGACCGCAATGATGCAGAATGTGAAATTCCAGAGCCAGTGACCAGCGGCCATCTCTAGAAGTTCTGAGTGATGTTGAGGAGCACAGTGACCGCAATGATGCAGAATGTGACAGTCACAAGGATTCAGTGCGTAAGGGATCTGATCAGCACGAGTTAATGATTTAGCACGTGAATTGGGCTTATCAAAAAAAGCTTCAGAATTACCAGCATCAAGGCTGAAGGAGAACAGTTACTTGAACAAGGAGCGAAGGTATCATACTTTCCTACTAGAGAAAGTACATTTGTGCAGCACTTTCGGTGTGACAGCGGTTTTGTGTTTTGCCCTAATATTCCTGGTTTACTACAAGAATTAGGGCTTTCAATGTACTATCCAAATGAATGGCGACTGTTTATTGATAGCTCAAAGCGGAGTCTTAAGTGTGTCCTTCTACACAATGGCAATTTATTTGGTGAGGTCCCTATTGGGCATTCTGTCTCTTCGTGAAGAACATGGAGATGTAAAGAGAGTTATTGAGTTATTGAAATATGACACAATTGGATCATCTGTGTTGACTTTAAAATGGTTTGCTTCCTTCTTGGTCAGCAACGTGGGTACACAAAGTATCCCTGCTTTCTCTGTATGTGGGATAGCAGAGCTCGAGAAAAGCATTGGGTTGAGTCGAATTGGCCTCCAAGATCTGGTCTTAAACCTGGAGATCCGAACATTCTACATCAGCCACTTGTTGTCAGGAAGAATATACTATTCCCACCTCTGCACATAAAACTAGGTCTCATGAAGCCATTGCCAACTGACAGCGACTGTTTTAGGCCCGTTTCACATGTCAGTGAAAAACAGTGACGTTTTTCACTGGCGTGTAAAACACGCACATGTCCCTCCGTGTACCGAAAATAACGGCACACGTGGGTCGTCTAAGTGCAATCCGGGCTCCGTTCTCCGTGGCCCGTGATTACACTTAGAGATTCACTCACCTGTGCCCGCTCCCGCTCTCCATGGTGCTGAATCCTCCCGCGACGCAGCATCCAGTCGGCGGTGACCCCTGCAGGAGCTGCTTCCGGGTCGGCTGTGTCGTGCATAATGAATATGCGCGACAGTAATCAGCCGGCACAGAAGGAGCAGGGAGAACGGGCTGCAGAGGACATCGCTGGACGCCGGGTGAGTTAAAATGTTTTTTATTTTAAAAGCACGTTTTTTTCTGGCACGTGTTTCACGGATCACACCACTGCGTGGTCCGTGGGACACCAGTGATGCCAGAAAAAAATGGACATGTCTCCGTGCAGCAATCACGCACACGCGGGTACGCCGCATGGAGACACGTGCAGTGACAAATCACTGACGTGTGAGCAGACCCATTCATTATAATGTGTCTGCGTATGTCAGTGATCCTGGTACGTTTAAAAAAAAGCACAAACGTCCCAGAATCACTGACGTGTGAAAGGGGCCTTAAGTACATCATGTTGGCACTTCCTGGACTGTCCATTGAAAAAATCAAGGCTGGTGTGTTTGATGGTTCACAAATTCCACAGCTCATCAAAGATGAACATTTCACCGGGACTAGGTCAGATCTTGAGAAGAATGCTTGGTTATCATTGAAAGACGTCGTCAAGAACTTTCTTGGAAATACACGTGCAAGTAATTACAAAGAAATTGTTCAGAAACTATTGGAGAGCTACAAAGTGCTTGGTTGCACCATGAGTATTAAACTACATTTTCTGCATTGCCATCTCGCCAACTTTCCGGAAAATCTTGGTGCTGTTAGCGATGAGCAAGGTGAACTATTTCACCAAGATATGAAGGTTATGAAAGCCCGTTACCAGGGTAGATGGGATGTACATATGATGGCTGACTATTGCAGGAGCATCAAACGGGATTGTCCTCAAGTTACACACTCCAGAAAAAGCTATCAATGTACATTTATATATATATATATATATATATCCTTTGTAAAAAACATGATAGTGTTAAAAAACATATTTGTCAAGCCTATTTCTTATATATTTCATTTTTTGTTCATATTTGTACTATTTAAAAAAAACCAAAACACTTTTTAGGTACAGTAGTTTACATATTTTTGAGAAGACAAAAATCCTATAGTTCAAAAACTTGACGTGATAGAGAAAAACTGAGATCATTTCTGGATTCAGCATCCAGAAATTAATTAAGAACAGTTGTCTGACCTAACGCCTAAAAAATTGCGTTCCCCAGTGTTATCTATCTTTCTCTCTCTCTCTCTCTCTCTCTCTCTCTCTCTCTCTCTCTATCTATCTATCTATCTATCTATCTATCTATCTATCTATCTATCTATCTATCTATCTATCTATCTATCTCTCTGTCTATCTATCTCTCTGTCTATCTATCTCTCTGTCTATTATCGATCTAATATATATCTATCATGTATCTATCTATCTATCCTTTACCTATCCATCCATCTGTATGTCTATGTATCATGCATGCATGTATCTATTATCTATCGTATATCTATATTTCCATCCATCCCTCCATCCATCTTTGCAGCTGAATAATCTGCTTCTGGTGTCTCACCTGCAATATAGAGGTCAAGATTACCAAATCTCCCTGTGCTTTTCAATACAGGCAGTGGCTCAGTGGTAGAGCTGCTGCCTATGGACAATTAATTTATTCACTGCACTGAGGGGAGGAGCCGGGAAATCAGCTGTGAGCCTCTAAAATCAGGGCTGTTGGGAGGTATGGGAAAGAGACAGACGAGGGAAAAAGACAGATGAGGGAAAGAGACAGATGAGGGAAAGAGACAGACAAGGGAAAGAGACAGACAGACAGACACAGCGATAGAGAGAGACACAGAGAAAGAGAGAGACAGACAGAGAGATAGACAGTGCCAGACAAACAGACAGACATGGATAGAGAGAGACAGACAGTCGGACAGAGCATTCAAACAGGAGAAGAGAAGGGGTTAACACTACAACTTTAAATCTTCATTTGGCTGATGCGTGGCGTTAACCCCTTCTCTTCTCCTGTTTGAATGCTCATCCACGTGGGGCTGCAGCAGACGCCATTATCTCATGCTTAAACAGTGGTTGTGACGTTCACAGCCACAGTAGGTGAGTGTATATATCCTTATATATTACTCGTGTCATCTGGTAATACCCTATCAGCTCTTCTTTTCTTCTAGTTTTATACTAGATAGTCGGACAGAGACAGACAGAAAGAGACACAGACAGACAGACAGACAGAGACAGACAGAGACTGGGAGACAGACAGAGAGACAGCTACTATCCCGGGCAACGACAGGTACTACAGCTAGCTATATAATAAATGTCATAATATGAGGTAAATAATAAATAATATGAGGTAAATAGATATAGTATGTCACAAACAGCCGGGGGAGTCACTCAGATATCCCGCAGCGGTTCACTAATTTGTCATGAACATGGCTACTCTCTAGCACCCCTCTTGTCTGCAGGCCACTTTTGGTACTGCAGGACAATGAACAAAATGAGGCTGCTGAGCTAATAATGCCAAATATTGGAGGTCTCACAGCAAGGGTAAATGCATATATCACCGATTCCCGCTAATGGAATATACTGTATATATACCTCGGTACCCTTAATGATAGCACCCCAATAATTCTATGCAAGAATAATTCCGCTGCCACAACCGAAACTTTCTACAGGTGGTTCGGACACCCGTTACAGATAGCAGAAGGCTTTTCGGACGAGTTTGGGTTTGTATATAGAACAGGAGGAAACAAACTATTAAATTTTATATATTATATAATCCGAAAATAGGCAGTGTTTAAAAAATATACAAGAATTTACAAAAGGGAACAACACAAATACAGTATAGAAAGTTACATAAAATAAAAGGTAAAACCGTGAAACTTACTAAACTCGTGCCATAGATGTGACGTCCAAACTTAGGGAGGGAGGGGCTCCAAGAGAAGAAGATGGTAGAAAGATGGCCAGCATCACCCCTTACTGATGCCTTCTAATACTGACTCCCCCCAGCAAGGAGCTAATTGCTCTTATGCCCTCAGGTAACCCCCCTTCTCTGTGACCTCATTTTACAGTCTATTGTGGGCTGTGTCAAGATTGTCACAAAGTTCTGTAATTCTAGCTTTTCACATATCTTTGCCCTTGGGCCACACAGGTGAAAGATATTAGCGTCAGATTTTATATCTGGATTTTACATTTACATAGATACCAAACAACGCATCTAGCATGATTTTACTGGCCAATACTAATTTGTCGTGATACCAGCAATCTCCTAGTAAAGCTAAACGGTGCACTGGGTTCAGCGCTCCACAGAGATTCTGGCAATATGTTTTTCATTTTTCTAGCATTAACGGGCCATGTAAAAAACTGTATTAGAAGATTTCCCTCCAACAGATCAAAGAGATGTATTTTCTATGCATCCTTTGGCTGTAGCTCTACCATCACCTGAGTCGTAAATTACTAAACTTTCAGGCCGATCAGATAATCGTCATGACAATCTATGGCTGATGGTGGGGAGGGGGGTAAGGACCCTTCAAGAGTTTTACATGACACAGTATATAAAGTGCATACAGTATGTTATATTCTTGTATAAAAGAGGTAATTACTGGTCCTAACAAAACCTCCAACAGTAATAAGTAATGTGAGCTGTTATATCAATTGTGGCCATTAGATGGCAGCAATGAACCTTTAAAAGGGAAAAAATACCCAATGGCTGTGTGTGTGTGTGTGTGTGTGTGTGTTGGGGGGAATGTGACATTTTATAGCAGCAGATCGTAACACAAGTTGCCAGGTATGATGAACAAGATAAACTTCCCAAGTACGATAAAGTAATTGCCTCTATATATACGGTTATATCTCAAGTCCCTCCACCCCGACGCACGTTTATGGGGGGCGGGGGTCACAAAGTGCAGAGTAGGAGCTTCTTAATGAAAGAAATATCAGGTCTGTGATCACATACTTATTTCATGCAATAAAATGCAAATAATCATTTATAATTCATACAATGGGATTTTCTGGATTTTGTTTTATTCTGTCACAGGTGAAGTTACCTACGATAATAATTACAGCCGGCTCCAATCTGTGTAGAGAAAACTGCAAAATCAGCAGAGGATCCAATCCTTATTTTCCTCCCTGTGTACTAAGTCTCTTTCCATGTATTTCATTGCTGCTCCTGTTCTCTGCCGTTATGATATTATTGGGTGTTTATATTGCATGGATTACGGCGATGTTCTGAAGTCCCGGGATCCCCTGTCGATTCAATGGTGCGCATGCGCACTGGCTGTTCATCTCTTGCTGTCTCCATTGGGGTCTTTCTTATTTATGGTGGGATTGTCTTGGTTACATGTAAATTATTTGTTCTTGTGGGCGTCTCCGTTGCTTCACGGTCTTCCCCATTCTGTGACGCCTTTGGAGTGACTAACCGCCTATCCAGATCAGCATTGCATGCACCAATCAGCATCTGAGTTATACACGGACACCATGTATGGGGCATATTCATTGGCTGGCCTTTAACTTCTGGATCTCCACCAGAAAAAAGCTGAAACGAGTGTAGAGCTAGCGGTGCTGTAGTAATCCAGGTATAATATCTCCCATATACACTGGCATGCAAAAGTTTGGGCACCCCTGACCAAAGTTACTGTTATTATGAACAGATTAGCAAATAGAAGATGAATGATCTCTAAAAGGCAGAAAGTAAAGATAACACATTTCCTTTCTATTTTAAGAGGAAACAAACATTTACATCTATGACATTTTAAAAATAACAAAAAGGAAAATGGGCCAATGCAAAAATTTGGGCACCCTGCATGGTTAGTATCTAGTCGCACCACTTTTTCAAATGTATCACAGCTTGTAAACGCCTTTTGTAGCAGCCAAGAGTCTTTCAGTTCTTGTCTGAGGGATTTTCATTCATTCTTCCATAGACAAGTCTTCCAGTTCTGTGAGATTCCTTGCTCATCTTGCAAACACAACTCTTCCTTGGAGACATCTTCCAGTTCTGTGAGATTCCTGGCTCTTCTTGCATGCACTGCTCTTCCTAGGAAAAGTTTTTCAGGTCTGTGTGATTCCTGGCTCATCTTCCAGTTCTGTGAGATTCCTGCTTTATCTTCCAGTTCTTTGAGATTCCTGGCTCACCTTGCAAACACTGCTCTTCCGTGGAGACATCTTCCAGTTCTGTGAGATTCCTGGCTTGTTTTGCATGCACTGCTCTTACTAGGAAAAGCTTTCCAGTTTTGTGAGATTTCTGGCTTGTCTTGCATGCATTGCTCTTTCTAGGAGAAGTCTTCCAGTTCTGTGAGATTCCTGCCTCCTCTTCCAGTTGTTTGAGATTCCTGGCTCGTCTTGCAAACACTGTTCTTCCTTGGAGAAGTCCTGTAGTTCTGTAAGATTCCTGGCTCATCTTGCAGGCACTGCTCTTCCTTGGAGACGTCTTCAGGTTCTATGAGATTCCAGGCTTGTCTTGCATGCACTGCTCTTCCTTGGAGACCTCTTCCAGTTCTGTGAGATTCCTGGCTCGTCTTGCATGATCTGCTCTTCCTTGGAGACGTATTCCAGTTCTGTGAGATTCCTAGCTCGTCTTCCAGTTCTGTGAGATTCCTGGCTTGTCTTGCATGCACTGCTCTTCCTTGGAGATGTCTTCCAGTTCTGTGAGATTTCTGGCTCATCTTCCAGTTCTGTGAGATTCCTTGCTCATCTTCCAGTTCTGTGAGATTCCTGGCTCATCTTCCAGTTCTGTGAGATTCCTGGCTCATCTTCCAGTTCTGTGTGATTCCTGGCTCATCTTCCAGTTCTGTGAGATTCCTGGCTCATCTTCCAGTTCTGTGAGATTCCTGGCTCATCTTCCAGTTCTGTGTGATTCCTGGCTTGTCTTGCATGTTCTGCTCTTTTGAGCTCTAGCCACAGATTTTCACTGATGTTCAGATCAGGTGACTCAGGTGACTGAGGCCATTGTAAAATCTTCAGCTTGAACATTATGAGGTCGTCTATTGTGGATTTTGACGTGCTTATCATTATCTATTTGTAAAAGCCATCCTCTCTTCTCCTCTTTTTAACTTCAGATTTTTCCCAGATGCTATTATGTTTGAATCAAGAATATATTGCAATTTAATTGAATCCATTCTTGCCTCTACCTAGGAATTGTTCTCAGTGCCATTGTCTGCAACACAACCCCAAAGCATGATGATACAGGAGTGTCGAGTTAACTAAAGCAGGTACCTCTAAATTGGCCCTCAGACTTAAGACCCTGCACTGTCCCTTATCCCAGAGGTAGGCTTGATAGTAGGCACGTCTAGACTGACAGCATTACCCTAACTCCTGTCCAAACCCTGAGCTAACACCCCCTCTCCTCCACCACAGGAGAGGGCAGGGACCTGCGAAGCAAACCCCACAAATACCACAGAAAGAAGAAAAACCAAAACACATGCACACTGCAATCAGACAGAAGGGAGAAACAATAGGTTCCCAGGAAGACATAAAACACAGGGAGGAAATAAACTATCAAGAGGGATATTTCCACACCACTGAGCAAACCACACCATAGATCACCAGGCTCTGGATCACTAAAAGAAGGACCAGTATCGCTGAAGCAATGCTGAGCTATATTCGGCGAGGAGCAACTGGATCCAGTACCTTATAAAGAGTGAAGGAGGCTGTGAGTGGTCAAAGTAGTCTGAGCTCCTAATAGCAGTTCATAAAGCCAGCAGGAATTAACTCCTGCTGGACTGGAGAGCAGTGAAGCTAAAACAGCCAATGCCCGAGTCAGGCTAAGCAACTACGAGAGCTCAGGTTCTTTGTCAGACTTTATGGTGTGCATAGAGTCCGATGCTGCCATGACACCAAGAGAGTGAAAAGCTGAACACCGAATGACAGTACCTCTCCTTCTACAAGGGACATCTGGACCCTCGGGACCACTAATACCGGTTTCTTAGGATGGCGGCAATGAAAAGCCCTGACAAAAATGCTCTGCATGTGTCGCGGGCAGAGGAGGGGACGCTGCGCTCTCCCACTGCTCGGGTCCGGCTGCCGCTGCTGCTGCGGCCTCTGCTGCTCGGTGGCTCGAGCGATGGGCCGGATCCCGGGGACTCGAGCGGCGCTCCTCGCCCGTGAGTGAAAAGGGGATTGGTTTTGGGGATTTATTGTCCGTGACGCCACCCACGGTTGTGGTGATTGTGTGGACACCACCGCTGCTCTGTATGGGGATCCCGGGAGCGGTGACAGGGAGCAGCAGAGTTGTTAGTTCTCCCCTCCGTGGGTAGGGGTTGGTTGTCCCGGGGCCCAGTGATGGGGTGGAGGATGAGGGATGGCAGGCCAGGTGCGGGGCCTGGTGAGGTGCAGGGTCGCGGGGGGGGCAGCGCTGTGCCTCACGGCACGCTGGTACTCACTCAGCCTGAGACGGTGACACAGTTCTCGGTAAAACACACGGCTGGAAAGACGGTTCCCACGGACGGCTGCTGTTGCTTTTCCCCGGTAGTTAACGGTGACTGTCTCTTTCCCTGCACCTTGTATAATGTTAGTAGCGATGGGTTCCCACCGGTAACCCGCTCCCCGACTTGGATATGGGCCGGAGGAGCCCCTCTTTGCCCGCAGGCGTTGGCCCTGAGAAACTGGTGCCTTGGCGGTGGCGGTGTCTCTCTCATACGGTTGGATGGTTGCCTTCAATCGGGACTTAGTTGTTTGGAGACCCGGAGGTCCCCTTCACTGACGGATTTGGCAAATTCACGGCGACTCCTAGCCTTGCCGGGATCCGAAAGGCCCCTGCCAATGGTGCTGGCTTCTCCTTGTGTACCGGTCCGGTACCGCCGGGCCACCACCCATCCACGGTCCTTATGGCACCTCCGATAGGCCACTCCTGAAGACGGTCACCGCCGTCTGCTAACCTTGCTGTCCCTGTCCGGGGTACACACCCGGACCAACTTCAGGCTGCTCTTTTACTACTTTCCTAGCTTCACTCCCACTCCTCTCACTTGCTCCTCTACGACTCAACTCCAACTTCAAAACTCTTCTGCCTGGTTTTCCCGCCTCCAGGACTGTGAACTCCTTGGTGGGCGGAGCCAACCGCCTGGCCCACCCCCTGGTGTGGACATCAGCCCCTGGAGGAAGGCAACAAGGATTTCTGGTCTAGCTTAGGTGTACCTAACCGGGGTGTAGGGTGTGGTGATGTCATTACCTGTGACCCCTGGCTTGCCCAGGGCGTCACATTCCCCCTTAGCAAAATGCAGACCGCCCGCGGGCTGCCCATCCAACGCCGGTTTTATTTTTCTGAAAAAGATAAAAAACGGTAACACATACAATCATATTAACATCATCCCACAACGGGAGGCACTTTTCTTAAACGTTGCAAACAGTAAACGGTTACGGCTTCCGCTCTCTCCCACCCAAGCAACCTGGCCCTGATGCTGCCCCTAAGAAACAGGCAGCACCCCTTGACCCCAGTCCAGCACCAAGTTACCCGAGCGGGATCTGTCCTTTCCAGGGGACCCACGTCCATGGGGAGCCCCTGGAACCCCCAGAGGATAGCCACCGGTTCCGGTGGTGGCTGGGCCCCAGCCTGCTCCACTGCGGGCCCTCCCTCCAATCTGCCTCTCCGGAGGCGATAACGGTGGAAGCTGCAACAACAACATATTTACAAGCCACTAACGTTTGTGGTTGCCCTGCAAGTTCACGGGCTTGTCCGTAAGGAGGCCCTTACGCAACCTTAAACGGTCCCCATGGGGACAACGGTGCCGGCAACGACCGGTTCAATCACGGTTCAATCAGATGACTTCCTCAGTTGATCACTTATCATTTTCTCATAACTTTCAAAACCTTTAAAACTTTTAACACACATGGTGGTCCCAACGGGGACTGTGACAACGGTATCCCGCTGCCTTTACTGTGACTCTTCTGTGTCTATTGGGTCCTCTGCCACCAGCATATCAAACATGCAGTGACAGGCTTGCTGTGACATGGGCGCCCGGTATCTATTCCCACCATTACGCGCGGTGTAATAAACTACCGGTTCTCCCACATAGCGGAGACGCTCACTTGCCTCCTCACCTTCAAGGGCGGGTTCAGCACCAGAGCTGGAGTCACTGGAGTCACCATCACTTGCATCTGCGTCAGGCGGATTGCCGCCAGCTGCCGCAGCTTCCTGGCCTTCAGCATCCAGCACATCAGATCCTTCTGCAGTAGCACGGGGCAGCAGGTCAGGCGAGTTTACACCGAGGCGCCCCATAAGTAACGGCAAGGGTGATGCATAGGTCGAAACTAGGCCGGGCCCCTCAGCCGCAGCGGCCGATCCTGGTAGGACATAGGGACGTGGGTCACCAGTCGACTCTGTTACATCTGTTCCCCCCTGTACATCGGGGCAGTTGCAATCAGCATCTCCACCTCGTTGGTCCACTGCTCCATCATCCGGAAGATCTGATCCTGCTGACGCTGGAGAAATTTAATCACCCGGGCCTTCATCCATGCCACGGTCCCGGGCTCGGGGTCTGGCGCAATCACTGCTGGGACTTCTGGCACATTTTTGTTAAGGGGCCGCGGTCCTAGCGGTTCCCCCGGGAGGGATTCAGGAACGTCCTGGGCGTCTGAAGCCGGTGGATCCGCCAGGGCGGATTGGCAGGGTATCGCTACCGGTTGCGGTGGCAGCGGGCCTAGTGGCGGGGCGGTAGCAGCTAACACGGGTGGCGGGGAGAGAGGCAGAGTGAGCGGATGCGGGCCGGGCTCCTCAGCCTCAGTGGCCGATCCCTCGGGAATACAGGGGCGTGGGTCTCCTACCCGCTACTCCAAATCCTCTTCCATCTCGCGTCTCCGCATAGCAGCCACTACGTCCGCCATGTCGGTCTCCCACTCCTCCAGGAGGAGCTGCATATGGGCCTGCAGACAGTTACTCAACGGGGCAGTCCGGCCTCTCAGTCACATCGCCGTGCCAGGTGCGGGAGCGTCCTCGTTGGCGGTCAGACTGTACATCTTGGCAATCGTGCCTTCCAGGAACCCAGTATTGCTGCAGAGTCCTGGCGTCTCTGCTTTTATAGCCGCGGCTACATGCGACCAGTCGCCATTTCATCCCCCTTAGCCTCTTCCCGGCTCCTCCTCTATCGGGGCGGGATTTTGGCCTTCGCGCCTCCACTACTCGAGGAGACGCTCGAGCGGGAACTTCTCGCGCCAAAGATGGCGGCTTCGGAAATTTTTCAGTCGGACACCTCCGGCGGTAACAAGGCGCACCTCTACCAGACGGCAGAGCGGTAAGATCCTGTTCGTGACGCCAAGTTGTCGCGGGCGGAGGAGGGGACGCTGCGCTCTCCCACTGCTCGGGTCCGGCTGCCGCTGCTTCTGCGGCCTCTGCTGCTCGGTGGTACTCACTCAGCCTGAGACGGTGACACAGTTCTCGGTAAAACACACGGCTGGAAAGACGGTTCCCACGGACGGCTGCTGTTGCTTTTCCCCGGTAGTTAACGGTGACTGTCTCTTTCCCTGCACCTTGTGTAATGTTGGTAGCGATGGGTTCCCACCGGTAACCCGCTCCCCGGCTTGGATATGGGCCGGAGGAGCCCCTCTTTGCCCGCAGGCGCTGGCCCTGAGAAACTGGTGCCTTGGCGGTGGCGGTGTCTCTCTCATACGGTTGGACGGTTGCCTTCAATCGGGACTTAGTTGTTTGGAGACCTGGAGGTCCCCTTCACTGACAGATTTGGCAAATTCACAGCGACTCCTAGCCTTGCCGGGATCCGAAAGGCCCCTGCCAATGGTGCTGGCTTCTCCTTGTGTACCGGTCCGGTACCGCCGGGCCACCACCCGTCCACGGTCCTTACGGCACCTCCGATAGGCCACTCCTGCAGACGGTCACCGCCGTCTGCTAACCTTGCTTTCCCTGTCCGGGGCACACACCCGGACCAACTTCAGGCTGCTTTTTTACTACTTTCCTAGCTTCACTCCCACTCCTCTCACTTGCTCCTCTACCACTCAACTCCAACTTCAAAACTCTTCTGCCTGGTTTTCCCGCCTCCAGGACTGTGAACTCGTTGGTGGGCGGAGCCAACCGCCTGGCCCACCCCCTGGTGTGGACATCAGCCCCTGGAGGAAGGCAACAAGGATTTCTGGTCTAGCTTAGGTGTACCTAACCGGGGTGTAGGGTGCGGTGATGTCATTACCTGTGACCCCTGGCTTGCCCAGGGCGTCACACATGAATAACTGATGCTGGCACCCAAGTCCTCTCCTCCACACCATAATCCCCCCAGTGCACCAGATACTGTAGAGAATGACGAACCAACTGGGAGTCAATGATTCCAGACATCTCAAATGCCAAGAAACTGTTAACCAAAACTGGACATAGAGGGGCAGGAAGAGAGGTTCCTGCACCCACAAATCTCTTTAAAAGAGATTTGTTGAACACATGCTGCTGTGATGGCCCCCACACTGTATGATGGTTGCTACGGTGGCTTCCACACTGTATGATGGCTGCTGCGATGGTCCCTACACTGTATTATGGCTACTACAGTGTCTCTCACATTGTATGAAGGCTGCTATGGTGTCTACCATATTGGATGATGTCTCCTATGGTGGCACTCACACTGCGTAATGGCTGCTAAAGTGGCTCACACATTGGATGGTGTCTCCTATGGTGGCCCCCACATTTGATGATGGCTCCCACATTGTATGAAGGCTGCTATGGTGGCTACCATATTGGATGATGTCTCCTATGGTGGCACTCACACTGCGTAATGACTGCTACAGTGGCTCCCACATTGGATGATGTGTCCTATGGTGGCCCCCACATTGTATGATGGCTGCTACGATATCCCCCACACTGTATGATTTTCCTACACTGTATAATTGTGTCGCCCGGGGACCAGGGGGTATTCAGATCCGGGCCACGGGGTCACTTCTGTGGGTATCACGGTGGCGTGACCCGGTCTGTGATCCCAGGCTCCACAGTAAAAGGGGATTTGGTAAGGGAGATTTATTGTTTATTGTCCGTGATGCCACCCACGGTTGTGGTGAGGTTGTGACACCACCGCTGCTCTGGACGGGGATCCCGGGAGCGATGGTATGGAGCAGCTAGATGTTATTTCTCTCCTCCGTGGGTAGGGGGTTGGCTGTCCCGGGGCCCAGTGATGGGGTAAGCAGGGAGCAGGGCGCAGTGCTGCGGTGCGGTGCCCAAGGGCACGGGCGTACTCACAAGTAATTCACACGGAGTCACTGGTAAACTAGGAATTGCCGGTGTCCGCATCCTTCGGTACGGGGGTGTTAGTGTCCCACACACGGTGCAGCAGCTCCTGTTCTTTCCCTGCAGCCAGGTGCCTTTCTCTCCACTCTCTTCCTCTTTCTCCTCAGCCGGGAACGGGGAATCCACTCCCCTGTAGCGATCCGGGTCACCCTAGGTACCGAGGGGCCACTACCCTGCTCCGGCTACCTCTGGCCCCTTCCTCACTACGGCCTGTCCCGGCTCTCTCGGAGCACGCTTCACTTTCAGCCTGGGAGCTACAACTCCAGGCTTCTCTTCTCTCTGTCTCTCCAAACACTCTGCTCCAGCCCCTCCCCTCTGCTCTGCTTTTCTCTTACACTGGGGGCTGTGGTTTGTCCTGCTGCACCGGTGGGAGATCAGATTACCAAGGAGGATTAACTCTTTCTGTGACAACCTGGCTTTGCCAGTGCGTCACACACCCCCTTGGTAAAACACGGCCCGTCCTCGGGCCGTCTGGCCACCAACATTTATTAAAACTGGAAAAAGGAAAAATAAACACATTACAATCATACATCTTCCCACATCGGGAGGTACGTTTTCTTAACTCTAAACTGTTCTGCCGCCCCCACCTGCTGTGCAGATGGCCTCCTCCTGAACTTGAGGGCGCTCAACAGGGGTGACAGTCCATAAAACAGTCAACTTTTTAACTTGTGGGTAGCCGTCCATGCTCCACTACCACTGCCACTGCCGCCACTCCCAGTACGGGGCACGGGTTCCGTGCTCTGCCTCCTGCTCAGAAGCCAGGCCCACTTGGATGCCCTCGGCGCCGGCTACAACCAGCCTCGCTAACTGCCGAGGGCTCCATCTCTCACTAGCCTGCTCCTCCTCCCTGCAGGTGCACTCCGGCTGCTCCACAGCCGTGACGGGGTACCTGGGAGCGGCTGGCGCCACATCTGGGGCAGACTTCCAATCGGTTGCCACCTCCGTTGCGGCCGGGCGGACTGCCGGAGCCGACGTCATCACCGTGGCGGCTGGGCGGACTGCCATAGCCGGGTAAGATGTCATCGGGGTTACGGCTACTGCTTGTCCAGGAACGGAATTAGGCAAAGTCCTGGCGTCCCTGCCTTTACAGTCCTGGTCACATGAACTGCGGTTCCTTCCTCCTGCTCCCCCTTGGTACTCGGGAGCAGTCCTTCTAGCAACTTTTAAAGTTTTCCATTCGCTTCCGGTCCTCCGGAACTTCACTTCCGCCCGCGTTCTCAGGGGACGAAGCCTCTTTTTCGCGCCCACCGCTTGGGGAAGAAGGCACTGGGCGGGATATTTTCACTCCCAAAATGGCGGAAAAGATGGCGACTTTCAAAATATTTGCAGCGGAGTACCGCTGACAGTCCAGAACAAGGCGCACTTCCTCCAGGTAACTGGATGGGTTTGATCCTGTTCGTGACGCCAAATGTGTCGCCCGGGGACCAGGGGGTACTCAGATCCGGGCCACGGGGTCACTTCTGTGGGTATCACGGTGGCGTGACCCGGTCTGTGATCCCAGGCTCCACAGTAAAAGGGGATTTGGTAAGGGAGATTTATTGTTTATTGTCCGTGACGCCACCCACGGTTGTGGTGAGGTTGTGACACCACCGCTGCTCTGGACGGGGATCCCGGGAGCGATGGTATGGAGCAGCTAGATGTTATTTCTCTCCTCCGTGGGTAGGGGGTTGGCTGTCCCGGGGCCCGGTGCTGGGGTAAGCAGGGAGCAGGGCGCAGTGCTGCGGTGCGGTGCCCAAGGGCACGGGCGTACTCACAAGTAATTCACACGGAGTCACTGGTAAACTAGGAATTGCCGGTGTCCGCAGCCTTCGGTACGGGGGTGTTAGTGTCCCACACACGGTGCAGCAGCTCCTGTTCTTTCCCTGCAGCCAGGTGCCTTTCTCTCCACTCTCTTCCTCTTTCTTCTCAGCCGGGAACGGGGAATCCACTCCCCTGTAGCGATCCGGGTCACCCTAGGTACCGAGGGGCCACTACCCTGCTCCGGCTACCTCTGGCCCCTTCCTCACTACGGCCTGTCCCGGCCCTCTCGGAGCACGCTTCACTTTCAGCCTGGGAGCTACAACTCCAGGCTTCTCTTCTCTCTGTCTCTCCAAACACTCTGCTCCAGCCCCTCCCCTCTGCTCTGCTTTTCTCTTACACTGGGGGTTGTGGTTTGTCCTGTTGCACCGGTGTGAGATCAGATTACCAAGGAGGATTAACTCTTTCTGTGACAACCTGGCTTTGCCAGGGCATCACATAATGATCCCCGCTGTGGCCCTAAGACTGAATAATGCTCCCACAGTAGTCACCATACTGTATGATGGCCTCCACACTGTGTATTGGCCTTCACCCTGTATGATGCCCCATTCATGTCTACCTTCTGTACTGCAGAGCATGCTACGCTTATTGATAGAGTGAAGAGTGGTGAATGCTACGGGTGGGCCCTCTGAGCGGCCCGGAGCAACTGCCCCACGTGACCCAACATTACTGGAGTAATTAACCTCCTTCAGAACAGCTGCCCCTCTCATCTCCTGGACAGACAGAAATAAACTTTTTATACTATACTATAATTAACTTTCATAAACAATAAAACATTTACAAGAAAATGGAGAATTCTCTGGAAAGACAACACAGAGATGAAGCAGCAACCCTGGAAGCCCGGTACAAAGGTCCATCTTCTTGTTTCAAGCATAAACTCACAAAACATTTACTAGACCAATTTAATCTGTTCAGAATTTTATTATGGATTTTTTTAACTTTCTAATGCGGAATAAGACGTTCAGGAAAGCAGCGAGGAATGAAGGAGCGGTACACATGGGATGCAAGGGCAGCCCTGCAAGAAGACATGAGTGGAAATGCAAAGGGCTGCGGCTGAAGAAAGACTCCCATTTCTTGTAGCACAAGGGTAATAAATCTTTCCACAGCTTGGAGAATCTTTACAGAGTGATTCCTTTATCTCATATAGTCCCATATTTGGGAAAGAGTGGGAGGAATCTCTCGACATGGAGGGTCGCTGACCGGCCTGCTGAGACCTAGAAACCACCCATCAGGTCTAGATCAGAGGGAAATATACAATATATTCCGCAGACCAGAAAAGCCACAGGCAAGCTAGAGGAAATGTCATGACTCATGTCCACATAGATTATATATGTCCATAAGCGATGCAGTAGATGTATTGGGGAAAAATGTGGAAAGTTGGGAGATGCTGAATATAAAAATATTCACCCATTTCCCACAACTTATCTATCAGGTCTTTATGTATCAGCCTTTGCTGAAATCCAGATGGGTGATATCCTCGGTTCCACATTCATCCACCACAGTGACATGGAGAAATCAGATCAGCGTGACATGATCGGCAATATATAGGCAATGTGGAGGACCTTCGCGAACCCAGCGTCAATCACTGCTCCTGATGATTCTCTCCAATCATCCCCATCTTCTCGCCCATACAGCGCAGAGCCTCCGGACTGGCGGTGGCCACCATGGTCCTCATCTCACAGATCCAGGGCAGCGGGATACTACACCTCTCCGGGGACAGCAGAGGACTCGCCTTCACACATATCTGAGGACTCTTCGTTTCAAAATCTCTCCTGTGTAAAGAGAGAAAAATATAAAGAGAAAAAAATGACAAGAAGAAGAAGTGTCCACAGTGATGAGGACCTGGGATTGCCTATTACTAACAGTTATATGGACAGACAGCTAGTCATTTCCATGGACAGCTGAGGACAGGTGGTCAATCGAGGACAGGCGGTCAGTAACTTCCATGGCGAACAGAGCACAGGCAGTCAGTCTCTTCCATGAACAGCCAAGGACAGGCAATCAGTCACTACCATGGACAGCTGAGGACAGGTGGTCAATCGAGGACAGGCAATCAGTCACTACCATGGACAGCTGAGCAAGCCGGTCAATTACTTCCATGGACAGCTAAGTACAGGCGGTCAGTCGAGGACAGGCGGTCAGTCACTTCCATGGCGAACCGAGCACAGGCAATCAGTCTCTTCCATGGACAGCTGAGGACAGGTGGTCAGTCGGAGACAAGCGGTCAGTCACTTCCATGGTGAGCCGAGTACAAGCAATCAGTCTCTTCCATGGACAGCCGAGGACAGGTGGTCAGCCTCTTCGATAGCGAGCTGAGTACAGGCAGTCAGTCTCTTCCATTGACAGCCAAGGACAGGCGGTCAGTCTCTTCCATTGACAGCCAAGGACAGGCGGTCAGTCTCTTCCATTGACAGCCAGGGACAGGCGGTCAGTCTCTTCCATGAACAGCTGGGAACAAGCGGTCAGTCACTTCCATGGACAGCCAGGGAAAGGAGGTCAGTCACTTTCATGGACAGTCGAGGACAGTCAGTCACTTCCATGAACAGCTGGGGACAGGCAATCAGTCACTTTCATGGACAGCTCGAGACAGGCATTCAGTCACTTCCATGGACAGTTGAGGACAGTCACTTCCATGGACAGCTGAGGACAGCTGGTCAGTCACTTCCATGGACAGCCAGGAACAAAATAAACACATACAGCTGCACTCTAGAATGCCAACAATGAATAAGTGAACTCTGCTATTGCATTACTGCTATAGGAATATTTGAGAAAAGAGATACTTGCCTTTTGTATTGGCCAATGCATGTGAGCCCGATAACCAACTGCAATGTGAGGTCTTTTCTCAAATATTCCTATAGCAGTAATGCAATACCAGAGTTCCCTTATTCACTGTTAGCATTCTAGAGTGCAGCTGTGTGTGTTTTGTAGTTATATTTTGTTTTCAACTAGCACCTGTTCACACCCGTTGGATGTCCAGATTAGTCTTTTTGATATATTTGTAGCCAGGAACAAACAGTCACTTCCATGGACAGCTGAGTACAGGCAGTCAGTCACTTCAATGGACAGCCGGTCAGTCACTTCCATGGACAGCCGAGGATAGGCAATCACTCACTTCCATGGACAGCCGGTCAGTCACTTCCATGGACAGCCGAGGACAGGCAATCACTCACTTCCATGGACAGCCGGTCAGTCACTTCCATGGACAGTTGGGGACAGGCAGTCAGTCACTTCTATGGACAGCTGAGAAGAAGCAGTCACTTTCATGGACAGTCAGAAACAGTCAGTCAGTTACTTCCATGGACAGCCAAGGACAGGAAGTCACTTATTTCCATGGACAGCTGGAGAAAGGTGGTTAGTCTCTTCCATTGACAGCCCGGAACAGGCAATTACTCACTTCCATGGACAACCAGGGACAGTCAGTCAGTCACTTCTATGGACAGCTAGAGACAGTCAGTTAGTCACTTGCATGGACAGTCAGAGACTGGCAGTCAATAATTTCCATGGACAGCCAGGGACAGGCAGTCCCTGCCATGGACAGTCAAGGACAGGCAGTCAGTCACTTCCATGGAGAGCCAGGGACAGTCAGTCAGTCACTTCCATGGAAAGCTGGATACAGGCAGTCAGTCACTTCTATCCACAGCCAGGAAAAGGCAGTCAGTCAATTCCATGGACAACCAAGGACAGATCAGTCACTGCCATGGACAGTCAAGGGCAGGCAGTCAATCACTTTCATGGAGAGCCAGGGACAGTCAGTCAATCACTTCCATGGAAAGCTTGATACAGGCAGTCAGTCACTTCCATGGAAAGCTTGATACAGGCAGTCAGTCACTTCCATGGACAGCCAGGGACAGGCAATCAGTCAGTTCCATGGACAGCCAGGGACAGGCAGTCAGTCACTTCTATGGACAGTCAGGGACAGGCAGTCAGTCACATTTATGGACAGCCAGGGACAGCCGGTCAGTCACTTCTATGCACAGCCAGGGACAGGCAGTTAGTCACTTCCATAGACAGTTGGAGAGAGGAAGTCAGTTACTAATACTCTCATGGGCAGTTAAACATAACAGGAAACTAAGGTGACCACTGTCCTAGGCCAAGCTGCAGAGGCCTCTCTAATGTGCCAGACTGACACACTCCTCAATGTGGAAATTACTGCACTAAGCAGGAAACACCTTGACATGATGGAAATCATCAGATGAAGACACTAATGATCTGTAAAATGGTGAAAAATGGAAACTCACCAGCCTCGGCTGCTATCACTGAGGTTATTAATGGCATCTGAGGAAGGTTCTGCTGCTGAATACACTTGTACAAATCATCAAGATCCGCTGCTGGCAGCTCCTGTGTAATTTCTAACCAATGTCATCCCTAATGTGGTTGATTGAGAGAATTCCAGATACAATGCAGCCATGGGAGACAAGTCTGGAGACTCTGCATCCATGGGAGACAAGTCTAGAGACATTGCAGCCACGGGAGACAAGTCTGGAGACTCTGCATCCACGGGAGACAAGTCTGGAGACATTACAGCCACGGGAGACAAGTCTGGAGACTCTGCATCCATGGGAGACAAGTCTGGAGACATTACAGCCACGGGAGACAAGTCTGGAGACTCTGCAACCATGGGAGACAAGTGTGGAGACTCTTCAGCCATGGCAGAAAAGTCTGGAGACTGTGAAGCCATGGGAGACAAGTCTGGAGACTCTGCAGCCATGGGAGACAAGTCTGGACACTCTGCAGCCATGGGAGACAAGTCTGGACACTCTGCAGCCATGGGAGACAAGTCTGGAGTCTCTGCAGCCATGGGAGACAAGTCTGGAGACTCTTCAGCCATGGGAGACAAGTCTGGAGACTCTGCAGCCATGGGAGACAAGTCTGGAGACTCTTCAGCCATGGGAGACAAGTCTGGAGACTGTGCAGCCATGGGAGACAAGTCTGGAGACTCTGCAGCCATGGGAGACAAGTCTGGAGACTCTGCAGCCATGGGAGACAAGTCTGGAGACTCTGCAGCCATGGGAGACAAGTCTGGAGACTCTGCAGCCATGGGAGACAAGTCTGGAGACTCTGCAGCCATGGGAGACAAGTCTGGAGACTCTGCAGCCACGGGAGAAAAGTCCAGAGACTGTGCAGCCACGGGAGAAAAGTCCGGAGACTCTGCAGCCACGGAAGACAAGTCTGGAGACTCTGCAGCCATGGAAGACAGGTCTGGAGACTCTGTAGCCATGGGAGACAAGTCTGGAGACTCTGCAGCCATAAGACACATGTCTGGACACTCTGTAGCTATGGGACACAAGTCTGGAGACTCTGCAGCCACAGGAGACAAGTCTGGAGAATTTGCAGCCATGGGACACAAGTCTGGAGACTCTGCAGCCATGGGAGACAAGTCTGGAGACTCTGCAGCCATGGGAGACAAGTCTGGAGACTCTGCAGCCATGGGAGACAAGTCTGGAGACTCTGCAGCCATGGGAGCAGGTTTGGGCCTTGCAGGCTGCTAACAGTAGTACAAGGAAATTGCAGCCTGGGGGTGCCATGTGGAAAATGGCTCCTGGGACATTTTGATGAAATAGCTGCACCACTGATTGCGTATTTTCTCATGAAGGCATATTTATGGCATTGCCTATTGAATTTCCAGACTAATCTCCATCTATTATGGCAGCAAAGACCAAAGCCGCACTCCTGACTGAGGAGGACAGCCGTCCACTCCAGCCTCCATTGCCATTTTGTTCTCTACCATGATGGCCTGTGAGAGCCTATTAACCTATTATTCTCTTTTTTCCCCCACTGATCTTCATCCCCCTATCTGTACAGTTTATTCTCCCACTGGTCCCACAACCAAATCAATGTAATGCCAAGGTGTTATTGCCCCTGGAGTGAAGACTAGAGGGGTCCTCCAGCATCATTCCAGCATCATTCCAGGTGTAGAACTGGTGTGACGTTCCCTCAGGGAGGCATCCTATGATCTCCATCATCCACCACTTCTTTTGTGGTCATTTCCTTCTTGAGGACCATATGTTGTATAGATACACAGATATGGCACCAGGAGCGGTCAGGTAGAGGTTTTTCTCTATGGCACAGGCCTAAAATGACTTATTGGCTGCAGTCACGCACGTCTTCAGAGGTCACTCACTTGATGTTCCTGTCCGGCCACTCCCAGGAGCCGTTTTTATTGTGTAGCCCGATCCAGTAACTGCCACCACTCCTCCTAATCAGCTCCTAAAACCAAGATATGAGCAAGGGTTAAAGGGATTGTCCAGCTTCTCAGACTGAGCGCTGTGCACATAGAGCTTTAGGGTATGTGCCCACGCTGCAGACATTTTCTGCACCCAAAAATGCATGTGTTTGGTGAATTTTTTTGATTAATTCAATGATCAATAATTGACGCTGCTTCTTTTTTCTGCATCAAAAGCTGCAAGGTAAAAAGAAGCAACATGTGCACAGAGCTTTAGAATTCACATAGACTTTGCTGGAATAAGGATAGACATGCACATGTGTTCAGCAAACTACACGATAAACTGCATCAAAAATGCATCAAAAACTGCACCGTGCGCACAGGGCCTTATACTGCTTTGCTTCTATTGAGCAATTTCAGGACCTCAGCTTGCCACCAGTGAATGACTGCACTCTTCCATTTACAGGCAGCACCTGTTCTCAGCAGAGAGGTTGATACAATTGTGTCCAGTGTGGGCAACGCTCTGTGAGCGGACCAATGACGGATACATGGTAACAAACTATCAGAGATGTGTGCAGCTCACAGAGCGTTGTCCACACTGGAGAGAGTTGTACCAAACCCTCAGCTGACATTGCGCCTCTCGGGCTCAGGATGACGACGTCTGGCTGTGCAAGCCGTCCTATTCACTGACCGCAAGGGGAAGTCTTCAAAATGGTTCCAGCAGCGACATGCTGGCACTGATCCTACAACTGGGCCTTTCTGGGGTAATGAACCCTTCATGGTGCTCCGCAGCGAGAGTCCCACAAGCACCGAAAAAGCAGAATCAATGTGGCGCTCACCAGCCGAGACATTTGTATTCACTGACCCGTCCTCTGGCCCTGAGGAGTCTAAGGACTAGAGTTGAGCGCGGTTCGTGGTTCGCGGTTTTCCAGTTCTAGGCTCGAGTGATTTTGGGGCATGTTCTAGATCGAACTAGAACTCGAGCTTTTTGCAAAAGCTCGATAGTTCTAGAAACGTTCGAGAACGGTTCTAGCAGCCAAAAAACAGCTAAATCTTAGCTTGGTTTCTGCTGTAATAGTGTAAGTCACTCTGTGAATCACACTATTATGACATTTCAGTGTATAGTGTGCGTGAACAGCGCATTCAGATCACTGCTGTTTCTATAATGGCGATCGCCATTTTTTTTTTTTTTTCTTGTCTTCCTTCCCTAAGCGCGCGCGTGTAGTGGGGCGGGCCAGCATGTCAGCCAATCCCAGACACACACACAGCTAAGTGGACTTTGAGCCAGAGAAGCAACGGCATGTGTGATAGGATGTCCATGTCACATGTCCCTGCATTATAAAACCGGACATTTTCTTCCAGGACGCCATTATCTGCCTTCTGCGTCTTTGGTGTCAGACATCACTGTCGCAGTTCCGTCCTTTGTCCTATCGCTGATACAGCTGTATGCGCTCCATACACAGCGCTGGACAGCTTAGGGAGAGCACTTTATAGCAGTCCTTTTAAGGGCTCAAACCGGCAGGGTCAGAGCCATAAGTGACAGGTCCTGCAAACAGCAACAGCGTCTGTGTAGCCAAGGTCAGGGATTTCCTCGCTGCATTTCACCATTAGGAGGGAATAGAAAGGCAGGCTTCCATTCCTCTACCCAGAGCCCCACAACCCTGCCACTGTACCCTCCTGTCCTCTGCACACTCCAACTCATTATAAGTAAGCCATTATACTAGCAAACACTCAGTGTACCTAGTGGCATCCTAAACGTGGCTATTGGACTTTGCTATAGTCCCACTAGTGCCAAGACATTTGCAGAGCGCATCTGCCTGCATTGCACACTCCAACTCATTATAACTAAGCCATTATACTAGCAAACACTCAGTGTACCTAGTGGCATCCTATACGTGGCTATTGGACTTTGCTATAGTCCCACTAGTGCCAAGACATTTGCAGCACGTCTGCCTGCATTGCACACTCCAACTCATTATAACTAAGCCATTATACTAGCAAACACTCAATGTACCTAGTGGCATCCTATACGTGGCTATTGGACTTTGCTATAGTCCCACTAGTGCCAAGACATTTGCAGCGCGCATCTGCCTGCGTTGCACACTCCAACTAATTATAACTAAGCCATTATACTAGCAAACACTCAGTGTACCTAGTGGCATCCTATACGTGGCTATTGGACTTTGCTATAGTCCCACTAGTGCCAAGACATTTGCAGCGCGCATCTGCCTGCGTTGCACACTCCAACTAATTATAACTAAGCCATTATACTAGCAAACACTCAGTGTACCTAGTGGCATCCTATACGTGGCTATTGGACTTTGCTATAGTCCCACTAGTGCCAAGACATTTGCAGCGCGCATCTCCCTGCGTTGCACACTCCAACTAATTATAAGTAAGCCATTATACTAGCAAACACTCAGTGTACCTAGTGGCATCCTATACGTGGCTATTGGACTTTGCTATAGTCCCACTAGTGCCAAGATATTTGCAGCACCTCTGCCTGCATTGCACACTCCAACTAATTATAACTAAGCCATTATACTAGCACACACTCAGTGTACCTAGTGGCATCCTATACGTGGCTATTGGACTTTGCTATAGTCCCACTAGTGCCAAGACATTTGCAGCACGTCTGCCTGCGTTGCACACTCCAACTAATTATAACTAAGCCATTATACTAGCAAACACTCAGTGTACCTAGTGGCATCCTATACGTGGCTATTGGACTTTGCTATAGTCCCACTAGTGCCAAGACATTTGCAGCACGTCTGCCTGCGTTGCACACTCCAACTAATTATAACTAAGCCATTATACTAGCAAACACTCAGTGTACCTAGTGGCATCCTATACGTGGCTATTGGACTTTGCTATAGTCCCACTAGTGCCAAGACATTTGCAGCGCGCATCTGCCTGCGTTGCACACTCCAACTAATTATAACTAAGCCATTATACTAGCAAACACTCAGTGTACCTAGTGGCATCCTATACGTGGCTATTGGACTTTGCTATAGTCCCACCAGTGCCAAGACATTTGCAGCACGTCTGCCTGCGTTGCACACTCCAACTAATTATAACTAAGCCATTATACTAGCAAACACTCAGTGTACCTAGTGGCATCCTATACGTGGCTATTGGACTTTGCTATAGTCCCACCAGTGCCAAGACATTTGCAGCACGTCTGCCTGCGTTGCACACTCCAACTAATTATAACTAAGCCATTATACTAGCAAACACTCAGTGTACCTAGTGGCATCCTATACGTGGCTATTGGACTTTGCTATAGTCCCACTAGTGCCAAGACATTTGCAGCACGTCTGCCTGCGTTGCACACTCCAACTAATTATAACTAAGCCATTATACTAGCAAACACTCAGTGTACCTAGTGGCATCCTATACGTGGCTATTGGACTTTGCTATAGTCCCACTAGTGCCAAGACATTTGCAGCACGTCTGCCTGCGTTGCACACTCCAACTAATTATAACTAAGCCATTATACTAGCAAACACTCAGTGTACCTAGTGGCATCCTATACGTGGCTATTGGACTTTGCTATAGTCCCACCAGTGCCAAGACATTTGCAGCACGTCTGCCTGCGTTGCACACTCCAACTAATTATAACTAAGCCATTATACTAGCAAACACTCAGTGTACCTAGTGGCATCCTATACGTGGCTATTGGACTTTGCTATAGTCCCACTAGTGCCAAGACATTTGCAGCGCGCATCTGCCTGCGTTGCACACTCCAACTAATTATAACTAAGCCATTATACTAGCAAACACTCAGTGTACCTAGTGGCATCCTATACGTGGCTATTGGACTTTGCTATAGTCCCACTAGTGCCAAGACATTTGCAGCGCGCATCTGCCTGCGTTGCACACTCCAACTCATTATAACTAAGCCATTATACTAGCAAACACTCAGTGTACCTAGTGGCATCCTATACGTGGCTATTGGACTTTGCTATAGTCCCACTAGTGCCAAGACATTTGCAGCACGTCTGCCTGCGTTGCACACTCCAACTAATTATAACTAAGCCATTATACTAGCAAACACTCAGTGTACCTAGTGGCATCCTATACGTGGCTAATGGACTTTGCTATAGTCCCACTAGTGCCAAGACATTTGCAGCACGTCTGCCTGCGTTGCACACTCCAACTAATTATAACTAAGCCATTATACTAGCAAACACTCAGTGTACCTAGTGGCATCCTATACGTGGCTATTGGACTTTGCTATAGTCCCACTAGTGCCAAGACATTTGCAGCGCGCATCTGCCTGCATTGCACACTCCAACTAATTATAACTAAGCCATTATACTAGCAAACACTCAGTGTACCTAGTGGCATCCTATACGTGGCTATTGGACTTTGCTATAGTCCCACCAGTGCCAAGACATTTGCAGCACGTCTGCCTGCGTTGCACACTCCAACTAATTATAACTAAGCCATTATACTAGCAAACACTCAGTGTACCTAGTGGCATCCTATACGTGGCTATTGGACTTTGCTATAGTCCCACTAGTGCCAAGACATTTGCAGCACGTCTGCCTGCGTTGCACACTCCAACTAATTATAACTAAGCCATTATACTAGCAAACACTCAGTGTACCTAGTGGCATCCTATACGTGGCTATTGGACTTTGCTATAGTCCCACTAGTGCCAAGACATTTGCAGCGCGCATCTGCCTGCGTTGCACACTCCAACTAATTATAACTAAGCCATTATACTAGCAAACACTCAGTGTACCTAGTGGCATCCTATACGTGGCTATTGGACTTTGCTATAGTCCCACTAGTGCCAAGACATTTGCAGCGCGCATCTGCCTGCGTTGCACACTCCAACTAATTATAACTAAGCCATTATACTAGCAAACACTCAGTGTACCTAGTGGCATCCTATACGTGGCTATTGGACTTTGCTATAGTCCCACTAGTGCCAAGACATTTGCAGCACGTCTGCCTGCGTTGCACACTCCAACTCATTATAACTAAGCCATTATACTAGCAAACACTCAGTGTACCTAGTGGCATCCTATACGTGGCTATTGGACTTTGCTATAGTCCCACCAGTGCCAAGACATTTGCAGCACGTCTGCCTGCGTTGCACACTCCAACTAATTATAACTAAGCCATTATACTAGCAAACACTCAGTGTACCTAGTGGCATCCTATACGTGGCTATTGGACTTTGCTATAGTCCCACTAGTGCCAAGACATTTGCAGCACGTCTGCCTGCGTTGCACACTCCAACTAATTATAACTAAGCCATTATACTAGCAAACACTCAGTGTACCTAGTGGCATCCTATACGTGGCTATTGGACTTTGCTATAGTCCCACCAGTGCCAAGACATTTGCAGCACGTCTGCCTGCGTTGCACACTCCAACTAATTATAACTAAGCCATTATACTAGCAAACACTCAGTGTACCTAGTGGCATCCTATACGTGGCTATTGGACTTTGCTATAGTCCCACTAGTGCCAAGACATTTGCAGCGCGCATCTGCCTGCGTTGCACACTCCAACTAATTATAACTAAGCCATTATACTAGCAAACACTCAGTGTACCTAGTGGCATCCTATACGTGGCTATTGGACTTTGCTATAGTCCCACTAGTGCCAAGACATTTGCAGCGCGCATCTGCCTGCGTTGCACACTCCAACTCATTATAACTAAGCCATTATACTAGCAAACACTCAGTGTACCTAGTGGCATCCTATACGTGGCTATTGGACTTTGCTATAGTCCCACTAGTGCCAAGACATTTGCAGCACGTCTGCCTGCGTTGCACACTCCAACTAATTATAACTAAGCCATTATACTAGCAAACACTCAGTGTACCTAGTGGCATCCTATACGTGGCTAATGGACTTTGCTATAGTCCCACTAGTGCCAAGACATTTGCAGCACGTCTGCCTGCGTTGCACACTCCAACTCATTATAACTAAGCCATTATACTAGCAAACACTCAGTGTACCTAGTGGCATCCTATACGTGGCTATTGGACTTTGCTATAGTCCCACCAGTGCCAAGACATTTGCAGCACGTCTGCCTGCGTTGCACACTCCAACTAATTATAACTAAGCCATTATACTAGCAAACACTCAGTGTACCTAGTGGCATCCTATACGTGGCTATTGGACTTTGCTATAGTCCCACTAGTGCCAAGACATTTGCAGCACGTCTGCCTGCGTTGCACACTCCAACTAATTATAACTAAGCCATTATACTAGCAAACACTCAGTGTACCTAGTGGCATCCTATACGTGGCTATTGGACTTTGCTATAGTCCCACCAGTGCCAAGACATTTGCAGCACGTCTGCCTGCGTTGCACACTCCAACTAATTATAACTAAGCCATTATACTAGCAAACACTCAGTGTACCTAGTGGCATCCTATACGTGGCTATTGGACTTTGCTATAGTCCCACTAGTGCAAAGACATTTGCAGCGCGCATCTGCCTGCGTTGCACACTCCAACTAATTATAACTAAGCCATTATACTAGCAAACACTCAGTGTACCTAGTGGCATCCTATACGTGGCTATTGGACTTTGCTATAGTCCCACTAGTGCCAAGACATTTGCAGCGCGCATCTGCCTGCGTTGCACACTCCAACTCATTATAACTAAGCCATTATACTAGCAAACACTCAGTGTACCTAGTGGCATCCTATACGTGGCTATTGGACTTTGCTGTTTGGCACTGGGAGGATCAGTTCTGATATAGTCCTGGTATGGTGCAGAGCTTGCTCCACATGCTGGGACCTGGGCTGGTCTCTATCCACAAGCGCCTTTTTTGCAACATAGAAGCGGTTATATACAGGTTACAGGTATGTGTGCTCTATTATGGTTCTGCTTTTAACTTTATCTAGGAGGCCGCATGGCACATGAAATACAGAATGTAGAGTAGGACCCCCCTATTGAGATTTGCCGTGACGTTGGCAGGGGTGGCTCAAAAAATTGATCAATTATTTGCTAAAAATCTCATTTTTTTTATTGTAGTACAGTTGGAATAAATCTGTGAATTTTCACTTTTTATATGATGCATGCCAATTTCAGATCGTGCTGGCTCCCCTCTCAAACACTCAGTGTACCTAGTGGCATCCTATACGTGGCTATTGGACTTTGCTATAGTCCCAATAGTGCCAAGACATTTGCAGCGCGCATCTGCCTGCGTTGCACACTCCAACTAATTATAACTAAGCCATTATACTAGCAAACACTCAGTGTACCTAGTGGCATCCTAAACGTGGCTATTGGACTTTGCTATAGTCCCAATAGTGCCAAGACATTTGCAGCACGTCTGCCTGCGTTGCACACTCCAACTAATTATAACTAAGCCATTATACTAGCAAACACTCAGTGTACCTAGTGGCATCCTATACGTGGCTATTGGACTTTGCTATAGTCCCACTAGTGCCAAGACATTTGCAGCACGTCTGCCTGCGTTGCACACTCCAACTAATTATAACTAAGCCATTATACTAGCAAACACTCAGTGTACCTAGTGGCATCCTATACGTGGCTATTGGACTTTGCTATAGTCCCACTAGTGCCAAGACATTTGCAGCGCGCATCTGCCTGCGTTGCACACTCCAACTAATTATAACTAAGCCATTATACTAGCAAACACTCAGTGTACCTAGTGGCATCCTATACGTGGCTATTGGACTTTGCTATAGTCCCACTAGTGCCAAGACATTTGCAGCGCGCATCTCCCTGCGTTGCACACTCCAACTAATTATAACTAAGCCATTATACTAGCAAACACTCAGTGTACCTAGTGGCATCCTATACGTGGCTATTGGACTTTGCTATAGTCCCACTAGTGCCAAGACATTTGCAGCGCGCATCTGCCTGCATTGCACACTCCAACTAATTATAACTAAGCCATAATACTAGCAAACACTCAGTGTACCTAGTGGCATCCTATACGTGGCTATTGGACTTTGCTATAGTCCCACTAGTGCCAAGACATTTGCAGCGCGTCTGCCTGCGTTGCACACTCCAACTAATTATAACTAAGCCATTATACTAGCAAACACTCAGTGTACCTAGTGGCATCCTATACGTGGCTATTGGACTTTGCTATAGTCCCACTAGTGCCAAGACATTTGCAGCACGATCTGCCTGCGTTGCACACTCCAACTAATTATAACTAAGCCATTATACTAGCAAACACTCAGTGTACCTAGTGGCATCCTATACGTGGCTATTGGACTTTGCTATAGTCCCACTAGTGCCAAGACATTTGCAGCGCGCATCTGCCTGCGTTGCACACTCCAACTAATTATAACTAAGCCATTATACTAGCAAACACTCAGTGTACCTAGTGGCATCCTATACGTGGCTATTGGACTTTGCTATAGTCCCACTAGTGCCAAGACATTTGCAGCGCGCATCTGCCTGCGTTGCACACTCCAACTAATTATAACTAAGCCATTATACTAGCAAACACTCAGTGTACCTAGTGGCATCCTATACGTGGCTATTGGACTTTGCTATAGTCCCACTAGTGCCAAGACATTTGCAGCACGTCTGCCTGCGTTGCACACTCCAACTAATTATAACTAAGCCATTATACTAGCAAACACTCAGTGTACCTAGTGGCATCCTATACGTGGCTATTGGACTTTGCTATAGTCCCACTAGTGCCAAGACATTTGCAGCACGGTCTGCCTGCGTTGCACACTCCAACTAATTATAACTAAGCCATTATACTAGCAAACACTCAGTGTACCTAGTGGCATCCTATACGTGGCTATTGGACTTTGCTATAGTCCCACTAGTGCCAAGACATTTGCAGCACGTCTGCCTGCGTTGCACACTCCAACTAATTATAACTAAGCCATTATACTAGCAAACACTCAGTGTACCTAGTGGCATCCTATACGTGGCTATTGGACTTTGCTATAGTCCCACTAGTGCCAAGACATTTGCAGCACGTCTGCCTGCGTTGCACACTCCAACTAATTATAACTAAGCCATTATACTAGCAAACACTCAGTGTACCTAGTGGCATCCTATACGTGGCTATTGGACTTTGCTATAGTCCCACTAGTGCCAAGACATTTGCAGCGCGCATCTGCCTGCGTTGCACACTCCAACTAATTATAACTAAGCCATTATACTAGCAAACACTCAGTGTACCTAGTGGCATCCTATACGTGGCTATTGGACTTTGCTATAGTCCCACTAGTGCCAAGACATTTGCAGCGCGCATCTGCCTGCGTTGCACACTCCAACTAATTATAACTAAGCCATTATACTAGCAAACACTCAGTGTACCTAGTGGCATCCTATACGTGGCTATTGGACTTTGCTATAGTCCCACTAGTGCCAAGACATTTGCAGCACATCTGCCTGCGTTGCACACTCCAACTAATTATAACTAAGCCATTATACTAGCAAACACTCAGTGTACCTAGTGGCATCCTATACGTGGCTATTGGACTTCTATAGTCCCACCAGTGCCAAGACATTTGCAGCACGTCTGCCTGCGTTGCACACTCCAACTAATTATAACTAAGCCATTATACTAGCAAACACTCAGTGTACCTAGTGGCATCCTATACGTGGCTATTGGACTTTGCTATAGTCCCACTAGTGCCAAGACATTTGCAGCACGTCTGCCTGCGTTGCACACTCCAACTAATTATAACTAAGCCATTATACTAGCAAACACTCAGTGTACCTAGTGGCATCCTATACGTGGCTATTGGACTTTGCTATAGTCCCACTAGTGCCAAGACATTTGCAGCACGTCTGCCTGCGTTGCACACTCCAACTAATTATAACTAAGCCATTATACTAGCAAACACTCAGTGTACCTAGTGGCATCCTATACGTGGCTATTGGACTTTGCTATAGTCCCACTAGTGCCAAGACATTTGCAGCGCGCATCTGCCTGCGTTGCACACTCCAACTAATTATAACTAAGCCATTATACTAGCAAACACTCAGTGTACCTAGTGGCATCCTATACGTGGCTATTGGACTTTGCTATAGTCCCACTAGTGCCAAGACATTTGCAGCGCGCATCTGCCTGCGTTGCACACTCCAACTAATTATAACTAAGCCATTATACTAGCAAACACTCAGTGTACCTAGTGGCATCCTATACGTGGCTATTGGACTTTGCTATAGTCCCACTAGTGCCAAGACATTTGCAGCACGTCTGCCTGCGTTGCACACTCCAACTCATTATAACTAAGCCATTATACTAGCAAACACTCAGTGTACCTAGTGGCATCCTATACGTGGCTATTGGACTTTGCTATAGTCCCACCAGTGCCAAGACATTTGCAGCACGTCTGCCTGCGTTGCACACTCCAACTAATTATAACTAAGCCATTATACTAGCAAACACTCAGTGTACCTAGTGGCATCCTATACGTGGCTATTGGACTTTGCTATAGTCCCACTAGTGCCAAGACATTTGCAGCACGTCTGCCTGCGTTGCACACTCCAACTAATTATAACTAAGCCATTATACTAGCAAACACTCAGTGTACCTAGTGGCATCCTATACGTGGCTATTGGACTTTGCTATAGTCCCACCAGTGCCAAGACATTTGCAGCACGTCTGCCTGCGTTGCACACTCCAACTAATTATAACTAAGCCATTATACTAGCAAACACTCAGTGTACCTAGTGGCATCCTATACGTGGCTATTGGACTTTGCTATAGTCCCACTAGTGCCAAGACATTTGCAGCGCGCATCTGCCTGCGTTGCACACTCCAACTAATTATAACTAAGCCATTATACTAGCAAACACTCAGTGTACCTAGTGGCATCCTATACGTGGCTATTGGACTTTGCTATAGTCCCACTAGTGCCAAGACATTTGCAGCGCGCATCTGCCTGCGTTGCACACTCCAACTCATTATAACTAAGCCATTATACTAGCAAACACTCAGTGTACCTAGTGGCATCCTATACGTGGCTATTGGACTTTGCTATAGTCCCACTAGTGCCAAGACATTTGCAGCACGTCTGCCTGCGTTGCACACTCCAACTAATTATAACTAAGCCATTATACTAGCAAACACTCAGTGTACCTAGTGGCATCCTATACGTGGCTAATGGACTTTGCTATAGTCCCACTAGTGCCAAGACATTTGCAGCACGTCTGCCTGCGTTGCACACTCCAACTAATTATAACTAAGCCATTATACTAGCAAACACTCAGTGTACCTAGTGGCATCCTATACGTGGCTATTGGACTTTGCTATAGTCCCACTAGTGCCAAGACATTTGCAGCGCGCATCTGCCTGCGTTGCACACTCCAACTAATTATAACTAAGCCATTATACTAGCAAACACTCAGTGTACCTAGTGGCATCCTATACGTGGCTATTGGACTTTGCTATAGTCCCACTAGTGCCAAGACATTTGCAGCACGTCTGCCTGCGTTGCACACTCCAACTCATTATAACTAAGCCATTATACTAGCAAACACTCAGTGTACCTAGTGGCATCCTATACGTGGCTATTGGACTTTGCTATAGTCCCACCTAGTGCCAAGACATTTGCAGCACGTCTGCCTGCGTTGCACACTCCAACTAATTATAACTAAGCCATTATACTAGCAAACACTCAGTGTACCTAGTGGCATCCTATACGTGGCTATTGGACTTTGCTATAGTCCCACTAGTGCCAAGACATTTGCAGCACGTCTGCCTGCGTTGCACACTCCAACTAATTATAACTAAGCCATTATACTAGCAAACACTCAGTGTACCTAGTGGCATCCTATACGTGGCTATTGGACTTTGCTATAGTCCCACCAGTGCCAAGACATTTGCAGCACGTCTGCCTGCGTTGCACACTCCAACTAATTATAACTAAGCCATTATACTAGCAAACACTCAGTGTACCTAGTGGCATCCTATACGTGGCTATTGGACTTTGCTATAGTCCCACTAGTGCAAAGACATTTGCAGCGCGCATCTGCCTGCGTTGCACACTCCAACTAATTATAACTAAGCCATTATACTAGCAAACACTCAGTGTACCTAGTGGCATCCTATACGTGGCTATTGGACTTTGCTATAGTCTCACTAGTGCCAAGACATTTGCAGCGCGCATCTGCCTGCGTTGCACACTCCAACTCATTATAACTAAGCCATTATACTAGCAAACACTCAGTGTACCTAGTGGCATCCTATACGTGGCTATTGGACTTTGCTATAGTCCCACTAGTGCCAAGACATTTGCAGCACGTCTGCCTGCATTGCACACTCCAACTCATTATAACTAAGCCATTATACTAGCAAACACTCAATGTACCTAGTGGCATCCTATACGTGGCTATTGGACTTTGCTATAGTCCCACTAGTGCCAAGACATTTGCAGCGCGCATCTGCCTGCGTTGCACACTCCAACTAATTATAACTAAGCCATTATACTAGCAAACACTCAGTGTACCTAGTGGCATCCTATACGTGGCTATTGGACTTTGCTATAGTCCCACTAGTGCCAAGACATTTGCAGCGCGCATCTGCCTGCGTTGCACACTCCAACTAATTATAACTAAGCCATTATACTAGCAAACACTCAGTGTACCTAGTGGCATCCTATACGTGGCTATTGGACTTTGCTATAGTCCCACTAGTGCCAAGACATTTGCAGCGCGCATCTCCCTGCGTTGCACACTCCAACTAATTATAAGTAAGCCATTATACTAGCAAACACTCAGTGTACCTAGTGGCATCCTATACGTGGCTATTGGACTTTGCTATAGTCCCACTAGTGCCAAGATATTTGCAGCACCTCTGCCTGCATTGCACACTCCAACTAATTATAACTAAGCCATTATACTAGCACACACTCAGTGTACCTAGTGGCATCCTATACGTGGCTATTGGACTTTGCTATAGTCCCACTAGTGCCAAGACATTTGCAGCACGTCTGCCTGCGTTGCACACTCCAACTAATTATAACTAAGCCATTATACTAGCAAACACTCAGTGTACCTAGTGGCATCCTATACGTGGCTATTGGACTTTGCTATAGTCCCACTAGTGCCAAGACATTTGCAGCACGTCTGCCTGCGTTGCACACTCCAACTAATTATAACTAAGCCATTATACTAGCAAACACTCAGTGTACCTAGTGGCATCCTATACGTGGCTATTGGACTTTGCTATAGTCCCACTAGTGCCAAGACATTTGCAGCGCGCATCTGCCTGCGTTGCACACTCCAACTAATTATAACTAAGCCATTATACTAGCAAACACTCAGTGTACCTAGTGGCATCCTATACGTGGCTATTGGACTTTGCTATAGTCCCACCAGTGCCAAGACATTTGCAGCACGTCTGCCTGCGTTGCACACTCCAACTAATTATAACTAAGCCATTATACTAGCAAACACTCAGTGTACCTAGTGGCATCCTATACGTGGCTATTGGACTTTGCTATAGTCCCACCAGTGCCAAGACATTTGCAGCACGTCTGCCTGCGTTGCACACTCCAACTAATTATAACTAAGCCATTATACTAGCAAACACTCAGTGTACCTAGTGGCATCCTATACGTGGCTATTGGACTTTGCTATAGTCCCACTAGTGCCAAGACATTTGCAGCACCTCTACCTGCATTGCACACTCCAACTAATTATAACTAAGCCACTATACTAGCAAACACTCAGTGTACCTAGTGGCATCCTAAACGTGGCTATTGGACTTTGCTATAGTCCCACTAGTGCCAAGACATTTGCAGCGCGCATCTGCCTGCATTGCACACTCCAACTCATTATAACTAAGCCATTATACTAGCAAACACTCAGTGTACCTAGTGGCATCCTATACGTGGCTATTGGACTTTGCTATAGTCCCACTAGTGCCAAGACATTTGCAGCGCGCATCTGCCTGCGTTGCACACTCCAACTAATTATAACTAAGCCATTATACTAGCAAACACTCAGTGTACCTAGTGGCATCCTATACGTGGCTATTGGACTTTGCTATAGTCCCACTAGTGCCAAGACATTTGCAGCGCGCATCTCCCTGCGTTGCACACTCCAACTAATTATAACTAAGCCATTATACTAGCAAACACTCAGTGTACCTAGTGGCATCCTATACGTGGCTATTGGACTTTGCTATAGTCCCACTAGTGCCAAGACATTTGCAGCGCGCATCTGCCTGCGTTGCACACTCCAACTAATTATAAATAAGCCATTATACTAGCAAACACTCAGTGTACCTAGTGGCATCCTATACGTGGCTATTGGACTTTGCTATAGTCCCACTAGTGCCAAGACATTTGCAGCGCGCATCTGCCTGCGTTGCACACTCCAACTAATTATAAATAAGCCATTATACTAGCAAACACTCAGTGTACCTAGTGGCATCCTATACGTGGCTATTGGACTTTGCTATAGTCCCACTAGTGCCAAGACATTTGCAGCGCGCATCTCCCTGCGTTGCACACTCCAACTAATTATAAGTAAGCCATTATACTAGCAAACACTCAGTGTACCTAGTGGCATCCTATACGTGGCTATTGGACTTTGCTATAGTCCCACTAGTGCCAAGATATTTGCAGCACCTCTGCCTGCATTGCACACTCCAACTAATTATAACTAAGCCATTATACTAGCACACACTCAGTGTACCTAGTGGCATCCTATACGTGGCTATTGGACTTTGCTATAGTCCCACTAGTGCCAAGACATTTGCAGCACGTCTGCCTGCGTTGCACACTCCAACTAATTATAACTAAGCCATTATACTAGCAAACACTCAGTGTACCTAGTGGCATCCTATACGTGGCTATTGGACTTTGCTATAGTCCCACTAGTGCCAAGACATTTGCAGCACGTCTGCCTGCGTTGCACACTCCAACTAATTATAACTAAGCCATTATACTAGCAAACACTCAGTGTACCTAGTGGCATCCTATACGTGGCTATTGGACTTTGCTATAGTCCCACTAGTGCCAAGACATTTGCAGCGCGCATCTGCCTGCGTTGCACACTCCAACTAATTATAACTAAGCCATTATACTAGCAAACACTCAGTGTACCTAGTGGCATCCTATACGTGGCTATTGGACTTTGCTATAGTCCCACCAGTGCCAAGACATTTGCAGCACGTCTGCCTGCGTTGCACACTCCAACTAATTATAACTAAGCCATTATACTAGCAAACACTCAGTGTACCTAGTGGCATCCTATACGTGGCTATTGGACTTTGCTATAGTCCCACCAGTGCCAAGACATTTGCAGCACGTCTGCCTGCGTTGCACACTCCAACTAATTATAACTAAGCCATTATACTAGCAAACACTCAGTGTACCTAGTGGCATCCTAAACGTGGCTATTGGACTTTGCTATAGTCCCACTAGTGCCAAGACATTTGCAGCACGTCTGCCTGCGTTGCACACTCCAACTAATTATAACTAAGCCATTATACTAGCAAACACTCAGTGTACCTAGTGGCATCCTATACGTGGCTATTGGACTTTGCTATAGTCCCACTAGTGCCAAGACATTTGCAGCACGTCTGCCTGCGTTGCACACTCCAACTAATTATAACTAAGCCATTATACTAGCAAACACTCAGTGTACCTAGTGGCATCCTATACGTGGCTATTGGACTTTGCTATAGTCCCACTAGTGCCAAGACATTTGCAGCACCTCTACCTGCATTGCACACTCCAACTAATTATAACTAAGCCACTATACTAGCAAACACTCAGTGTACCTAGTGGCATCCTAAACGTGGCTATTGGACTTTGCTATAGTCCCACTAGTGCCAAGACATTTGCAGTGCGCATCTGCCTGCATTGCACACTCCAACTCATTATAACTAAGCCATTATACTAGCAAACACTCAGTGTACCTAGTGGCATCCTATACGTGGCTATTGGACTTTGCTATAGTCCCACTAGTGCCAAGACATTTGCAGCGCGCATCTGCCTGCGTTGCACACTCCAACTAATTATAACTAAGCCATTATACTAGCAAACACTCAGTGTACCTAGTGGCATCCTATACGTGGCTATTGGACTTTGCTATAGTCCCACTAGTGCCAAGACATTTGCAGCGCGCATCTCCCTGCGTTGCACACTCCAACTAATTATAACTAAGCCATTATACTAGCAAACACTCAGTGTACCTAGTGGCATCCTATACGTGGCTATTGGACTTTGCTATAGTCCCACTAGTGCCAAGACATTTGCAGCACGTCTGCCTGCGTTGCACACTCCAACTAATTATAACTAAGCCATTATACTAGCAAACACTCAGTGTACCTAGTGGCATCCTATACGTGGCTATTGGACTTTGCTATAGTCCCACTAGTGCCAAGACATTTGCAGCACGTCTGCCTGCGTTGCACACTCCAACTAATTATAACTAAGCCATTATACTAGCAAACACTCAGTGTACCTAGTGGCATCCTATACGTGGCTATTGGACTTTGCTATAGTCCCACTAGTGCCAAGACATTTGCAGCGCGCATCTGCCTGCGTTGCACACTCCAACTAATTATAACTAAGCCATTATACTAGCAAACACTCAGTGTACCTAGTGGCATCCTATACGTGGCTATTGGACTTTGCTATAGTCCCACTAGTGCCAAGACATTTGCAGCGCGCATCTGCCTGCGTTGCACACTCCAACTAATTATAACTAAGCCATTATACTAGCAAACACTCAGTGTACCTAGTGGCATCCTATACGTGGCTATTGGACTTTGCTATAGTCCCACTAGTGCCAAGACATTTGCAGCACGTCTGCCTGCGTTGCACACTCCAACTCATTATAACTAAGCCATTATACTAGCAAACACTCAGTGTACCTAGTGGCATCCTATACGTGGCTATTGGACTTTGCTATAGTCCCACCAGTGCCAAGACATTTGCAGCACGTCTGCCTGCGTTGCACACTCCAACTAATTATAACTAAGCCATTATACTAGCAAACACTCAGTGTACCTAGTGGCATCCTATACGTGGCTATTGGACTTTGCTATAGTCCCACTAGTGCCAAGACATTTGCAGCACGTCTGCCTGCGTTGCACACTCCAACTAATTATAACTAAGCCATTATACTAGCAAACACTCAGTGTACCTAGTGGCATCCTATACGTGGCTATTGGACTTTGCTATAGTCCCACCAGTGCCAAGACATTTGCAGCACGTCTGCCTGCGTTGCACACTCCAACTAATTATAACTAAGCCATTATACTAGCAAACACTCAGTGTACCTAGTGGCATCCTATACGTGGCTATTGGACTTTGCTATAGTCCCACTAGTGCCAAGACATTTGCAGCGCGCATCTGCCTGCGTTGCACACTCCAACTCATTATAACTAAGCCATTATACTAGCAAACACTCAGTGTACCTAGTGGCATCCTATACGTGGCTATTGGACTTTGCTATAGTCCCACTAGTGCCAAGACATTTGCAGCACGTCTGCCTGCGTTGCACACTCCAACTAATTATAACTAAGCCATTATACTAGCAAACACTCAGTGTACCTAGTGGCATCCTATACGTGGCTAATGGACTTTGCTATAGTCCCACTAGTGCCAAGACATTTGCAGCACGTCTGCCTGCGTTGCACACTCCAACTAATTATAACTAAGCCATTATACTAGCAAACACTCAGTGTACCTAGTGGCATCCTATACGTGGCTATTGGACTTTGCTATAGTCCCACTAGTGCCAAGACATTTGCAGCGCGCATCTGCCTGCATTGCACACTCCAACTAATTATAACTAAGCCATTATACTAGCAAACACTCAGTGTACCTAGTGGCATCCTATACGTGGCTATTGGACTTTGCTATAGTCCCACCAGTGCCAAGACATTTGCAGCACGTCTGCCTGCGTTGCACACTCCAACTAATTATAACTAAGCCATTATACTAGCAAACACTCAGTGTACCTAGTGGCATCCTATACGTGGCTAATGGACTTTGCTATAGTCCCACTAGTGCCAAGACATTTGCAGCACGTCTGCCTGCGTTGCACACTCCAACTAATTATAACTAAGCCATTATACTAGCAAACACTCAGTGTACCTAGTGGCATCCTATACGTGGCTATTGGACTTTGCTATAGTCCCACTAGTGCCAAGACATTTGCAGCGCGCATCTGCCTGCGTTGCACACTCCAACTAATTATAACTAAGCCATTATACTAGCAAACACTCAGTGTACCTAGTGGCATCCTATACGTGGCTATTGGACTTTGCTATAGTCCCACTAGTGCCAAGACATTTGCAGCACGTCTGCCTGCGTTGCACACTCCAACTCATTATAACTAAGCCATTATACTAGCAAACACTCAGTGTACCTAGTGGCATCCTATACGTGGCTATTGGACTTTGCTATAGTCCCACCAGTGCCAAGACATTTGCAGCACGTCTGCCTGCGTTGCACACTCCAACTAATTATATCTAAGCCATTATACTAGCAAACACTCAGTGTACCTAGTGGCATCCTATACGTGGCTATTGGACTTTGCTATAGTCCCACTAGTGCCAAGACATTTGCAGCACGTCTGCCTGCGTTGCACACTCCAACTAATTATAACTAAGCCATTATACTAGCAAACACTCAGTGTACCTAGTGGCATCCTATACGTGGCTATTGGACTTTGCTATAGTCCCACCAGTGCCAAGACATTTGCAGCACGTCTGCCTGCGTTGCACACTCCAACTAATTATAACTAAGCCATTATACTAGCAAACACTCAGTGTACCTAGTGGCATCCTATACGTGGCTATTGGACTTTGCTATAGTCCCACTAGTGCAAAGACATTTGCAGCGCGCATCTGCCTGCGTTGCACACTCCAACTAATTATAACTAAGCCATTATACTAGCAAACACTCAGTGTACCTAGTGGCATCCTATACGTGGCTATTGGACTTTGCTATAGTCCCACTAGTGCCAAGACATTTGCAGCGCGCATCTGCCTGCGTTGCACACTCCAACTCATTATAACTAAGCCATTATACTAGCAAACACTCAGTGTACCTAGTGGCATCCTATACGTGGCTATTGGACTTTGCTATAGTCCCACTAGTGCCAAGACATTTGCAGCACGTCTGCCTGCATTGCACACTCCAACTCATTATAACTAAGCCATTATACTAGCAAACACTCAATGTACCTAGTGGCATCCTATACGTGGCTATTGGACTTTGCTATAGTCCCACTAGTGCCAAGACATTTGCAGCGCGCATCTGCCTGCGTTGCACACTCCAACTAATTATAACTAAGCCATTATACTAGCAAACACTCAGTGTACCTAGTGGCATCCTATACGTGGCTATTGGACTTTGCTATAGTCCCACTAGTGCCAAGACATTTGCAGCGCGCATCTGCCTGCGTTGCACACTCCAACTAATTATAACTAAGCCATTATACTAGCAAACACTCAGTGTACCTAGTGGCATCCTATACGTGGCTATTGGACTTTGCTATAGTCCCACTAGTGCCAAGACATTTGCAGCGCGCATCTCCCTGCGTTGCACACTCCAACTAATTATAAGTAAGCCATTATACTAGCAAACACTCAGTGTACCTAGTGGCATCCTATACGTGGCTATTGGACTTTGCTATAGTCCCACTAGTGCCAAGATATTTGCAGCACCTCTGCCTGCATTGCACACTCCAACTAATTATAACTAAGCCATTATACTAGCACACACTCAGTGTACCTAGTGGCATCCTATACGTGGCTATTGGACTTTGCTATAGTCCCACTAGTGCCAAGACATTTGCAGCACGTCTGCCTGCGTTGCACACTCCAACTAATTATAACTAAGCCATTATACTAGCAAACACTCAGTGTACCTAGTGGCATCCTATACGTGGCTATTGGACTTTGCTATAGTCCCACTAGTGCCAAGACATTTGCAGCACGTCTGCCTGCGTTGCACACTCCAACTAATTATAACTAAGCCATTATACTAGCAAACACTCAGTGTACCTAGTGGCATCCTATACGTGGCTATTGGACTTTGCTATAGTCCCACTAGTGCCAAGACATTTGCAGCGCGCATCTGCCTGCGTTGCACACTCCAACTAATTATAACTAAGCCATTATACTAGCAAACACTCAGTGTACCTAGTGGCATCCTATACGTGGCTATTGGACTTTGCTATAGTCCCACCAGTGCCAAGACATTTGCAGCACGTCTGCCTGCGTTGCACACTCCAACTAATTATAACTAAGCCATTATACTAGCAAACACTCAGTGTACCTAGTGGCATCCTATACGTGGCTATTGGACTTTGCTATAGTCCCACCAGTGCCAAGACATTTGCAGCACGTCTGCCTGCGTTGCACACTCCAACTAATTATAACTAAGCCATTATACTAGCAAACACTCAGTGTACCTAGTGGCATCCTATACGTGGCTATTGGACTTTGCTATAGTCCCACTAGTGCCAAGACATTTGCAGCACGTCTGCCTGCGTTGCACACTCCAACTAATTATAACTAAGCCATTATACTAGCAAACACTCAGTGTACCTAGTGGCATCCTATACGTGGCTATTGGACTTTGCTATAGTCCCACTAGTGCCAAGACATTTGCAGCACCTCTACCTGCATTGCACACTCCAACTAATTATAACTAAGCCACTATACTAGCAAACACTCAGTGTACCTAGTGGCATCCTAAACGTGGCTATTGGACTTTGCTATAGTCCCACTAGTGCCAAGACATTTGCAGCGCGCATCTGCCTGCATTGCACACTCCAACTCATTATAACTAAGCCATTATACTAGCAAACACTCAGTGTACCTAGTGGCATCCTATACGTGGCTATTGGACTTTGCTATAGTCCCACTAGTGCCAAGACATTTGCAGCGCGCATCTGCCTGCGTTGCACACTCCAACTAATTATAACTAAGCCATTATACTAGCAAACACTCAGTGTACCTAGTGGCATCCTATACGTGGCTATTGGACTTTGCTATAGTCCCACTAGTGCCAAGACATTTGCAGCGCGCATCTCCCTGCGTTGCACACTCCAACTAATTATAACTAAGCCATTATACTAGCAAACACTCAGTGTACCTAGTGGCATCCTATACGTGGCTATTGGACTTTGCTATAGTCCCACTAGTGCCAAGACATTTGCAGCGCGCATCTGCCTGCGTTGCACACTCCAACTAATTATAACTAAGCCATTATACTAGCAAACACTCAGTGTACCTAGTGGCATCCTATACGTGGCTATTGGACTTTGCTATAGTCCCACTAGTGCCAAGACATTTGCAGCGCGCATCTCCCTGCGTTGCACACTCCAACTAATTATAAGTAAGCCATTATACTAGCAAACACTCAGTGTACCTAGTGGCATCCTATACGTGGCTATTGGACTTTGCTATAGTCCCACTAGTGCCAAGATATTTGCAGCACCTCTGCCTGCATTGCACACTCCAACTAATTATAACTAAGCCATTATACTAGCACACACTCAGTGTACCTAGTGGCATCCTATACGTGGCTATTGGACTTTGCTATAGTCCCACTAGTGCCAAGACATTTGCAGCACGTCTGCCTGCGTTGCACACTCCAACTAATTATAACTAAGCCATTATACTAGCAAACACTCAGTGTACCTAGTGGCATCCTATACGTGGCTATTGGACTTTGCTATAGTCCCACTAGTGCCAAGACATTTGCAGCACGTCTGCCTGCGTTGCACACTCCAACTAATTATAACTAAGCCATTATACTAGCAAACACTCAGTGTACCTAGTGGCATCCTATACGTGGCTATTGGACTTTGCTATAGTCCCACTAGTGCCAAGACATTTGCAGCGCGCATCTGCCTGCGTTGCACACTCCAACTAATTATAACTAAGCCATTATACTAGCAAACACTCAGTGTACCTAGTGGCATCCTATACGTGGCTATTGGACTTTGCTATAGTCCCACCAGTGCCAAGACATTTGCAGCACGTCTGCCTGCGTTGCACACTCCAACTAATTATAACTAAGCCATTATACTAGCAAACACTCAGTGTACCTAGTGGCATCCTATACGTGGCTATTGGACTTTGCTATAGTCCCACCAGTGCCAAGACATTTGCAGCACGTCTGCCTGCGTTGCACACTCCAACTAATTATAACTAAGCCATTATACTAGCAAACACTCAGTGTACCTAGTGGCATCCTATACGTGGCTATTGGACTTTGCTATAGTCCCACTAGTGCCAAGACATTTGCAGCACGTCTGCCTGCGTTGCACACTCCAACTAATTATAACTAAGCCATTATACTAGCAAACACTCAGTGTACCTAGTGGCATCCTATACGTGGCTATTGGACTTTGCTATAGTCCCACTAGTGCCAAGACATTTGCAGCACCTCTACCTGCATTGCACACTCCAACTAATTATAACTAAGCCACTATACTAGCAAACACTCAGTGTACCTAGTGGCATCCTAAACGTGGCTATTGGACTTTGCTATAGTCCCACTAGTGCCAAGACATTTGCAGCGCGCATCTGCCTGCATTGCACACTCCAACTCATTATAACTAAGCCATTATACTAGCAAACACTCAGTGTACCTAGTGGCATCCTATACGTGGCTATTGGACTTTGCTATAGTCCCACTAGTGCCAAGACATTTGCAGCGCGCATCTGCCTGCGTTGCACACTCCAACTAATTATAACTAAGCCATTATACTAGCAAACACTCAGTGTACCTAGTGGCATCCTATACGTGGCTATTGGACTTTGCTATAGTCCCACTAGTGCCAAGACATTTGCAGCGCGCATCTCCCTGCGTTGCACACTCCAACTAATTATAACTAAGCCATTATACTAGCAAACACTCAGTGTACCTAGTGGCATCCTATACGTGGCTATTGGACTTTGCTATAGTCCCACTAGTGCCAAGACATTTGCAGCGCGCATCTGCCTGCATTGCACACTCCAACTAATTATAACTAAGCCATTATACTAGCAAACACTCAGTGTACCTAGTGGCATCCTATACGTGGCTATTGGACTTTGCTATAGTCCCACCAGTGCCAAGACATTTGCAGCACGTCTGCCTGCGTTGCACACTCCAACTAATTATAACTAAGCCATTATACTAGCAAACACTCAGTGTACCTAGTGGCATCCTATACGTGGCTATTGGACTTTGCTATAGTCCCACTAGTGCCAAGACATTTGCAGCACGTCTGCCTGCGTTGCACACTCCAACTAATTATAACTAAGCCATTATACTAGCAAACACTCAGTGTACCTAGTGGCATCCTATACGTGGCTATTGGACTTTGCTATAGTCCCACTAGTGCCAAGACATTTGCAGCGCGCATCTGCCTGCGTTGCACACTCCAACTAATTATAACTAAGCCATTATACTAGCAAACACTCAGTGTACCTAGTGGCATCCTATACGTGGCTATTGGACTTTGCTATAGTCCCACTAGTGCCAAGACATTTGCAGCGCGCATCTGCCTGCGTTGCACACTCCAACTAATTATAACTAAGCCATTATACTAGCAAACACTCAGTGTACCTAGTGGCATCCTATACGTGGCTATTGGACTTTGCTATAGTCCCACTAGTGCCAAGACATTTGCAGCACGTCTGCCTGCGTTGCACACTCCAACTCATTATAACTAAGCCATTATACTAGCAAACACTCAGTGTACCTAGTGGCATCCTATACGTGGCTATTGGACTTTGCTATAGTCCCACCAGTGCCAAGACATTTGCAGCACGTCTGCCTGCGTTGCACACTCCAACTAATTATAACTAAGCCATTATACTAGCAAACACTCAGTGTACCTAGTGGCATCCTATACGTGGCTATTGGACTTTGCTATAGTCCCACTAGTGCCAAGACATTTGCAGCACGTCTGCCTGCGTTGCACACTCCAACTAATTATAACTAAGCCATTATACTAGCAAACACTCAGTGTACCTAGTGGCATCCTATACGTGGCTATTGGACTTTGCTATAGTCCCACCAGTGCCAAGACATTTGCAGCACGTCTGCCTGCGTTGCACACTCCAACTAATTATAACTAAGCCATTATACTAGCAAACACTCAGTGTACCTAGTGGCATCCTATACGTGGCTATTGGACTTTGCTATAGTCCCACTAGTGCCAAGACATTTGCAGCGCGCATCTGCCTGCGTTGCACACTCCAACTAATTATAACTAAGCCATTATACTAGCAAACACTCAGTGTACCTAGTGGCATCCTATACGTGGCTATTGGACTTTGCTATAGTCCCACTAGTGCCAAGACATTTGCAGCGCGCATCTGCCTGCGTTGCACACTCCAACTCATTATAACTAAGCCATTATACTAGCAAACACTCAGTGTACCTAGTGGCATCCTATACGTGGCTATTGGACTTTGCTATAGTCCCACTAGTGCAAAGACATTTGCAGCGCGCATCTGCCTGCGTTGCACACTCCAACTAATTATAACTAAGCCATTATACTAGCAAACACTCAGTGTACCTAGTGGCATCCTATACGTGGCTATTGGACTTTGCTATAGTCCCACTAGTGCCAAGACATTTGCAGCGCGCATCTGCCTGCGTTGCACACTCCAACTCATTATAACTAAGCCATTATACTAGCAAACACTCAGTGTACCTAGTGGCATCCTATACGTGGCTATTGGACTTTGCTATAGTCCCACTAGTGCCAAGACATTTGCAGCACGTCTGCCTGCATTGCACACTCCAACTCATTATAACTAAGCCATTATACTAGCAAACACTCAATGTACCTAGTGGCATCCTATACGTGGCTATTGGACTTTGCTATAGTCCCACTAGTGCCAAGACATTTGCAGCGCGCATCTGCCTGCGTTGCACACTCCAACTAATTATAACTAAGCCATTATACTAGCAAACACTCAGTGTACCTAGTGGCATCCTATACGTGGCTATTGGACTTTGCTATAGTCCCACTAGTGCCAAGACATTTGCAGCACGTCTGCCTGCTTTGCACACTCCAACTAATTATAACTAAGCCATTATACTAGCAAACACTCAGTGTACCTAGTGGCATCCTATACGTGGCTATTGGACTTTGCTATAGTCCCACTAGTGCCAAGACATTTGCAGCACCTCTACCTGCATTGCACACTCCAACTAATTATAACTAAGCCACTATACTAGCAAACACTCAGTGTACCTAGTGGCATCCTAAACGTGGCTATTGGACTTTGCTATAGTCCCACTAGTGCCAAGACATTTGCAGCGCGCATCTGCCTGCATTGCACACTCCAACTCATTATAACTAAGCCATTATACTAGCAAACACTCAGTGTACCTAGTGGCATCCTATACGTTGCTATTGGACTTTGCTATAGTCCCACTAGTGCCAAGACATTTGCAGCGCGCATCTGCCTGCGTTGCACACTCCAACTAATTATAACTAAGCCATTATACTAGCAAACACTCAGTGTACCTAGTGGCATCCTATACGTGGCTATTGGACTTTGCTATAGTCCCACTAGTGCCAAGACATTTGCAGCGCGCATCTCCCTGCGTTGCACACTCCAACTAATTATAACTAAGCCATTATACTAGCAAACACTCAGTGTACCTAGTGCCATCCTATACGTGGCTATTGGACTTTGCTATAGTCCCACTAGTGCCAAGACATTTGCAGCGCGCATCTGCCTGCGTTGCACACTTTAACTAATTATAACTAAGCCATTATACTAGCAAACACTCAGTGTACCTAGTGGCATCCTATACGTGGCTATTGGACTTTGCTATAGTCCCACTAGTGCCAAGACATTTGCAGCGCGCATCTCCCTGCGTTGCACACTCCAACTAATTATAAGTAAGCCATTATACTAGCAAACACTCAGTGTACCTAGTGGCATCCTATACGTGGCTATTGGACTTTGCTATAGTCCCACTAGTGCCAAGATATTTGCAGCACCTCTGCCTGCATTGCACACTCCAACTAATTATAACTAAGCCATTATACTAGCACACACTCAGTGTACCTAGTGGCATCCTATACGTGGCTATTGGACTTTGCTATAGTCCCACTAGTGCCAAGACATTTGCAGCACGTCTGCCTGCGTTGCACACTCCAACTAATTATAACTAAGCCATTATACTAGCAAACACTCAGTGTACCTAGTGGCATCCTATACGTGGCTATTGGACTTTGCTATAGTCCCACTAGTGCCAAGACATTTGCAGCACGTCTGCCTGCGTTGCACACTCCAACTAATTATAACTAAGCCATTATACTAGCAAACACTCAGTGTACCTAGTGGCATCCTATACGTGGCTATTGGACTTTGCTATAGTCCCACTAGTGCCAAGACATTTGCAGCGCGCATCTGCCTGCGTTGCACACTCCAACTAATTATAACTAAGCCATTATACTAGCAAACACTCAGTGTACCTAGTGGCATCCTATACGTGGCTATTGGACTTTGCTATAGTCCCACCAGTGCCAAGACATTTGCAGCACGTCTGCCTGCGTTGCACACTCCAACTAATTATAACTAAGCCATTATACTAGCAAACACTCAGTGTACCTAGTGGCATCCTATACGTGGCTATTGGACTTTGCTATAGTCCCACCAGTGCCAAGACATTTGCAGCACGTCTGCCTGCGTTGCACACTCCAACTAATTATAACTAAGCCATTATACTAGCAAACACTCAGTGTACCTAGTGGCATCCTATACGTGGCTATTGGACTTTGCTATAGTCCCACTAGTGCCAAGACATTTGCAGCACGTCTGCCTGCGTTGCACACTCCAACTAATTATAACTAAGCCATTATACTAGCAAACACTCAGTGTACCTAGTGGCATCCTATACGTGGCTATTGGACTTTGCTATAGTCCCACTAGTGCCAAGACATTTGCAGCACCTCTACCTGCATTGCACACTCCAACTAATTATAACTAAGCCACTATACTAGCAAACACTCAGTGTACCTAGTGGCATCCTAAACGTGGCTATTGGACTTTGCTATAGTCCCACTAGTGCCAAGACATTTGCAGCGCGCATCTGCCTGCGTTGCACACTCCAACTAATTATAACTAAGCCATTATACTAGCAAACACTCAGTGTACCTAGTGGCATCCTATACGTGGCTATTGGACTTTGCTATAGTCCCACTAGTGCCAAGACATTTGCAGCGCGCATCTCCCTGCGTTGCACACTCCAACTAATTATAACTAAGCCATTATACTAGCAAACACTCAGTGTACCTAGTGGCATCCTATACGTGGCTATTGGACTTTGCTATAGTCCCACTAGTGCCAAGACATTTGCAGCGCGCATCTGCCTGCATTGCACACTCCAACTAATTATAACTAAGCCATTATACTAGCAAACACTCAGTGTACCTAGTGGCATCCTATACGTGGCTATTGGACTTTGCTATAGTCCCACCAGTGCCAAGACATTTGCAGCACGTCTGCCTGCGTTGCACACTCCAACTAATTATAACTAAGCCATTATACTAGCAAACACTCAGTGTACCTAGTGGCATCCTATACGTGGCTATTGGACTTTGCTATAGTCCCACTAGTGCCAAGACATTTGCAGCACGTCTGCCTGCGTTGCACACTCCAACTAATTATAACTAAGCCATTATACTAGCAAACACTCAGTGTACCTAGTGGCATCCTATACGTGGCTATTGGACTTTGCTATAGTCCCACTAGTGCCAAGACATTTGCAGCGCGCATCTGCCTGCGTTGCACACTCCAACTAATTATAACTAAGCCATTATACTAGCAAACACTCAGTGTACCTAGTGGCATCCTATACGTGGCTATTGGACTTTGCTATAGTCCCACTAGTGCCAAGACATTTGCAGCGCGCATCTGCCTGCGTTGCACACTCCAACTAATTATAACTAAGCCATTATACTAGCAAACACTCAGTGTACCTAGTGGCATCCTATACGTGGCTATTGGACTTTGCTATAGTCCCACTAGTGCCAAGACATTTGCAGCACGTCTGCCTGCGTTGCACACTCCAACTCATTATAACTAAGCCATTATACTAGCAAACACTCAGTGTACCTAGTGGCATCCTATACGTGGCTATTGGACTTTGCTATAGTCCCACCAGTGCCAAGACATTTGCAGCACGTCTGCCTGCGTTGCACACTCCAACTAATTATAACTAAGCCATTATACTAGCAAACACTCAGTGTACCTAGTGGCATCCTATACGTGGCTATTGGACTTTGCTATAGTCCCACTAGTGCCAAGACATTTGCAGCACGTCTGCCTGCGTTGCACACTCCAACTAATTATAACTAAGCTATTATACTAGCAAACACTCAGTGTACCTAGTGGCATCCTATACGTGGCTATTGGACTTTGCTATAGTCCCACCAGTGCCAAGACATTTGCAGCACGTCTGCCTGCGTTGCACACTCCAACTAATTATAACTAAGCCATTATACTAGCAAACACTCAGTGTACCTAGTGGCATCCTATACGTGGCTATTGGACTTTGCTATAGTCCCACTAGTGCCAAGACATTTGCAGCGCGCATCTGCCTGCGTTGCACACTCCAACTAATTATAACTAAGCCATTATACTAGCAAACACTCAGTGTACCTAGTGGCATCCTATACGTGGCTATTGGACTTTGCTATAGTCCCACTAGTGCCAAGACATTTGCAGCGCGCATCTGCCTGCGTTGCACACTCCAACTCATTATAACTAAGCCATTATACTAGCAAACACTCAGTGTACCTAGTGGCATCCTATACGTGGCTATTGGACTTTGCTATAGTCCCACTAGTGCCAAGACATTTGCAGCACGTCTGCCTGCGTTGCACACTCCAACTAATTATAACTAAGCCATTATACTAGCAAACACTCAGTGTACCTAGTGGCATCCTATACGTGGCTAATGGACTTTGCTATAGTCCCACTAGTGCCAAGACATTTGCAGCACGTCTGCCTGCGTTGCACACTCCAACTAATTATAACTAAGCCATTATACTAGCAAACACTCAGTGTACCTAGTGGCATCCTATACGTGGCTATTGGACTTTGCTATAGTCCCACTAGTGCCAAGACATTTGCAGCGCGCATCTGCCTGCATTGCACACTCCAACTAATTATAACTAAGCCATTATACTAGCAAACACTCAGTGTACCTAGTGGCATCCTATACGTGGCTATTGGACTTTGCTATAGTCCCACCAGTGCCAAGACATTTGCAGCACGTCTGCCTGCGTTGCACACTCCAACTAATTATAACTAAGCCATTATACTAGCAAACACTCAGTGTACCTAGTGGCATCCTATACGTGGCTATTGGACTTTGCTATAGTCCCACTAGTGCCAAGACATTTGCAGCACGTCTGCCTGCGTTGCACACTCCAACTAATTATAACTAAGCCATTATACTAGCAAACACTCAGTGTACCTAGTGGCATCCTATACGTGGCTATTGGACTTTGCTATAGTCCCACTAGTGCCAAGACATTTGCAGCGCGCATCTGCCTGCGTTGCACACTCCAACTAATTATAACTAAGCCATTATACTAGCAAACACTCAGTGTACCTAGTGGCATCCTATACGTGGCTATTGGACTTTGCTATAGTCCCACTAGTGCCAAGACATTTGCAGCGCGCATCTGCCTGCGTTGCACACTCCAACTAATTATAACTAAGCCATTATACTAGCAAACACTCAGTGTACCTAGTGGCATCCTATACGTGGCTATTGGACTTTGCTATAGTCCCACTAGTGCCAAGACATTTGCAGCACGTCTGCCTGCGTTGCACACTCCAACTCATTATAACAAAGCCATTATACTAGCAAACACTCAGTGTACCTAGTGGCATCCTATACGTGGCTATTGGACTTTGCTATAGTCCCACCAGTGCCAAGACATTTGCAGCACGTCTGCCTGCGTTGCACACTCCAACTAATTATAACTAAGCCATTATACTAGCAAACACTCAGTGTACCTAGTGGCATCCTATACGTGGCTATTGGACTTTGCTATAGTCCCACTAGTGCCAAGACATTTGCAGCACGTCTGCCTGCGTTGCACACTCCAACTAATTATAACTAAGCCATTATACTAGCAAACACTCAGTGTACCTAGTGGCATCCTATACGTGGCTATTGGACTTTGCTATAGTCCCACCAGTGCCAAGACATTTGCAGCACGTCTGCCTGCGTTGCACACTCCAACTAATTATAACTAAGCCATTATACTAGCAAACACTCAGTGTACCTAGTGGCATCCTATACGTGGCTATTGGACTTTGCTATAGTCCCACTAGTGCCAAGACATTTGCAGCGCGCATCTGCCTGCGTTGCACACTCCAACTAATTATAACTAAGCCATTATACTAGCAAACACTCAGTGTACCTAGTGGCATCCTATACGTGGCTATTGGACTTTGCTATAGTCCCACTAGTGCCAAGACATTTGCAGCGCGCATCTGCCTGCGTTGCACACTCCAACTCATTATAACTAAGCCATTATACTAGCAAACACTCAGTGTACCTAGTGGCATCCTATACGTGGCTATTGGACTTTGCTATAGTCCCACTAGTGCCAAGACATTTGCAGCACGTCTGCCTGCGTTGCACACTCCAACTAATTATAACTAAGCCATTATACTAGCAAACACTCAGTGTACCTAGTGGCATCCTATACGTGGCTATTGGACTTTGCTATAGTCCCACTAGTGCCAAGACATTTGCAGCACGTCTGCCTGCGTTGCACACTCCAACTAATTATAACTAAGCCATTATACTAGCAAACACTCAGTGTACCTAGTGGCATCCTATACGTGGCTATTGGACTTTGCTATAGTCCCACTAGTGCCAAGACATTTGCAGCGCGCATCTGCCTGCGTTGCACACTCCAACTAATTATAACTAAGCCATTATACTAGCAAACACTCAGTGTACCTAGTGGCATCCTATACGTGGCTATTGGACTTTGCTATAGTCCCACTAGTGCCAAGACATTTGCAGCACGTCTGCCTGCGTTGCACACTCCAACTCATTATAACTAAGCCATTATACTAGCAAACACTCAGTGTACCTAGTGGCATCCTATACGTGGCTATTGGACTTTGCTATAGTCCCACCAGTGCCAAGACATTTGCAGCACGTCTGCCTGCGTTGCACACTCCAACTAATTATAACTAAGCCATTATACTAGCAAACACTCAGTGTACCTAGTGGCATCCTATACGTGGCTATTGGACTTTGCTATAGTCCCACTAGTGCCAAGACATTTGCAGCACGTCTGCCTGCGTTGCACACTCCAACTAATTATAACTAAGCCATTATACTAGCAAACACTCAGTGTACCTAGTGGCATCCTATACGTGGCTATTGGACTTTGCTATAGTCCCACCAGTGCCAAGACATTTGCAGCACGTCTGCCTGCGTTGCACACTCCAACTAATTATAACTAAGCCATTATACTAGCAAACACTCAGTGTACCTAGTGGCATCCTATACGTGGCTATTGGACTTTGCTATAGTCCCACCAGTGCCAAGACATTTGCAGCACGTCTGCCTGCATTGCACACTCCAACTAATTATAACTAAGCCATTATACTAGCAAACACTCAGTGTACCTAGTGGCATCCTATACGTGGCTATTGGACTTTGCTATAGTCCCACCAGTGCCAAGACATTTGCAGCACGTCTGCCTGCATTGCACACTCCAACTAATTATAACTAAGCCATTATACTAGCAAACACTCTGTGTACCTAGTGGCATCCTATACGTGGCTATTGGACTTTGCTATAGTCCCACTAGTGCAAAGACATTTGCAGCGCGCATCTGCCTGCGTTGCACACTCCAACTAATTATAACTAAGCCATTATACTAGCAAACACTCAGTGTACCTAGTGGCATCCTATACGTGGCTATTGGACTTTGCTATAGTCCCACTAGTGCCAAGACATTTGCAGCGCGCATCTGCCTGCGTTGCACACTCCAACTCATTATAACTAAGCCATTATACTAGCAAACACTCAGTGTACCTAGTGGCATCCTATACGTGGCTATTGGACTTTGCTATAGTCCCACTAGTGCCAAGACATTTGCAGCGCGCATCTGCCTGCGTTGCACACTCCAACTAATTATAACTAAGCCATTATACTAGCAAACACTCAGTGTACCTAGTGGCATCCTATACGTGGCTATTGGACTTTGCTATAGTCCCACTAGTGCCAAGACATTTGCAGCGCGCATCTGCCTGCGTTGCACACTCCAACTCATTATAACTAAGCCATTATACTAGCAAACACTCAGTGTACCTAGTGGCATCCTATACGTGGCTATTGGACTTTGCTGTTTGGCACTGGGAGGATCAGTTCTGATATAGTCCTGGTATGGTGCAGAGCTTGCTCCACATGCTGGGACCTGGGCTGGTCTCTATCCACAAGCGCCTTTTTTGCAACATAGAAGCGGTTATATACAGGTTACAGGTATGTGTGCTCTATTATGGTTCTGCTTTTAACTTTATCTAGGAGGCCGCATGGCACATGAAATACAGAATGTAGAGTAGGACCCCCCTATTGAGATTTGCCGTGACGTTGGCAGGGGTGGCTCAAAAAATTGATCAATTATTTGCTAAAAATCTCATTTTTTTTTTTTTTATTGTAGTACAGTTGGAATAAATCTGTGAATTTTCACTTTTTATATGATGCATGCCAATTTCAGATCGTGCTGGCTCCCCTCTCTCTCTGTTTGGTCGTAGTTATGCTACAAATTCTGGTGGCCGGTCACCACCATGCTATGCACGCCTGATTTTGGTTTGCTATGTATTCCTCCTGTTGGTAGCTGTTCAGATTCAGTTACCTCACCCCTTTCCACAGGCAATGCTAATTAAGCACCATCTTGGATCTGGTCCGCCTTTATCAATGGTTGCTGTTTGGCACTGGGAGGATCAGTTCTGATATAGTCCTGGTATGTGCAGAGCTTGCTCCACATGCTGGGACCTGGGCTGGTCTCTATCCACAAGCGCCTTTTTTGCAACATAGAAGCGGTTATATACAGGTTACAGGTATGTGTGCTCTATTATGGTTCTGCTTTTAACTTTATCTAGGAGGCCGCATGGCACATGAAATACAGAATGTAGAGTAGGACCCCCCTATTGAGATTTGCCGTGACGTTGGCAGGGGTGGCTCAAAAAATTGATCAATTATTTGCTAAAAATCTCATTTTTTTTATTGTAGTACAGTTGGAATAAATCTGTGAATTTTCACTTTTTATATGATGCATGCCAATTTCAGATCGTGCTGGCTCCCCTCTCTCTGTTTGGTCGTAGTTATGCTACAAATTCTGGTGGCCGGTCACCACCATGCCATGCACGCCTGATTTTGGTTTGCTATGTATTCCTCCTGTTGGTAGCTGTTCAGATTCAGTTACCTCACCCCTTTCCACAGGCAATGCTAATTAAGCACCATCTTGGATCTGGTCCGCCTTTATCAATGGTTGCTGTTTGGCACTGAGAGGATCAGTTCTGATATAGTCCTGGTATGGTGCAGAGCTTGCTCCACATGCTGGGACCTGGGCTGGCCTCTATCCACAAGCGCCTTTTTTGCAACATAGAAGCGGTTATATACAGGTTACAGGTATGTGTGCTCTATTATGGTTCTGCTTTTAACTTTATCTAGGAGGCCGCATGGCACATGAAATACAGAATGTAGAGTAGGACCCCCCTATTGAGATTTGCCGTGACGTTGGCAGGGGTGGCTCAAAAAATTGATCAATTATTTGCTAAAAATCTCATTTTTTTTATTGTAGTACAGTTGGAATAAATCTGTGAATTTTCACTTTTTATATGATGCATGCCAATTTCAGATCGTGCTGGCTCCCCTCTCAAACACTCAGTGTACCTAGTGGCATCCTATACGTGGCTATTGGACTTTGCTATAGTCCCACTAGTGCCAAGACATTTGCAGCACGTCTGCCTGCGTTGCACACTCCAACTAATTATAACTAAGCCATTATACTAGCAAACACTCAGTGTACCTAGTGGCATCCTATACGTGGCTATTGGACTTTGCTATAGTCCCACTAGTGCCAAGACATTTGCAGCACGTCTGCCTGCGTTGCACACTCCAACTAATTATAACTAAGCCATTATACTAGCAAACACTCAGTGTACCTAGTGGCATCCTATACGTGGCTATTGGACTTTGCTATAGTCCCACTAGTGCCAAGACATTTGCAGCGCGCATCTGCCTGCGTTGCACACTCCAACTAATTATAACTAAGCCATTATACTAGCAAACACTCAGTGTACCTAGTGGCATCCTATACGTGGCTATTGGACTTTGCTATAGTCCCACTAGTGCCAAGACATTTGCAGCGCGCATCTGCCTGCGTTGCACACTCCAACTCATTATAACTAAGCCATTATACTAGCAAACACTCAGTGTACCTAGTGGCATCCTATACGTGGCTATTGGACTTTGCTATAGTCCCACTAGTGCCAAGACATTTGCAGCACGTCTGCCTGCGTTGCACACTCCAACTAATTATAACTAAGCCATTATACTAGCAAACACTCAGTGTACCTAGTGGCATCCTATACGTGGCTAATGGACTTTGCTATAGTCCCACTAGTGCCAAGACATTTGCAGCGCGCATCTGCCTGCGTTGCACACTCCAACTAATTATAACTAAGCCATTATACTAGCAAACACTCAGTGTACCTAGTGGCATCCTATACGTGGCTATTGGACTTTGCTATAGTCCCACTAGTGCCAAGACATTTGCAGCGCGCATCTGCCTGCGTTGCACACTCCAACTAATTATAACTAAGCCATTATACTAGCAAACACTCAGTGTACCTAGTGGCATCCTATACGTGGCTATTGGACTTTGCTATAGTCCCACTAGTGCCAAGACATTTGCAGCACGTCTGCCTGCGTTGCACACTCCAACTAATTATAACTAAGCCATTATACTAGCAAACACTCAGTGTACCTAGTGGCATCCTATACGTGGCTATTGGACTTTGCTATAGTCCCACTAGTGCCAAGACATTTGCAGCGCGCATCTGCCTGCGTTGCACACTCCAACTAATTATAACTAAGCCATTATACTAGCAAACACTCAGTGTACCTAGTGGCATCCTATACGTGGCTATTGGACTTTGCTATAGTCCCACTAGTGCCAAGACATTTGCAGCACGTCTGCCTGCGTTGCACACTCCAACTAATTATAACTAAGTTGCATTGTCAGGGATATTTATTCTTTATTATTCTGCTGTTTATAAAGCTAGACCACCACTGCAATCTTCACCACCTCTCAATTTTTACTACCACATTTTCAGTCCACAATCTTGTCGCAATCAACATGAGTGGCAAAATGACAGATGCTGGTGGAAAGGGGAAGAGGCGTGGTGGAAAAGGCAAAAAAGGTTTTGTCCGTGGGGAAGGTGGCAAAGCTCCATTATCATCTGCTGAAGATAGACCATCTACCAGCAAAAGTAAGATGTCTACTACTTACCGTGGACAATCCGATGTGCTCCCTTTTTTACGGACACGAACAACAGGAAGAAAGGTAGATGATGGGCAAAAAAGGAAAATGCTTGAATGGATCTCAAGTGGTCCAACAAGTGCCCTCTCAGCCACTTCAAGTACCGCATCCAAAAAACACCAGTCCTCTGAGTTGTCATCCCAATCACACTTGATTTCTCCCAGCTCTGAAGTCTCCATCAGCCCTGCACAGTATGGTGGAACTGAGATGGCTGAGTCTGCAGAGCTGTTCAGTCACACTATAGCCTGGGAATCAGAGGTCTGCTCCCAAGCTACACTATGGGGAGATAAGGTATGCACACCAGTGACTATGGAAGGGGAATACATGGAATAGCAGAAACTGCTGTGTGAATACTGACATGAAAAATTCAATAGCTATTTGTAAGAATGAAATGTGAAAAATGGAACCTGCATTACTGCCATGAATATATGAATAAAGAGAAATTTAGCTACTGAATTGATCAATGCAGAAGAGCCCCAACACTACGCCAAAGTATTTCTCTACGTTGGGGTCCCTAGCTTGTGTGTGTCCTCTCATGCAGTTAAAAAACTTACCGTGTATGGGACGCTGAGACCCAGGCTATATATGCGTATAATGTGGATTGGCAATAGGTGTGTATGGGGAGGGTTCACAAACGAAAAACTACTAACATTAAGGAATAACGTTTGGAACTCCATTCTATGTCTGAACTGGGTGCAAAAAACCTAAAAAACATCACTATGGGGAGATAAGGTATGCACACCAGTGACTATGGAAGGGGAATACATGGAATAGCAGAAACTGCTGTGTGAATACTGACATGAAAAATTCAATAGCTATTTGTAAGAATGAAATGTGAAAAATGGAACCTGCATTACTGCCATGAATATATGAATAAAGAGAAATTTAGCTACTGAATTGATCAATGCAGAAGAGTTAACTGCATGAGAGGACACACACAAGCTAGGGACCCCAACGTAGAGAAATACTTTGGCGTAGTGTTGGGGCTCTTCTGCATTGATCAATTCAGTAGCTAAATTTCTCTTTATTCATATATTCATGGCAGTAATGCAGGTTCCATTTTTCACATTTCATTCTTACAAATAGCTATTGAATTTTTCATGTCAGTATTCACACAGCAGTTTCTGCTATTCCATGTATTCCCCTTCCATAGTCACTGGTGTGCATACCTTATCTCCCCATAGTGATGTTTTTTAGGTTTTTTGCACCCAGTTCAGACATAGAATGGAGTTCCAAACGTTATTCCTTAATGCTCCCAAGCTACAGTGAGTACAGAACAGGAAATGGTCTGCAGTGATGCCCAGAACCTTTGTGACTCTGATTCAGGCCGTGAGGACCAAGTTTCTGAGCATAATGTTGACCCTTTGTCACAAACTGTAACACCTGTGGTTATAGACAATGAGGAACATACTGATGAAGATGAGACGCAGATACCCGATTGGGATGACAACTTAAATATTCGGTCAGGGCAAGAAGAGGCTCGGTCTGAGGGGGAGGGGAGTGCAAACACAACAATTGATGATGACGTTCTAGATCCCACCTACTGTCAACCCCCAGTCAGGCACTCGAGGAGGTCAACAGAGGCGGTGGAGGAGGATGCAACCGACGACGAAGTTACCTTGCGCCTTCCTGGACAGAGTCGGAGCACTGGTAGCACGTCTACAACTGCATCCTCAGCCACCACTCTGCCTATGAGCATTATTCGGGGTGGATCAACAGGTCGCATGGCCTCTAAGCCTTGCCTAGCCTGGTCCTTTTTTGACATCGAAAAAGATCGCCCAACTCATGTGATATGTAACATTTGTCATGATTCTCTTAGTAGAGGTCAAAACCTCAGCAGTTTGACAACTTCTTCCATGAATCGTCACATGAATAAATATCATAAGTCCCGGTGGGAAGCTCACCGTGCTGCAATGCGGCCTAGCGGAGCGAACCATCCACCGCCCGCCCCTTCCAGTGCATCCGCGCGCTCTTCATCTTCTAGGACTGTGGGGACAGCTGTCACACCTGTTTTTCCACGCAAAACTTCCACCACTGTAACCGCAACAGGCAGTTTGCTTGGTAGGTCGTCAGTTGGTTTGGAAGGGGAAACAAGTGAGTGTGTACAGCTCTCTCAGACATCGATAGCACCAACGTTGGATCAAGGCAACATCATGTCTCCGCCTGCACTTTCCTCACAAACCTGCATTTTTCCAGGGACACCCTACTCAACACCGTCTACACACAGCAGCCAGATCTCTGTCCCTCAGATGTGGTCAAATAAAAGGCCACTTCCTCCGACCCATGACAAAGCTAAGAGGTTGACTCTATCCCTCTGTAAGCTGTTGGCTACCGAAATGCTGCCTTTCCGCCTAGTGGACACACAGGATTTTAGAGACCTTATGTCTGTCGCTGTGCCCCAGTACCAGATGCCTAGTCGCCACTACTTCTCTAAGAAAGGTGTGACCGCACTACACCAGCATGTCGCACACAACATCACCGCTTCCTTGAGAAACTCTGTGTGTGAACGGGTGCATTTCACCACCGATACTTGGACCAGTAAGCATGGACAGGGACGTTACATGTCGCTGACTGGGCACTGGGTAACTATGGTGATAGATGGTGAAGGGTCTGCTGCACAAGTCTTGCCGTCCCCACGACTTGTGTGTCAATCCTCTGTCTGTCCAAGTTCCGCCACAGCTTCTGCATCCTCCACCTCATCTGGGTCCTCCACCTCCGCCCCAAGCCTGCCTGGTCAGGCCACCAGCGTTCTCACTGCGCAGAAGGAATCACGCAGCCCTCATTACTATGCTGGCAGCAGAGCGCAACGGCATCAGGCGGTCTTTAGCTTGACATGTCTTGGGAATAAGAGTCACACAGCTGAGGAGTTGTGGTCAGCTCTGCGGTCCGAGTTTAATAAATGGTTGTCTCCACTCAAACTGCAGCCTGGTAAGGCCGTGTGCGACAATGCTGCAAACCTGGGTGCGGCACTTCGCCAGGGCGAGGTGTCACAAACCACCGGGGGGGTCACTCAGAAATCCCCCGCGCTGGCTACCAGTACGTCACAATCGGGGGGTAGCAAGGGGGTGTCACCCCTCCTTTATACCTCCCGACAGACAGAGCACATGACGCGCTCTCTAGCGCCCCTCTTATAGTCAGGCCAATTATGGAATTGCCCGACGATAAGCAAGGAGGCCGCTATACTACTTATGCCGATTATTGCAGGGTCCCCGGTGAGAGTAAGGTATATATTCCCCCGACCTCCGCGGGCGGAATATATAAAATCTCCCCGAATCTCACTGGCCTCCCCACAATAATCCTTGGCACAATTCGCTGCCACCAACCGCTTCACGGTAACTATTAGCCGAACACCCAGACGTGGGATTCAAGATCGAGATAACAGAACAGCCCAAGATTAATTATATAATTTAATCAGCCTAAAGCACACTAGAAACTACAATATATACAATAGGGAATCTACAGAATATACATATGTCAGAGTACAGTTACAATCAAAGCATGGGTTACAAACAGGCATACACAGTTCCAGCAGTTACCTTGTTGCGTCTGGCCACAGGGGGGCGCTGTACCCAGGTTTCTAGGATCCTTCCCACAGATGTTTCCTACACGTGCCCCCAGCGAAAAGAACCCTGGAAAAAGGCCGAAGTAGGGTTATCAACCTGGGCAGATCCAGGTCTCCTCCTACCTTCGTGACCTCACAGGGAGCACTGCTCCACCCCTGGCTTGAGTTATGGACAATATCCCAACATGGAATATGGGCCATAACTTTGCCTGGGAGCGTCGTAGGCGGACGCCAACGCTCTCATTGTGACAGTTATGAATTTAGCTACAGAACGAGGGGACTCATGACCTGTCTGCCAGTTCCCCATTGGCTGATATCACGCCTGGGGCATTTCCCAATGTCCTGCTCCCATAAAAAGGGGGTGCCGGCATCGTCCACATGCGGAGACACCATTTTTATGGTTGCCATATTTATCGGAAATATGGCTTGCGAGATATGAACCATTTTTTACTGGAGTCGTTCTGTCTAGCTAGTTCCATAGCCTTGCTAATGAGATACAACTCTTGTTACAGGGTGACGGCAGGGAGTCATCCTGTGTCCATTGTTCCCACACCACCTCATCTCCATATCACAGGACATGGCCATGGAGGTGTAAGTGGAACACTGAGAACAAGAAGGGAGGGGGCACTGCCAGGGAGTGATGAGGGATTATGACTGGAGTCATAATTCATCTTCATATCCCGGGATTTGCCTCACACCTCCCCCCTTTTGAGGGCGCTAGGGGGCAGCACACTCCGGTGTTCCCCCGTGCGCCCGTCCGCGACCTCTCCTTGTCGGGACAGCCCGTCTGCGTTACCGTGGTCACGGCCCCTTTTGTGGCGAATGGTGAAGTTGTATTGCTGGAGCGCAAGGCTCCATCGCAACAATCGCCCATTCGTCCCAGAGACGGTGTGCAACCAGCTGAGGGGATTGTGGTCCGTCTCCACGATGAAGTGGCGCCCGTATAGATAGGGTTGCAGACGCTGCAGGGCCCACACTATGGCCAGGCACTCCTTCTCCATCGTGGAATAGGCAACTTCCCTTGGTAACAGCTTCCTGCTCAGGTACAAGACTGGGTGCTCTTGGCTCGCAGAGTCCACCTGGCTGAGCACCGCACCGAGGCCGAAGTCACTGGCGTCGGTCTGTACTACAAACGGCCGCGTGAAGTCGGCTGCCTGTAGCACGGGCGGGCTGGACAGGGCGTCCTTTAGGGCCCGGAAGGCTGTCTCGCAGTCCATTGTCCAATCGACTGCAGAGGGCAGCTTCTTCTTGGTGAGGTCCGTCAAGGGCTTTGCCAGGCTACTATAGCATGGAACAAACCTCCTATAGTACCCAGCGGTCCCCAAGAAGGACATCACCTGCTTCTTGGTCCTGGGGGTGGGCCAGGATGCGATGGCTTCCACTTTCTCAGGCTCGGGCTTCAGTGTTCTCCCACCTACCCGGTGACCGAGGTACTGGACCTCGCTCATGGCCAGCTGACACTTTCCCGGCTTGATGGTCAAACCTGCCCGGTGGATCCGCCTGAGCACCTGGGCTAGATGCTCTAGGTGGTCCTCCCAGGTGGGACTGAAGACGGCAATGTCATCCAGGTACGCGGCCGCGTACCCTTCAAGTCCCTTGAGCAGGGTGTTGACCATCCGCTGGAAAGTGGCAGGGGCATTCCTCATCCCGAATGGCATCACCGTGGACTCGTACAGTCCAAATGGGGTAATAAAGGCAGAGCGTTCCCTGGCCTTGCGAGTCAGGGGGATCTGCCAATATCCCCGGCTCAGATCCATGATGGTCAGGTACTGAGCCCCGGCCAACTGATCGAGCAGGTCATCGATGCGTGGCATTGGGTACGCATCGGCGACCGTGACCGCATTGAGCCCCCTGTAGTCCACGCAGAACCGAGTGGTTCGGTCCTTCTTAGGGACGAGGACTACCGGCGAGGCCCAAGCGCTGTTGGAGGCCTGGATCACCCCCAGCTTCAGCATCTCGTCAATCTCCTGGCGCATGTGTTGCTGCACCTCCAGGGAGACCCGATATGCTGAACGCCGGATCGGGGGATGATCCCCAGTGTCCACGTGATGGACAGCCAAGTCAGTCCTTCCGGGCTGGTTGGTAAACAACCCCCGGAAGGGGAGGAGGGTGGCCCACAGCTGGGACCGTTGGTCTTCCAAGAGCTGGTGGCCAACCTCCACATCCTCAATGGATCCGCCTGCCCTAACCTGGGCTAGCATATCCAAGAGGGTTTCCGCTTCTCCCTCCTCGGGCAGGTTGCACACGGGGAGCGCACATGCCTCCCGCTCATGATGTGCCTTCATCATGTTCACATGGAAGGGCTTCCGCCTTCCACGGGCAGGGTCCAGGGTGACCAGGTACGTCACAGGGTTGAGCTGCTGGTACACGAGGTATGGGCCTTCCCAGGCTGCCTGAAGCTTGTCCTGTGGTACGGGGACCAGTACCCACACCTTTTGACCCACTTGGTAGGTCCTCTCACAAGCGTTCTGGTCGTACCAACGCTTCTGATCGGCCTGGGCTTGAGCCATATTGTCGTGTACCAGTTGCGTCAAGGCCTGCATTTTGTCCCGGAAGCGCATGACATACTCGATAACCGACACTCCAGGGGTGGCCAAATCCCCTTCCCAAGCCTCTTTCACCAGAGCCAGGGGGCCCCGCACACGTCGCCCGTACAGGAGCTCAAACGGTGAGAATCCTGTTGAGGCCTGTGGAACCTCCCGGTAAGCAAATAACAGGTGTGGGAGATACCGCTCCCAGTCACGCCCATGGGAGTCGACCAACATCTTAAGCATCTGCTTTAAGGTGCCATTGAACCGCTCGCACAGGCCATTAGTCTGTGGATGGTACGGGCTGGCCACCAGATGTCGCACCTGGACTTGCTTACAGAGGGCCTCCATCAGCTGGGACATGAATTGGGTCCCCCGGTCAGTGAGCATTTCCTGGGGAAAACCCACTCGGGAGAAAATCTCCAGCAATGCGGTGGCCACCTTGTCAGCCCGAATGGACGACAAGGCCACTGCTTCTGGGTACCGGGTGGCATAGTCCACTACCGTCAGTAGGAAGCGTTTCCCGGAGCTGCTGGGGATGGCCAGCGGGCCGACCAGATCCACAGCCACCCTCCTGAAAGGCTCATCGATGATTGGCAGAGATACTAGTGGGGCTTTGGGGCGTGGCCCCGCCTTCCCCACTCTCTGACAGGTTTCACACGAACGGCAGTAGGCAGCCACATCGGCCCCCATTTTTGGCCAGTAGAAATGCTGGTTTAACCTGGCCTTGGTCTTAGCGATCCCTAGGTGTCCGGCCATCGGAATCTCATGTGCGATCCGCAACAACTCCGTCCGGAACGGATAGGGTACCACCAACTGTCGGTCCCTGGGCCACGCCTCCGGTGAACCCTGCTGGACCGTGGCCCGGTACAGCCGTCCTTGGTCCCAGACCACTCGCTCCGGGTCCGAGTCCGAGGGAGGCTGTGCCGCCTGCTCCTTTAGAGCTTTCAGGCTGTCGTCAGCTTCTAACGCTGCCTGAAACCCCTGACCAGATGTGGCCAGAATCGACGAGACTGTCACATCTTCGGTCAGTACCCCGGGACCTGTGTCCTGGCCTCCACCTGACTCGGCTGCCACTTGGTCAGAAGGGGAAGAGCTATCGGACCTCCGGGAGGCCCCTTGGCTTCCAGCACTCCCACTGCGGGTGACAGCGCCCACAGCCGCTGCGACCGTGGGTCGTGCCTGCTCCTCCTCCGTTCCTGACCAAGTCGCCGGTTCAGGCAGACCTACCTGGCTTCCTGACACCCCGGTTGTGGGGGAACCCTGCACCGAGATCTTACCTGGGAGCACTTCCGCTCCTGGACCGGCCCCAATCTCACCTGCCTGTTCCCCCTCTGCAGCAACAGAACTCCGCTGTGAAATCTCTGGGGACCCCACATTTGCTGTGGTAGCCCCCACCCCACACACTGGTCCTCCCCCTGCAGCACCCTGCTCTCTGCTTATCCCTGCAGAGGGCAACAGATCCCAGCTCACAGGCTGGTTACTTGTAGAGGCATTGTCACACCTTTCCCTGACCCCCTCCCCTCCTGTCACAGCTGCAGCTGCGTGTGTGTCTATGGTGTCTGTGCAAGCAGAAATATCAGAGTTCACTCCCTCCTCCCTTACATCATTCATAGATAACACATTAACATTGTCAGGAGTCATGTCAGTACGGGCTGAAGGTTCAGCCCTTGGTTGGGGCCCAAACTGGGAGGTTATCTGCCCCAAATCTGTCCCAAGTAGCACGTTTGCAGGGATCCGATCAGTTACCCCCACCTCCCTCACCCCTCGCCCTGCGCCCCAGTCCACATAAATGTCAGCAACAGGCAGCGCCGGGTCAATGCCTCCAATCCCGGAGACAGCGAGGGTTTTTCCAGGGATCAAGTCTTGGGGGGACACCATCTCAGGCCGCACCAGAGTCACCTCCGAGGCGCTGTCTCGCAGTCCTATGGTCACAGACTGGCCGACGGTGACAGGTTGGAAGCTGTCCAGGGACCTACCACCACCCCCACCCACACAATACACCTTGGGCGGCCCTTGGGACGGGGACGGAGCCGGGGCCTTGGGACGCTGAGGGCACATGGCCTTGAAGTGTCCAGGTAGGTTGCACTGGTGGCACCGTCTTGGTTCCGCCACGGGCCTGGAGAGGGGAGTTGAGGGGGACACCCCCTGCAGTCTAGGGGCAGGTGGGGCAGTCGCAGAATTCATCTTACCCCCTCTCCAGGTGCTGCTGGTGGCCGCTCTCCTGGCCTCAGGGGCCCGGTTGTTGGTGTAGTCATCGGCAAGGGCAGCTGTAGCCGTGGACCCCTTTGGCTTCTGGTCTCGGATGAACTGGCGGAGATCCTCAGGGCAGTTCCACAAGAGTTGCTCCGTGATGAACAAGTCCAGGATCTCCGGTCCGGTGGAAAGCTGCAGGCCTTGGGTCCAGTGGTCGGCAGCTCGGGCAAGTGCCCGCCGGTGGTCAGCCCAGGAGTCCTTTGGTCCCTTCTGTAGGCTCCGGAACTTCTTGCGGTAGGACTCTGGAGTGAGGTTGTACTGTTGGATCAGGGCCCGCTTGATGGTGTCGTAGCCCTGATCTGCCTCAGCAGGCAAGTCCCCAAGGACATCCAGGGCCTTACCCCTTAAACGGGGGGTCAGGTATTTGGCCCACTGGTCCTTGTCCAGATGGTGCTGCAAGCAAGTCCGTTCAAAAGCAGTCAAGAAAGAGTCCAAGTCTCCATCCTTCTCCAGCACTGGGAAGTCCTCAACACGGACCTTTGGAAGTTTGGTGTCTTGAAGGTCACGTGTGGCTGATGAGGGCTGGAGCTTGGCTAGATGCAGCTGGTAGTCACGGTCTGCCTGTCGCTCCGCAGCCTCACGCTCTGCCTGGCGCTCTTCACGCGCTGCTTGCCGCTCCGCAGCCTCAGCATCACGCGCTGCCTGCCGCTCTGCCCTGCGCTCTGCCAGGAGTTCCTTGTAGCCCTTCTGGTCTCCAGCCTGGAGAAGGGCCATAGCCATTTGAAGAAGGCTATCCGAGCCTCCCAGGCTCGGTGGAATGGCACGTGGTGATCTGCGGCCCGCTGCGGAGCCTGGTGCTTCACTGTCCATTGCAGAGCGGAGGGCTGGCATCTGGCTCGTTGAGGACCCTTGGGTGAGCTGCTCCTCATCTTGTCCATAATTGCTAGGTTGTGCAATGTCCTCTGCAGAGCTGTTTTCTGGCGTCGAGCTCCTGGAGGACTCGTGGCAACCTCCTCATTGCTGTCCACAGCACCGTCCTCCCTCTCTTCGGCTCCTGCCTTAGCATTGGCCAGTTGCATAGCTCTGCTCCTGGTGCCATCAGCCATTCTTGCAGACTTTTGGTCACTGACACAGAACTGACACCTGATGCCTCCACACACCTTACAGTATCTGCACTCTGACACTCTAGTGTTGAGCTAGTCTGAAGACCCCAGCAGCCACAGCTGCTGCAGGCAGTCTTTAGTGTCTGGGAGTATGGGTCTCACACTCACACACACTATTATCTCGATCCCACCGCTATGCCACCAATATGTCACAAACCACCGGGGGGGTCACTCAGAAATCCCCCGCGCTGGCTACCAGTACGTCACAATCGGGGGGTAGCAAGGGGGTGTCACCCCTCCTTTATACCTCCCGACAGACAGAGCACATGACGCGCTCTCTAGCGCCCCTCTTATAGTCAGGCCAATTATGGAATTGCCCGACGATAAGCAAGGAGGCCGCTATACTACTTATGCCGATTATTGCAGGGTCCCCGGTGAGAGTAAGGTATATATTCCCCCGACCTCCGCGGGCGGAATATATAAAATCTCCCCGAATCTCACTGGCCTCCCCACAATAATCCTTGGCACAATTCGCTGCCACCAACCGCTTCACGGTAACTATTAGCCGAACACCCAGACGTGGGATTCAAGATCGAGATAACAGAACAGCCCAAGATTAATTATATAATTTAATCAGCCTAAAGCACACTAGAAACTACAATATATACAATAGGGAATCTACAGAATATACATATGTCAGAGTACAGTTACAATCAAAGCATGGGTTACAAACAGGCATACACAGTTCCAGCAGTTACCTTGTTGCGTCTGGCCACAGGGGGGCGCTGTACCCAGGTTTCTAGGATCCTTCCCACAGATGTTTCCTACACGTGCCCCCAGCGAAAAGAACCCTGGAAAAAGGCCGAAGTAGGGTTATCAACCTGGGCAGATCCAGGTCTCCTCCTACCTTCGTGACCTCACAGGGAGCACTGCTCCACCCCTGGCTTGAGTTATGGACAATATCCCAACATGGAATATGGGCCATAACTTTGCCTGGGAGCGTCGTAGGCGGACGCCAACGCTCTCATTGTGACAGTTATGAATTTAGCTACAGAACGAGGGGACTCATGACCTGTCTGCCAGTTCCCCATTGGCTGATATCACGCCTGGGGCATTTCCCAATGTCCTGCTCCCATAAAAAGGGGGTGCCGGCATCGTCCACATGCGGAGACACCATTTTTATGGTTGCCATATTTATCGGAAATATGGCTTGCGAGATATGAACCATTTTTTACTGGAGTCGTTCTGTCTAGCTAGTTCCATAGCCTTGCTAATGAGATACAACTCTTGTTACAGGGTGACGGCAGGGAGTCATCCTGTGTCCATTGTTCCCACACCACCTCATCTCCATATCACAGGACATGGCCATTAAGGTGTAAGTGGAACACTGAGAACAGGAAGGGAGGGGGCACTGCCAGGGAGTGATGAGGGATTATGACTGGAGTCATAATTCATCTTCATATCCCGGGATTTGCCTCACACGAGGTGACACACGTACCTTGTATGGCTCACGTGTTGAACCTTGTCGTCCAGCAATTTTTAACACACTATCCCGGCCTAGATGGCCTTCTGAACAGGGCACGAAAACTGTCAGCTCACTTCCGCCGTTCAAGCGCCGCAGCTGAGCGACTTGCATCGCTCCAGAAGTCTTTCGTCATGTCATGACGTATAGCCTGGGCCAACGAGACGCAGAGGTGGGGCAGATCACCCTGATGGAGTGGTCTCAGATCAAGGACCTATGCACCCTTCTGCACAGTTTCGACATGGCGACGAATATGTTTAGCTCTGACAATGCCATTATCAGCATGACGATTCCAGTCATTTACATGCTGGAGCACACGCTAAACACTATTCGGAGTCAGGGGGTGGGACAACATGAAGGGGAGGAACTACAGGAGGATTCATATGTGCAAGGGACAACAACATCACCAAGGTCCAGACGTTCATCATCACCAACGCAGCAGGCATGGGACCATGGGGGACAGGGATCGACAAGGGCGCATAGTAGCAGGCGAAATGTTGAGCAAGGTGCAGGAGAACATGAAGAAATGGAGGACGAACTGTCCATGGACATGGAAGACTCAGCGGATGAGGGAGACCTTGGTCAAATTTCAGTTGAAAGAGGTTGGGGGGAGATGTCAGAGGAAGAAAGAACGGGTAGCACCTCTATGCCACAAACACAGCGTGGACTTGGTCCGCATGGCTGCGCAAGACACATGAGTGCCTTTTTGTTGCACTACCTCCAACATGACTCTCGTATTGTCAAAATTAGAAGTGATGATGACTACTGGATTGCCACACTATTAGATCCCCGGTACAAGTCCAAATTTTGTGACATAATTCCAGCCATAGAAAGGGACGCACGTATGCAGGAGTATCAGCAGAAGCTGTTACTCGATCTTAGCTCGGCTTTTCCACCAAACAACCGTGCAGGTGCAGGGAGGGAATCTCCCAGTTGTAACTTGACAAACATGGGACGGTCTCGTCATCTTCAACAGTCTACCCGTACCAGTAGCACTGTATCTGGTGCCGGTAACAGCAATTTTATGGAATCTTTTCATAATTTTTTTAGACCCTCTTTTGCAAGGCCACCAGAGACAACAAGTCTGACACATAGTCAACGGCTGGAGAGGATGATACAGGAGTATCTCCAAATGAACATCGATGCCATGACTGTGCAACTGGAGCCTTGCTCCTTTTGGGCTTCAAACCTAGAAAAATGGCCAGAGCTCGCAACTTACGCCTTGGAGATTTTGTCGTGTCCAGCTGCCAGCGTTGTCTCTGAACGTGTCTTCAGTGCTGCTGGGTGTGTGCTGACAGATAAGCGCACGCGTCTGTCCAGTGACAATGTGGACAGACTGACGTTCATCAAAATGAACAAGTCATGGATCCAGAAGGAATTTACTACCCCTGTGTCATCCTGGGGAGAGTAAATGCTTGTGGATTTGGAATGTGCTTGATGCAAATCAAAACATCATGTTTGCAACTAGGGCACAAGTGCTGCCACTGATAAGGTGTCTGTGTGGCCCAATTTTTGGAAAAAAGGGAGACTCCGCTTGGAGTAACCCTTGCTTGCTGTGTTTTTAAAAGAAGCCAAGATGAACAGAGCTGGGATCAGGAAAGACTTTGCTACCTACCCCGGTGTCATCCTGGGGACGGATAAGAATGGCGTATTTTTGAATGTGCTTGCTGCAAATCTAGCTGTGAATTGTACAACTGGGGCCCAACTGCTGCCACTGAATGGGTGGGTGGGTGTGGGGCCCAATTTTTGGAAAAAAAGGGAGACTATGCTTGGAGTCACCTTGCGGTGTTTTACATGATTTTAGAATGGCGTGCCATGCCTATATCTGTGTCTCCTCCTCTTTTTCCTTGTCCAGCTGTTTTGTTTTCGCATGAGTATATGTCCTTGTCACTTTCCAATGTGTTTGAGTTGTTTGTCACCTTTTGGACACCTTTGAGGGTGTTTTCTAGGTGTTTTTCTGTGTTTGTGATTGCCTGCCATTGTTTCCTATTGGCTCGAGTTCGGTTCGTCGAACGTTCGACGAGCCGAACTCGAACGGGAGGTCCGTTCGGCGAACCGACCTCGAGCCGAACCGGGACCGGTTCGCTCATCTCTACTAAGGACATAAAAGCTTAAATGTTGATTTCATTGAAATAACCGCACCCCATGACACTAGTCCAATCTGTGAAAAGATGCACTTATTTAAAGCACCCCTCCAGCGTCTGGTTTTATTTCCGTGTTGTAGTGGTGTTTAAATCCGAGATAACATTTTTATCTGTAAAAAAATCCAAAAATGGCCTTTTTTACCATCTCCCAAAGATCCATAAAGATCTGAATAATCCTCCAGGGCAGCCCATTTTTTCAGGCATTGATTCCAAGACTTCCAATTTGGCCTCCTATAGCCACAGATTATGCATGTTCACATCCAAAATGTAGCCAGCTATTTAAGGGATTCCTCGCAATTAACCTCCTTGATCAAAGAGATTCCCTGCAAGGACTCAGCCCTTTATTCGAATATCCTCCACAATTTGGGGTTTATGTGTTTCAACCATTTTTTGGAACCTGATACAAGGATTCCTAACATATAAGCATTTATTCTACAAGGCATGGTGTTATGAACTGGTAACCGATGACTATCACAAAAAATCCCATTAAACAGGAAAAAATAAAACCACAAGAGTAGTTGGAAACTGAGCTGACCGCAATCCCCTATCTATCGGACAACACAAGAAGTAGCAGTAGGATGTTCCTTACACACCTAGACACCTCGTCGAGAATCTTGCTACACCTCAAAGATAGAAATGAGGAATCCTGACTTGCCTCAGAGCAGTCCCCAAAGAAATAGCAAGCCCCCAACATATAAAGCCAATGGTGATGTAAGAAAACACAATACACAGATAGGAAATATAGATTAGCAAAGGTGAGACCCGACTTACTAGATACAACAGGAGAGAAAAGTTAACTGATTGCAGCCATAAAAAAACACTGTAAAAAATACCAAATTCCTGATAGAAAAAATTCTCTAAGACCACATGGTCTCTCTCTCACTATATTAGGTACTCTTGTGCCAGACACTTTAAACAGAACTGCAGATATATTGGGAAGAAACAAAATCACATAACAAATAATATTGGCGTCCTGCAGAGTATAAAGAACCCTGAGCCCTGTCTCCAGTCAGTCTAAGCTGGCGGCCTGCAGGGTATCCGGATCCATGAGCCTTGTCTCCAGTCAGTCTAAGCTGGCGGCCTGCAGGGTATCCGGATCCATGAGCCTTGTCTCCAGTCAGTCTAAGCTGGCGGCCTGCAGAGTATCCGGATCCCCGAGCCCTGTCTCCAGTCAGTCTAAGCTGGCGGCCTGCAGGGTATCCAGATCCATGAGCCTTGTCTCCAGTCAGTCTAATCTGGCGGCCTGCAGAGTACCCGGATGTTGGAGCCCCGTTTCCAGTCAGTCTATGCTGGCTGCCTGCAGGATATCCAGATCCCTGAGCCCTGTCTCCGGTCAGTCTAAGCTGGTGGCCTGCAGAGTATACGGACCCCTGAGTCCTATCTCCAGTCAGTCTAAGCTGGCTGCCTGCAGGGTATCCAGACCCCTGAGCCCTGTCTCCGGTCAGTCTAAGCTGGCGGCCTGCAGAGCATCCGGATCTCTGAGCCCTGTCTCCAGTCAGTCTAAGCTGGCGGCCTGCAGAGTATCCGGATCCCTGAGCCCTGTCTCCAGTCAGTCTAAGCTGGTGGCCTGCAGAGTATCCGGACCCCTGAGTCCTATCTCCAGTCAGTATAAGCTGGCGGCCTGCAGAGTATCCGGACCCCTGAGTCCTATCTCCAGTCAGTATAAGCTGGCGGCCTGCAGAGTATCCGGATCCCTGAGTCCTATCTCCAGTCAGTATAAGCTGGTGGCCTGCAGAGTATCCGGATCTCGATATCCAGTCATTGTCTCTTACCGGCAGGATGGACATCTCGTCTTCTACCTTGGCCAGAGTGGCCGATCTCCCCTCACAGTCACCCAAAGCAAAAATCCTCGATTTCTTCTGAGTGGACAAGTAGTAACACAGTGCCCCGATCTGATGCCACCCCGGGGGGCAAAAGTCAATGCCATCTGAAGGGTTCCCTACCAACACAAGAAGTATTTATTATTCATCTTGTGGCAGATAGCATGTATACAGTGCTGAGTATAAATGAGTACAAACCCTACATACAGTTAGGTCCAGAAATCTTTGGACAGTGACACAATTTTCGCGAGTTGGGCTCTGCATGCCACCACATTGGATTTGAAATGAAACCTCTACAACAGAATTCAAGTGCAGATTGTAACGTTTAATTTGAAGGTTTGAACAAAAAGATCTGATAGAAATTGTAGGAATTGTACACATTTCTTTACAAACACTCCACATTTTAGGAGGTCAAAAGTAATTGGACAAATTAACCAAACCCAAAAAAAAAATTTTTATTTTCAATATTTTGTTGCGAATCCTTTGGAGGCAATCACTGCCTTAAGTCTGGAACCCATGGACATCACCAAACGCTGGGTTTCCTCCTTAATGCTTTGCCAGGCGTTTACAGCCGCAGCCTTCAGGTCTTGCTTGTTTGTGGGTCTTTCCGTCTTAAGTCTGGATTTGAGCAAGTGAAATGCATGCTCAATTGGGTTAAGATCTGGTGATTGACTTGGCCATTGCAGAATGTTCCACTTTTTTGCACTCATGAACTCCTGGGTAGCTTTGGCTGTATGCTTGGGGTCATTGTCCATCTGTACTATGAAGCGCCGTTCGATCAACTTTGCGGCATTTGGCTGAATCTGGGCTGAAAGTATATCCCGGTACACTTCAGAATTCATCCGGCTACTCTTGTCTGCTGTTATGTCATCAATAAACACAAGTGACCCAGTGCCATTGAAAGCCATGCATGCCCATGCCATCACGTTGCCTCCACCATGTTTTACAGAGGATGTGGTGTGCCTTGGATCATGTGCCGTTCCCTTTCTTCTCCTAACTTTTTTCTTCCCATCATTCTGGTACAGGTTGATCTTTGTCTCATCTGTCCATAGAATACTTTTCCAGAACTGAGCTGGCTTCATGAGGTGTTTTTCAGCAAATGTAACTCTGGCCTGTCTATTTTTGGAATTGATGAATGGTTTGCATCTAGATGTGAACCCTTTGTATTTACTTTCATGGAGTCTTCTCTTTACTGTTGACTTAGAGACAGATACACCTACTTCACTGAGAGTGTTCTGGACTTCAGTTGATGTTGTGAACGGGTTCTTCTTCACCAAAGAAAGTATGCGGCGATCATCCACCACTGTTGTCATCTGTGGACGCCCAGGCCTTTTTGAGTTCCCAAGCTCACCAGTCAATTCCTTTTTTCTCAGAATGTACCCGACTGTTGATTTTGCTACTCCAAGCATGTCTGCTATCTCTCTGATGGATTTTTTCTTTTTTTTCAGCCTCAGGATGTTCTGCTTCACCTCAATTGAGAGTTCCTTAGACCGCATGTTGTCTGGTCACAGCAACAGCTTCCAAATGCAAAACCACACCTGTAATCAACCCAAGACCTTTTAACTACTTCATTGATTATAGGTTAACGAGGGAGACGCCTTCAGAGTTAATTGCAGCCCTTAAAGTCCCTTGTCCAATTACTTTTGGTCCCTTGAAAAAGAGGAGGCTATGCATTACAGAGCTATGATTCCTAAACCCTTTCTCCGATTTGGATGTGAAAACTCTCATATTGCAGCTGGGAGTGTGCACTTTCAGCCCATATTATATATAGAATTGTATTTCTGAACATGTTTTTGTAAACAGCTAAAATAAAACTTGTCTCACTGTCCAAATATTTCTGGACCTAACTGTATACAGTGCTCAGTATAAATGAGTACACCCACTATATATACAGTGCTCAGTATAAATGACCCCCTATATATGCAGTGATCAAGATACACGAGTACACCAACTATATATACAGTACTCAGCATAAATAAGTCCACCGGTTGTGATGGTGGGATATGGTGGTTCATGTACCATTTTGTGTAGGTTCATGTTTTAGGCGTGGTTCACTGTCCATTCTGTATTCCTTGTGTGTACATTGTCCTGTTTGCAGGTCTAATCCCTCCCCTGCCGGGCTTTTGTTCCTAAATCTGGGGAGGGGGCCTGGGATCCACCTAAACTTTCTGCTTACCTGAAGAATTGGTCAGTCTGGCTGAGCAGGAGAAGAGAGAAGAGAAGACTGATCCTCTGGGCGGAAGCTGCGGCTCCTCAGAGAGACCGGACATTTGTTTATCGCTTTCTGGGTTATATTCGGGTTTCTTTACCCTCTGTGTGGTGGATTATGTTATGGACCGTTTGATTTGCTTGGAATAAATATTCTTGGATTGTACCGCCATCTCTCGCTCTGCTGATTGTGTGATATGGGAGAAGGACCCCGCCACACCCCCTATATATACAGTGCTCAATTTATATGAGTACACTTTATATACTCCATGCTCAGTATAAATGAGTAGATGTGTGATGTGTTGGGGGCACATGAGCTGCTGGTGTTGGGGGCACATGAGCTGCTGGTGTCAGGGGGCACATGAGCTGCTGGTGTTGGGGGCACATGAGCTGCTGGTGTTGGGGGCACATGAGCTGCTGGTGTCGGGGGCACATGAGCTGCTGGTGTCAGGGGGCACATGAGCTGCTGGTGTCAGGGGGCACATGAGCTGCTGGTGTTGGGGGCACATGAGCTGCTGGTGTCGGGGGCACATGAGCTGCTGGTGTTGGGGGCACATGAGCTGCTGGTGTCGGGGGCACATGAGCTGCTAGTGTCGGGGGCACATGAGCTGCCGGTGTCGGGGGGCACATGAGCTGCTGGTGTTGGGGGCACATGAGCTGCTGGTGTTGGGGGCACATGAGCTGCTGGTGTCGGGGGCACATGAGCTGCTGGTGTCAGGGGCGCATGAGCTGCTGGTGTCGGGGGCACAAGAGCTGCTGATGTCGGGGGCACATGACCTGCTGGTGTTGGGGGCACATGACCTGCTGGTGTTGGGGGCACATGACCTGCTGGTGTCGGGGGGTCACACGAGCTGCTGGTGTCGGGGGCACATGACCTGCTGGTGTCTGGGGGTCACACGAGCTGCTGGTGTCGGGGGCACATGACCTGCTGGTGTTGGGGGCACATGACCTGCTGGTGTCGGGGGTCACATGAGCTGCTGGTGTTGGGGGCACATGACCTGCTGGTGTTGGGGGCACATGACCTGCTGGTGTCGGGGGGTCACACGAGCTGCTGGTGTCGGGGGCACATGACCTGCTGGTGTCTGGGGGTCACACGAGCTGCTGGTGTCGGGGGCACATGACCTGCTGGTGTTGGGGGCACATGACCTGCTGGTGTCGGGGGGTCACATGAGCTGCTCGTGTCTGGGCCACATGAGTTGCTGGTGTCGGGGGGTCACACGAGCTGCTGGTGTTGGGGGTACATGAGCTGCTAATGTCGGGGGTCATATATACACCCCCACCCCTCAAACTGACATTATACATACACCTGCACCCCTGACATACACCTACTTCATACTGATTCTATACACACATTTCTATCTTTAATACTCAGATCATATATGTACCTCAACTCATCATACTAGCCCCATATATACACTTCTACCCCTGACAATGACCATACATGCACCTATACTCCTCACACTTACACCTTACATACACATATACCACTTGTACTGACACTATACATACATGTGTTCCCCTTACACTGACACCATATATACACCCCCATCCTCAATACTGACACCACACATACCTGTATACCTCTGATACTGACACAGTATATACACGTGTACCCCTGATACTGACACCTCACATACACCTTTACCCCCGATACTGACACCTCACATACACCTTTACCCCTGATACTGACACTGTATATACACAAGTACACCTGATACTGACACCTCACATACACGTGTACCCCTGATACTGACACCTCACATACACCTTTATCCATGATACTGACACCTCACATACACCTTTACCCCTGATACTGACACCTCACATACACCTTTACCCCCGATACTGACACCCCACATACACCTTTACCCCTGATACTGACACCTCACATACACCTTTACCCCTGATACTGACACCTCACATACACCTTTACCCCTGATACTGACACCTCACATACACCTTTACCCCTGATACTGACACCTCACATACACCTTTACCCCTGATACTGATGTGGCGCCCTGGACAAGCCAGGTCGTTACAGAACTACACCAACACACCCCACACCCCGGTTAGGCACACCGAAGCCAAACACAAAATCCTTGTTGCCTTCCTCCAGGGGCTGATGTCCACACCAGGGGGTGCGCCAGGCGGTTGGACCCACCCACCGAGGAGTTCACAGTCCTGGAGGCGGGAAAAGGAGAGATGAGATTAGAGTGTTGAAGTGAGAGGAAGTAAAGTGGTAGAGGAGCAGTCTGAAGGCGGTCCGGGTGTGTGGCCCGGACGGAACAGCAAGGTTGGCAGATGGTGGTGACCGTCTGCAGGAGAGGCTAATTGGAGCAAACCGTATGGACCGTGGACGGGCGGTGGCCCGGCGGTACCGGATCGGAGAGTAAAGAGAAGCCAGCACCATTCGGCAGGGCTTACGAACCCCAACAATGCTAGGAGTCGCCGTTAAATTTGTCAAATCCGTTAGCGAAGGGAACCTCCGACTGAAGGCAACCACTCAAACCGTAGAGGGAAACACAATCACTGCCAAGGCTACAGTTCCCAGGGCCAGAGCCTGCGGGCAAAAGGGGCTCCTTCAGCACCCATCCAAGCTGGGAACGGGTTACCGGTGGGAAGCCATTGGAACCGTAACACAACGCAGGTGCAGGGAAAGGCAGTCACCATCAACCTGCCGGGAGGAGAAACACCGCAGCCATCTGTGGGGCCCGTCCATCCAGCCGTTTGTTTGACCAGAGACTTTGCATTCATCATTGGCTGAGTACCACCGTGCAGTGCGGCACAGCGCTGCCCCCGCGCCCCTGCACCTCACCAGGCCCCGTAACCCGCCTGCCATCCATCCCTACCCCTCACCGGGCCCCGGGACAACCAACCCCCCTACCCACGGAGGGGAGAACCAACATCCAAGCTGCTCCCTGTCATCGCTCCCGGGATCCCCGTCCAGAGCAGCGGTGGTGTCACCAATCTCACCACAACCGTGGGTGGCATCACGGACAATATCCCTAAAACCAAACCACCCCCCTTTCACTCACGGGCGAGGAACGCCGCTCGAGTCCCCGGGATCCGGCCCACCGCTCGAGCCACCACCGAGCAGCAGCAGCAGCCGGACCCGAGCAGTGGTTGAGCGCAGCGTCCCCTCCTCCGCCCGCGACAACTTGGCGTCACGAACAGGATCTTACTGCTCTGCCGTCTGGTAGAGGTGCGCCTTGTGACCGCCGGAGGTGTCCGGCCAAAAATTTGGAGAAGCCGCCATTTTGGGCGCGAAAAGTCTCTGCTCGAGCGTCTCCTCGAGCAGTGGAGGCGCGAAAATCAAAACCCCGCCCCTGTAGAGGAGGAGCCGGAAAAAGACTAAGGGGGACGGATGGCGTCTGGCCGCATGTAGCCCGCGGCTATACAAGCAGGGATGCCAGGACTCTGCAGCGATACTGGGTTCCTGGAAAACCTCATTGCCGGGATGCACAGTCCAACTACCAACAGTGAAGCCCCCGTGCCCGGCACGGCGGCGTGGGCGAGGGACCGGACCGCCCCGCTGAGTGACCGTCTGCAGGCCCACATGCAGCTCCTCCTGGAGGAGTGGGAGACCGACATGGCGGACGTGGTGGCTGCTATGCGGAGACGCGAGGTGGAGGAGGATTTGGAGGAGCGGGTAAGAGACCCACGCCCCTGTATTCCCGAGGAATCGGCCACTGCGGCTGAGGGGCCCAGCCCGCACCCGCTCACCCTGCCTCCTTCCCCGCTACCCGTGTTAGCTGCTTCCGCCCCACCACTAGGCCCGCTACCCGTCCAACCGGTAGCGATACCCTGCCAATCCGCCCCGGTGGACCGACCGGCTGCAGACGCACAGGGCCGCCCAGAACCGCTCCTACGGGAGCCACCGAGGCCGCGGCCACTTAACGAAGATGTATCGGAGGCCCCGGCCAGGATGGCACCAGTCGCTGTGCCCGAGCCCGGGACCATGATGTGGATGAAGGCCAGAATAATTGAGTTCAACCAACGCCAGCAGAATCAGATATACCTCATGATGGTTGCGGCTGCCCCAATGTATGGGATGGGAGCAGATGTGACGGAGCCGATGGGTGACCCACGTCCCCATGTCCTACCAGGACTGGCCACTGCGGCTGGGGGCCCCGGCCCAGTCTCGGCCCTCGCATCGTCCCTGCCATTACTTATGGGGCGCCTCAGCGTTAACCAACCTGACCTGCTACCCTGTGCTACTACAGAAGGATCTGATATGCTGGATGCTGGAAGCCAGGAGGCTGCGGCAGCTGGCGGCAACCCGCCTGGCGCAGAGACAAGTGACAGTGACTCCAGCTCCGGCGCCGAGCCCACCTCTGAATTCGGGAAGGCGAGTGAGCGTCTCCGCTACGAGGGAGAGCCGGTGGTTTATTACATTCCGCGCACCGGTGGGAACGGATACCGGGCACCCCTCTCCCAGCAGGCCTGTCACTGCATGTTCGATATGTTGGTGGCAGAGGATGAGGCCACCTCAGCGGAAGGTGAGCAGTGATGGCAGCGGAGCTCCGCTGCAAGTTGTCCCCGTTGGGACCACCAGTACAGTTTAAAAGTTTTGAATGATAAGTGAAAATGATCAACAGAAAGTTTACCTGATTAACAACCGAGATTGAACCGGTCGTTGCCGGCAACTGTTGTCCCCGTGGGGACTGTCTGTATCCTTGCGTAAGGAACTGCTTACGGACAAGCCCGAGAACTTGCAGGGCAACCATGAACTAGTCGAATGTAAATAAAAATCTTGTTGGCTTGAAACCGTGACCGCCTCCGGAAAGGCTGATTTGGAGGATGGGCCTGGAGGAAAGTGATGGCCCAGGCCCGCCACTACCGTAACCGGTGGCGATCCTCTGGGTGTTCAGGGGTCCCCATGGACGCGGGTCCCCTGAAAGAGAAAGAACCCGCTCGGGCAACTTGGTGCTTGGCTGGGGTCAAGGGGTGCTGCCCATTTGCTTAGGGGCAGCATCAGGGTCAGGTTGCTTGGGTGGGAGAAGAGCGGAAGCCGTAACCGTATTGATTAAAAATGTTGGTAACGTGTAAGAAATGTGCCTCCCGATGTGGGAAGATTGAAAAATGCTTGATAACATGTTTACCGTTTTTATCTTTTTGCAGTTAAAATAAAACCGGTGATGGACGGGCAGCCCACGGACGGTCTGCATTTTACTAAGGGGGAATGTGGCACCCTGGACAAGCCAGGTCATCACAGAACTACACCAACACACCCCAAACCCCGGTTAGGCACACCGAAGCCAAGCACAAAATCCTTGTTGTCTTCCTCCAGGGGCTGATGTCCACACCAGGGGGTGGGCCAGGCGGTTGGTCCCGCCCACCGAGGAGTTCACAGTCCTGGAGGTGGGAAAAGGAGAGATGAGATTAGAGTGTTGAAGTGAGAGGAAGTAAAGTGGTAGAGGAGCAGTCTGAAGGCGGTCCGGGTGTGTGGCCCGGATGGAACAGCAAGGTTGGCAGACGGTGGTGACCGTCTGCAGGAGAGGCTAATTGGAGAAAACCGTATGGACCGTGGACGGGCGGTGGCCCGGCGGAACCGGATCGGAGAGTAAAGAGAAGCCAGCACCATCCGGCAGGGCTTACGGACCCCGACAAGGCTAGGAGTCGCCGTTAAATTTGTCAAATCCGTTAGCGAAGGGAACCTCCGGAGTTTCCCAGCAGTCAAGACCTGATTGAAGGCAACCACTCAAACCGTAGAGGGAAACACAGTCACCACCAAGGCTACAGTTCCCAGGGCCAGAGCCTGCGGGCAAAAGGGGCTCCTTCAGCATCCATCCAAGCTGGGGAGCGGGTTACCGGTGGGAAGCCATTGGAACCGTAACACAACGCAGGTGCAGGGAAAGGCAGTCACCATCAACCTGCCGGGAGGATAAACACCACAGCCATCTGTGGGACCCGTCCATCCAGCCGTTTGTTTCATCAGAGACTCTGTGTACATCATTGGCTGAGTGAGTACCACCGTGCCGTGCGGCACAGCGCTGCCCCCGCGACCCTGCACCTCACCAGGCCCCGTAACCCGCCTGCCATCCATCCCTACCCCTCACCGGGCTCCGGGACAACCAACCCCCCTACCCATGGAGGGGAGAACCAACATCCAAGCTGCTCCCTGTCATCGCTCCCGGGATCCCCGTCCAGAGCAGCGGTGGTGTCACCAATCTCACCACAACCATGGGTGGCGTCACGGACAATATCCCTAAAACCAAACCACCCCCCTTTCACTCACGGGCGAGGAACACCGCTCGAGTCCCCGGGATCCGGCCCACCACTCGAGCCACCACCGAGCAGCAGCAGCAGCCGGACCCGAGCAGTGGGTGAGCGCAGCGTCCCCTCCTCCGCCCGCAACACTGACACCTCATATACACCTTTACCCCTGATACTGACACCTCCCATACACCTTTACCCCTGATACTGACACCTCCCATACACCTTTACCCCTGATACTGACACCTCACATACACCTTTACCCCCGATACTGACACCTCACATGCACCTTTACCCCTGATACTGACACCTCACATACACAAGTACCCCTGATACTGACACCTCACATACACGTGTACCCCTGATACTGACACCTCACATACACCTTTACCCCGATACTGACACCTCACATACACCTTTACCCCTGATACTGACACCTCACATACACCTTTACCCCTGATACTGACACCTCACATACACCTTTACCCCTGATACTGACACCTCACATACACCTTTACCCCTGATACTGACACCTCACATACACCTTTACCCCTGGTACGGACACCTCACATACACCTTTACCCCTGATACTGACACCTCACATACACCTTTACCCCTGATACTGACACCTCACATACACCTTTACTCCTGATACTGACACCTCACATACACCTTTACCCCTGATACTGACACCTCACATACACCTTTACCCCTGATACTGACACCTCACATACACCTTTACCCCTGATACTGACACCTCACATACACAAGTACCCCTGATACTGACACCTCACATACACCTTTACACCTGATACTGACACCTCACATACACCTTTACCCCTGATACTGACACCTCACATACACAAGTACCCCTGATACTGACACCTCACATACACCTTTACCCCTGATACTGACACCTCACATACACAAGTACCCCTGATACTGACACCTCACATACACCTTTACACCTGGTACTGACACCTCACATACACCTTTACACCTGATACTGACACCTCACATACACGTGTACCCCTGATACTGACACGTCACATACACGTGTACCCCTGATACTGACACCTCACATACACAAGTACCACTGATACTGACACCTCACATACACCTTTACCCCTGATACTGACACCTCACATACACCTTTCCCCCGATACTGACACCTCACATACACCTTTACCCCTGATACTGACACCTCACATACACAAGTACCCCTGATACTGACACCTCACATACACCTTTACCCCTGATACTGACACCTCACATACACAAGTACCCCTGATACTGACACCTCACATACACGTGTACCCCTGATACTGACACCTCACATACACCTTTACCCCTGATACTGACACCTTACATACACGTGTACCCCTGATACTGACACCTCACATACACCTTACCCCTGATACTGACACCTCACATACACCTTTACCCCTGATACTGACACCTCACATACACCTTTACCCCTGATACTGATACCTCACATACACGTGTATCCCTGATACTGACACCTCACATACACCTTTACCCCTGATACTGACACCTCACATACACCTTTACCCCTGATACTGACACCTCACATACACCTTTACCCCTGATACTGACACCTCACATACACCTTTACTCCTGATACTGATACCTCACATACACGTGTATCCCTGATACTGACACCTCACATACACCTTTACCCCTGATACTGACACCTCACATACACCTTTACCCCTGATACTGACACCTCACATACACCTTTACCCCTGATACTGACACCTCACATACACCTTTACCCCTGATACTGATACCTCACATACACGTGTATCCCTGATACTGACACCTCACATACACCTTTACCCCTGATACTGACACCTCACATACACCTTTACCCCTGATACTGACACCTCACATACACCTTTACCCCTGATACTGACACCTCACATACACCTTTACCCCTGATACTGATACCTCACATACACGTGTATCCCTGATACTGACACTTCACATACACCTTTACCCCTGATACTGACACCTCACATACACCTTTACCCCTGATACTGACACCTCACATACACCTTTACCCCTGATACTGACACCTCATATACACCTTTACCCCTGATACTGACACCTCACATACACCTTTACCCCCGATACTGACACCTCACATACACCTTTACCCCCGATACTGACACCTCACATACACGTGTACCCCCGATACTGATGTGTCGCCCTGGGCAAGCCAGGGGACACAGATAACAACACACACACCCCACATTCCCTGTAGGTACACCAGCTAACCCATAAATCCTTGTTGCCTTCCTCCAGAGGCTGATGATTCACACCAGGGGGTGGAGCCAGGCGGTTGGTGTCCGCCCACCTAGGAGATCACAGCTCTGGAGGCAGGAAGTAACCAGGAGTCCAGTGAGGGATGTGAGAGAGTGAGCAGCCGAGTAGCCCAGGCAGGGCAAGAGTGCAGTTCTGTCAGGGAGGAGGAAGTGGAAGGAGTAACAACAGAGATAGCTCAGGAGGGAGCTAGAGCGAAACAGCAGTGAAGTGACAGAAAGCCTGAAGTTGGTCTGTGGCTGTGTGCCCAGACGGAGTCAGCAAGGTCAGCAGACAGTGGTGAAGATCTGCAGTGGGACTGTCTGGAGGTTGCTGGAAGGGCCACGGAGGCTGTGTGTATCCGGGGGCCTGGAGCAGTATACGAAGGGCAGTCGGCACCAGAGCAGGGGCTTTCGGATCCCAGCAAGGCTTGGAGTCGCTGTAAATTGCTAAATCCGTTAGTGAAGAGGACGTAGATCCCCCAACAAGCAAGTCCTGATTGACGGCAAAGGTCCAACCACAACGGGGAAACACCACCACCGCCAAGGCACCAGTTTCCCAGGGCCGGCGCCTGCGGGCAAAGTGTGGAGCTCCTCCGGCACAGATTGCAGTCGGGGAGCGGGTAACCGGTGGGAATCCACCGCTACCAAACAGACATTTCAAAGGTGCAAGGAAGAGACCGTCACCGCTAACTGCAGGGAACCGCAGCACCGTGAACCGTCCGAGGGACCCGTCCAACCAGCCGTTTGTTTACCGAGAACTGTGTCGTGTTTACTGGCTGAGTGAGTACCTCCGTGCCGCAAGGCACAGCGCTGCCCCTGCGCCCCTGCACCCCACTAGGTCCCGGGATCACCAACCCCTACCCACGGAGGGGCAACACAACAACTGGCTGCTTCACATCACCATCCCCGGGATCCCCACATTGAGCAGCGGTGGTGAAATCACCACAACCGTGGGTGGCGTCACGAACTATAACCCCAACAAACACCCCCCCTTTCACTCACGGGCGAGGAGTGTCGCTCGAGACACCCCGGGATCCGGCCCACGGCTCGAGCCACCAGGAGCAGCTGCCGGACCCGAGCAGAAGGGGTGAGCGCGGTGTGCTGACACCCTCCTCCCCGCCCGCGACAACTTGGCGTCACGAACAGGATCTTACCGCTCTGCCGTCTGGTAGAGGTGCGCCTTGTTACCGCCGGAGGTGTCCGGCAGGAAAATTTCAGAAGCCGCCATCTTTGGCGCGAAAAGTTCCCGCTCGAGCGTCTTCTCGAGCAGTAGAGGCGCGAAGGCCAAAACCCCCGCCCCGAGAGAGGAGGGGCCGGAAAGAGCTAAGGGGGACGGAAACAAGATGTCTGCGCCCGACGGAGCCGCTGGAGGAGCGGTGGTCGCAGCCGCAGCGGCACCCGCGGATGGGAATGGGCCTGCCCAGGTCCCGGCCGTACTGGCGGGAGGTGCCGCGGCCCCCGCGCTTGCTCAGGTCATGCCGTTTTCCTTGCCCTATGCGCCCGGCGCTGCCTGGCTACCGCAGTATGACGGGAAACCGGATGCCTTGCAGGCCTTCCGAAAAAAACTTAACCCGTTGCTAGAGCTGTACCCCCTGACTGATAAGCAACGTGCAGCGATAGTGCTAGGCCAGTTAACCGGTGCGGCGGAGCAGGAAGCGGAGACCTGGGCCGAGGGGGACCGGCTCTCTGTAGCCACCATCTTCGAGAAGCTACAGACTGCCTTCGAGACCCGGACTGAAGCTGAGCTGAGGATGCAGTTTTACCAGTGCCGACAACGAGCTGGGGATAGCATTCGGGACTATGCTCTACGTCTGCAGACCGCCCTCCGCACGCTGAAGCGGGTGAACTCTATTAATGAGGCGGATAGCAACAAGATGTTAGTGGAGCAATTTGCGCAGGGGATGAGGTCCCCTGAGGATCGTAAACAACTCCGGCTGTGGGCCCTGGAACACCCTGATGTGGACTTTGCTGTGTTAAAGGAGCGGGCTATCAAAGCACTACAGCCCCCAGCTGCTGAAGTTCTGGAACCCGTCCCGTGGCCCGTCGAGACAGCTCCCGTTGTGGCGGCCCCAGCCAAACCAACCTCCTTACTACCTGCAGCCTCGAGCAGCACAGTGGAAGAACTGGCAGCCCAGGTCCGTCGCCTGGACGGAGATCTTGCCAAAATCCTTGCTGCACTACAACCTCTGACCAGATCTCAGCCCCCAGCGCAGATACAGCTTGCTGACAGTCCCGAAGATGTTCCCTGGATGCAGCGGAGAAGCGCTAACAACCCGCGGAGCAGACCTCCAATCTGCTACAAGTGCCGTAAGCCGAGCCATTATTACCGACAGTGCCCGTTAAACGAGCAACCCCTGGGGCCCCGGGCCAATCCTCAGGAGTAGAACACCGTGGCCCCCCGGACTGGCGAGACCGATATGTCGGGGCCCGCCCTATCATCCCTGTGGCTGTGGACGGCATACCAGTGATGGCTCTCTTGGACACTGGATCACAGGTAACTACCATACCGTACACGTTGTATCAGCAATATTGGGCCACAGACGAGCTGGTGCCTCCAGACAATAGTATAAATTTGATTGCCGCTAATGGACTTCCATTGACCCAGGTGGGGTATAAAGAGGTGGCTATAACAGTGGGGCAAGCTGAACTGCAACACCAGGGTATGATTGTGATCATGAATGAACCCAGTGATCATAACCCGAAAATAGTGCTGGGAACCAATGTGATGGAACACTGCATGGCTGATGTGTTGAACCTTTTGCAACAGCTAGCCGCCACGGCGGCGGGGAGCCGGCAGAGGGCTGTGCAGCGTGAGATCCGCGCCCTGATGTACCGCCAGCATGTAAGCTCAACCGGAGGGGAGATTGGTGGAGTGCGAGTGATGGATGTTGCTCCCTTGACTGTGCCCCCTAGGAGTGAGATGATGATCTGGTGTAGGGCAGCAGTAGGGCCTCAGGGGCGTGACTACCCGGCGATGATGGAGCCCATGCCTTCCGAGCACTGGCCCACTGTAGTGGCCGCCCGAGGGGTGGTAGATGTGAAGAAAGGGAGAGTGCCTGTGAGAGTGTTGAACTGTGGGGAGGAAGAAGTCAGGCTCCCCCGGTATGCCACCATTGCCAAGCTGCTCACCCTGGACCCTCACACTATCCAGGAAGCCCGTCCATCCACACTCCCACCTACCACCAGCACTTCCCCACCCCAGGGGGACACCAAGGAGTGGCACCAACAGCTACATGTAGGCACTGATGACACCCCTACAAATCACCGGGCAGGGGTACACAGGGTGGTGCAGGAGTACGAACAGGTTTTCAGTAAGCACCCCCTAGACTTTGGGCAGATCAAGGGGGTCCAACACCACATTCCCACGGGTGAACATCCCCCTATCAAAGAGAGGTATAGACCTATTCCCCCTGCACATTACCAGTGTGCCAAAGATATGTTGAAGAATATGAAGGAGGCAGGGGTTATTCGGGACAGTTGTAGTCCCTGGGCCGCTCCGTTGGTACTGGTCAAGAAGAAGGATGGTACCATGCGGATGTGTGTGGACTACCGGAAGATCAACCAGATAACCCATAAAGATGCCTATCCATTGCCTCGTATTGAAGAATCTTTGGCTGCACTGAGAACTGCAAACTACTTCTCGACCCTTGATCTCACCAGCGGATACTGGCAAGTGGCCGTGGCCCCCGAGGACCGGGAGAAGACCGCCTTCACCACCCCGATGGGGCTCTGCGAATTCAATAGCATGCCGTTTGGGCTGTGCAATGCCCCCGGGACCTTCCAACGATTGATGGAGTGCTGTCTGGGACATTTAAACTTCGAGACCGTCCTGCTGTATTTGGATGATGTGATTGTTTATTCCCAGACGTATGAGGCCCATCTGGAGCACCTGGCCGAGGTGTTCGCGTCCCTTGCCAAGTTCGGGATGAAGTTGAAGCCCTCAAAGTGCCATCTGCTGAAACCCAGGGTGCAGTATCTAGGACATGTGGTGAGTGCGGATGGTGTCGCCCCCGACCCTGAGAAGATCACTGCCATCCAGAGCTGGCCGAGACCAACCACAGTGGGGGAAGTAAGGCAGTTCCTGGGTCTGGTGGGGTACTATCGGCGCTTTATAAAGGGGTACACGAAGATGGCTGCCCCCATGCAAGATCTCCTCGTGGGACAGACCAAAGGTGGTAGACCCATTGGAGCCCCACTGTTGTGGGAGGACAAGCATGAGGAGTCCTTTGGCCAGTTGAAGGCGGCCTTGACCGGAGAAGAGGTCTTGGCGTACCCTGACTATGGGCGCCCGTTCATCCTCCACACGGACGCCAGTAACGTGGGGCTAGGAGCGGTCTTGTCCCAGGTTCAGGATGGAAAGGAGAAGGTGATTGCCTACGCCAGCCGAAAACTCCGGCCGACCGAAAGGAACCCTGAGAACTATAGCTCCTTCAAGCTCGAGCTATTGGCGTTGGTGTGGGCTATCACAGAGCGGTTCCGCCACTACCTGGCGGCGGCAAAATTCACCGCGTTTATGGACAACAATCCGCTGACCCACCTGAACACGGCCAAGTTGGGCGCGCTGGAGCAGCGGTGGGTAGCCCGGTTAGCCAACTATGATTTCACCATAAAGTACCGAGCTGGTCGTGTCAACATCAATGCAGATGCACTCTCCCGGATGCCCCATTTGTCAGAAGAGGGGTGTGAGGATGACGACCTCGAGGAGATTGAGTTGCCTGCGTTTCACCGGCCGCCTACTGAGAGGGTACAAGTATGTCAGCAAAGGGTGGATCTGGACCCGCGGCCCAGTCAAGAGTGGCAGGACGCCCAGGACCAAGCGCCGGCTGTCCGCCTTGTCAAGACTCTGGTGGAACAAGGCGCCATGGGGATGGACCCCAGCACTCCAGCCGAAGCCCAACGCTTGTGGAAAGAACGGAAACGGCTTTACCTACACCAAGGGAGGCTGTACCGTGAGCTGATCAACCCGAAGACCCATGAGAAAATATGCCAGTTAATCGTTCCTCAAGCTGATGTCGCTACTGTACTGCGGGCATACCATGATGGTGCTGGCCACTTCGGGTGGAAGAAGCTGGAGATGCTGTTGAGGGAGCGGTTCTATTGGAGTGGGATGCGTGAATCGGTGGAAGCCTGGTGCCGAGAGTGCGGTCCTTGTACGCTGAGGAGAAAGGACGAGACTAGCCAGAGGGCACCGTTACATCCCATAGTCACCCATCAGCCGCTGAAACTGGTCGCTTTAGACCATGTTAAGCTCACCCCTAGCCGAAGTGGGTACACCTACGCATTGACCATGGTAGACCACTACTCAAGATTTATGGTGGTAGTCCCCGTCAAGGACCTGACTGGTCGAACTGCTGCTCGAGCGTTCCAGGCTTATTTTTGCCGACCCCATGGGTACCCCGAGAAAGTGCTGACTGACCAAGGCCCGGCTTTTGAAGCAGAAGTGTTTCACGAATTCTGTCAGTTGTACGGCTGCAAGAAGATCCGGACCACTCCATACCACGCCCAAACCAACGGCATGTGCGAGAAAATGAACCACTTGGTCCTGGGGCTCCTCAAGACGCTGCCGCTGGAAGAACGGAACATGTGGCCGGAAAAGTTGCCCGACTTGGTCGACATGTACAATAATATCCCGTCCAGCTCGACGAAGTGTACCCCAGCGTATCTGATGAGGGCTCGGCCTGGCCGCCTGCCGGTGGATCTGGAGATGGGGTTGGAGGCTCCGGAAGCACTCCCTTCAACGGCAGAGTGGGAAAGTCGGAGGAGGGCCCAGTACCGGCAAATCCAGAAGTATGTGGAGAAAAACCTCAGTCGAAGTCGAGAACAGCAAGAGCACCGGTTCAACCAGAAGGCGCCTGCAGGTCCTTTCCAGCCAGGAGATGTGGTGCTGAAACGGAAGAGAAAAGCCCACAAACTGGATGACCAGTGGGAGCAAGTCCCTTACGTTGTACAACCCACCGAATGGGACAATGGGAAGACCTACCAGATCAGTCGTGACCAGGGGGGCACCCTGGCCACAGTTTCTCGGGACCATCTAAAAAAATGCCCCCCAGCGTTGAAAGCAGAGGCTGAGGTACCGGTTCCTCCACCAGTGGAAAAGGCAGCAGAGGTAATCCACACTGTAATGGGTGACTTCCCAGCAAACTGGCCTACACAGAACGGCGCGGTGATACTTCCAGTGATACTGTTCCCACAACCCGTGGATGAAGAAGTAGTGGAAGCGGTTAACCGTGAGCCAGAACCAGTGCCAGTGCCCAGGGATGAACCTGTACCCAGCCCCCCTGCACCTCCGCCTGCTCCACACTATAGCAGGGAGGAGGAACCGATTATTCCCTCTACCCCACTGTCTAGCACCACTGACACCGGGCCCCGAAGGTCCACCCGTTCCAACCTAGGTAGACCCCCACTTAGGTACAGGGAGACCGTTTTATGAGAAAGAGGGGCCCGCAAATGTAAAAGAGTGTTGTGTGTTTGGTTGAAAAAGTTATGAAAGAATGATAAGTGAAAATGATCCGAAGTTCACCTGATTCACCGTGTGATTAGCAACCGGCAGGAGCCGGCACCGTTGTCCCCGTGGGGACCGTTTAAAGTTTAAAAGTTTGCATGGGAACTATCCATGGACAAGCCCGTGAACTCTGCAGGGCAACCACAAACGTTAGTGGCTTGTAAATATGTTGGGTACCGTTACCGTTTCCGCTATGCCGCCTCCGGAGAGGCAGGTTGGAGGGAGGGCCCTGAGCAGAGCAGGCTAGGGCCCAGCCACCAAAGGAACCGGTGGCTACCCTCTGGAGGGAAGGACAGATCCCGCTCGGGTAACTTGTGCTGGACTGTGGGTCAAGGGGTGCTGCCTGGGCTTTAGGGGCAGCATCAGGGCCAGGTTGCTTGGGTGGGAGAGAGCGGAAACCGTGACCGTATACCATTGAAACGTTAAAAGTAAATGTGCCTCCCGTCTTGGGAAGAGTTGTGATTAAAAATGTATATTATTTACCGTTTATAATGTTATACCGTTTACCTTTTCAGAAAACAAAAAGGAAAATAAAACCGGTGTTGGACGGGCAGCCCGAGGACGGTCTGTGTTTTGCTAAGGGGGAATGTGTCGCCCTGGGCAAGCCAGGGGACACAGATAACAACACACACACACCCCACATTCCCTGTAGGTACACCAGCTAACCCATAAATCCTTGTTGCCTTCCTCCAGAGGCTGATGATTCACACCAGGGGGTGGAGCCAGGCGGTTGGTGTCCGCCCACCTAGGAGATCACAGCTCTGGAGGCAGGAAGTAACCAGGAGTCCAGTGAGGGACGTGAGAGAGTGAACAGCCGAGTAGCCCAGGCAGGGCAAGAGTGCAGTTCTGTCAGGGAGGAGGAAGTGGAAGGAGTAACAACAGAGATAGCTCAGGAGGGAGCTAGAGCGAAACAGCAGTGAAGTAAAGAAAGAGAGCCTGAAGTTGGTCTGTGGCTGTGTGCCCAGACGGAGTCAGCAAGGTCAGCAGACAGTGGTGAAGATCTGCAGTGGGACTGTCTGGAGGTTGCTGGAAGGGCCACGGAGGCTGTGTGTATCCGGGGGCCTGGAGCAGTATACGAAGGGCAGTCGGCACCAGAGCAGGGGCTTTCGGATCCCAGCAAGGCTTGGAGTCGCTGTAAATTGCTAAATCCGTTAGTGAAGAGGACGTAGATCCCCCAACAAACAAGTCCTGATTGACGGCAAAGGTCCAACCACAACGGGGAAACACCGCCACCGCCAAGGCACCAGTTTCCCAGGGCCGGCGCCTGCGGGCAAAGTGTGGAGCTCCTCCGGCACAGATTGCAGTCGGGGAGCGGGTAACCGGTGGGAATCCACCGCTACCAAACAGACATTTCAAAGGTGCAGGGAAGAGACCGTCACCGCTAACTGCAGGGAACCGCAGCACCGTGAACCGTCCGAGGGACCCGTCAAACCAGCCGTTTGTTTACCGAGAACTGTGTCGTGTTTACTGGCTGAGTGAGTACCTCCGTGCCGCAAGGCACAGCACTGCCCCTGCGCCCCTGCACCCCACTAGGTCCCGGGATCACCAACCCCTACCCACGGAGGGGCAACACAACAACTGGCTGCTCCACATCACCATCCCCGGGATCCCCACATTGAGCAGCGGTGGTGAAATCACCACAACCGTGGGTGGCGTCACGAACTATAACCCCAACAAACACCCCCCTTTCACTCACGGGCGAGGAGTGTCGCTCGAGACACCCCGGGATCCGGCCCACGGCTCGAGCCACCAGGAGCAGCTGCCGGACCCGAGCAGAAGGGGTGAGCGCGGTGTGCTGACACCCTCCTCCCCGCCCGCGACACTGACACCTCACATACACCTTTACCCCTGATACTGACACCTCACATACACCTTTACACCTGATACTGACACCTCACATACACCTTTACCCCCGATACTGACAACTCACATACACGTGTACCCCCGATACTGACACCTCACATACACCTTTACCCCTGATACTGACACCTCACATACACCTTTACCCCCGATACTGACACCTCACATACACCTTTACCCCCGATACTGACACCTCACATACACGTGTACCCCCGATACTGACACCTCACATACACCTTTACCCCTGATACTGACACCTCACATACACCTTTACTCCTGATACTGACACCTCACATACACCTTTACCCCTGATACTGACACCTCACATACACCTTTACCCCTGATACTGACACCTCACATACACCTTTACCCCTGATACTGACACCTCACATACACCTTTACCCCTGATACTGACACCTCACATACACCTTTACCCCTGATACTGACACCTCACATACACCTTTACCCCTGATACTGACACCTCACATACACCTTTACCCCTGATACTGACACCTCACATACACCTTTACCCCTGATACTGACACCTCACATACACCTTTACCCCTGATACTGACACCTCACATACACCTTTACCCCTGATACTGACACCTCACATACACCTTTACCCCTGATACTGACACCTCACATACACAAGTACCCCTGATACTGACACCTCACATACACCTTTACCCCTGATACTGACACCTTACATACACGTGTACCCCTGATACTGACACCTCACATACACCTTTACCCCTGATACTGACACCTCACATACACCTTTACCCCTGATACTGACACCTCACATACACCTTTACCCCTGATACTGACACCTCACATACACCTTTACCCCCGATACTGACACCTCACATACACGTGTACCCCCGATACTGACACCTCACATACACCTTTACCCCTGATACTGACACCTCACATACACGTGTACCCCTGATACTGAAACCTCACATACACGTGTACCCCCGATACTGACACCTCACATACACCTTTACCCCTGATACTGACACCTCACATACACGTGTACCCCTGATACTGACACCTCACATACACCTTTACTCCTGATACTGACACCTCACATACACCTTTACTCCTGATACTGACACCTCACATACACCTTTACCCCCGATACTGACACCTCACATACACCTTTCCCCCTGATACTGACACCTCACATACACCTTTACCCCTGATACTGACACCTCACATACACCTTTACCCCTGATACTGACACCTCACATACACCTTTACCCCTTATACTGACACCTCACATACACCTTTACCCCTGATACTGACACCTCACATACACCTTTACCCCTGATACTGACACCTCACATACACCTTTACCCCTGATACTGACACCTCACATACACCTTTACCCCTGATACTGACACCTCACATACACGTGTACCCCTGATACTGACACCTCACATACACCTTTACCCCTGATACTGACACCTCACATACACCTTTACCCCTGATACTGACACCTCACATACACCTTTACTCCTGATACTGACACCTCACATACACCTTTACCCCCGATACTGACACCTCACATACACCTTTACCCCTCGTACTGACACCTCACATACACCTTTACCCCTGATACTGACACCTCACATACACCTTTACCCCTGACACTGACACATCACATACACCTTTACCCCTGATACTGACACCTCACATACACCTTTACTCCTGATACTGACACCTCACATACACCTTTACCCCCGATACTGACACCTCACACCTTTACCCCCGATACTGACACCTCACATACACCTTTACCCCTGATACTGACACCTCACATACACCTTTACCCCTGACACTGACACATCACATACACCTTTACCCCTGATACTGACACCTCACATACACCTTTACTCCTGATACTGACACCTCACATACACCTTTACCCCTGACACTGACACATCACATACACCTTTACCCCTGATACTGACACCTCACATACACCTTTACCCCCGATACTGACACCTCACATACACCTTTACCCCTGATACTGACACCTCACATACACCTTTACCCCTGATACTGACACCTCACATACACCTTTACCCCTGATACTGACACCTCACATACACCTTTACCCCCGATACTGACACCTCACATACACCTTTACCCCTGATACTGACACCTCACATACACCTTTACCCCTGATACTGACACCTCACATACACCTTTACCCCTGACACTGACACATCACATACACCTTTACCCCTGATACTGACACCTCACATACACCTTTACTCCTGATACTGACACCTCACATACACCTTTACCCCCGATACTGACACCTCACACCTTTACCCCCGATACTGACACCTCACATACACCTTTACCCCTGATACTGACACCTCACATACACCTTTACCCCTGACACTGACACATCACATACACCTTTACCCCTGATACTGACACCTCACATACACCTTTACTCCTGATACTGACACCTCACATACACCTTTACCCCTGACACTGACACATCACATACACCTTTACCCCTGATACTGACACCTCACATACACCTTTACCCCCGATACTGACACCTCACATACACCTTTACCCCTGATACTGACACCTCACATACACCTTTACCCCTGATACTGACACCTCACATACACCTTTACCCCTGATACTGACACCTCACATACACCTTTACCCCTGATACTGACACCTCACATACACCTTTACCCCTGATACTGACACCTTACATACACCTTTACCCCCGATACTGACACCTCACACCTTTACCCCCGATACTGACACCTCACATACACCTTTACCCCTGATACTGACACCTCACATACACCTTTACCCCTGACACTGACACATCACATACACCTTTACCCCTGATACTGACACCTCCCATACACCTTTACTCCTGATACTGACACCTCACATACACCTTTACCCCCGATACTGACACCTCACACCTTTACCCCCGATACTGACACCTCACATACACCTTTACCCCTGATACTGACACCTCACATACACCTTTACCCCTGACACTGACACATCACATACACCTTTACCCCTGATACTGACACCTCCCATACACCTTTACTCCTGATACTGACACCTCACATACACCTTTACCCCTGACACTGACACATCACATACACCTTTACCCCTGATACTGACACCTCACATACACCTTTACCCCTGACACTGACACCTCACATACACCTTTACCCCTGACACTGACACCTCACATACACCTTTACCCCTGATACTGACACCTCACATACACCTTTACCCCTGATACTGACACCTCACATACACCTTTACCCCTGATACTGACACCTCACATACACCTTTACCCCTGATACTGACACCTCACATACACGTGTACCCCTGATACTGACACCTCACATACACGTGTACCCCTGATACTGACACCTCACATACACCTTTACCCCTGATACTGACACCTCACATACACCTTTACCCCTGATACTGACACCTCACATACACCTTTACTCCTGATACTGACACCTCACATACACCTTTACCCCCGATACTGACACCTCACATACACCTTTACCCCTCGTACTGACACCTCACATACACCTTTACCCCTGATACTGACACCTCACATACACCTTTACCCCTGACACTGACACATCACATACACCTTTACCCCTGATACTGACACCTCACATACACCTTTACTCCTGATACTGACACCTCACATACACCTTTACCCCCGATACTGACACCTCACACCTTTACCCCCGATACTGACACCTCACATACACCTTTACCCCTGATACTGACACCTCACATACACCTTTACCCCTGACACTGACACATCACATACACCTTTACCCCTGATACTGACACCTCACATACACCTTTACTCCTGATACTGACACCTCACATACACCTTTACCCCTGACACTGACACATCACATACACTTTTACCCCTGACACTGACACCTCACATACACCTTTACCCCTGATACTGACACCTCACATACACCTTTACCCCCGATACTGACACCTCACATACACCTTTACCCCTGACACTGACACCTCACATACACCTTTACCCCTGATACTGACACCTCACATACACCTTTACCCCCGATACTGACACCTCACATACACCTTTACCCCCGATACTGACACCTCACATACACCTTTACCCCTGATACTGACACCTCACATACACCTTTACCCCTGATACTGACACCTCACATACACCTTTACCCCTGACACTGACACATCACATACACCTTTACCCCTGATACTGACACCTCACATACACCTTTACTCCTGATACTGACACCTCACATACACCTTTACCCCTGACACTGACACATCACATACACCTTTACCCCCGATACTGACACCTCACACCTTTACCCCCGATACTGACACCTCACATACACCTTTACCCCTGATACTGACACCTCACATACACCTTTACCCCTGACACTGACACATCACATACACCTTTACCCCTGATACTGACACCTCACATACACCTTTACTCCTGATACTGACACCTCACATACACCTTTACCCCTGACACTGACACATCACATACACCTTTACCCCTGATACTGACACCTCACATACACCTTTACCCCCGATACTGACACCTCACATACACCTTTACCCCTGATACTGACACCTCACATACACCTTTACCCCTGATACTGACACCTCACATACACCTTTACCCCTGACACTGACACATCACATACACCTTTACCCCCGATACTGACACCTCACACCTTTACCCCCGATACTGACACCTCACATACACCTTTACCCCTGATACTGACACCTCACATACACCTTTACCCCTGACACTGACACATCACATACACCTTTACCCCTGATACTGACACCTCACATACACCTTTACTCCTGATACTGACACCTCACATACACCTTTACCCCTGACACTGACACATCACATACACCTTTACCCCTGATACTGACACCTCACATACACCTTTACCCCCGATACTGACACCTCACATACACCTTTACCCCTGATACTGACACCTCACATACACCTTTACCCCTGATACTGACACCTCACATACACCTTTACCCCTGATACTGACACCTGACATACACCTTTACCCCTGATACTGACACCTCACATACACCTTTACTCCTGATACTGACACCTCACATACACCTTTACTCCTGATACTGACACCTCACATACACCTTTACCCCCGATACTGACACCTCACACCTTTACCCCCGATACTGACACCTCACATACACCTTTACCCCTGATACTGACACCTCACATACACCTTTACCCCTGACACTGACACATCACATACACCTTTACCCCTGATACTGACACCTCCCATACACCTTTACTCCTGATACTGACACATCACATACACCTTTACCCCTGATACTGACACCTGACATACACCTTTACCCCTGACACTGACACCTCACATACACCTTTACCCCTGACACTGACACATCACATACACCTTTACCCCTGACACTGACACATCACATACACCTTTACCCCTGATACTGACACCTCACATACACCTTTACCCCTGATACTGACACCTCACATACACCTTTACCCCTGACACTGACACATCACATACACCTTTACCCCTGATACTGACACCTCCCATACACCTTTACTCCTGATACTGACACATCACATACACCTTTACCCCTGATACTGACACCTGACATACACCTTTACCCCTGACACTGACACATCACATACACCTTTACCCCTGACACTGACACATCACATACACCTTTACCCCTGATACTGACACCTCACATACACCTTTACCCCTGACACTGACACCTCACATACACCTTTACCCCTGACACTGACACCTCACATACACATTTACCCCTGATACTGACACCTCACATACACCTTTACCCCTGACACTGACACCTCACATACACCTTTACCCCTGATACTGACACCTCACATACACCTTTACCCCTGATACTGACACCTCACATACACCTTTCCCCCTGATACTGACACCTCACATACACCTTTACCCCTGATACTGACACCTCACATACACCTTTACCCCTGATACTGACACCTCACATACACCTTTACCCCTGACACTGACACATCACATACACCTTTACCCCTGATACTGACACCTCACATACACCTTTACCCCTGATACTGACACCTCACATACACCTTTACCCCTGATACTGACACCTCACATACACCTTTACCCCTGATACTGACACCTCACATACACCTTTACCCCTGATACTGACACCTCACATACACCTTTACCCCTGATACTGACACCTCACATACACCTTTACCCCTGATACTGACACCTCACATACACCTTTACCCCTGATACTGACACCTCACATACACCTTTACCCCTGATACTGACACCTCACATACACACATACTTTTCTTACCCGCTGTCCTGGTGAAGCATTTTTCAGCCTCACTTATTCTCTGTTGCAGGTCATTCAGCGTCTTCTTCTGCTCCTCTGAATATCTCTTGTTGGCCTCCAGATTATTCTGAGTCTCCTGTAACGATTTTTTAACATTAGAGAGTTCTTTCTCCTTCAGGAGTAAATCGTCCTCTTTGTCCTTTAGTTTCCCCTGCGTCATCCTGAGGTTGCTTCTTGTTTGAGTCAACGTGGACTCTGATGTCTTCTTCTGTGTGTTCACCAATTTGAGGTTCTTCTCACATCTAGAGTATAAAGCAAGAAGTAGAAGTGAGGACAATTGTAGAGGATCCATGGAAGAAGGGTCTGTGAGGAGGTGAGACGTCTTACAGGCCATGCATGTACAGTTAGGTCCAGAAATCTTTGGACAGTGACACAATTTTGGCGAGTTGGGCTCTGCATGCCACCACATTGGATTTGAAATGAAACCTCTACAACAGAATTCAAATGCAGATTGTAACGTTTAATTTGAAGGTTTGAACATAAATATCTGATAAGAAATGTGACAATTCCTACAATTTCTTACAAACACTCCACATTTTAGGAAGTCAAAAGTAATTGGACAAATAAACCAAACCCAAACAAAATATTTTTATTTTCAATATTTTGTTGCGAATCCTTTGAAGGCAATCACTGCCTTAAGTCTGGAACCCATGGACATCACCAAACGCTGGGTTTCCTCCTTCTTAATGCTTTGCCAGGCCTTTACAGCCGCAGCCTTCAGGTCTTGCTTGTTTGTGGGTCTTTCCGTCTTAAGTCTGGATTTGAGCAAGTGAAATGCATGCTCAATTGGGTTAAGATCTGGTGATTGACTTGGCCATTGCAGAATGTTCCACTTTTTTGCACTCATGAACTCCTGGGTAGCTTTGGCTGTATGCTTGGGGTCATTGTCCATCTGTACTATGAAGCGCCGTCCGATCAACTTTGCGGCATTTGGCTGAATCTGGGCTGAAAGTATATCCCGGTACACTTCAGAATTCATCCGGCTACTCTTGTCTGCTGTTATGTCATCAATAAACACAAGTGACCCAGTGCCATTGAAAGCCATGCATGCCCATGCCATCACGTTGCCTCCACCATGTTTTACAGAGGATGTGGTGTGCCTTGGATCATGTGCCGTTCCCTTTCTTTTCCAAACTTTTTTCTTCCCATCATTCTGGTACAGGTTGATCTTTGTCTCATCTGTCCATAGAATACTTTTCCAGAACTGAGCTGGCTTCATGAGGTGTTTTTCAGCAAATGTAACTCTGGCCTGTCTATTTTTGGAATTGATGAATGGTTTGCATCTAGATGTGAACCCTTTGTATTTACTTTCATGGAGTCTTCTCTTTACTGGTGACTTAGAGACAGATACACCTACTTCACTGAGAGTGTTCTGGACTTCAGTTGATGTTGTGAACGGGTTCTTCTTCACCAAAGAAAGTATGCGGCGATCATCCACCACTGTTGTCATCCGTGGACACCCAGGCCTTTTTGAGTTCCCAAGCTCACCAGTCAATTCCTTTTTTCTCAGAATGTACCCGACTGTTGCTTTTGCTACTCCAAGCATGTCTGCTATCTCTCTGATGGATTTTTTCTTTTTTTTCAGCCTCAGGATGTTCTGCTTCACCTCAATTGAGAGTTCCTTAGACCGCATGTTGTCTGGTCACAGCAACAGCTTCCAAATGCAAAACCACAGACCTGTAATCAACCCCAGACCTTTTAACTACTTCATTGATTACAGGTTAACGAGGGAGACGCCTTCAGAGTTAATTGCAGCCCTTAGAGTCCCTTGTCCAATTACTTTTGGTCCCTTGAAAAAGAGGAGTCTATGCATTACAGAGCTATGATTCCTAAACCCTTTCTCCGATTTGGATGTGAAAACTCTCATATTGCAGCTGGGAGTGTGCACTTTCAGCCCATATTATATATAGAATTGTATTTCTGAACATGTTTTTGTAAACAGCTAAAATAACAAAACTTGTGTCACTGTCCAAATATTTCTGGACCTAACTGTATGTATTTACGTATGTATGTGCCCTAACATATATTTAACCCCTTAGTGACGGAGCTAATTTTCACCTTAATGACCAGACCAAATTTTGCAATTCTGACCAGTGTCACTTCATGAGGTTATAACTCTAGAACGCTTCAACGGATCCCGGTGATTCTGAGATTGTTTTTTCGTCACATATTGGACTTCGTGTTAGTACCAAATTTAGGACAATACTTTTTGCGTTTATTTATGAAAAAAATTGAATATTGGCAAAAATTTTGAAAATTTTGCAATTTTCAACTTTTGAATTTTTATACCGTTAAACCAGAGATTTCTGTGACACAAAATAGTTAATAAATAACATTTCCCACATGTCTACTTTACATCAGACCAATTTTGGAAACAAAATTTTTTTTTGTTAGGAAGTTAGAGGGGTTCAAAGTTTATCAGCGATTTCTCATTTTTACATCAAAATTTACAAAACCATTTTTTTAGGGACCACATCACATTTGAAGTGACTTTGAGAGGCCTAGATGATAGAAAATACCCAAAAGTGACACCATTCTAAAAACTGCACCCCCCAAAGTACTCAAAACCACGTTCAAGAAGTTTATTAACCCTTCAGGTGCTTCACATGAACAAAAGCAATGTGGAATGAAAAAAAAGCAAAAATTAAATTTTACCTAAAAATGTTGCTCTAACCCAAATTTATTCACTTTTAGAAGAAATAACACAACAAAATGGACCCCAAAACTTGTTCCCCACTTTCTTATGAGTGCGCCGATACCCCACATGTGGTCAGAAACCTCTGTTTGGACAAATGGGAGGGCTCGGAACAGAAGGAGCAATATTTGAATTTTGGAAAGCAAATTTGGCTGAAATAGATTGCGGGCACCATGTTGCATTTACAGGTCCGCTAAGGTACCTAAACAGAAGAAATCCCTCACAAGTGACACCATTTTGGAAACTAGACCCCTCAAGGCTTCTATCTAGGGGTATAGTGAGCATTTTAGATCCACAGGTACTTCTCAGATTTTGTTAACGTTACGTTGTCATATTGAAAATTTTAATAATTTTCTCAAAAATGTTGCTTTAGCATCAATTTTCTCACTTTTTCAAGAGGTAATTCCAAAAATTTGACCTCAAGGTTTGTTAACCACTTTTTTATGAGCGCGGTGATACCTCACATGTGGTCTGAAACCTTTGTTTGGACAAATGGGAGGGCTTGGAACGAAAGGGGCAATATTTGAATTTTGGAAAGGAAATTTGGCTGAAAAAGATTGCGGGCACCATGTCACATTTGGAGGACCCCTAAGGTACCTAAACAGCAGAAACCCCGCACAAGTGACCCCATTTTGGAAACTAGGCCCCTCAAGGAATTTATCTAGATGTTTGGTGAGTACCCTGAACCCCCAGGTGCTTCACAGAATTTTATAACGTTGAGCCATGAAAAAAAAAAAATAAAATTTTACCACAAAATTGTTATTTCAACCAGGTAGCTTTTTTTTTTACAAGAGTAAAAGGAAAATATTCAGCATAACATTTATTGTGCAATTTCTCCTGAGTTTGGCGATACCTTATATGTGGTGGAAATCAACTGTTTGGGAACGCGACAGGGCTCGGAAGGGAAGGAGTGCCATTTGACTGCAAAATTGGCTGGAATCAATAGCGGACGCCAGGTTGCATTTGGAGAGCCCCTGAGGTGCCTAAACAGTGGCTGTCCCCCACAAGTGACTCCATTCTGGAAACAAGACACCTCAAGGCTTTTATCTAGGTGTATAGTGAGCAGTTTGAATCCACGAATACTTCACAGATTTTGATAAGCTTAGGTTGCCATATTGAAAATTTTCATTTTTTTCACAAAAATGTTGCTTCAGCATCAAATTTCTCACTTTTTCAAGAGACAACAACAAACCGTGGACCCAACAGGTTGTTATCCAATGTCTTATGAGCACAGGGATACCCCACATGTGGCCAAAAACCTCTGTTTGGATAAATGGGAGGGCTTGGAATGGAAGGAGCACCATTTGAATTCTGGAAAAGTTGAGATAAATTGCGGGCACCATGTCACATTTGCAGGGCCCCTTGGGTACCTATACATCAGAAAACCCCCACAAGTGACTCCATTTTGGAAACTGGATTTTATTCAGGAGTATAGTAGCATTTTGAATCCACAGGTACTTCACAAAAATGTTGCTGTAGCAACAAATGTCTCACTTTTAGGCTATGTGGCCATGATCCAGCGACACGGCGTCCAGTACACAGTGTCAGCCTCCTGCAGAGATGTGAGTGTTGTCCACGGGATAACGCAGCTGCCCATGCCCACGATTTGGGTTCAGGCCGCTGTGGAGCTCTATGCTACCTGCAGAGAACACTCATCTCCGCAGCATAAATTGACATGCTGAGGCTCGGGAAGCTGCGCCACAGGTCGGTTTATGCTGCGGAGAAGAGAAGCACAGTGGGCATGAGATTTCTAAAAATCCTTCCACTGTGCTTCTACTGCACAACGCAGCGTTATGGACGCAGGGAAAACACTCTGCGCCCAAAACGCTGCAAAACCCTGATTGTGGGCACACAGCCTAAAATGCTACAATGGATGAATGGATAGATGTCAAACAAATATAACGTCCCACCCCCTGCATATTCTAAGCTGGCGCCCTTTAGTGCCTTTCATGTGGCACTAAAGGGTGCCTAGCCTTGTATTTAGCCCCCCAAAAAATTAATTAAAATAAACGACGTGGGGTCCCCCCTATTTTTGATAGCCAGCTAGGGTAAAGCAGACAGCTGTAGCCTGCAAACCACAGCTGACAGCTTCACCTTGGCTGGTGATCAATTTGGAGGGCTCCCCAGGCGTTTTTTAAAAAAAAAAAAACAAAACGTGGGGTCCCCCCAAATTAGATCACCAGCCAAGGTGAAGCAGACAGCTGGGGTCTGGTATTCTCAGGGTGGGAAGAGCCATGGTTATTGGACTCTTCCCAGCCTAAAAATAGCAGGCCGCAGCCGCCCCAGAAGTGGCGCATCCATTAGATGCGCCAATCCTGGCGCTTCGCTCCAGCTCATCCCGCGCCCTGGTGCGGTGGCAGACGGGGTAATATATGGGGTTGATACCAGCTGTAATGTCACCTGGCATCAAGCCCTGGGGTTAGTGATGTCACGGCATCTGAACAGATACCCGACATCACTAACCCAGTCAAGAAATAGAAAAAAATAAAGACAAAAAAAAATTTTATTTGAAAAAAAACTCCCCGAAACATTCCTCTTTTACCAATTTATTGTAAATAAATAAATTTCGGTCGCTGTAATCCATTTTTGAGGTCCCACGCCGTCTCTGGATCTTCTAGAATATGGGGGGCACGTTCAGGGAACGTATCCCCCATTTTCTGGAAGAGCAAGCTCTCCATGAGCAGTGTGGGTGCAGTAATCTGAGAATACTGCACTCACACTGCCCCGGTCCAACCTAGGGCAGAGTGACCTGCAGTAACCTCATTCCAGAATATGAGGGGCACGCTCACAGAACGTACCCCCCATTTTCTGGAACAGCAGCCTCTCCATGTGAGGAGTGTGGCTGCAGATCACTGCACTCACCCTCCCCCGGTCCACAGTGGAGCCTGTGCATCAGCGACGTCAGCAGGATCCCTGCTTGCAGGGATCCAGCTGACAGCCGCTGTCTGCGCATGCGCCGCCAGCATTCAAGAGAAGGAGGCGGCGTGATCGCGGGGCCGGAGCACCAGCAGACAGGTAACGTATGACCGGGGGCTGGGGGGGGGTGACGGAGGGTGACGGGGGGACCTGGGGACAACTTTCTGCCGCATGTGACGTGTCACATGCGGCAGAAAGAGTAGGATGAATGCGGCCGCCATTTTCCACGCTCCGGAGGGGGGAGGGGGGAGGCGGCTCTGGAGAACCGGAGGGGGCTCCGGGGACCAGAGATCTCCGGTGTACCGGAGGAGGGGTCAGGGGGAGGACATTTCCCTCCGATCTGAAATGTTTGATCATTTCAGATCGGAGGGAAATGAATGCAGAGCCGGCGGCGGCGGCAGTTTTCAGCGCGCGTCGGCGCCATCTTGGATTTTCCGGAGGGGGGGTAGGGGTGGTGGGGGGGACTCTCCGGTACCGGGGGCTTTTGGGGCACTAGAGGATTATATTTATTTCTCATCTGACATGTTTGATCACGTCAGATGAGAAATAAATCAATTTTACCGGCCATTTTTTTTTTTTTAATGTTGTCGCCGGTATACGGTGTATACCGGCGATCGCATTAACGGGGTCCAAAAAAAACACCCCGATTCATAATCTTGGGGGTCTCAGCTACCTCCGGTAGCTGAAACCCCCGAGATTTTTCGTCACTGGGGGGCGCTACAAGCTTTTTCCGGCCTGACGTCTCAAGACGTCGGAACAGAATAAGTACCCTGTTTTTCCGACGTCTTGAGACGTTAGGCCGTCGCTATGGGGTTAATACTGTTTGGTTTTATTATGCCACGTTTTCATATGTTATTTTGCCTATGCTGGAAAAAAAAGGTGACCCACGTTATGTGGTAGAGTTGTGGTGTGCAGAAACCGGGGACTCTACACCGGTGCTAAAAAGAGAAGTCTGCAAAGAGTCTACACCGGTGCTAAAGAGAGAAGCCTCAACAGAGTCTACACCGGTGCTCAAGAGAGAAGCCTGCACAGAGTCTACACCGGGGCTAAAGAGATAATACTGCACAGAGTCTACACCGGTGCTAAAGAGATAATACTGCACAGAGTCTACACCGGTGCTAAAGAGATAATACTGCACAGAGTCTACACCGGGGCTAAAGAGATAATACTGCAGAGTCTACACCGGTGCAAAAAGAGACGTCTGCAAAGAGTTTACACTGGTGCTAAAGAGAGAAGTCTGCAAAGAATCTACACCGGTGCTAAAGAGAGAAGCCTCAACAGAGTCTACACCGGTGCTAAAGAGATAATACTGCACAGAGTCTACACCAGAGCTAAAGAGATAATACTGCACAGAGTCTACACCGGTGCTAAAGAGAGAAGCCTGCACAGAGTCTACACCAGTGCTAAAGAGAGAAGCCTGCACAGAGTCTACACCAGTGCTAAAGAGAGAAGCCTGCACAGAGTCTACACCGGTGCTAAAGAGATAATACTGCACAGAGTCTACACTGGTGCTAAAGAGAGAAGCCTGCACAGAGTCTACACCAGTGCTAAAGAGAGAAGCCTGCACAGAGTCTACACCGGTGCTAAAGAGATAATACTGCACAGAGTCTACACCGGTGCAAAAGAGAGAAGCCTGCACAGAGTCTACACCGGAGCTAAAGAGAGAAGCCTCAACAGAGTCTACACCGGTGCTCAAGAGAGAAGCCTGCACAGAGTCTACACCGGGGCTAAAGAGATAATACTGCACAGAGTCTACACCGGTGCTAAAGAGATAATACTGCACAGAGTCTACACCGGGGCTAAAGAGATAATACTGCAGAGTCTACACCGGTGCAAAAAGAGACGTCTGCAAAGAGTTTACACTGGTGCTAAAGAGAGAAGTCTGCAAAGAATCTACACCGGTGCTAAAGAGAGAAGCCTCAGCAGAGTCTACACCGGTGCTAAAGAGATAATACTGCACAGAGTCTACACCAGAGCTAAAGAGATAATACTGCACAGAGTCTACACCGGTGCTAAAGAGAGAAGCCTGCACAGAGTCTACACCAGTGCTAAAGAGAGAAGCCTGCACAGAGTCTACACCAGTGCTAAAGAGAGAAGCCTGCACAGAGTCTACACCGGTGCTAAAGAGATAATACTGCACAGAGTCTACACTGGTGCTAAAGAGAGAAGCCTGCACAGAGTCTACACCAGTGCTAAAGAGAGAAGCCTGCACAGAGTCTACACCGGTGCTAAAGAGATAATACTGCACAGAGTCTACACCGGTGCAAAAGAGAGAAGCCTGCACAGAGTCTACACCGGTGCTAAAGAGAGAAGCCTGCACAGAGTCTACACCGGAGCTAAAGAGAGAAGCCTGCACAGAGTCTACACCGGTGCTAAAGAGATAATACTGCACAGAGTCTACACCGGTGCTAAAGAGAGAAGCCTGCACAGAGTCTACACCGGTGCTAAAGAGATAATACTGCACAGAGTCTACACCGGTGCTAAAGAGATAATACTGCACAGAGTCTACACCGGTGCTAAAGAGAGAAGCCTGCACAGAGTCTACACCAGTGCTAAAGAGAGAAGCCTGCACAGAGTCTACACCGGTGCTAAAGAGAGAAGCCTGCACAGAGTCTACACCGGTGCTAAAGAGATAATACTGCACAGAGTCTACACCGGTGCAAAAGAGAGAAGCCTGCACAGAGTCTACACCGGTGCTAAAGAGAGAAGCCTGCACAGAGTCTACACCGGAGCTAAAGAGAGAAGCCTGCACAGAGTCTACACCGGTGCTAAGGAGAGAAGCCTGCACAGAGTCTACACTAGAGTTGAGCGTGGTTCGCGGTTCGTAATTCTCCAGTTCGCGGTTCGAGTGATTTTGGGGGCTGTTCTAGATCAAACTAGAACTCGAGCTTTTTGCTAAAGCTCGATAGTTCTAGTTACGTTCGAGAACGGTTCTAGCAGCAAAAAGCCAAGCTAATTACTAGCTGGCTTTCCGCTGTAATAGTGTAAGTCTCTCTCTGACTCACACTATTATAAATTTCAGTGTATAGTGTGCGGTAACAGTGCATTCAGATCACTGCTGTTTGGATAATGGCGTTCGCCATTTTTCTTTTTTTTCCTTGTCTTCCTTCCCTAAGCGTGCGCGTGTAGTGGGGCGGGCCAGCATGTCAGCCAATCCCAGACACACACACAGCTAAGTGGACTTTTTGCCAGAGAATCAACGGCATGTGTGATAGGATGTCCATGTCACATGTCCCTGCATTATAAATACGGGCATCTGCCCGTCTGGACACCATTATCTGCCTTCTGCGTCTGGGTGTCAGTCACCGCTGGCGTAGCTCCTGTCTCCGATACTGCTGTGTACGCTCTACACACAGCGCTATACAGAATAGGGATAGAAGTTTCTTTCAGCTCTTGTAAGGGCTAATTACAGCTGGCTCAGAGCCATAGGTGACAGTCAGGTCCGTGAAAACAGATTCTAACAGCTACAGATAAGAGCGTCTGTGTAGCTAAGGTCAGGGACTTCCTCGCTGCATTTCACCATTAGGAGGGATAGAAAGGGAGGCTTCCTTTCCTCTACCCAGACCCACAACCCTGCCACTGTACCCTCCTGCCCTTTGCACACTCAAGCTCATTGTTACCAAGCCATTATACTAGCAAACACTGAGGAAACTTAGTGGCATCCTAAACGTGGCTGTTGGACTTCATTAGTGTCCCACTGGTGCCAAGATATTTGCAGCACCTCTGCATTGCCCACTCAAGCTCATTGTTACTAAGCCATTATACTAGAAAGTGTGACGCCCTGGACTAGCCAGGTCGTCACAAAAATACCAACACACACACCCCCACCCTAGGCAGTTACACCAGCCAAACCAAAAACCCTTGTTGCCTCCCTCCAGAGTCTGATGTCCACACCAGGTGAGATGGAGCCAGGCGGTTGGCCCCACCCACCGAGGAGTTCACAGGCCTGGAGGTGGGAAAGGTGTCAGATTAGTCTTGGAGGTGAAAGAGAGAGGAGTGACCACTGAGGTGTCTGGGTTGGAGCCCAGACACTGACAGCAAGGTTGGCAGACGGTGGTGGCCATCTGCAGGAGTTGGTGGAACTCCGCAGAGCCGAAAGGACCGGGGTCGGGCGTCGGCCCGCCGGTACTGGACCGGGGAACGGAGTGAAGCTAAGCACACAGGCAGGGCCATCGGACCTTGGCCAGGCTTGGAGCCACCGTCAATAGTCAAATCCGAATGTGACATGAACCCCCGGGGTTCCCTAACTACCAAGTTCCGATTGAAGGCAACCGTCCACCCAGAGAGGATATACAGCCACCGCCACAGGCTAGAGATCCAAGGGCCAGCACCTGTGGGCACAACGGGCTCCTACGGCACCTATATGCCGGGGAGCGGACTACCGGTGGGCAACCATAGGAGTCAAGAACATTCTTAAAGGTGCAGGGAAAGACAGCCACCATCAGACGTCAGGGGAGAGCACAACAACAACACTGCAGCCGGCTGCGGGACCTGTCCATCCGGCCGTTTTGGTTTACCATAGACGTTGTCAGTGATTGTCTGAGTGAGTACACCAGTGCCGTCCGGCACCGTGCCGCGCAGTCCCTGCACCCCAGCCATCCAGCCTCCCCGTCACCACCACCAGGCCCCGGGAACACCAAACCCCCTACCCACGGAGGGGACAACATCTCAGCTGCACCCTACCATCTCTCCCGGGATCCCCGTTACCAGCAGCGGTGGTGCCCTCATCACCACGACCCGTGGGTGGCATCACGAACAATCTCCCTAACCAAACCATCCCCATTTCACTCATGGGTGAGGAGCGCTGCTCGAGTCCCCGGGTCCGGCCCACCGCTCGAGCCACCGAGCAGCAGCAGCCGCAGCACCGGACCCGAGCGTGGCGAGCGCGCCTCCCTCCGCCCGCGACACAAACACTGAGGAAACTTAGTGGCATCCTAAAAGTGGCTGTTGGACTTCATTAATGTCCCACTGGTGCAAATCTATTTCTAGCACCTCTGCATTGCACACTCAAACTCATTTTTACTAAGTTATTATACTAGCAAACTGTGCTGCCAGTTTAAGGGCCATAGTTGCATTGTAATGGATAGTCAGTGTTGGTTCTTCAGCTGTCAATAAAGCTAGACCACCGCTGCAATCTACACCACCTCTCAATTTTTACGAACACATTTTAAGTGCACAATCTTGTCGCAATATAAATGATTGGCAAAATGACAGATGCTGGTGGAAAGGGGAACAGGCGTGTTGGAAAAGGAAAAAAGTTTGTGTCCGTGGGGAAGGTGGCAAAGCTCCATTAACATCTGCTGAAGACAGACCATCTACCAGCAAAATGAAGATGTCTACTACTTTCCGTGGACAATCAGATGTGCTCCCTTTTTTACGAACACAAACAACTGGAACAAAGGTAGATGATGGCCAAAAAAAGAAAATGCTTGAATGGATCTCAAGTGGTCCAACAAGTGCCCTCTCCTCCACCTCAACTACCGCATCCAAAAAACACCAGTCCTCGGAGTTGTCATCCCAATCACACTTGCTTTCTCCCAGCTCTGAAGTCTCCATCCGCCCTGCACAGTATGGTGGAGCAGAGATGGCTGAGTCTGCAGAGCTGTTCAGTCACACTATAGCCTGGGAATCAGAGGTCTGCTCCCAAGCTACAGTGAGTACAGACCAGGAAATGGTCTGCAGTGATGCCCAGAACCTTTGTGACTCAGATTCAGGCCGTGATGACCAAGTTTCTGAGCATAATGTTGACCCTTATTCACAAACTGAAACACCTGTTGTAATAGACAATGAGGAACATACTGATGACGATGAGACGCAAATACCAGATTGGGATGACAACTTAAATATTCGGTCAGGGCAAGAAGAGGCTCGGTCTGAGGGGGAGGGGAGTGCAAACACAATGCTTGATGAGGAAGTTATAGATCCCACCTACTGTCAACCCACAGTCAGGCACTCGAGGAGGTCAACAGAGGCGGTGGAGGAGGATGCAACTGACGACAAAGTTACGTTGTGCCTTCCTGGACAGAGTAGGAGTACTGGTAGCACGTCTACAACTGCATCCTCAGCCACCACTCTGCCTCTGAGCACTAGTCGGGGGGGCTCAGCAGGTCGCATGCCCTCTAAGCCTTGCCTAGCCTGGTCCTTTTTTGACCTTGCAAAGGATCGCCCAGATCATGTGATCTGTAAAATTTGTCAGGAATCTGTTAGTAGAGGCCAAAACCTCAGCAGTTTGACAACTTCTTCAATGAATCGTCACATGAATAAATATCATATGTCCCAGTGGGAAGCTTACCGTGCTGCAATGCGGCCTAGCATAGTGAACCATCCACCGCCTGCCCCTTCCAGTGCATCCGCGTGCTCTTCATCTTCTAAGACTGTGGGGACAGCTGTCACACCTGGTTTTCCACGCACAACTTCCACCACTGTAACTGCAACAGGCAGTTTGCTTGGTAGGTCGTCAGTTGGTTTGGAAGGGGAAAAAAGTGCGTGTGTACAGCTCTCTCAGGCATCGATAGCATCAACGTTGGATGAAAGCAACATCATGTCTACGCCTGCACTTTCCTCACAAACCTGCATTTTTTCAGGGACACCCTACTCACCACCATCTCCACACAGCAGCCAGATCTCTGTCCCTCAGATGTGGACAAATAAAAGGCCATTTCCTGCGACCCATGACAAAGCTAAGAGGTTGACTTTATCCCTCTGTAAGCTCTTGTCTACCGAAATGCTGCCTTTCCGCCTGGTGGACACACAGGATTTTAGAGACCTTATGTCTGTCGCTGTGCCCCAGTACCAGATGTCCAGTCGCCACTACTTCTCTAAGAAAGGTGTGCCTGCGCTACACCAGCATGTCGCACACAACATCACCGCTTCCTTGAGAAACTCTGTGTGAACGGGTGCATTTCACCACCGATACTTGGACCAGTAAGCATGGACAGGGACGTTACATGTCGCTGACTGGGCACTGGGTTACTATGGTGATAGATAGTGAAGGGTCTGCTGCACAAGTCTTGCCGTCCCCACGACTTGGGCGTCAATCCTTTGTCTGTCCAAGTTCCTCCACTGCTTCTGCCTCCTCAACCTCGTCTGGGTCCTCCACCTCCGCCCCAAGCCTGCCTGGTCAGGCCACCAGCGTTGGAACTTCGCAGAAGGAATCACGCACCCCTCATTACTATGCTGGCAGCAGAGCGCAACGGCATCAGGCGGTCTTTAGCTTGACATGTCTTGGAAATAGGAGTCACACAGCGACTGAGTTGTGGGCAGCTCTGGAGACTGAGTTTAATAAATGGTTGTCTCCACTCAACCTGCAGCCTGGTAAGGCCGTGTGCGACAATGCAGCAAACCTGGGTGCGGCCCTTCGCTTGGGCAAGGTGACACACGTGCCTTGTATGGCTCACGTGTTGAACCTTGTTGTCTAGCAATTTTTAACACACTATCCCGGCCTAGATGGCCTTCTGACCAGAGCACGAAAACTGTCTGCTCACTTCCGCCGTTCAACCACCGCAGCTGAGCGACTTGCATCGCTCCAGAAGTCTTTCGGCCTGCCGGTTCATCGCCTGAAATGCGATGTGCCGACACGCTGGAATTCGACTCTCTACATGTTACACAAGATGCAGAGGTGGGGCAGATCACCCTGATGGAGTGGTCTCAGATCAAGGACCTATGCACCCTTCTGCACAGTTTCGACATGGCGACGAATATGTTTAGCGCTGACAATGCCATTATCAGCATGACAATTCCAGTCATTTACATGCTGGAGCACACGCTAAACACTATTCGGAGTCAGGGGGTGGGACAACAGGAAGGGGAGGGACTACAGGAGGATTCATATGCGCAAGACACATCAACATCACCAAGGTCCAGACGTTCATCATCACCAACGCGGCAGGCATGGGACCATGGGGGACAGGGATCAACAAGGGCGCATGGTAGCAAGCGAAATGTTGAGAAAGGTGCAGGAGAACATGAAGAAATGGAGGATGAACTGTGGACATGGAAGACTCAGCGGATGAGGGAGACCTTGGTCAAATTTCAGTTGAAAGAGGTTGGGGGGAGATGACAGAGGAAGAAAGAACGGTTAGCACCTCTATGCCACAAACACAGCGTGGACTTGGTCCGCATGGCTGCGCAAGACACATGAGTGCCTTCTTGTTGCACTACCTCCAACATGACCCTCGTATTGTCAAAATTAGAAGTGATGATGACTACTGGCTTGCCACACTATTGGATCCCCGGTACAAGTCCAAATTTTGTGACATAATTCCAGCCATAGAAAGGGACGCACGTATGCAGGAGTATCAGCAGAAGCTGTTACTCGATCTTAGCTCGGCTTTTCCACCAAACAACCGTGCAGGTGCAGGGAGGGAATCTCCCAGTTGTAACTTGACAAGCATGGGACGGTCTCGTCATCTCCAACAGTCTACCCGTACCAGTAGGACCGTATCTGGTGCTGGTAACAGCAATTTTATGGAATCTTTTCATAATTTTTTTAGACCCTCCTTTGCAAGGCCACCAGAGACAACAAGTCTGACACATAGTCAATGGCTGGAGAGGATGATACAGGAGTATCTCCAAATGAACATCGATGCCATGACTTTGCAAATGGAGCCTTGCTCATTTTGGGCTTCAAATCTTGAAAAATGGCCAGAGCTCTCCCCTTACGCCTTGGAGATTTTGTCGTGTCCAGCTGCCAGCGTTGTCTCTGAACGTGTCTTCAGTGCTGCTGGGTGTGTGCTGACAGATAAGATTGTTTCCTATGTGGTTTGAGCGGTTCGCTCATCTCTAGTCTACACCGCTGCTAAAGAGAGAAACCTACACAGAGTCTACACCGGAGCTAAAGAGATAATACTGCACAGAGTCTACACCGGTGCTAAAGAGAGAAGCCGCCACAGAGTCTACACCGGTGCTAAAAAGAGAAGCCTGCACAGAGTTTACACCGGTGCTAAAGACAGAAGCCTGCACAGAGTCTACACTGGTGCTAAAGAGAGAAGCCTGCACAGAGTCTACACCGGTGCTAAAGAGAGAAGCCTGCACAGAGTCTACACCGGTGCTAAAGAGAGAAGCCTGCACAGAATCTACACTGGTGCTAGAGAGAGAAGGCTGCACAGAGTCTACACCGGTGCTAAAGAGATAAGCCTCCACAGAGTCTACACCGGTGCTAAAGAGAGAAGGCTGCACAGAGTCTACACCGGGGCTAAAGAGATAATACTGCACAGAGTCTACACCGGTGCTAAAGAGATAATACTGCACAGAGTCTACACCGGGGCTAAAGAGATAATACTGCAGAGTCTACACCGGTGCAAAAAGAGACGTCTGCAAAGAGTTTACACTGGTGCTAAAGAGAGAAGTCTGCAAAGAATCTACACCGGTGCTAAAGAGAGAAGCCTCAGCAGAGTCTACACCGGTGCTAAAGAGATAATACTGCACAGAGTCTACACCAGAGCTAAAGAGATAATACTGCACAGAGTCTACACCGGTGCTAAAGAGAGAAGCCTGCACAGAGTCTACACCAGTGCTAAAGAGAGAAGCCTGCACAGAGTCTACACCAGTGCTAAAGAGAGAAGCCTGCACAGAGTCTACACCGGTGCTAAAGAGATAATACTGCACAGAGTCTACACTGGTGCTAAAGAGAGAAGCCTGCACAGAGTCTACACCAGTGCTAAAGAGAGAAGCCTGCACAGAGTCTACACCGGTGCTAAAGAGATAATACTGCACAGAGTCTACACCGGTGCAAAAGAGAGAAGCCTGCACAGAGTCTACACCGGTGCTAAAGAGAGAAGCCTGCACAGAGTCTACACCGGAGCTAAAGAGAGAAGCCTGCACAGAGTCTACACCGGTGCTAAAGAGATAATACTGCACAGAGTCTACACCGGTGCTAAAGAGAGAAGCCTGCACAGAGTCTACACCGGTGCTAAAGAGATAATACTGCACAGAGTCTACACCGGTGCTAAAGAGATAATACTGCACAGAGTCTACACCGGTGCTAAAGAGAGAAGCCTGCACAGAGTCTACACCAGTGCTAAAGAGAGAAGCCTGCACAGAGTCTACACCGGTGCTAAAGAGAGAAGCCTGCACAGAGTCTACACCGGTGCTAAAGAGATAATACTGCACAGAGTCTACACCGGTGCAAAAGAGAGAAGCCTGCACAGAGTCTACACCGGTGCTAAAGAGAGAAGCCTGCACAGAGTCTACACCGGAGCTAAAGAGAGAAGCCTGCACAGAGTCTACACCGGTGCTAAGGAGAGAAGCCTGCACAGAGTCTACACTAGAGTTGAGCGTGGTTCGCGGTTCGTAATTCTCCAGTTCGCGGTTCGAGTGATTTTGGGGGCTGTTCTAGATCAAACTAGAACTCGAGCTTTTTGCTAAAGCTCGATAGTTCTAGTTACGTTCGAGAACGGTTCTAGCAGCAAAAAGCCAAGCTAATTACTAGCTGGCTTTCCGCTGTAATAGTGTAAGTCTCTCTCTGACTCACACTATTATAAATTTCAGTGTATAGTGTGCGGTAACAGTGCATTCAGATCACTGCTGTTTGGATAATGGCGTTCGCCATTTTTCTTTTTTTTCCTTGTCTTCCTTCCCTAAGCGTGCGCGTGTAGTGGGGCGGGCCAGCATGTCAGCCAATCCCAGACACACACACAGCTAAGTGGACTTTTTGCCAGAGAATCAACGGCATGTGTGATAGGATGTCCATGTCACATGTCCCTGCATTATAAATACGGGCATCTGCCCGTCTGGACACCATTATCTGCCTTCTGCGTCTGGGTGTCAGTCACCGCTGGCGTAGCTCCTGTCTCCGATACTGCTGTGTACGCTCTACACACAGCGCTATACAGAATAGGGATAGAAGTTTCTTTCAGCTCTTGTAAGGGCTAATTACAGCTGGCTCAGAGCCATAGGTGACAGTCAGGTCCGTGAAAACAGATTCTAACAGCTACAGATAAGAGCGTCTGTGTAGCTAAGGTCAGGGACTTCCTCGCTGCATTTCACCATTAGGAGGGATAGAAAGGGAGGCTTCCTTTCCTCTACCCAGACCCACAACCCTGCCACTGTACCCTCCTGCCCTTTGCACACTCAAGCTCATTGTTACCAAGCCATTATACTAGCAAACACTGAGGAAACTTAGTGGCATCCTAAACGTGGCTGTTGGACTTCATTAGTGTCCCACTGGTGCCAAGATATTTGCAGCACCTCTGCATTGCCCACTCAAGCTCATTGTTACTAAGCCATTATACTAGAAAGTGTGACGCCCTGGACTAGCCAGGTCGTCACAAAAATACCAACACACACACCCCCACCCTAGGCAGTTACACCAGCCAAACCAAAAACCCTTGTTGCCTCCCTCCAGAGTCTGATGTCCACACCAGGTGAGATGGAGCCAGGCGGTTGGCCCCACCCACCGAGGAGTTCACAGGCCTGGAGGTGGGAAAGGTGTCAGATTAGTCTTGGAGGTGAAAGAGAGAGGAGTGACCACTGAGGTGTCTGGGTTGGAGCCCAGACACTGACAGCAAGGTTGGCAGACGGTGGTGGCCATCTGCAGGAGTTGGTGGAACTCCGCAGAGCCGAAAGGACCGGGGTCGGGCGTCGGCCCGCCGGTACTGGACCGGGGAACGGAGTGAAGCTAAGCACACAGGCAGGGCCATCGGACCTTGGCCAGGCTTGGAGCCACCGTCAATAGTCAAATCCGAATGTGACATGAACCCCCGGGGTTCCCTAACTACCAAGTTCCGATTGAAGGCAACCGTCCACCCAGAGAGGATATACAGCCACCGCCACAGGCTAGAGATCCAAGGGCCAGCACCTGTGGGCACAACGGGCTCCTACGGCACCTATATGCCGGGGAGCGGACTACCGGTGGGCAACCATAGGAGTCAAGAACATTCTTAAAGGTGCAGGGAAAGACAGCCACCATCAGACGTCAGGGGAGAGCACAACAACAACACTGCAGCCGGCTGCGGGACCTGTCCATCCGGCCGTTTTGGTTTACCATAGACGTTGTCAGTGATTGTCTGAGTGAGTACACCAGTGCCGTCCGGCACCGTGCCGCGCAGTCCCTGCACCCCAGCCATCCAGCCTCCCCGTCACCACCACCAGGCCCCGGGAACACCAAACCCCCTACCCACGGAGGGGACAACATCTCAGCTGCACCCTACCATCTCTCCCGGGATCCCCGTTACCAGCAGCGGTGGTGCCCTCATCACCACGACCCGTGGGTGGCATCACGAACAATCTCCCTAACCAAACCATCCCCATTTCACTCATGGGTGAGGAGCGCTGCTCGAGTCCCCGGGTCCGGCCCACCGCTCGAGCCACCGAGCAGCAGCAGCCGCAGCACCGGACCCGAGCGTGGCGAGCGCGCCTCCCTCCGCCCGCGACACAAACACTGAGGAAACTTAGTGGCATCCTAAAAGTGGCTGTTGGACTTCATTAATGTCCCACTGGTGCAAATCTATTTCTAGCACCTCTGCATTGCACACTCAAACTCATTTTTACTAAGTTATTATACTAGCAAACTGTGCTGCCAGTTTAAGGGCCATAGTTGCATTGTAATGGATAGTCAGTGTTGGTTCTTCAGCTGTCAATAAAGCTAGACCACCGCTGCAATCTACACCACCTCTCAATTTTTACGAACACATTTTAAGTGCACAATCTTGTCGCAATATAAATGATTGGCAAAATGACAGATGCTGGTGGAAAGGGGAACAGGCGTGTTGGAAAAGGAAAAAAGTTTGTGTCCGTGGGGAAGGTGGCAAAGCTCCATTAACATCTGCTGAAGACAGACCATCTACCAGCAAAATGAAGATGTCTACTACTTTCCGTGGACAATCAGATGTGCTCCCTTTTTTACGAACACAAACAACTGGAACAAAGGTAGATGATGGCCAAAAAAAGAAAATGCTTGAATGGATCTCAAGTGGTCCAACAAGTGCCCTCTCCTCCACCTCAACTACCGCATCCAAAAAACACCAGTCCTCGGAGTTGTCATCCCAATCACACTTGCTTTCTCCCAGCTCTGAAGTCTCCATCCGCCCTGCACAGTATGGTGGAGCAGAGATGGCTGAGTCTGCAGAGCTGTTCAGTCACACTATAGCCTGGGAATCAGAGGTCTGCTCCCAAGCTACAGTGAGTACAGACCAGGAAATGGTCTGCAGTGATGCCCAGAACCTTTGTGACTCAGATTCAGGCCGTGATGACCAAGTTTCTGAGCATAATGTTGACCCTTATTCACAAACTGAAACACCTGTTGTAATAGACAATGAGGAACATACTGATGACGATGAGACGCAAATACCAGATTGGGATGACAACTTAAATATTCGGTCAGGGCAAGAAGAGGCTCGGTCTGAGGGGGAGGGGAGTGCAAACACAATGCTTGATGAGGAAGTTATAGATCCCACCTACTGTCAACCCACAGTCAGGCACTCGAGGAGGTCAACAGAGGCGGTGGAGGAGGATGCAACTGACGACAAAGTTACGTTGTGCCTTCCTGGACAGAGTAGGAGTACTGGTAGCACGTCTACAACTGCATCCTCAGCCACCACTCTGCCTCTGAGCACTAGTCGGGGGGGCTCAGCAGGTCGCATGCCCTCTAAGCCTTGCCTAGCCTGGTCCTTTTTTGACCTTGCAAAGGATCGCCCAGATCATGTGATCTGTAAAATTTGTCAGGAATCTGTTAGTAGAGGCCAAAACCTCAGCAGTTTGACAACTTCTTCAATGAATCGTCACATGAATAAATATCATATGTCCCAGTGGGAAGCTTACCGTGCTGCAATGCGGCCTAGCATAGTGAACCATCCACCGCCTGCCCCTTCCAGTGCATCCGCGTGCTCTTCATCTTCTAAGACTGTGGGGACAGCTGTCACACCTGGTTTTCCACGCACAACTTCCACCACTGTAACTGCAACAGGCAGTTTGCTTGGTAGGTCGTCAGTTGGTTTGGAAGGGGAAAAAAGTGCGTGTGTACAGCTCTCTCAGGCATCGATAGCATCAACGTTGGATGAAAGCAACATCATGTCTACGCCTGCACTTTCCTCACAAACCTGCATTTTTTCAGGGACACCCTACTCACCACCATCTCCACACAGCAGCCAGATCTCTGTCCGTCAGATGTGGACAAATAAAAGGCCATTTCCTGCGACCCATGACAAAGCTAAGAGGTTGACTTTATCCCTCTGTAAGCTCTTGTCTACCGAAATGCTGCCTTTCCGCCTGGTGGACACACAGGATTTTAGAGACCTTATGTCTGTCGCTGTGCCCCAGTACCAGATGTCCAGTCGCCACTACTTCTCTAAGAAAGGTGTGCCTGCGCTACACCAGCATGTCGCACACAACATCACCGCTTCCTTGAGAAACTCTGTGTGAACGGGTGCATTTCACCACCGATACTTGGACCAGTAAGCATGGACAGGGACGTTACATGTCGCTGACTGGGCACTGGGTTACTATGGTGATAGATAGTGAAGGGTCTGCTGCACAAGTCTTGCCGTCCCCACGACTTGGGCGTCAATCCTTTGTCTGTCCAAGTTCCTCCACTGCTTCTGCCTCCTCAACCTCGTCTGGGTCCTCCACCTCCGCCCCAAGCCTGCCTGGTCAGGCCACCAGCGTTGGAACTTCGCAGAAGGAATCACGCACCCCTCATTACTATGCTGGCAGCAGAGCGCAACGGCATCAGGCGGTCTTTAGCTTGACATGTCTTGGAAATAGGAGTCACACAGCGACTGAGTTGTGGGCAGCTCTGGAGACTGAGTTTAATAAATGGTTGTCTCCACTCAACCTGCAGCCTGGTAAGGCCGTGTGCGACAATGCAGCAAACCTGGGTGCGGCCCTTCGCCTGGGCAAGGTGACACACGTGCCTTGTATGGCTCACGTGTTGAACCTTGTTGTCTAGCAATTTTTAACACACTATCCCGGCCTAGATGGCCTTCTGACCAGAGCACGAAAACTGTCTGCTCACTTCCGCCGTTCAACCACCGCAGCTGAGCGACTTGCATCGCTCCAGAAGTCTTTCGGCCTGCCGGTTCATCGCCTGAAATGCGATGTGCCGACACGCTGGAATTCGACTCTCTACATGTTACACAAGATGCAGAGGTGGGGCAGATCACCCTGATGGAGTGGTCTCAGATCAAGGACCTATGCACCCTTCTGCACAGTTTCGACATGGCGACGAATATGTTTAGCGCTGACAATGCCATTATCAGCATGACAATTCCAGTCATTTACATGCTGGAGCACACGCTAAACACTATTCGGAGTCAGGGGGTGGGACAACAGGAAGGGGAGGGACTACAGGAGGATTCATATGCGCAAGACACATCAACATCACCAAGGTCCAGACGTTCATCATCACCAACGCGGCAGGCATGGGACCATGGGGGACAGGGATCAACAAGGGCGCATGGTAGCAAGCGAAATGTTGAGAAAGGTGCAGGAGAACATGAAGAAATGGAGGATGAACTGTGGACATGGAAGACTCAGCGGATGAGGGAGACCTTGGTCAAATTTCAGTTGAAAGAGGTTGGGGGGAGATGACAGAGGAAGAAAGAACGGTTAGCACCTCTATGCCACAAACACAGCGTGGACTTGGTCCGCATGGCTGCGCAAGACACATGAGTGCCTTCTTGTTGCACTACCTCCAACATGACCCTCGTATTGTCAAAATTAGAAGTGATGATGACTACTGGCTTGCCACACTATTGGATCCCCGGTACAAGTCCAAATTTTGTGACATAATTCCAGCCATAGAAAGGGACGCACGTATGCAGGAGTATCAGCAGAAGCTGTTACTCGATCTTAGCTCGGCTTTTCCACCAAACAACCGTGCAGGTGCAGGGAGGGAATCTCCCAGTTGTAACTTGACAAGCATGGGACGGTCTCGTCATCTCCAACAGTCTACCCGTACCAGTAGGACCGTATCTGGTGCTGGTAACAGCAATTTTATGGAATCTTTTCATAATTTTTTTAGACCCTCCTTTGCAAGGCCACCAGAGACAACAAGTCTGACACATAGTCAATGGCTGGAGAGGATGATACAGGAGTATCTCCAAATGAACATCGATGCCATGACTTTGCAAATGGAGCCTTGCTCATTTTGGGCTTCAAATCTTGAAAAATGGCCAGAGCTCTCCCCTTACGCCTTGGAGATTTTGTCGTGTCCAGCTGCCAGCGTTGTCTCTGAACGTGTCTTCAGTGCTGCTGGGTGTGTGCTGACAGATAAGATTGTTTCCTATGTGGTTTGAGCGGTTCGCTCATCTCTAGTCTACACCGCTGCTAAAGAGAGAAACCTACACAGAGTCTACACCGGAGCTAAAGAGATAATACTGCACAGAGTCTACACCGGTGCTAAAGAGAGAAGCCGCCACAGAGTCAACACCGGTGCTAAAAAGAGAAGCCTGCACAGAGTTTACACCGGTGCTAAAGACAGAAGCCTGCACAGAGTCTACACTGGTGCTAAAGAGAGAAGCCTGCACAGAGTCTACACCGGTGCTAAAGAGAGAAGCCTGCACAGAGTCTACACCGGTGCTAAAGAGAGAAGCCTGCACAGAATCTACACTGGTGCTAGAGAGAGAAGGCTGCACAGAGTCTACACCGGTGCTAAAGAGATAAGCCTCCACAGAGTCTACACCGGTGCTAAAGAGAGAAGGCTGCACAGAGTCTACACCGGTGCTAAAGAGAGAAGCCTCCACAGAGTCTACACCGGTGCTAAAGAGAGAAGGCTGCACAGAGTCTACACCAGTGCTAAAGAGAGAAGCCTCCACAGAGTCTACACCGGTGCTAAAGAGAGAAGCCTCCACAGAGTCTACACCGGTGCTAAAGAGAGAAGCCTCCATAGAGTCTACACCGGTGCTAAAGAGAGAAGGCTGCACAGAGTCTACACCGCTGCTAAAGAGAGAAACCTACACAGAGTCTACACCGGAGCTAAAGAGATAATACTGCACAGAGTCTACACCAGTGCTAAAGAGAGAAGCCTGAACAGAGTCTACACCGGTGCTAAAGAGAGAAGCATGCACAGAGTCTACACCGGAGCTAAAGAGAGAAGCCTGCACAGAGTCTACACTGGTGCTAAAGATAGAAGTTTGCACAGAGTCTACACCGGAGCTAAACAGAGAAGCCTGCACAGAGTCTACACCGGTGCTAAAGAGAGAAGCCTGCACAGAGTCTATACCGGTGCTAAAGAGAGAAACCGCCACAGATTCTACACCGGTGCTAAAAAGAGATGCCTGCACAAAGTCTACACCGGAGCTAAAGAGAGAAGCCTGTACAGAGTCTACACCGGTGCTAAAGAGAGAAGCCTGCACAGAGTCTACACCGGTGCTAAGGAGAGAAGCCTGCACAGAGTCTACACCAGTGCTAAAGAGAGAAGCCTGCACAGAGTCTACACCGGTGCTAAAGAGAGAAGCCTGCAGAGAGTCTACACCGGTGCTAAAGAGAGAAGCCTGCACAGAGTCTACACCGGTGCTAAAGAGAGAAGCCTGCACAGAGTCTACACTGGTGCTAAAGAGAGAAGCCTGTACAGAGTCTACACCGGTGCTAAAGAGAGAAGCCTGTACAGAGTCTACACCGGTGCTAAAGAGAGAAGCCTGCACAAAGTCTACACCGGTGCTAAAGAGAGAAGCCTCCACAGAGTCTACACTACACTACAGTTTTGTACAGGACTTGGTTTCACCACTTTGTATCAGGGGCTGTATATGGGACTTCACTTGTACATACACAGCTGTGCATTTAGGAGGGAATTCTATAAAAGGTAAAGGTATTCTGGTATCATGAACTATCAAAGGTGAACAAGTGGCCGATTCCACCTACATACAAACTCTGGGAGGCTATCTCCTGTCACAGCTTGCCCTAACTAGAGACCAGCACTGGGAGGCTATCCCCTGCTACAGCTTGCCCTAACTAGAGACCAGCACTGGGAGGCTATCCCCTGCTACAGCTTGCCCTGCCTAGAGACCAGCTCTGGGAGGCTATCCCCTGTCACAGCTTGCCCTGCCTAGAGACCAGCTCTGGGAGGCTATCCCCTGTCACAGCTTGCCCTAACTAGAGACCAGCACTGGGAGGCTATCCCCTGCTACAGCTTGCCCTGCCTAGAGACCAGCTCTGGGAGGCTATCCCCTGCCACAGCTTTCACTAACTAGAGACCAGCTCTGGGAGGCTATTCCCTGCCACAGCTTGCCCTGCCTAGAGACCAGCTCTGACAAAACAATGACTGATCTCGTGGAGACCAGCCAGAGAAAACACTGCCATTCTCCAGCGAGGGCGCTCAACACAGTGAAATCCTAGGTGCATTGTCCCCTGGGAAGTATGCAAATCAAAAAGGTCCGTGGAGCCTCTGTTAGGAGTCTCAACACAGAAAATAGCCAGATATCCCTCCGGGAAGGACCTAGCCTAGGAGTGGCTCTTTTTTGGAGACCACCATGACCACCATATTAAGTGGCCCTTTTAGTCAATATCCAGCTCTTGACGAGTTTAGAGATATGACAAGGGAAATACCAAGGCCAGGTATCCATCCATAGACAGCTGTTTCGGGGTATTGCTCCTCATCAGTGTGGAGTAGGATTCTGGCTGGGTGGGAGCAATGCATAGTAGACCAGCAAGACAAAACAATCACTGATCTCGGGGAGACCAGCCAGAGAAAACAATATCCAGCTCTTGGTGATTTTAAAGATATGACAAGGGAAATGCCCCCTAGCCAAAATCGTACTCCACACTGATGAGGGGCAATCCCCCGAAACAGCTGTCTGTGGATGGATACGTGGCCTTGGTATTTCCCTTGTCATATCTTTAAACTAAGAGCTGGATATCGACTAAAAGGGCCACTTAATATGGTGGTTATGGTGCTCTCCTAAAAAGAGCCACTCCTTGGCTAGGTCCTTCCCTGAGGGATATCTGGCTATTTTCTGTGTTGAGACTCCTAACAGAGGCTCCACGGACCTTTTTTCATTTAGAGATCAGCTCTGGGAGGGTATCCCCTGTCACAGCTTGCCCTTACTATAGAGCAGCTCTGGGAGGCTATCCCCTGCCACAGCTTATCCTGCCTAGAGATCAGTTCTGGGAGGCTATCCCCTGCCACAGCTTACCCTACGTAGAGACCAGCGCTAGGAGGCTATCCCCCTTCTACAGTTTGCCCTGACTAAAGAACAGCTCTGGGAGGCTATCCCCTTCCACAGTTTTTTGCCCTGCCTAGAGTCTAGCTCTGGGATGGTATCCAATTGTTTGCCCTTACTATAGAGCATCTTTGGCAAGCTATCCCCTGCCACAGCATGCCCTGCCAAGAGACCAGCTCTGGGAGGCTATCCACTTCCACAGTTTGCCATGACTAGAGAGCAGCTCTGGGAAGCTATCCCCTGCCACAGTTTGCCCTATGTATAGACCAGCTCTGGGAAGCTATCCCCTGCCGCAGTTTGCCCTATGTATAGACCAGCTCTGGGAAGCTATCCCCTGCCGCAGTTTGCCCTATGTATAGACCAGCTCTGGGAAGCTATCCCCTGCCACAGTTTGCCATGCCTTTAGAGCAGCTCTGGGAAGCTATCCCCTTCCACAGTTTACCCTGCCTAGAGACCAGCTCTGGGAGGCTATCCCCTTCCACAGTTTGCCCTGCCTAGAGAGCAGCTCTGGGAAGCTATCCCCTGCCGCAGTTTGCCCTATGTATAGACCAGCTCTGGGAAGCTATCCCCTGCCGCAGTTTGCCCTATGTATAGACCAGCTCTGGGAAGCTATCCCCTGCCGCAGTTTGCCCTATGTATAGACCAGCTCTGGGAAGCTATCCCCTGCCACAGTTTGCCATGCCTAGAGAGCAGCTCTGGGAAGCTATCCCCTTCCACAGTTTGCCCTGCCTAGAGACCAGCTCTGGGAGGCTATCCCCTTCCACAGTTTGCCCTGCCTAGAGAGCAGCTCTGGGAAGCTATCCCCTGCCGCAGTTTGCCCTATGTATAGACCAGCTCTGGGAAGCTATCCCCTGCCGCAGTTTGCCCTATATATAGACCAGCTCTGGGAAGCTATCCCCTGCCGCAGTTTTCCCTATGTATAGACCAGCTCTGGGAAGCTATCCCCTGCCGCAGTTTGCCCTATGTATAGACCAGCTCTGGGAAGCTATCCCCTGCCGCAGTTTGCCCTATGTATAGACCAGCTCTGGGAAGCTATCCCCTGCCGCAGTTTGCCCTATGTATAGACCAGCTCTGGGAAGCTATCCCCTGCCGCAGTTTGCCCTATGTATAGACCAGCTCTGGGAAGCTATCCCCTGCCACAGTTTGCCATGCCTAGAGAGCAGCTCTGGGAAGCTATCCCCTGCCGCAGTTTGCCACATGTATAGACCAGCTCTGGGAAGCTATCCCCTGCCACAGTTTTCCATATGTATAGACCAGCTCTGGGAAGCTATCCCCTGCCGCAGTTTGCCCTATGTATAGACCAGCTCTGGGAAGCTATCCCCTGCCGCAGTTTGCCCTATGTATAGACCATCTCTGGGAAGCTATCCCCTGCCGCAGTTTGCCCTATGTATAGACCAGCTCTGGGAAGCTATCCCCTGCCACAGTTTGCCCTATGTATAGACCAGCTCTGGGAAGCTATCCCCTGCCGCAGTTTGCCCTATGTATAGACCAGCTCTGGGAAGCTATCCCCTGCCGCAGTTTGCCCTATGTATAGACCAGCTCTGGGAAGCTATCCCCTGCCGCAGTTTGCCCTATGTATAGACCAGCTCTGGGAAGCTATCCCCTGCCGCAGTTTGCCCTATGTATAGACCAGCTCTGGGAAGCTATCCCCTGCCACAGTTTGCCCTATGTATAGACCAGCTCTGGGAAGCTATCCCCTGCCGCAGTTTGCCCTATGTATAGACCAGCTCTGGGAAGCTATCCCCTGCCGCAGTTTGCCCTATGTATAGACCAGCTCTGGGAAGCTATCCCCTGCCACAGTTTGCCCTATGTATAGACCAGCTCTGGGAAGCTATCCCCTGCCGCAGTTTGCCCTATGTATAGACCAGCTCTGGGAAGCTATCCCCTGCCACAGTTTGCTCTGCCTAGAGACCCATAGAAGCACAGAAGGTTCAGGCAAGAAAAAGCATGGGAAGATGCAGCCCTGCTCAGGAATAAGCAGTTTCTATCATGTCTTTGGCCCCAGTAATATTTCTTGTATTGTGTGTACAGTTCAGTGACGATGCCGTCCTGCTCCTCTCAGAATAGCGTTTACCTCCAGTTTGGTGGCTATATTCAGCAGTGTACAGGTACACCAGCAGATGGCGCTCTGTTCATTGTGGATTAGCTACTGGATTTCAATTCACCGACAAGATACAGAAAATAGTAAATAGCAAAATGAATGGTAAGAAAAAACGCCTAAAATATACCTTTTAATGTGTTTAGAATAGAAAGGTCAAGCCATGACCTATAATAAAACGGACAAGGACAATATACATAGAGATGGTCCTGAAGCCAATAACTCGCTCATAAAGATCCTATAAAACGGATCTACTGACTTTCACCCAAAAAAATGGCTCCAGAATGGCGTGATATAAGCAAAAAATGCCACTACAACAATTCCGCCAATATGCAATAAAAGGCGAGAAAGGGAACGGTCTTACCCCATCTGCCGTATTAACCCTTTCCTACTAGGCAAAGCACTGGTGCTGGAATAGATTGACTACCAAAGGATAGATAGCCTGGTCCTTATCTTTATGACTCAGGATCCTCATAAGTTTCAAACAATCATCCAGCGGTGTGCATTGTTCTCCCATGAAATATTTTAGGCGTTTTTTCTTACCATTCACCTTGCTATTTACTATTTTCTGCGCTCTGTTCTGGCGTCGGCGCACTCTGCGGCATTATTTAGCTGCCACATGGCTCATTTGTTTGGACATTACTGTGGTGTAATCAGGGCACTGTCTGGAGAAAGAATTTAGGGCTTTATTGATACAATTATTTGGACACTGTGTAATGCTCATATTTGGGGCCCCGCGTTATGACAATATTTGGACATTTTCTGATGATATTATTGGGGCCCCGTATGATGATATTATTTATACACAGTGTCATGATGTTATTTAGGCCCCGTGTGATTACATTAGTTGGGCAATACATGATCATATCATTTGATCACTTGTGATTTTGGCATTTTATGTTGATATTATTATCATGGCCATTTGTGAAGGTATTGGGGCCCCGTGTGATGGTATTGGGGCCCCTGTGTGATGGTATTGGGGCCCCGTGTGATGGTATTGGGGCCCCGTGTGATGATATTGGGGCCCCGTGGGATGGTATTGGGGCCCCGTGTGATGGTAATGGGGCCCCGTGTGATGGTATTGAGGCCCCGTGTGATGGTATTGGGGCCCCGTGTGATGGTATTGGGGCCCCGTGTGATGGTAATGGGGTCCCGTGTGATGGTATTGGGGCCCCGTGTGATGATATTGGGGCACCGTGTGATGGTATTGGGGCCCCTTGTGATGATATTGGGGCACCGTGTGATGGTATTGGGGCCCCGTGTAATGGTATTGGGGCCCCGTGTGATAATATTATTGGGCCCCTGTGTGATGGTATTGGGGCCCCGTGTGATGATATTGGAGCCCTGTGTGATGATATTGGGGCACCGTGTGATGGTATTGGGGCCCCGTGTGATGGTATTGGGGCACCGTGTGATGGTATTGGGGCCCCGTGTAATGGTATTGGGGCCCCGTGTGATAATATTATTGGGCCCCTGTGTGATGGTATTGGGGCCCCGTGTGATGATATTGGAGCCCTGTGTGATGATATTGGGGCACCGTGTGATGGTATTGGGGCCCCGTGTGATGGTATTGGGGCCCCATGTGATGGTATTGGGGCCCCGTGTGATGATATTGGAGCCCTGTGTGATGGTAATGGGGCCCCGTGTGATGGTAATGGGGCCCCGTGTGATGGTAATGGGGCCCCGTGTGATGGTATTGGAGCCCCGTGTGATGATATTGGGGCACCGTGTGATGGTATTGGGGCCCCGTGTGATGGTATTGGGGCCCCGTGTGAAGGTATTGGGGCCCTGTGTGATGGTAATGGGGCCCCATGGGATGGTAATGGGGCCCCGTGTGATGGTAATGGGGCCCCGTGTGATAGTATTGGGGCCCCGTGTGATGATATTGGGGCACCGTGTGATGGTATTGGGGCCCCGTGTGATGGTATTGGGGCCCCGTGTGATAATATTGGGGCACCGTGTGATGGTATTGGGGCCCCGTGTGATGGTATTGGGGCCCCGTGTGATGATATTGGAGCCCTGTGTGATGGTAATGGGGCCCCGTGTGATGGTAATGGGGCCCCGTGTGATGGTAATGGGGCCCCGTGTGATGGTATTGGAGCCCCGTGTGATGATATTGGGGCACCGTGTGATGGTATTGGGGCCCCGTGTGATGGTATTGGGGCCCCGTGTGAAGGTATTGGGGCCCTGTGTGATGGTATTGGGGCCCCGTGTGATGGTATTGAGGCCCCGTGTGATGGTATTGGGGCACCGTGTGATGATATTGGGGCCCCGTGTAATGATATTGGGGCACCGTGTGATGGTATTGGGGCCCCGTGTGATAATATTGGGGCACCGTGTGATGGTATTGGGGCCCCGTGTGATGATATTGGGGCACCGTGTGATGGTATTGGGGCACCGTGTGATGGTATTGGGGCCCCGTGTGATGGTATTGGGGCCCCGTGTGATGGTATTGGGGCACCGTGTGATGGTATTGGGGCCCCGTGTGATGGTATTGGGGCACCGTGTGATGGTATTGGGGCCCCGTGTGATGGTATTGGGGCCCCGTGTGATGGTATTGGGGCCCCGTGTGATGATATTGGAGCCCCGTGTGATGATATTGGGGCACCGTGTGATGGTATTGGGGCCCCGTGTGATGGTATTGGGGCCCCGTGTGAAGGTAATGGAGCCCCGTGTGATGGTAATGGGGCCCCGTGTGATGGTAATGGGGCCCCGTGTGATGGTATTGGAGCCCCGTGTGATGATATTGGGGCCCCGTGTGATGGTATTGGGGCCCCGTGTGAAGGTATTGGGGCCCCTGTGATGGTAATGGGGCCCCGTGTGATGGTAATGGGGCCCCGTGTGATGGTATTGGGGCCCCGTGTGATGGTATTGGGGCCCCGTGTGATGGTATTGAGGCCCCGTGTGATGGTATTGGGGCACCGTGTGATGGTATTGGGGCCCCGTGCGATGGTATTGGGGCCCCGTGTGATGGTATTGGGGCCCCGTGTGATGATATTGGAGCCCCGTGTGATGATATTGGGGCACCGTGTGATGGTATTGGGGCCCCGTGTGATGGTATTGGGGCCCCGTGTGAAGGTAATGGAGCCCCGTGTGATGGTAATGGGGCCCCGTGTGATGGTAATGGGGCCCCGTGTGATGGTATTGGAGCCCCGTGTGATGATATTGGGGCCCCGTGTGATGGTATTGGGGCCCCGTGTGAAGGTATTGGGGCCCCTGTGATGGTAATGGGGCCCCGTGTGATGGTAATGGGGCCCCGTGTGATGGTATTGGGGCCCCGTGTGATGGTATTGGGGCCCCGTGTGATGGTATTGAGGCCCCGTGTGATGGTATTGGGGCACCGTGTGATGGTATTGGGGCCCCGTGCGATGGTATTGGGGCCCCGTGTGATGGTATTGGGGCCCCGTGTGATAATATTGTTGGGCCCCTGTGTGATGGTATTGGGGCCCCGTGTGATGGTATTGGGGCCCCGTGTGATAATATTATTGGGCCCCTGTGTGATGGTATTGGGACCCCCTGTGATGGTATTGGGACCCCCTGTGATGGTATTGGGACCCCCTGTGACGGTATTGGGACCCCGTATGATATTATTTGGGAAGGTTCTAGTTCTGGTTCTGCCCCTTGCTGCTTACAATGTGGTTTGCGGGGGATTACATGACGAGATCACAATGGGTTATGGGCTCAGTTACCGGGAGAGCTCGTCCTGCTTGCCTTCCAGTTGGGTCTTGGTGGTCTGGAGGTCGTCTTGTAGACTTCTCAGGGAGGACTCTGTGTTTTCCTTGTCTCTTCTGGTTCTCTCCATCTCCTGGGCGATGGTCTTCATCTGATTCTGCACCTGATACAAGGAGGATAAGGTGTTCTGCACTTCGTGTTGGCTCTGCATCTGGTTCTCTCTGAGCTTCTCAATCATGGAGTCTTTTCTTGCATTATTCTGGGAAGATCTGGAGCTGAGCTGATCATATTCTCTCTCGAGTTGTTGTAGATCAGCCTCTGCGCTGCGCTGAAGCTCCGACACCTGAGATACTGAGACATTATACCATATATTCATTGGGCGTATTAATAAACATGACAATATGTAAATATCTGGTGAAAAAGACCAAGGTGTAACCATAGGAAGGAGACGAGTGACCACCTATGGCTATGAATCAGTCACACCAGGGCCCATTCTAGCATCCTTGTTGTTTGAGGCAAGAATTGAAATGGTGCCACATCCCGCAGTTCACTGGAAACCGGCAGTGACAACACACAATTCTGCCATTAATATTGATTTTGTTCTAAGGTATTCATCGTGCGGTGACCAGTGAAAATGATCCTCCAGGTCCGTGCAATTGCAGCCGTACTAACCTCGTTTCTTTTCTTTTTGGAAAATCACAAATGTTTGGTTTGTGATGCCATTTTTTAACATTTTTATTATTCCATCCCTGGAGTTCTATGAGGAGATCACACTCGGCAAGAGATCGCCTGGCCCATAGCGAAACACAGAGGTTACAATGCAGATGGAAAGGGAGAGGCAGGCCCTAATGATGGGAAGCGGGAGCGGGGCACCTCCTGACACTAACCTGAACCCTGAACTCCCCTAACATTGCTATACAAGTCCTTTCCCTCGTTGCCGTCCTGTGCCTAGTCCTTAACTGTCCCTCCACTCACCGTGTATGGTGCCAACGCCGATGAGTGCACTAGATGTCACCACTACTGCAATAACTGTCAGGGGAAGGAGGACAGAAAGAGGGACCTGAACAAAAGGATATCCAGCAAAACTTCACTGCTGCAGCCAAACACCAGGGCTGCAGATGACTCGGCTCCAAAAGCAGATCTGCAGCGACAGAATATCTCCAGCGACAGAAGATCTCCAGCAACAGAAGATCTCCAGCGACAGAAAATATCCAGGCGCTACTAGAGACTTCCTCCCTTAAAGATGGTCAGCACAGAATAAATATATTACCAGCATCAGGTGATGGATCATGAGACTATTTAAAGGGCAGGGGAGTGGTCGCAAACCATCTGCAACTGAGATTAACTAAAAAGCAGCTAGCAGCAAAGAAAGATTCATTAACCCTTGCTGCACCAACAGAAAGCAAATACATTAATCCAGAGTCTCACAAGTTCATGTGAAGCTTAGATCCCAGAGCTGCCACAAGGCTCCTGAATATGATAGACAGTTATGACAGTGACCCATGGTTACCGGTAGGCCACTTCTATCTTTGTCATGTTTCTCTGGCTTTATATAGTGACTTACACAACATTGCACCAGTCTAAGTTAACGTGTTGTAAGTCTACCTCACTTTTGCCCTCCAGTGTCCAGCTTTTGGGAGTAGATGATACCTGAGTGTAAAGAAGAGCAGCCACACCAGAGAAGATGAGAAGCTGATACCTGAGTGTAGAGAGGAGCAGCCACACCAGAGAAGATGAGAAGCTGATACCTAAGTGTAGAGAGGAGCAGCCACACCAGAGAAGATGAGAAGCTGATACCCGCTACCATCGCACCTCATCCCCAACATCACCGCAGTCCTCATCCCAGCCCTAACCCATCTCCCATCTCTTCAACCTATCACTAACAACTGGTGTATTCCCTTCATGCTTTAAACATGCCTCTATTACACCCATCCTCAAAAAACCCTCCCTTGACCCATCCTCTGTGTCAAACTATGGCCCCATATCCCTTCTCCCCTACGCTTCAAAACTACTGGAACAGCATGTCCATCTTGAATTGTCCTCATACCTCTCCTCCTGCTCCCTCTTTGACCGGCTTCAATCTGGCTTCCGACCACATCATTCTACCGAAACTGCCCTAACCAAAGTCACCAATGATCTACTAACCGCCAAAGCCAAGCGACACTACTCTATCCTCCTCCTCCTGGACCTGTCCTCTGCCTTCGACACAGTAAACCATTCCCTCCTACTACAGATTCTCTCATCTCTGGGCATCACAGACTTGGCCCTATCTTGGATCTCCTCATACCTAACCGACCAAACTTTCAGCGTCTCCCATTCTCACACCACTTCCTCATCTCGCCCCTATCTGTCGGTGTCCCCCAAGGCTCAGTTCTTGGACCCCTGCTGTTCTCCATCTACACCTTCGGCCTGGGACAGCTCATAGAGTCCCACGGCTTCCAGTATCATCTCTATGCCGATGACACACAGATCTACCTCTCTGGACCTGACATTACCTCTCTACTAACCAAAATACCACAATGTCTGTCTGCTATTTCATCCTTCTTCTTTGCACGATTCCTAAAACTTAACATGGACAAAACAGAGTTCATTGTCTTTCCTCCTCCTCACTCATCTCCTCCAACAAGCCTTTCCATCAAACTTGATGGTTGCTCACTCACCTCAGTCTCACAAGCTCATTGCCTTGGAGTAACCCTCGACTCTGCTCTATCCTTCAAGCCACACATTCAAGCCCTCTTCAACTCATGCCGATTACAACTCAAAAATATCTCCCGGATCCGTGCTTTCCTTAACCAAGAATCTGCAAAAACATTAGTGCATGCCCTCATCATCTCCCCCCTTGACTACTGCAACCTCCTGCTCTCTGGCCTCCCTTCCAACACTCTTGCACCCCTCCAATCTATCCTAAACTCTGCGGCCCGCTTAATCCACCTCTCCCCTCGATACTCCCCAGCCTCGACACTCTGCCAATCCCTTCACTGGCTTCCCATCGCCCAACGACTCCAGTTCAAAACATTAACCATGACATACAAAGCCATGCACAACCTGTCTCCTCCCTACATCTGTGACCTAGTCTCCCGGTACCTACCTGCATGCAACCTTAGATCCTCACAAGATCTCCTTCTCTGATCCTTTCTTATCTCCTCTTCCCACAATCGCGTACAAGATTTCTCCCGTGCATCCCCCATACTCTGGAACGCTCTACCTCAGCAGATCAGACTCTCCACTACCGTGGAAAGCTTTAAGAGGAACATCAAGACCCACCTCTTCCAACAAGCCTACAACCTACAATAGCCTTCAGTCCAGTAGACCACTGCGCAACCAGCTCTGTCCTCACCTATTGTACCATCACCCATTCCCTGGACACTGTGAGCCCTCGCGGGCAGGGTCCTCTCTCCTCCTATACCAATCTGTCTTGTACTGTTAATGATTGTTGTACGTATACCCTCTTTCACTTGTAAAGCGCCATGGAATAAATGGCGCTATAATAATAAATAATAATAATAATACCTGAGTGTAGAGAGGAGCAGCCACACCAGAGAAGATGAGAAGCTGATACCTGAGTGTAGAGAGGAGCAGCCACACCAGAGGAGATGAGAAGCTGATACCTAAGTGTAGAAAGGAGCATCCACACTAGAGAAGATGAGAAGCTGATACCTGAGTGTAGAGAGGAGCATCCACACCAGAGGAGACAAGAAGCTGATACCTGAGTGTGGAAAGGAGCATCCACACCAGAGGAGACAAGAATCTGATACCTGAGTGTAGAGAGAAGCATTCACACCAGAGGAGACAAGAAGCTGATACCTGAGTGTAGAGAGGAGCAGCCACACCAGACAAGACAAGAAGCTGATATTTGAGTGTAGAGAAGAGCAGCCACACCAGAGGAGACAAGAAGCTGATACCTGAGTGTAGAGAGAAGCAACCACACCAGAGGAGACAAGAAGCTGATACCAGAGTGTAGAGAGGAGCATCCACACCAGAGGAGACAAGAAGCTGATATCTGAGTGTAGAGAGGAGCAGCCACACCAGAGGAGACAAGAATCTGATACCTGAGTGTAGAGAGAAGCATTCACACCAGAGGAGACAAGAAGCTGATACCTGAGTGTAGAGAGAAGCAGCCACACCAGAGGAGACAAGAAGCTGATACCTGAGTGTAGAGAGGAGCATCCACACCCGAGGATACAAGAAGCTGATACCTGAGTGTAGAGAGAAGCATCCACACCATAGGAAACAAGAAGCTGATATCTGAGTGTAGAGAGGAGCAGCCACACCAGAGGAGACAAGAAGCTGACACCTGAGTGTAGAAAGGAGCATGCACACCAAAGGAGACAAGAAGCTGATACCTGAGTGTAGAGAGGAGCATCCACACCAGAGGAGACAAGAAGCTGATACCTGAGTGTAGAGAGGAGCATCCACACCAGATGAGACAAGAAGCTGATACCTTAGTGTAGAGAGGATCTGCCACACCAGAGGAGACAAGAAGCTGATACCTGAGTGTAGAGAGGAACAGCCACACCAGAGGAGACAAGAAGCTGATACCTGAGTGTATAGAGGAGCATCCACACCAGAGGAGACAAGAAGCTGATACCTGAGTGTAGAGAGGAGCAGCCACACCAGAGGAGACAAGAAGCTGATACCTGAGTGTATAGAGGAGCATCCACACCAAAGGAGACAAGAAGCTGATACCTGAGTCTAGAGAGGAGCATCCACACCAGAGGAGACAAGAAGCTGATACCTGAGTGTAGAGAGGAGCATCCACATCAGAGGAGACAAGAAGCTGATACCTGAGTGTAGAGAGGAGCATCCACACCAGAGAAGCTGAGAACCTGATACCTGAGTGTAGAGAAAAGCAGCCACATCAGAGGAGACAAGAATCTGATACCTGAGTGTAGAGAGAAGTAGCCACACCAGAGGAGACAAGAAGCTGATACCTGAGTGTAGAGAGGAGCATCCACACCAGAGGAGACAAGAAGCTGATACCTGAGTGTAGAGAGGAGCATCCACACCAAAGAAGATGAGAACCTGATACCTGAGTGTAGAGAAAAGCAGCCACATCAGAGGAGACAAGAAGCTGATACCTGAGTGTAGAGAGAAGCAGCCACACCAGAGGAGACAAGAAGCTGCTACCTGAGTGTATAGAGGAGCATCCACACCAGAGGAGACAAGAAGCTGATACCTGAGTGTAGAGAGGAGCATCCACACCAGAGGAGACAAGAAGCTGATACCTGAGTGTAGAGAGGAGCATCCACATCAGAGGAGACAAGAAGCTGATACCTGAGTGTAGAGAGGAGCATCCACACCAGAGAAGATGAGAACCTGATACCTGAGTGTAGAGAAAAGCAGCCACATCAGAGGAGACAAGAAGCTGATACCTGAGTGTAGAGAGAAGCAGCCACACCAGAGGAGACAAGAAGCTGATACCTGAGTGTAGAGAAGAGCAGCCACACCAGACAAGACAAGAAGCTGATATCTGAGTGTAGAGAGGAGCAGCTACACCAGAGGAGACAAGAAGCTGATACCTGAGTGTATAGAGGATCATCCACACCAGAGGAGACAAGAAGCTGATACCTGAGTGTAGAGAGGAGCATCCACACCAGAGGAGACAAGAAGCTAATACCTGAGTGTAGAGAGGAGCATCCACACCAGAGGAGACAAGAAACTGATACCTGAGTGTAGAGAGGAGCATCCACACCAGAGGAGACAAGAAGATGATACCTGAGTGTAGAGAGGAGCAACCACACCAGAGGAGACAAGAAGCTGATACCTGAGTGTAGAGAGAAGCATCCACACCAGAGGAGACAAGAAGCTGATACCTGAGTGTAGAGAAGAGCAGCCACACCAGACAAGACAAGAAGCTGATATCTGAGTGTAGAGAGGAACAGCTACACCAGAGGAGACAAGAAGCTGATACCTGAGTGTATAGAGGATCATCCACACCAGAGGAGACAAGAAGCTGATACCTGAGTGTATAGAGGAGCATCCACACCAGAGGAGACAAGAAGCTGATACCTGAGTGTAGAGAGGAGCATCCACACCAGAGGAGACAAGAAGCTGATACCTGAGTGTAGAGAGGAGCATCCACATCAGAGGAGACAAGAAGCTGATACCTGAGTGTAGAGAGGAGCATCCACACCAGAGAAGATGAGAACCTGATACCTGAGTGTAGAGAAAAGCAGACACATCAGAGGAGACAAGAAGCTGATACCTGAGTGTAGAGAGAAGAAGCCCCACACCAGAAGAGACAAGAAGCTGATACCTGAGTTTAGAGAGGAGCATCCACACCAGCGGAAACAAGAAGATGATACCTGAGTGTAGAGAGGAGCAGCCACACCAGAGAAGATGAGAACCTGATACCTGAGTGTAGAGAAAAGCAGCCACATCAGAGGAGACAAGAAGCTGATACCTGAGTGAAGAGAGAAGCAGCCACACCAGAGGAGACAAGAAGCTGATACCTGAGTGTAGAGAAGAGCAGCCACACCAGACAAGACAAGAAGCTGATATCTGAGTGTAGAGAGGAGCAGCTACACCAGAGGAGACAAGAAGCTGATACCTGAGTGTATAGAGGATCATCCACACCAGAGGAGACAAGAAGCTGATACCTGAGTGTAGAGAGGAGCATCCACACCAGAGGAGACAAGAAGCTAATACCTGAGTGTAGAGAGGAGCATCCACACCAGAGGAGACAAGAAACTGATACCTGAGTGTAGAGAGGAGCATCCACACCAGAGGAGACAAGAAGATGATACCTGAGTGTAGAGAGGAGCAACCACACCAGAGGAGACAAGAAGCTGATACCTGAGTGTAGAGAGAAGCATCCACAACAGAGGAGACAAGAAGCTGATACCTGAGTGTAGAGAAGAGCAGCCACACCAGACAAGACAAGAAGCTGATATCTGAGTGTAGAGAGGAGCAGCTACACCAGAGGAGACAAGAAGCTGATACCTGAGTGTATAGAGGATCATCCACACCAGAGGAGACAAGAAGCTGATACCTGAGTGTAGAGAGGAGCATCCACACCAGAGGAGACAAGAAACTGATACCTGAGTGTAGAGAGGAGCAGCCACACCAGAGGAGACAAGAAGCTGATACCTGAGTGTATAGAGGAGCATCCACACCAGAGGAGACAAGAAGCTGATACCTGAGTGTAGAGAGGAGCATCCACACCAGAGGAGACAAGAAGCTGATACCTGAGTGTAGAGAGGAGCATCCACATCAGAGGAGACAAGAAGCTGATACCTGAGTGTAGAGAGGAGCATCCACACCAGAGAAGCTGAGAACCTGATACCTGAGTGTAGAGAAAAGCAGCCACATCAGAGGAGACAAGAAGCTGATACCTGAGTGTAGAGAGAAGTAGCCACACCAGAGGAGACAAGAAGCTGATACCTGAGTGTAGAGAGGAGCATCCACACCAGAGGAGACAAGAAGCTGATACCTGAGTGTAGAGAGGAGCATCCACACCAAAGAAGATGAGAACCTGATACCTGAGTGTAGAGAAAAGCAGCCACATCAGAGGAGACAAGAAGCTGATACCTGAGTGTAGAGAGAAGCAGCCACACCAGAGGAGACAAGAAGCTGCTACCTGAGTGTAGAGAGGAGCAGCCACACCAGAGGAGACAAGAAGCTGATACCTGAGTGTATAGAGGAGCATCCACACCAGAGGAGACAAGAAGCTGATACCTGAGTGTAGAGAGGAGCATCCACACCAGAGGAGACAAGAAGCTGACACCTGAGTGTAGAGAGGAGCATCCACATCAGAGGAGACAAGAAGCTGATACCTAAGTGTAGAGAGGAGCATCCACACTAGAGAAGATGAGAACCTGATACCTGAGTGTACAGAAAAGCAGCCACATCAGAGGAGACAAGAAGCTGATACCTGAGTGTAGAGAGAAGCAGCCACACCAGAGGAGACAAGAAGCTGATACCTGAGTGTAGAGAGGAGCAGCCACACCAGAGGAGACAAGAAGCTGATACCTGAGTGTAGAGAGGAGCATCCACACCAGAGGAGACAAGAAGCTGATACCTGAATGTAGAGAGGAGCATCCACACCAGAGGAGATAAGAAACTGATACCTGAGTGTAGAGAGGAGCAGCCACACCAGAGGAGACAAAAAGCTGATACCTGAGTGTAAAGAGGAGCAACCACACCAGAGGAGACAAGAAGCTGATACCTGAGTGTAGAGAGGAGCATCCACACCAGAGGAGACAAGAAGCTGATACCTGAGTGTAGAGAGGAGCATCCACACCAGAGGAGACAAGAAGCTGATACCTGAGTGTAGAGAGGAGCATCCACATCAGAGGAGACAAGAAGCTGATACCTGAGTGTAGAGAGGAGCATCCACACCAGAGAAGCTGAGAACCTGATACCTGAGTGTAGAGAAAAGCAGCCACATCAGAGGAGACAAGAAGCTGATACCTGAGTGTAGAGAGAAGTAGCCACACCAGAGGAGACAAGAAGATGATACCTGAGTGTAGATAGGAGCATCCACACCAAAGAAGATGAGAACCTGATACCTGAGTGTAGAGAAAAGCAGCCACATCAGAGAAGACAAGAAGCTGATACCTGAGTGTAGAGAGAAGCAGCCACACCAGAGGAGACAAGAAGCTGCTACCTGAGTGTAGAGAGGAGCAGCCACACCAGAGGAGACAAGAAGCTGATACCTGAGTGTATAGAGGAGCATCCTCACCAGAGGAGACAAGAAGCTGATACCTGAGTGTAGAGAGGAGCATCCACACCAGAGGAGACAAGAAGCTGACACCTGAGTGTAGAGAGGAGCATCCACATCAGAGGAGACAAGAAGCTGATACCTGAGTGTAGAGAGGAGCATCCACACTAGAGAAGATGAGAACCTGATACCTGAGTGTACAGAAAAGCAGCCACATCAGAGGAGACAAGAAGCTGATACCTGAGTGTAGAGAGAAGCAGCCACACCAGAGGAGACAAGAAGCTGATACCTGAGTGTAGAGAGGAGCAGCCACACCAGAGGAGACAAGAAGCTGATACCTGAGCGTATAGAGGAGCATCCACACCAGAGGAGACAAGAAGCTGATACCTGAGTGTATAGAGGAGCATCCACACCAGAGGAGACAAGAAGCTGATACCTGAGTGTAGAGAGGATCATCCACACCAGAGGAGATAAGAAGATGATACCTGAGTGTAGAGAGGAGCAACCACACCAGAGGAGACAAGAAGCTGATACCTGAGTGTAGAGAGAAGCATCCACACCAGAGGAGACAAGAAGCTGATACCTGAGTGTAGAGAAGAGCAGCCACACCAGACAAGACAAGAAGCTGATATCTGAGTGTAGAGAGGAGCAGCTACACCAGAGGAGACAAGAAGCTGATACCTGAGTGTATAGAGGATCATCCACACCAGAGGAGACAAGAAGCTGATACCTGAGTGTAGAGAGGAGCATCCACACCAGAGGAGACAAGAAGCTGATACCTGAGTGTAGAGAGGAGCATCCACACCAGAGGAGACAAGAAACTGATACCTGAGTGTAGAGAGGAGCATCCACACCAGAGGAGACAAGAAGATGATACCTGAGTGTAGAGAGGAGCAACCACACCAGAGGAGACAAGAAGCTGATACCTGAGTGTAGAGAGAAGCATCCACACCAGAGGAGACAAGAAGCTGATACCTGAGTGTAGAGAAGAGCAGCCACACCAGACAAGACAAGAAGCTGATATCTGAGTGTAGAGAGGAGCAGCTACACCAGAGGAGACAAGAAGCTGATACCTGAGTGTATAGAGGATCATCCACACCAGAGGAGACAAGAAGCTGATACCTGAGTGTAGAGAGGAGCATCCACACCAGAGGAGACAAGAAGCTGATACCTGAGTGTAGAGAGGAGCATCCACACCAGAGGAGACAAGAAGCTGATACCTGAGTGTAGAGAGGAGCATCCACACCAGAGGAGACAAGAAGCTGATACCTGAGTGTAGAGAGGAGCATCCACACCAGAGGAGACAAGAAGCTGATACCTGAGTGTAGAGAGGAGCATCCACACCAGAGGAGACAAGAAGCTGATACCTGAGTGTAGAGAGGAGCATCCACATCAGAGGAGACAAGAAGCTGATACCTGAGTGTAGAGAGGAGCATCCACACCAGAGAAGCTGAGAACCTGATACCTGAGTGTAGAGAAAAGCAGCCACATCAGAGGAGACAAGAAGCTGATACCTGAGTGTAGAGAGAAGTAGCCACACCAGAGGAGACAAGAAGATGATACCTGAGTGTAGATAGGAGCATCCACACCAAAGAAGATGAGAACCTGATACCTGAGTGTAGAGAAAAGCAGCCACATCAGAGAAGACAAGAAGCTGATACCTGAGTGTAGAGAGAAGCAGCCACACCAGAGGAGACAAGAAGCTGCTACCTGAGTGTAGAGAGGAGCAGCCACACCAGAGGAGACAAGAAGCTGATACCTGAGTGTATAGAGGAGCATCCTCACCAGAGGAGACAAGAAGCTGATACCTGAGTGTAGAGAGGAGCATCCACACCAGAGGAGACAAGAAGCTGACACCTGAGTGTAGAGAGGAGCATCCACATCAGAGGAGACAAGAAGCTGATACCTGAGTGTAGAGAGGAGCATCCACACTAGAGAAGATGAGAACCTGATACCTGAGTGTACAGAAAAGCAGCCACATCAGAGGAGACAAGAAGCTGATACCTGAGTGTAGAGAGAAGCAGCCACACCAGAGGAGACAAGAAGCTGATACCTGAGTGTAGAGAGGAGCAGCCACACCAGAGGAGACAAGAAGCTGATACCTGAGCGTATAGAGGAGCATCCACACCAGAGGAGACAAGAAGCTGATACCTGAGTGTATAGAGGAGCATCCACACCAGAGGAGACAAGAAGCTGATACCTGAGTGTAGAGAGGATCATCCACACCAGAGGAGATAAGAAGATGATACCTGAGTGTAGAGAGGAGCAACCACACCAGAGGAGACAAGAAGCTGATACCTGAGTGTAGAGAGAAGCATCCACACCAGAGGAGACAAGAAGCTGATACCTGAGTGTAGAGAAGAGCAGCCACACCAGACAAGACAAGAAGCTGATATCTGAGTGTAGAGAGGAGCAGCTACACCAGAGGAGACAAGAAGCTGATACCTGAGTGTATAGAGGATCATCCACACCAGAGGAGACAAGAAGCTGATACCTGAGTGTAGAGAGGAGCATCCACACCAGAGGAGACAAGAAGCTGATACCTGAGTGTAGAGAGGAGCATCCACACCAGAGGAGACAAGAAACTGATACCTGAGTGTAGAGAGGAGCATCCACACCAGAGGAGACAAGAAGATGATACCTGAGTGTAGAGAGGAGCAACCACACCAGAGGAGACAAGAAGCTGATACCTGAGTGTAGAGAGAAGCATCCACACCAGAGGAGACAAGAAGCTGATACCTGAGTGTAGAGAAGAGCAGCCACACCAGACAAGACAAGAAGCTGATATCTGAGTGTAGAGAGGAGCAGCTACACCAGAGGAGACAAGAAGCTGATACCTGAGTGTATAGAGGATCATCCACACCAGAGGAGACAAGAAGCTGATACCTGAGTGTAGAGAGGAGCATCCACACCAGAGGAGACAAGAAACTGATACCTGAGTGTAGAGAGGAGCAGCCACACCAGAGGAGACAAGAAGCTGATACCTGAGTGTATAGAGGAGCATCCACACCAGAGGAAACAAGAAGCTGATACCTGAGTGTAGAGAGGAGCATCCACACCAGAGGAGACAAGAAGCTGATACCTGAATGTAGAGAGGAGCATCCACACCAGAGGAGATAAGAAACTGATACCTGAGTGTAGAGAGGAGCATCCACACTAGAGGAGACAAGAAGCTGACACCTGAGTGTAGAGAGGAGCATCCACATCAGAGGAGACAAGAAGCTGATACCTGAGTGTAGAGAGGAGCATCCACACTAGAGAAGATGAGAACCTGATACCTGAGTGTACAGAAAAGCAGCCACATCAGAGGAGACAAGAAGCTGATACCTGAGTGTAGAGAGAAGCAGCCACACCAGAGGAGACAAGAAGCTGCTACCTGAGTGTAGAGAGGAGCAGCCACACCAGAGGAGACAAGAAGCTGATACCTGAGTGTATAGAGGAGCATCCACACCAGAGGAGACAAGAAGCTGATACCTGAGTGTAGAGAGGAGCATCCACACTAGAGGAGACAAGAAGCTGACACCTGAGTGTAGAGAGGAGCATCCACATCAGAGGAGACAAGAAGCTGATACCTGAGTGTAGAGAGGAGCATCCACACTAGAGAAGATGAGAACCTGATACCTGAGTGTACAGAAAAGCAGCCACATCAGAGGAGACAAGAAGCTGATACCTGAGTGTAGAGAGAAGCAGACACACCAGAGGAGACAAGAAGCTGCTACCTGAGTGTAGAGAGGAGCAGCCACACCAGAGGAGACAAGAAGCTGATACCTGAGTGTATAGAGGAGCATCCACACCAGAGGAGACAAGAAGCTGATACCTGAGTGTAGAGAGGAGCATCCACACTAGAGGAGACAAGAAGCTGACACCTGAGTGTAGAGAGGAGCATCCACATCAGAGGAGACAAGAAGCTGATACCTGAGTGTAGAGAGGAGCATCCACACTAGAGAAGATGAGAACCTGATACCTGAGTGTACAGAAAAGCAGCCACATCAGAGGAGACAAGAAGCTGATACCTGAGTGTAGAGAGAAGCAGCCACACCAGAGGATTCAAGAAGCTGATACCTGAGTGTAGAGAGGAGCAGCCACACCAGAGGAGACAAGAAGCTGATACCTGAGTGTAGAGAGGAGCAGCCACACCAGAGGAGACAAGAAGCTGATACCTTAGTGTATAGAGGAGCATCCACACCAGAGGAGACAAGAAGCTGATACCTGAGTGTAGAGAGGAGCATCCACACCAGAGGAGACAAGAAGATGATACCTGAGTGTATAGAGGAGCATCCACACCAGAGGAGACAAGAAGCTGATACCTGAGTGTAGAAAGGAGCATCCACACCAGAGGAGACAAGAAGATGATACCTGAGTGTAGAGAGGAGCAACCACACCAGAGGAGACAAGAAGCTGATACCTGAGTGTAGAGAGAAGCATCCACACCAGAGGAGACAAAAAGCTGATACCTGAGTGTAGAGAAGAGCAGCCACACCAGACAAGACAAGAAGCTGATATCTGAGTGTAGAGAGGAGCAGCTACACCAGAGGAGACAAGAAGCTGATACCTGAGTGTATAGAGGATCATCCACACCAGAGGAGACAAGAAGCTGATACCTGAGTGTAGAGAGGAGCATCCACACCAGAGGAGACAAGAAGCTGATACCTGAGTGTAGAGAGGAGAATCCACACCAGAGGAGACAAGAAACTGATACCTGAGTGTAGAGAGGAGCATCCACACCAGAGGAGACAAGAAGATGATACCTGAGTGTAGAGAGGAGCAACCACACCAGAGGAGACAAGAAGCTGATACCTGAGTGTAGAGAAGAGCAGCCACACCGGACAAGACAAGAAGCTGATATCTGAGTGTAGAGAGGAGCAGCTACACCAGAGGAGACAAGAAGCTGATACCTGAGTGTATAGAGGATCATCCACACCAGAGGAGACAAGAAGCTGATACCTGAGTGTAGAGAGGAGCATCCACACCAGAGGAGACAAGAAACTGATACCTGAGTGTAGAGAGGAGCAGCCACACCAGAGGAGACAAGAAGCTGATACCTGAGTGTATAGAGGAGCATCCACACCAGAGGAGACAAGAAGCTGATACCTGAGTGTAGAGAGGAGCATCCACACCAGAGGAGACAAGAAGCTGATACCTGAGTGTAGAGAGGAGCATCCACATCAGAGGAGACAAGAAGCTGATACCTGAGTGTAGAGAGGAGCATCCACACCAAAGAAGATGAGAACCTGATACCTGAGTGTAGAGAAAAGCAGCCACATCAGAGGAGACAAGAAGCTGATACCTGAGTGTAGAGAGAAGTAGCCACACCAGAGGAGACAAGAAGCTGATACCTGAGTGTAGAGAGGAGCATCCACACCAGAGGAGACAAGAAGCTGATACCTGAGTGTAGAGAGGGGCATCCACACCAAAGAAGATGAGAACCTGATACCTGAGTGTAGAGAAAAGCAGCCACATCAGAGGAGACAAGAAGCTGATACCTGAGTGTAGAGAGAAGCAGCCACACCAGAGGAGACAAGAAGCTGCTACCTGAGTGTAGAGAGGAGCAGCCACACCAGAGGAGACAAGAAGCTGATACCTGAGTGTATAGAGGAGCATCCACACCAGAGGAGACAAGAAGCTGATACCTGAGTGTAGAGAGGAGCATCCACACCAGAGGAGACAAGAAGCTGACACCTGAGTGTAGAGAGGAGCATCCACATCAGAGGAGACAAGAAGCTGATACCTGAGTGTAGAGAGGAGCATCCACACTAGAGAAGATGAGAACCTGATACCTGAGTGTACAGAAAAGCAGCCACATCAGAGGAGACAAGAAGCTGATACCTGAGTGTAGAGAGAAGCAGCCACACCAGAGGAGACAAGAAGCTGATACCTGAGTGTAGAGAGGAGCAGCCACACCAGAGGAGACAAGAAGCTGATATCTGAGTGTAGAGAGGAGCATCCACACCAGAGGAGACAAGAAGCTGTTACCTGAATGTAGAGAGGAGCATCCACACCAGAGGAGATAAGAAACTGATACCTGAGTCTAGAGAGGAGCAGCCACACCAGAGGAGACAAAAAGCTGATACCTGAGTGTAAAGAGGAGCAACCACACCAGAGGAGACAAGAAGCTGATACCTGAGTGTAGAGAGGAGCATCCACACCAGAGGAGACAAGAAGCTGATACCTGAGTGTAGAGAGGAGCATCCACACCAGAGGAGACAAGAAGCTGATACCTGAGTGTAGAGAGGAGCATCCACATCAGAGGAGACAAGAAGCTGATACCTGAGTGTAGAGAGGAGCATCCACACCAGAGAAGCTGAGAACCTGATACCTGAGTGTAGAGAAAAGCAGCCACATCAGAGGAGACAAGAAGCTGATACCTGAGTGTAGAGAGAAGTAGCCACACCAGAGGAGACAAGAAGCTGATACCTGAGTGTAGATAGGAGCATCCACACCAGAGGAGACAAGAAGCTGATACCTGAGTGTAGAGAGGAGCATCCACACCAAAGAAGATGAGAACCTGATACCTGAGTGTAGAGAAAAGCAGCCACATCAGAGAAGACAAGAAGCTGATACCTGAGTGTAGAGAGAAGCAGCCACACCAGAGGAGACAAGAAGCTGCTACCTGAGTGTAGAGAGGAGCAGCCACACCAGAGGAGACAAGAAGCTGATACCTGAGTGTATAGAGGAGCATCCACACCAGAGGAGACAAGAAGCTGATACCTGAGTGTAGAGAGGAGCATCCACACCAGAGGAGACAAGAAGCTGACACCTGAGTGTAGAGAGCAGCATCCACATCAGAGGAGACAAGAAGCTGATACCTGAGTGTAGAGAGGAGCATCCACACTAGAGAAGATGAGAACCTGATACCTGAGTGTACAGAAAAGCAGCCACATCAGAGGAGACAAGAAGCTGATACCTGAGTGTAGAGAGAAGCAGCCACACCAGAGGAGACAAGAAGCTGATACCTGAGTGTAGAGAGGAGCAGCCACACCAGAGGAGACAAGAAGCTGATACCTGAGCGTATAGAGGAGCATCCACACCAGAGGAGACAAGAAGCTGATACCTGAGTGTATAGAGGAGCACCTACACCAGAGGAGACAAGAAGCTGATACCTGAGTGTAGAGAGGAGCATCCACACCAGAGGAGACAAGAAGATGATACCTGAGTGTAGAGAGGAGCAACAACACCAGAGGAGACAAGAAGCTGATACCTGAGTGTAGAGAGAAGCATCCACACCAGAGGAGACAAGAAGCTGATACCTGAGTGTAGAGAAGAGCAGCCACACCAGACAAGACAAGAAGCTGATCTCTGAGTGTAGAGAGGAGCAGCTACACCAGAGGAGACAAGAAGCTGATACCTGAGTGTATAGAGGATCATCCACACCAGAGGAGACAAGAAGCTGATACCTGAGTGTAGAGAGGAGCATCCACACCAGAGGAGACAAGAAGCTGATACCTGAGTGTAGAGAGGAGCATCCACACCAGAGGAGACAAGAAACTGATACCTGAGTGTAGAGAGGAGCATCCACACCAGAGGAGACAAGAAGATGATACCTGAGTGTAGAGAGGAGCAACCACACCAGAGGAGACAAGAAGCTGATACCTGAGTGTAGAGAGAAGCATCCACACCAGAGGAGACAAGAAGCTGATACCTGAGTGTAGAGAAGAGCAGCCACACCAGACAAGACAACAAGCTGATATCTGAGTGTAGAGAGGAGCAGCTACACCAGAGGAGACAAGAAGCTGATACCTGAGTGTATAGAGGATCATCCACACCAGAGGAGACAAGAAGCTGATACCTGAGTGTAGAGAGGAGCATCCACACCAGAGGAGACAAGAAACTGATACCTGAGTGTAGAGAGGAGCAGCCACACCAGAGGAGACAAGAAGCTGATACCTGAGTGTATAGAGGAGCATCCACACCAGAGGAGACAAGAAGCTGATACCTGAGTGTAGAGAGGAGCATCCACACCAGAGGAGACAAGAAGCTGATACCTGAATGTAGAGAGGAGCATCCACACCAGAGGAGATAAGAAACTGATACCTGAGTGTAGAGAGGAGCAGCCACACCAGAGGAGACAAAAAGCTGATACCTGAGTGTATAGAGGAGCAGCCACATCAGAGGAGACAAGAAGCTGATACCTGAGTGTAGAGAGAAGTAGCCACACCAGAGGAGACAAGAAGCTGCTACCTGAGTGTAGAGAGGAGCAGCCACACCAGAGGAGACAAGAAGCTGATACCTGAGTGTATAGAGGAGCATCCACACCAGAGGAGACAAGAAGCTGATACCTGAGTGTAGAGAGGAGCATCCACACTAGAGGAGACAAGAAGCTGACACCTGAGTGTAGAGAGGAGCATCCACATCAGAGGAGACAAGAAGCTGATACCTGAGTGTAGAGAGGAGCATCCACACTAGAGAAGATGAGAACCTGATACCTGAGTGTACAGAAAAGCAGCCACATCAGAGGAGACAAGAAGCTGATACCTGAGTGTAGAGAGAAGCAGCCACACCAGAGGAGACAAGAAGCTGCTACCTGAGTGTAGAGAGGAGCAGCCACACCAGAGGAGACAAGAAGCTGATACCTGAGTGTATAGAGGAGCATCCACACCAGAGGAGACAAGAAGCTGATACCTGAGTGTAGAGAGGAGCATCCACACTAGAGGAGACAAGAAGCTGACACCTGAGTGTAGAGAGGAGCATCCACATCAGAGGAGACAAGAAGCTGATACCTGAGTGTAGAGAGGAGCATCCACACTAGAGAAGATGAGAACCTGATACCTGAGTGTACAGAAAAGCAGCCACATCAGAGGAGACAAGAAGCTGATACCTGAGTGTAGAGAGAAGCAGCCACACCAGAGGATTCAAGAAGCTGATACCTGAGTGTAGAGAGGAGCAGCCACACCAGAGGAGACAAGAAGCTGATACCTGAGTGTAGAGAGGAGCAGCCACACCAGAGGAGACAAGAAGCTGATACCTTAGTGTATAGAGGAGCATCCACACCAGAGGAGACAAGAAGCTGATACCCCAGTGTAGAGAGGAGCATCCACACCAGAGGAGACAAGAAGATGATACCTGAGTGTATAGAGGAGCATCCACACCAGAGGAGACAAGAAGCTGATACCTGAGTGTAGAAAGGAGCATCCACACCAGAGGAGACAAGAAGATGATACCTGAGTGTAGAGAGGAGCAACCACACCAGAGGAGACAAGAAGCTGATACCTGAGTGTAGAGAGAAGCATCCACACCAGAGGAGACAAAAAGCTGATACCTGAGTGTAGAGAAGAGCAGCCACACCAGACAAGACAAGAAGCTGATATCTGAGTGTAGAGAGGAGCAGCTACACCAGAGGAGACAAGAAGCTGATACCTGAGTGTATAGAGGATCATCCACACCAGAGGAGACAAGAAGCTGATACCTGAGTGTAGAGAGGAGCATCCACACCAGAGGAGACAAGAAGCTGATACCTGAGTGTAGAGAGGAGAATCCACACCAGAGGAGACAAGAAACTGATACCTGAGTGTAGAGAGGAGCATCCACACCAGAGGAGAGAAGAAGCTGATATCTGAGTGTAGAGAGGGGAAGCCACACCAGAGGAGAAAAGAAGCTGATACCTGAGTGTATAGAGGAGCATTCACACCAGAGGAGACAAGAAGCTGATACCTGAGTGTAGAGAAGAGCATCCACACCAAAGGAGACAAGAAACTGATACCTGAGTGTAGAGGAGCAGCCACACCAGAGGAGACAAGAAGCTGATACCTGAGTGTAAAGAGGAGCATCCACACCAGAGGAGACAAGAAGCTGATATCTGAGTGTAGAGAGGAGCATCCACACCAGAGGAGACAAGAAGCTGATATCTGAGTGTAGAGAGGAGCATCCACACCAGAGGAAACAAGAAGCTGATACCTGAGTGTAGAGAGGAGCATCCACACCAGAGGAGACGAGAAACTGATACCTGAGTGTAGAGAGGAGCATCCACACCAGAGGAGACAAGAAGCTGATACCTGAGTGTAGAGAGGAGCAGACACACGAGAGGAGACAAGAAGCTGATATCTGAGTGTAGAGAGGAGCATCCACACCAGAGGAGACAAGAAGCTGATATCTGAGTGTAGAGAGGAGCATCCACACCAGAGGAAACAAGAAGCTGACACCTGAGTGTAGAGAGGAGCATCCACACCAGAGGAGACGAGAAACTGATACCTGAGTGTAGAGAGGAGCATCCACACCAGAAGAGACAAGAAACTGATACCTGAGTGTAGAAAGGAGCATCCACACCAGAGAAGATGAGAACCTGATACCTGAATGTAGAGAGGAGCAGACACACCAGAGGAGACAAGAAGCTGATACCTGAGTGTAGAGAGGAGCAGACACACCAGAAGAGACAAGAAGCTGATACCTGAGTGTAGAGAGGAGCAGCCACACCAGAGGGACAAGAAGCTGATACCTGAGTGTATAGTGGAGCATCCACACCAGAGGAGACAAGAAGATGATAGCTGAGTGTAGAGAGGAGCATCCACACCAGAGGAGACAAGAAGCTGATACCTGAGTGTAGAGAGGAGCATCCACACCAGAGGAGACAAGAAGCTGATACCTGAGTGTAGAGAAAAGCAGCCAGATCAGAGGAGACAAGAAGCTGATACATGAGTGTAGAGAGAAGCAGCCACACCAGAGGAGACAAGAAGCTGATACCTGAGTGTAGAGAGGAGCAGCCACACCAGAGGAGACAAGAAGCTGATACCTGAGTGTATAAAGGAGCATCCACACCAGAGGAGACAATAAGCTGATACCTGAGTGTAGAGAGGAGCTTCCACATCAGAGGAGACAAGAAGCTGATACCTGAGTGTAGAGAGGAGCATCCACACCAGAGGAGACAAGAGACTGATACCTGAGTGCAGAGAGGAGCATCCACACCAGAGGAGTCAAGAAGCTGATACCTGAGTGTAGAGAGGAGCATCCACACCAGAGAAGATGAGAACCTGATACCTGAGTGTAGAGAAAAGCAGCCACATCAGAGGAGACAAGAAGCTGATACCTGAGTGTAGAGAGAAGCAGCCACACCAGAGGAGACAAGAAGCTGATACCTGAGTGTAGAGAGGAGCAGCCACACCAGAGGAGACAAGAAGCTGATACCTGAGTGTATAGAGGAGCATCCACACCAGAGGAGACAAGAAGCTGATATCTGAGTGTAGAGAGGAGCATCCACACCAGAGGAGACAAGAAACTGATACCTGAGTGTAGAGAGGAGCATCCACACCAGAGGAGACAAGAAGCTGATACCTGAGTGTATAGAGGAGCATCCACACCAGAGGAGATAAGAAACTGATACCTGAGTGTAGAGAGGAGCATCCACACCAGAAGAGACAAGAAACTGATACCTGAGTGTAGAGAGGAGCATCCACATCAGAAGAGACAAGAAGCTGATACCTGAGTGTAGAAAGAAGCATCCACACCAGAGAAGATGAGAACCTGATACCTGAATGTAGAGAGGAGCAGACACACCTGAGGAGACAAGAAGCTGATACCTGAGTGTAGAGAGGAGCAGACACACCAGAAGAGACAAGAAGCTGATACCTGAGTGTAGAGAGGAGCAGCCACACCAGAGGGAGAAGAAGCTGATACCTGAGTGTATAGTGGAGCATCCACACCAGAGGAGACAAGAAGATGATAGCTGAGTGTAGAGAGGAGCATCCACACCAGAGGAGACAAGAAGCTGATACCTGAGTGTAGAGAGGAGCATCCACACCAGAGGAGACAAGAAGCTGATACCTGAGTGTAGAGAAAAGCAGCCAGATCAGAGGAGACAAGAAGCTGATACATGAGTGTAGAGAGAAGCAGCCACACCAGAGGAGACAAGAAGCTGATACCTGAGTGTAGAGAAAAGCAGCCACACCAGAGGAGACAAGAAGCTGATACCTGAGTGTATAAAGGAGCATCCACACCAGAGGAGACAAGAAGCTGATACCTGAGTGTAGAGAGGAGCTTCCACATCAGAGGAGACAAGAAGCTGACACCTGAGTGTAGAGAGGAGCATCCACACCAGAGGAGACAAGAGACTGATACCTGAGTGCAGAGAGGAGCATCCACACCAGAGGAGTCAAGAAGCTGATACCTGAGTGTAGAGAGGAGCATCCACACCAGAGAAGATGAGAACCTGATACCTGAGTGTAGAGAAAAGCAGCCACATCAGAGGAAACAAGAAGCTGATACCTGAGTGTAGAGAGAAGCAGCCACACCAGAGGAGACAAGAAGCTGATACCTGAGTGTAGAGAGGAGCAGCCACACCAGAGGAGACAAGAAGCTGATACCTGAGTGTATAGAGGAGCATCCACACCAGAGGAGACAAGAAGCTGATATCTGAGTGTAGAGAGGAGCATCCACACCAGAGGAAACAAGAAGCTGATACCTGAGTGTAGAGAGGAGCATCCACACCAGAGGAGACAAGAAACTGATACCTGAGTGTAGAGAGGAGCATCCACACCAGAGGAGACAAGAAGCTGATACCTGAGTGTATAGAGGAGCATCCACACCAGAGGAGATAAGAAACTGATACCTGAGTGTAGAGAGGAGCATCCACATCAGAAGAGACAAGAAGCTGATACCTGAGTGTAGAAAGGAGCATCCACACCAGAGAAGATGAGAACCTGATACCTGAATGTAGAGAGGAGCAGACACACCTGAGGAGACAAGAAGCTGATACCTGAGTGTAGAGAGGAGCAGACACACCAGAAGAGAAGGGAAGCTGATACCTGAGTGTAGAGAGGAGCAGCCACACCAGAGGGACAAGAAGCTGATACCTGAGTGTATAGTGGAGCATCCACACCAGAGGAGACAAGAAGATGATAGCTGAGTGTAGAGAGGAGCATCCACACCAGAGGAGACAAGAAGCTGATACCTGAGTGTAGAGAGGAGCATCCACACCAGAGGAGACAAGAAGCTGATACCTGAGTGTAGAGAAAAGCAGCCAGATCAGAGGAGACAAGAAGCTGATACATGAGTGTAGAGAGAAGCAGCCACACCAGAGGAGACAAGAAGCTGATACCTGAGTGTAGAGAGGAGCAGCCACACCAGAGGAGACAAGAAGCTGATACCTGAGTGTATAAAGGAGCATCCACACCAGAGGAGACAAGAAGCTGATACCTGAGTGTAGAGAGGAGCATCCACATCAGAGGAGACAAGAAGCTGATACCTGAGTGTAAAGAGGAGCATCCACACCAGAGGAGACAAGAGACTGATACCTGAGTGCAGAGAGGAGCATCCACACCAGAGGAGTCAAGAAGCTGATTCCTGAGTGTAGAGAGGAGCATCCACACCAGAGAAGATGAGAACCTGATACCTGAGTGTAGAGAAAAGCAGCCACATCAGAGGAGACAAGAAGCTGATACCTGAGTGTAGAGAGAAGCAGCCACACCAGAGGAGACAAGAAGCTGATACCTGAGTGTAGAGAGGAGCAGCCACACCAGAGGAGACAAGAAGCTGATACCTGAGTGTATAGAGGAGCATCCACACCAGAGGAGACAAGAAGCTGATACCTGAGTGTATAGAGGAGCATCCAAACCAGAGGAGACAAGAAGCTGATACCTGAGTGTAGAGAGGAGCATCCACACCAGAGGAGACAAGAAACTGATACCTGAGTGTAGAGAGGAGCATCCACACCAGAGGAGTCAAGAAGCTGATACCTGAGTGTAGAGAGGAGCATCCACACCAGACAAGACAAGAAGCTGATATCTGAGTGTAGAGAGGAGCAGCTACACCAGAGGAGACAAGAAGCTGATACCTGAGTTTATAGAGGATCATCCACACCAGAGGAGACAAGAAGCTGATACCTGAATGTAGAGAGGAGCATCCACACCAGAGGAGACAAGAAACTGATACCTGAGTGTAGAGAGGAGCATCCACACCAGAGGAGACAAGAAGCTGATACCTGAGTGTAGAGAGGAGCATCCACACCAGAGGAGACAAGAAGCTGATACCTGAGTGTATAGAGGAGCATCCACACCAGAGGAGACAAGAATATGATACCTGAGTGTATAGAGGAGCATCCACACCAGAGGAGACAAGAAGCTGATACCTGAGTGTAGAGAGGAGCATCCACACCAGAGGAGACAAGAAGCTGATACCTGAGTGTAGAGAGGAGCATCCACACCAGAGGAGACAAGAAACTGATACCTGAGTGTAGAGAGGAGCATCCACACCAGAGGAGACAAGAAGCTGATACCTGAGTGTATAGAGCAGCATCCACACCAGAGGAGATAAGAAACTGATACCTGAGTGTAGAGAGGAGCATCCACACCAGAGGAGACAAGAAACTGATACCTGAGTGTAGAGAGGAGCACCCACATCAGAAGAGACAAGAAGCTGATACCTGAGTGTAGAGAGGAGCATCCACACCAGAGAAGATGAGAACCTGATACCTGAGTGTAGAGAGGAGCAGACACACCAGAGGAGACAAGAAGATGATACCTGAGTGTAGAGAAAAGCAGCCACATCAGACGAGACAAGAAGCTGGTACCTGAGTGTAGAGAGAAGCAGCCACACCAGAGGAGACAAGAAGCTGATACCTGAATGTAGAGAGGAGCAGCCACACCAGAGGAGACAAGAAGCTGATACCTGAGGGAAGAGAGGAGCATCCACACCAGAGGAGACAAGAAACTGATACCTGAGTGTAGAGAGGAGCATCCACACCAGAGGAGACAAGAAACTGATACATGAGTGTAGAGAGGAGCATCCACATCAGAGGAGACAAGAAGCTGATACCTGAGTGTAGAGAGGAGCATCCACACCAGAGAAGATGAGAACCTAATACCTGAGTGTAGAGAAAAGCAGCCACATCAGAGGAGACAAGAAGCTGATACCTGAGTGTAGAGAGAAGCAGCCACACCAGAGGAGACAAGAAGATGATACCTGAGTGTAGAGAGGATCAGCCACACCAGAGGGACAAGAAGCTGATACCTGAGTGTATAGAGGAGCATCCACACCAGAGAAGATGAGAACCTGATACCTGAGTGTATAGAGGAGCATCCACACCAGAGGAGACAAGAAGCTGATACCTGAGTGTAGAGAGAGCAGCCACACCAGAGGAGACAAGAAGCTGATACCTGAGTGTATAGAGGAGCAGCCACACCAGAAGAGACAAGAATCTGATACCTGAGTGTATAGAGGATCATCCACACAAGAGGAGACAAGAAGCTGACACCTGAGTGTAGAGAGGAGCATCCACACCAGAGAAGATGAGAACCTGATACCTGATTGTATAGAGGAGCATCCACACCAGAGGAGACAAGAAGCTGATACCTGAGTGTATAGAGGAGCATCCACACCAGAAGAGACAAGAATCTGATACCTGAGTGTATAGAGGAGCATCCACACCAGAGGAGACAAGAAGATGATAGCTGAGTGTAGAGAGGAGCATCCACACCAGAGAAGATGAGAACCTGATACCTGAGAGTAGAGAAAAGCAGCCACATCAGAGAAGACAAGAAGCTGATACCTGAGGGAAGAGAGGAGCAGCCACACCAGAGGAGACAAGAAGCTGATACCTGAGTGTATAGAGGAACATCCACACCAGAGGAGACAAAAAGCTGATACCTGAGTGTATAGAGGAGCATCCACACCAGAGGAGACAAGAAGCTGATACCTGAGTGTAGAGAAGAGCAGCCACACCAGACAAGACAAGAAGCTGATATCTGAGTGTAGAGAGGAGCAGCCACACCAGAGGAGACAAGAAGCTGATACCTGAGTGTATAGAGGAGCATCCACACCAGAGACAAGAAGCTGATACCTGAGTGTAGAGAGGAGCATCCACACCAGAGGAGAAAAGAAACTGATACCTGAGTGTAGAGAGGAGCATCCACACCAGAGGAGACAAGAAGCTGATACCTGAGTGTAGAGAGGAGCAGCCACACCAGATGACACAAGAAGCTGATACCTGAGTGTATAGAGGAGCATCCACACCAGATGAGACAAGAAGCTGATACCTGAGTGTAGAGAGGAGCATCCACACCAGAGGAGACAAGAAGCTGATACCTGAATGTAGAGAGGAGCATCCACACCAGAGGAGATAAGAAACTGATACCTGAGTGTAGAGAGGAGCATCCACACCAGAGGAGAAAAGAAGCTGATACCTAAGTGTAGAGAGAAGCAGCCACACCAGAGGAGACAAGAAGCTGATACCTGAGTGTAGAGAGGAGCAGCCACACCAGAGGAGACAAGAAGCTGATACCTGAGTGTAGAGAGTAGCAGCCACACCAGAGGGGACAAGAAGCTGATACCTGAGTGTATAGAGGAGCATCCACACCAGAGGACACAAGAAGCTAATACCTGAGTGTATAGAGGAGCAGCCACACCAGAGAAGACAAGAAGCTGATACCTGAGTGTAGAGAAGAGCAGCCACACCAGACAAGACAAGAAACTGATATCTGAGTGTAGAGAGGAGCAGCCACACCAGAGGAGACAAGAAGCTGATACCTGAGTGTATAGAGGAGCATCCACACCAGAGGAGACAAGAAGCTGATACCTGAGTGTAGAGAGGAGCAGCCACACCAGAGGAGACAAGAAGCTGATACCTGAATGTAGAGAGGAGCATCCACACCAGAGGAGATAATAAACTGATACCTGAGTGTAGAGAGGAGCAGCCACACCAGAGGAGACAAGAAGCTGATATCTGAGTGTAGAGAGGAGCATCCACATAAGAGGAGACAAGAAACTGATACCTGAGTGTAGAGAGGAGCAGCCACACCAAAGGAGACAAGAAGCTGATACCTGAGTGTAGAGAGGAGCATCCACATCAGAGGAGACAAGAAGCTGATACCTGAGTGTAGAGAAGAGCATCCACACCAGAGGAGACAAGAAACTGATACCTGAGTGTAGAGAGGAGCATCCACACCAGAGGAGACAAGAAGCTGATACCTGAGTGTAGAGAGGAGCAGCCACACCAGAGGAGACAAGAAGCTTATACCTGAGTGTATAGAGGAGCATCCACACCAGAGGAGACAAGACGCTGATACCTGAGTGTAGAGAGGAGCATCCACACCAGAGGAGACAAGAAGCTGATACCTGAATGTAGAGAGGAGCATCCACACCAGATGAGACAAGAAGCTGATACCTGAGTGTAGAGAGGAGCATCCACACCAGAGGAGACAAGAAGTTGATACCTAAGTGTAGAGAGTAGCAGCCACACCAGAGGAGACAAGAAGCGGATACCTGAGTGTAGAGAGGAGCAGCCACACCAGAGGAGACAAGAAGCTGATACCTGAGTGTATAGAGGAGCATCCACACCAGAGGAGACAAGAAGCTGATACCTAAGTGTAGAGAGGAGCATCCACACCAGAGGAGACAAGAAACTGAAACCTGAGTGTAGAGAGGAGCATCCACACCAGAGGAGACAAGAAGCTGATACCAGAGTGTAGAGAGGAGCATCCACATCAGAGGAGACAAGAAGCTGATACCTGAGTGTAGAGAGGAGCATCCACACCAGAGAAGATGAGAACCTGATACCTGAGTGTAGAGAGGAGCATTCACACCAGCGGAGACAAGAAGATGATACCTGAGTGTAGAGAGTAGCAGCCACACCAGAGGAGACAAGAAGCGGATACCTGAGTGTAGAGAGGAGCAGCCACACCAGAGGAGACAAGAAGCTGATACCTGAGTGTATAGAGGAGCATCCACACCAGAGGAGACAAGAAGCTGATACCTAAGTGTAGAGAGGAGCATCCACACCAGAGGAGACAAGAAGCTGATACCTAAGTGTAGAGAGGAGCATCCACACCAGAGGAGACAAGAAACTGATACCTGAGTGTAGAGAGGAGCATCCACACCAGAGGAGACAAGAAGCTGATACCTGAGTGTAGAGAGGAGCATCCACACCAGAGAAGATGAGAACCTGATACCTGAGTGTAGAGAGGAGCATTCACACCAGCGGAGACAAGAAGATGATACCTGAGTGTAGAGAGGAGCATCCACACCAGAGGAGACAAGAAACTGATACCTGAGTGTAGAGAAAAGCAGCCACATCAGAGGAGACAAGAAGCTGATACCTGAGTGTAGAGATAAGCAGCCACACCAGAGGAGACAAAAAGCTGATACCTGAGTGTAGAGAGGAGCAGACACACCAGAGAAGATGAGAACCTGATACCTGAGTGTAGAGAAAAGCAGCCACACCAGAGGAGACAAGAAGCTGATATCTGAGTGTAGAGAGGAGCAGCCACACCAGAGGAGACAAGAAGCTGATACCTGAGTGTATAGAGGGGCATCCACTCCAGATGAGACAAAAAGCTGATACCTGAGTGTAGAGAGGAGCAGCCACACCAGAGAAGATGAGAACCTGATACCTGAGTGTAGAGAAAAGCAGCCACACCAGAGGAGACAAGAAGCTGATATCTGAGTGTAGAGAGGAGCAGCCACACCAGAGGAGACAAGAAGCTGATACCTGAGTGTAGAGAGGAGCATCCACACCAGAGGAGACAAGAAACTGATACCTGAGTGTAGAGAAGAGCATCCACATCAAAGGAGACAAGAAGCTGATACCTGAGTGTAGAGAGGAGCATCCACACCAGAGGAGACAAGAAGATGATAGCTGAGTGTAGAGAGGAGCATCCACACCAGAGGAGACAAGAAGCTGATACCTGAGTGTAGAGAGGAGCATCCACATCAGAGATGATGAGAACCTGATACCTGAGTGTAGAGAAAAGCAGCCACATCAGAGGAGACAAGAAGCTGATACCTGAGTGTAGAGAGAAGCAGCCACACCAGAGGAGACAAGAAGCTGATACCTGAGTGTAGAGAGGAGCATCCACACCAGAGGAGACAAGAAGATGATAGCTGAGTGTAGAGAGGAGCATCCACACCAGAGGAGACAAGAAGCTGATATCTGAGTGTAGAGAGGAGCATCCACATCAGAGATGATGAGAACCTGATACCTGAGTGTAGAGAAAAGCAGCCACATCAGAGGAGACAAGAAGCTGATACCTGAGTGTATAGAGAAGCAGCCACACCAGAGGAGACAAGAAGCTGATACCTAAGTGTATAGAGGAGCATCCACACCAGAGGAGACAAGAAGCTGATACCTAAGTGTAGAGAGGAGCATCCACACCAGAGGAGACAAGAAACTGATACCTGAGTGTAGAGAGGAGCATCCACACCAGAGGAGACAAGAAGCTGATACCAGAGTGTAGAGAGGAGCATCCACATCAGAGGAGACAAGAAGATGATACCTGAGTGTAGAGAGGAGCATCCACAACAGAGAAGATGAGAACCTGATACCTGAGTGTAGAGAAAAGCAGCCACATCAGAGGAGACAAGAAGCTGATACCTGAGTGTAGAGAGAAACAGCCACACCAGAGGAGACAAGAAGCTGATACCTGAGTGTAGAGAGGAGCAGCCACACCAGAGGAGACAAGAAGCTGATACCTGAGTGTAGAGAGGAGCATCCACACCAGAGGAGACAAGAAGCTGATACCTGAGTGTAGAGAGGAGCAGCCACACCAGAGGAGACAAGAAGCTGATACCTGAGTGTAGAGAGGAGCAGCCACACCAGAGGAGACAAGAAGCTGATACCTGAGTGTAGAGAGGAGCAGCCACACCAGAGGAGACAAGAAGCTGATACCTGAGTGTAGAGAGGAGCATCCACACCAGAGGAGACAAGAAGCTGATACCTGAGTGTAGAGAGGAGCAGCCACACCAGAGGAGACAAGAAGCTGATACCTGAGTGTAGAGAGGAGCAGCCACACCAGAGGAGACAAGAAGCTGATACCTGAGTGTAGAGAGGAGCAGCCACACCAGAGGAGACAAGAAGCTGATACCTGAGTGTAAAGAGGAGCATCCACACCAGAGGAGACAAGAAGCTGATACCTGAGTGTATAGAGGAGCATCCACACCAGAGGAGACAAGAAGCTGATATCTGAGTGTAGAGAAGAGCATCCACACCAGAGGAGACAAGAAGCTGATACCTGAGTGTATAGAGGAGCATCCACACCAGACGAGACAAGAAGCTGATACCTGAGTGTAGAGAGGAGCAGCCACACCAGAGGAGACAAGAAGCTGATACCTGAGTGTAGAGAGGAGCATCCACACCAGAGGAGACAAGAAGCCGATACCTGAGTGTAGAGAGAAGCATCCACACCAGAGGGGACAAGAAGCTGATATCTGAGTGTAGAGAGGAGCATCCACAACAGAGGAGACAAGAAGCTGATATCTGAGTGTAGAGAGGAGCATCTACACCAGAGAAGATGAGAACCTGATACCTGAGTGTAGAGAGGAGCATCCACACCAGCGGAGACAAGAAGATGATACCTGAGTGTAGAGAGGAGCATCCACACCAGAGGAGACAAGAAGCTGATACCTGAGTGTATAGAGGATCATCCACACCAGAGGAGACAAGAAGCTGATACCTGAGTGTAGAGAAGAGCAGCCACACCAGACAAGACAAGAAGCTGATATCTGAGTGTAGAGAGGAGCAGCCACACCAGAGGAGACAAGAAGCTGATACCTGAGTGTATAGAGGACCATCCACACCAGAGGAGACAAGAAGCTGATACCTGAGTGTAGAGAGGAGCAGCCACACCAGAGGAGACAAGAAACTGATACCTGAGTGTAGAGAGGAGCATCCACACCAGAGGAGACAAGAAGCTGATACCTGAATGTAGAGAGGAGCATCCACACCAGAGGAGATAAGAAACTGACACCTGAGTGTAGAGAGGAGTATCCACACCAGAGGAGACAAGAAGCTGATACCTAAGTGTAGAGAGAAGCAGCCACACCAGAGGAGACAAGAAGCTGATACCTGAGTGTAGTGAGGAGCAGCCACACCAGAGGAGACAAGAAGCTGATACCTGAGTGTATAGAGGAGCATCCACACCAGAGGAGACAAGAAGCTGATACCTAAGTGTAGAGAGGAGCATCCACACCAGAGGAGACAAGAAGCTGATACCTGAGTGTATAGAGGAGCATCCACACCAGAGGAGACAAGAAGCTGATACATGAGTGTATAGAGGAGCAGCCACACCAGAAGAGACAAGAATCTGATACCTGAGTGTATAGAGGAGCATCCACACCAGAGGAGACAAGAAGCTGATACCTGAGTGTAGAGAAGAGCAGCCACACCAGACAAGACAAGAAGCTGATATCTAAGTGTAGAGAGGAGCAGCCACACCAGAGGAGACAAGAAGTTGATACCTGAGTGTAGAGAGGAGCATCCACACCAGAGGAGACAAGAAGCTGATACCTGAGTGTAGAGAGGAGCAGCCACACCAGAGGAGACAAGAAGCTGATACCTGAGTGTAGAGAGGAGCATCCACACCAGAGGAGACAAGAAGCTGATACCTGAATGTAGAGAGGAGCATCCACACCAGAGAAGATGAGAACCTGATACCTGAGTGTAGAGAAAAGCAGCCACATCAGAGGAGACAAGAAGCTGATACCTGAGTGTAGAAAGAAACAGCCACACCAGAGGAGACAAGAAGCTGATACCTGAGTGTAGAGAGGAGCATCCACATCAGAGGAGACAAGAAGCTGATACCTGAGTGTAGAGAGGAGCATCCACACCAGAGGAGACAAGAAGCTGATACCTGAGTGTAGAGAGGAGCATCCACACCAGAGGAGACAAGAAGATGAAAGCTGAGTGTAGAGAGGAGCATCCACACCAGAGGAGACAAGAAGCTGATACCTGAGTGTAGAGAGGAGCATCCACATGAGAGATGATGAGAACCTGATACCTGAGTGTAGAGAAAAGCAGCCACATCAGAGGAGACAAGAAGCTGATACCTGAGTGTAGAGAGAAGCAGCCACACCAGAGGAGACAAGAAGCTGATACCTGAGTGTAGAGAGGAGCATCCACACCAGAGGAGACAAGAAGATGAAAGCTGAGTGTAGAGAGGAGCATCCACACCAGAGGAGACAAGAAGCTGATACCTGAGTGTAGAGAGGAGCATCCACACCAGAGAAGATGAGAACCTGATACCTGAGTGTAGAGAAAAGCAGCCACATCAGAGGAGACAAGAAGCTGATACCTGAGTGTAGAAAGAAACAGCCACACCAGAGGAGACAAGAAGCTGATACCTGAGTGTAGAGAGGAGCATCCACATCAGAGGAGACAAGAAGCTGATACCTGAGTGTAGAGAGGAGCATCCACACCAGAGGAGACAAGAAGCTGATACCTGAGTGTAGAGAGGAGCTTCCACACCAGAGGAGACAAGAAGATGATAGCTGAGTGTAGAGAGGAGCATCCACACCAGAGGAGACAAGAAGCTGATACCTGAGTGTAGAGAGGAGCATCCACATGAGAGATGATGAGAACCTGATACCTGAGTGTAGAGAAAAGCAGCCACATCAGAGGAGACAAGAAGCTGATACCTGAGTGTAGAGAGAAGCAGCCACACCAGAGGAGACAAGAAGCTGATACCTGAGTGTAGAGAGGAGCATCCACACCAGAGGAGACAAGAAGATGAAAGCTGAGTGTAGAGAGGAGCATCCACACCAGAGGAGACAAGAAGCTGATACCTGAGTGTAGAGAGGAGCATCCACACCAGAGAAGATGAGAACCTGATACCTGAGTGTAGAGAAAAGCAGCCACATCAGAGGAGACAAGAAGCTGATACCTGAGTGTAGAAAGAAACAGCCACACCAGAGGAGACAAGAAGCTGATACCTGAGTGTAGAGAGGAGCAGCCACACCAGAGGAGACAAGAAGCTGATACCTGAGTTTAGAGAGGAGCATCCACACCAGAGGAGACAAGAAGCTGATACCTGAGTGTAGAGAGGAGCAGCCACACCAGAGGAGACAAGAAGCTGATACCTGAGTGTAGAGAGGAGCAGCCACACCAGAGGAGACAAGAAGCTGATACCTGAGTGTAGAGAGGAGCAGCCACACCAGAGGAGACAAGAAGCTGATACCTGAGTGTAGAGAGGAGCAGCCACACCAGAGGAGACAAGAAGCTGATACCTGAGTGTAAAGAGGAGCATCCACACCAGAGGAGACAAGAAGCTGATACCTGAGTGTATAGAGGAGCATCCACACCAGAGGAGACAAGAAGCTGATACCTGAGTGTAGAGAGGAGCAGTCACACCAGAGGAGACAAGAAGCTGATATCTGAGTGTAGAGAAGAGCATCCACACCAGAGGAGACAAGAAGATGATACCTGAGTGTAGAGAAGAGCAGCCACACTAGACAAGACAAGAAGTTGATATCTGAGTGTAGAGAGGAGCATCCACACCAGAGGAGACAAGAAGCTGATACCTGAGTGTATAGAGGAGCAGACACACCAGAGGAGACAAGAAGCTGATATCTGAGTGTAGAGAGGAGCATCCACATCAGAGGAGACAAGAAGCTGATTTCTGAGTGTAGAGAAGAGCAGCCACACCAGAGGAGACAAGAAGCTGATACCTGAGTGTAGAGAGGAGCAGCCACACCAGAGGAGACAAGAAGCTGATACCTGAGTGTAGAGAGGAGCATCCACACCAGAGGAGACAAGAAGCTGATACCTGAGTTTAGAGAGGAGCATCCACACCAGAGGAGACAAGAAGCTGATACCTGAGTGTAGAGAGGAGCAGCCACACCAGAGGAGACAAGAAGCTGATACCTGAGTGTAGAGAGGAGCAGCCACACCAGAGGAGACAAGAAGCTGATACCTGAGTGTAGAGAGGAGCAGCCACACCAGAGGAGACAAGAAGCTGATACCTGAGTGTAGAGAGGAGCATCCACACCAGAGGAGACAAGAAGCTGATACCTGAGTGTAGAAAGGAGCAGCCACACCAGAGGAGACAAGAAGCTGATACCTGAGTGTAGAGAGGAGCAGCCACACCAGAGGAGACAAGAAGCTGATACCTGAGTGTAGAGAGGAGCAGCCACACCAGAGGAGACAAGAAGCTGATACCTGAGTGTAAAGAGGAGCATCCACACCAGAGGAGACAAGAAGCTGATACCTGAGTGTATAGAGGAGCATCCACACCAGAGGAGACAAGAAGCTGATACCTGAGTGTAGAGAGGAGCAGTCACACCAGAGGAGACAAGAAGCTGATATCTGAGTGTAGAGAAGAGCATCCACACCAGAGGAGACAAGAAGATGATACTTGAGTGTAGAGGAGCAACCACACCAGAGGAGACAAGAAGCTGATACCTGAGTGTAAAGAAGAGCAGCCACACTAGACAAGACAAGAAGTTGATATCTGAGTGTAGAGAGGAGCATCCACACCAGAGGAGACAAGAAGCTGATACCTGAGTGTAGAGAGGAGCAGCCACACCAGAGGAGACAAGAAGCTGATACCTGAGTGTAGAGAGGAGCAGCCAGACCAGAGGAGACAAGAAGCTGATATCTGAGTGTAGAGAGGAGCATCCACATCAGAGGAGACAAGAAGCTGATACCTGAGTGTATAGAGGAGCAGCCACACCAGAGGAGACATGAAGCTGATATCTGAGTGTAGAGAGGAGCAGACACACCAGAGGAGACAAGAAGCTGATATCTGAGTGTAGAGAGGAGCATCCACATCAGAGGAGACAAGAAGCTGATTTCTGAGTGTAGAGAAGAGCAGCCACACCAGAGGAGACAAGAAGCTGATACCTGAGTGTAGAGAGGAGCAGCCACACCAGAGGAGACAAGAAGCTGATACCTGAGTGTAGAGAGGAGCATCCACACCAGAGGAGACAAGAAGCTGATATCTGAGTGTAGAGAGGAGCATCCACACCAGAGGAGACAAGAAGCTGATACCTGAGTGTATAGAGGAGCATCCACACCAGAGGAGACAAGAAGCTGATACCTGAGTGTAGAGAGGAGCAGCCACACCAGAGGAGACAAGAAGCTGATACCTGAGTGTAGAGAGGAGCATCCACACCAGAGGAGACAAGAAGCCGATACCTGAGTGTAGAGAGAAGCATCCACACCAGAGGAGACAAGAAGCTGATATCTGAGTGTAGAGAGGAGCATCCACAACAGAGGAGACAAGAAGCTGATATCTGAGTGTAGAGAGGAGCATCTACACCAGAGAAGATGAGAACCTGATACCTGAGTGTAGAGAGGAGCATCCACACCAGCGGAGACAAGAAGATGATACCTGAGTGTAGAGAGGAGCAGCCACACCAGAGGAGACAAGAAGCTGATACCTGAGTGTAGAGAGGAGCATCCACACCAGAGGAGACAAGAAGCCGATACCTGAGTGTAGAGAGAAGCATCCACACCAGAGAAGACAAGAAGCTGATTTCTGAGTGTAGAGAGGAGCATCCACATCAGAGGAGACAAGAAGCTGATTTCTGAGTGTAGAGAAGAGCAGCCACACCAGAGGAGACAAGAAGCTGATACCTGAGTGTAGAGAGGAGCAGCCACACCAGAGGAGACAAGAAGCTGATACCTGAGTGTAGAGAGGAGCAGCCACACCAGAGGAGACAAGAAGCTGATATCTGAGTGTAGAGAAGAGCATCCACAACAGAGGAGACAAGAAGATGATACCTGAGTGTAGAGAGGAGCAACCACACCAGAGGAGACAAGAAGCTGATACCTGAGTGTAGAGAAGAGCAGCCACACTAGACAAGACAAGAAGTTGATATCTGAGTGTAGAGAGGAGCATCCACACCAGAGGAGACAAGAAGCTGATACCTGAGTGTAGAGAGGAGCAGCCACACCAGAGGAGACAAGAAGCTGATACCTGAGTGTAGAGAGGAGCATCCACACCAGAAAAGACAAGAAGCTGATACCTGAGTGTAGAGAGGAGCATCCACACCAGAGGAGACAAGAAGCTGATACCTGAGTGTAGAGAGGAGCAGCCACACCAGAGGAGACAAGAAGCTGATATCTGAGTGTAGAGAGGAGCATCCACACCAGAGGAGACAAGAAGCTGATACCTGAGTGTAGAGAGGAGCATCCACACCAGAGGAGACAAGAAGCTGATACCTGAGTGTAGAGAGGAGCATCCACACCAGAGGAGACAAGAAGCTGATACCTGAGTGTAGAGAGGAGCAGCCAGACCAGAGGAGAAGAGAAGCTGATACCTGAGTGTAGAGAGGAGCATCCACACCAGAGGAGACAAGAAGATGATAGCTGAGTGTAGAGAGGAGCATCCACACCAGAGGAGACAAGAAGCTGATACCTGAGTGTAGAGAGGAGCATCCACAGCAGAGGAGACAAGAAGATGATTCCTGAGTGTAGAAAGGAGCATCCACACCAAAGGAGACAAGAAGCTGATACCTGAGTGTATAGAGGAGCATTCACACCAGAGGAGACAAGAAGCTGTTACCTGAGTGTAGAGAAAAGCAGCCACACCAGAGGAGAAAAGAAACTGATACCTGAGTGTAGAGAGGAGCATCCACACCAGAGGAGACAAGAAGATGATACCTGAGTGTAGAAAGGAGCATCCACACCAGAGGAGACAAGAAGATGATACCTGAGTGTAGAAAGGAGCATCCACACCAAAGGAGACAAGAAGCTGATACCTGAGTGTAGAGAGGAGCATCCACACCAGAGGAGACAAGAAGATGATACCTGAGTGTAGAAAGGAGCATCCACACCAAAGGAGACAAGAAGCTGATACCTGAGTGTATAGAGGAGCATTCACACCAGAGGAGACAAGAAGCTGATACCTGAGTGTAGAGAGGAGCATCCACACCAGAGGAGACAAGAAGCTGATACCTGAGTGTAGAGAGAAGCATCCACACCAGAGGAGACAAGAAGCTGATACCTGAGTGTAGAGAGAAGCAGCCACACCAGAGGGGACAAGAAACTGATACCTGAGTGTAGAGAGGAGCATCCACACCAGAGAAGACAAGAAGCTGATAACTGAGTGTAAAGAGGAGCATCCACACCAGAGGAGACAAGAAGCTGATACCTGAGTGTAGAGAGGAGCATCCACACCAGAGGAGACAAGAAACTGATACCTGAGTGTAGAGAGGAGCAGCCACACCAGAGGAGACAAGAAACTGACACCTGAGTGTAGAGAGGAGCATCCACACCAGAGAAGACAAGAAGCTGATACCTGAGTGTAGAGAGAAGCAGCCACACCAGAGGAGACAAGAAGCTGATACCTGAGTGTAGAGAGGAGCAGCCAGACCAGAGGAGACAAGAAGCTGATACCTGAGTATAGAGAGGAGCATCCACACCAGAGGAGACACGAAACTGATACCTGAGTGTAGAGAGGAGCATCCACACCAGAGGAGACAAGAAGATGATAGCTGAGTGTAGAGAGGAGCATCCACACCAGAGGAGACAAGAAGCTGATACCTGAGTGTAGAGAGGAGCATCCACATCAGAGATGATGAGAACCTGATACCTGAGTGTAGAGAAAAGCAGCCACATCAGAGGAGACAAGAAGCTGATACCTGAGTGTAGAGAGAAACAACCACACCAGAGGAGACAAGAAGCTGATACCTGAGTGTAGAGAGGAGCATCCACACCAGCGGAAACAAGAAGATGATACCTGAGTGTAGAGAGGAGCATCCACACCAGAGGAGACAAGAAGATGATACCTGAGTGTAGAGAGGAGCATCCACACCAGAGGAGACAAGAAGATGAAAGCTGAGTGTAGAGAGGAGCATCCACACCAGAGGAGACAAGAAGCTGATACCTGAGTGTAGAGAGGAGCATCCACACCAGAGAAGATGAGAACCTGATACCTGAGTGTAGAGAAAAGCAGCCACATCAGAGGAGACAAGAAGCTGATACCTGAGTGTAGAGAGAAACAACCACACCAGAGGAGACAAGAAGCTGATACCTGAGTGTAGAGAGGAGCAGCCACACCAGAGGAGACAAGAAGCTGATATCTGAGTGTAGAGAAGAGCATCCACAACAGAGGAGACAAGAAGATGATACCTGAGTGTAGAGAGGAGCAACCACACCAGAGGAGACAAGAAGCTGATACCTGAGTGTAGAGAAGAGCAGCCACACTAGACAAGACAAGAAGTTGATATCTGAGTGTAGAGAGGAGCATCCACACCAGAGGAGACAAGAAGCTGATACCTGAGTGTAGAGAGGAGCAGCCACACCAGAGGAGACAAGAAGCTGATACCTGAGTGTAGAGAGGAGCATCCACACCAGAGGAGACAAGAAGCTGATATCTGAGTGTAGAGAGGAGCATCCACACCAGAGGAGACAAGAAGCTGATACCTGAGTGTAGAGAGGAGCATCCACACCAGAGGAGACAAGAAGCTGATACCTGAGTGTAGAGAGGAGCATCCACACCAGAGGAGACAAGAAGCTGATACCTGAGTGTAGAGAGGAGCAGCCAGACCAGAGGAGAAGAGAAGCTGATACCTGAGTGTAGAGAGGAGCATCCACACCAGAGGAGACAAGAAGATGATAGCTGAGTGTAGAGAGGAGCATCCACACCAGAGGAGACAAGAAGCTGATACCTGAGTGTAGAGAGGAGCATCCACACCAGAGGAGACAAGAAGATGATTCCTGAGTGTAGAAAGGAGCATCCACACCAAAGGAGACAAGAAGCTGATACCTGAGTGTATAGAGGAGCATTCACACCAGAGGAGACAAGAAGCTGTTACCTGAGTGTAGAGAAAAGCAGCCACACCAGAGGAGACAAGAAACTGATACCTGAGTGTAGAGAGGAGCATCCACACCAGAGGAGACAAGAAGATGATACCTGAGTGTAGAAAGGAGCATCCACACCAGAGGAGACAAGAAGATGATACCTGAGTGTAGAAAGGAGCATCCACACCAAAGGAGACAAGAAGCTGATACCTGAGTGTAGAGAGGAGCATCCACACCAGAGGAGACTAGAATATGATACCTAAGTGTAGAAAGGAGCATCCACACCAAAGGAGACAAGAAGCTGATACCTGAGTGTATAGAGGAGCATTCACACCAGAGGAGACAAGAAGCTGATACCTGAGTGTAGAGAGGAGCAGCCACACCAGAGGAGACAAGAAGCTGATACCTGAGTGTAGAGAGGAGCATCCACGCCAGAGGAGACAAGAAGCTGATACTTGAGTGTATAGAGGAGCATTCACACCAGAGGAGGCAAGAAGCTGATACTTGAGTGTATAGAGGAGCATCCACACCAGAGGAGACAAGAAGATGATACCTGAGTGTAGAGAGGAGCATCCACACCAGCGGAAACAAGAAGATGATACCTGAGTGTAGAGAGGAGCATCCACACCAGAGGAGACAAGAAGATGATACCTGAGTGTAGAGAGGAGCATCCACACCAGAGGAGACAAGAAGATGAAAGCTGAGTGTAGAGAGGAGCATCCACACCAGAGAAGATGAGAACCTGATACCTGAGTGTAGAGAAAAGCAGCCACACCAGAGGAGACAAGAAGCTGATACCTGAGTGTAGAGAGGAGCAGCCACACCAGAGGAGACAAGAGGCTGATATCTGAGTGTAGAGAAGAGCATCCACACCAGAGGAGACAAGAAGATGATACCTGAGTGTAGAGAGGAGCAACCACACCAGAGGAGACAAGAAGCTGATACCTAAGTGTAGAGAAGAGCAGCCACACTAGACAAGACAAGAAGTTGATATCTGAGTGTAGAGAGGAGCATCCACACCAGAGGAGACAAGAAGCTGATACCTGAGTGTATAGAGGAGCATCCACACCAGAGGAGACAAGAAGCTGATATCTGAGTGTAGAGAGGAGCATCCACATCAGAGGAGACAAGAAGCTGATTTCTGAGTGTAGAGAAGAGCAGCCACACCAGAGGAGACAAGAAGCTGATACCTGAGTGTAGAGAGGAGCATCCACACCAGAGGAGACAAGAAGCTGATATCTGAGTGTAGAGAGGAGCATCCACACCAGAGGAGACAAGAAGCTGATACCTGAGTGTAGAGAGGAGCATCCACACCAGAGGAGACAAGAAGCAGATACCTGAGTGTAGAGAGGAGCATCCACACCAGAGGAGACAAGAAGCTGATACCTGAGTGTATAGAGTAACAGCCACACCAGAGGAGACAAGAAGCTGATATCTGAGTGTAGAGAGGAGCATCCACACCAGAGGAGACAAGAAGCTGATACCTGAGTGTAGAGAGGAGCATCCACACCAGAGGAGACAAGAAGCTGATACCTGAGTGTAGAGAGTAACAGCCACACCAGAGGAGACAAGAAGCTGATATCTGAGTGTAGAGAGAAGCATTCACACCAGAGGAGACAAGAAGATGATACCTGAGTGTAGAGAGGAGCATCCACACCAGAGGAGACAAGAAGCTGATACCTGAGTGTAGAGAGGAGCATCCACACCAGAGGAGACAAGAAGCTGATACCTTAGTGTAGAGAGGAGCATCCACACCAGAGGAGACAAGAAGCTGATATCTGAGTGTAGAAAGGAGCAACCACACAGAGGAGACAAGAAACTGATATCTGAGTGTAGAGAGGAGCAGCCACACCAGAGGAGACAAGAAGCTGATACCTGAGTGTAGAGAGGAGCATCCACACCAGAGGAAACAAGAAGCTGATACCTGAGTGTAGAGAGAAGCATTCACTCCAGAGGAGACAAGAAGATGATACCTGAGTGTAGAGAGAAGCATCCACACCAGAGGAGACAAGAAGCTGATACCTGAGTGTAGAGAGGAGCAGCCACACCAGTGGAGAGAAGAAGCTGATACCTGAGTGTAGAGAGAAGCATTCACACCAGAGGATACAAGAAGCTGATATCTGAGTGTAGAGAGGAGCAGCCACACCAGAGGAGACAAGAAGCTGATATCTGAGTGTAGAGAGGAGCAGCCACACCAGAGGAGACAAGAAGCTGATACCTGAGTGTAGAGAGGAGCATCCACACCAGAGGAGACAAGAAGCTGATACCTGAGTGTAGAGAGGAGCATCCACACCAGAGGAGACAAGAAGCTGATACCTGAGTGTAGAGAGGAGCAGCCAGACCAGAGGAGAAGAGAAGCTGATACCTGAGTGTAGAGAGGAGCATCCACACCAGAGGAGACAAGAAGATGATAGCTGAGTGTAGAGAGGAGCATCCACACCAGAGGAGACAAGAAGCTGATACCTGAGTGTAGAGAGGAGCATCCACACCAGAGGAGACAAGAAGATGATTCCTGAGTGTAGAAAGGAGCATCCACACCAAAGGAGACAAGAAGCTGATACCTGAGTGTATAGAGGAGCATTCACACCAGAGGAGACAAGAAGCTGATACCTGAGTGTAGAGAGGAGCATCCACACCAGCGGAAACAAGAAGATGATACCTGAGTGTAGAGAGGAGCATCCACACCAGAGGAGACAAGAAGATGATACCTGAGTGTAGAGAGGAGCATCCACACCAGAGGAGACAAGAAGATGAAAGCTGAGTGTAGAGAGGAGCATCCACACCAGAGGAGACAAGAAGCTGATACCTGAGTGTAGAGAGGAGCATCCACACCAGAGAAGATGAGAACCTGATACCTGAGTGTAGAGAAAAGCAGCCACACCAGAGGAGACAAGAAGCTGATACCTGAGTGTAGAGAGGAGCAGCTACACCAGAGGAGACAAGAGGCTTATATCTGAGTGTAGAGAAGAGCATCCACACCAGAGGAGACAAGAAGATGATACCTGAGTGTAGAGAGGAGCAACCACACCAGAGGAGACAAGAAGCTGATACCTAAGTGTAGAGAAGAGCAGCCACACTAGACAAGACAAGAAGTTGATATCTGAGTGTAGAGAGGAGCATCCACACCAGAGGAGACAAGAAGCTGATACCTGAGTGTATAGAGGAGCATCCACACCAGAGGAGACAAGAAGCTGATATCTGAGTGTAGAGAGGAGCATCCACATCAGAGGAGACAAGAAGCTGATTTCTGAGTGTAGAGAACAGCAGCCACACCAGAGGAGACAAGAAGCTGATACCTGAGTGTAGAGAGGAGCATCCACACCAGAGGAGACAAGAAGCTGATATCTGAGTGTAGAGAGGAGCATCCACACCAGAGGAGACAAGAAGCTGATACCTGAGTGTAGAGAGGAGCATCCACACCAGAGGAGACAAGAAGCTGATACCTGAGTGTAGAGAGGAGCATCCACACCAGAGGAGACAAGAAGCCGATACCTGAGTGTAGAGAGGAGCATCCACACCAGAGGAGACAAGAAGCTGATACCTGAGTGTATAGAGTAACAGCCACACCAGAGGAGACAAGAAGCTGATATCTGAGTGTAGAGAGGAGCATCCACACCAGAGGAGACAAGAAGCTGATACCTGAGTGTAGAGAGTAACAGCCACACCAGAGGAGACAAGAAGCTGATATCTGAGTGTAGAGAGAAGCATTCACACCAGAGGAGACAAGAAGATGATACCTGAGTGTAGAGAGGAGCATCCACACCAGAGGAGACAAGAAGCTGATACCTGAGTGTAGAGAGGAGCATCCACACCAGAGGAGACAAGAAGCTGATACCTTAGTGTAGAGAGGAGCATCCACACCAGAGGAGACAAGAAGCTGATATCTGAGTGTAGAGAGGAGCAACCACACAGAGGAGACAAGAAACTGATATCTGAGTGTAGAGAGGAGCAGCCACACCAGAGGAGACAAGAAGCTGATACCTGAGTGTAGAGAGGAGCATCCACACCAGAGGAAACAAGAAGCTGATACCTGAGTGTAGAGAGAAGCATTCACTCCAGAGGAGACAAGAAGATGATACCTGAGTGTAGAGAGAAGCATCCACACCAGAGGAGACAAGAAGCTGATACCTGAGTGTAGAGAGGAGCAGCCACACCAGTGGAGAGAAGAAGCTGATACCTGAGTGTAGAGAGAAGCATTCACACCAGAGGATACAAGAAGCTGATATCTGAGTGTAGAGAGGAGCAGCCACACCAGAGGAGACAAGAAGCTGATATCTGAGTGTAGAGAGGAGCAGCCACACCAGAGGAGACAAGAAGCTGATACCTGAGTGTAGAGAGGGGCAGCCACACCAGAGGAGACAAGAAGCTGATATCTGAGTGTAGAGAGGAGCAGCCACACCAGAGGAGACAAGAAGCTGATTCCTGAGTGTAGAGAGAAGCATTCATACCAGAGGAGACAAGAAGCTGATACCTGAGTGTAGAGAGGAGCATCCACACCAGAGGAGTCAAAAAGCTGATACCTGAGTGTAGAGAGGAGCAGCCACACAGAGGAGACAAGAAGCTGATACCTGAGTGTAGAGAGGGGCAGCCACACCAGAGGAGACAAGAAGCTGATACCTGAGTGTAGAGAGGAGCATCCACACCAGAGGAGTCAAGAAGCTGATACCTGAGTGTAGAGAGGAGCATCCACACCAGAAGAGTCAAAAAGCTGATACCTGAGTGTAGAGAGGAGCAGCCACACAGAGGAGACAAGAAGCTGATACCTGAGTGTAGAAAGGAGCATCCACACCAGAGGAGTCAAGAAGCTGATACCTGAGTGTAGAGAGGAGCATCCACACCAGAAGAGTCAAAAAGCTGATACCTGAGTGTAGAGAGGAGCAGCCACACAGAGGAGACAAGAAGCTGATACCTGAGTGTAGAGAGGGGCAGCCACACCAGAGGAGACAAGAAGCTGATACCTGAGTGTAGAGAGGAGCAGCCACACCAGAGGAGACAAGAAGCTGATACCTGAGTGTAGAGAGGAGCAGCCACACCAGAGGAGACAAGAAGCTGATACCTGAGTGTAGAGAGGAGCATCCACACCAGAGGAGACAAGAAGCTGATACCTGAGTGTAGAGAGGAGCATCCACATCAGAAGAGACAAGAAGCTGATACCTGAGTGTAGAGAGGACCAGCCACACAGAGGAGACAAGAAGCTGATACCTTGTTGTAGAGAGGAGCATCCACACCAGAGGAGACAAGAAGATGATACCTGAGTTTAGAGAGGAGCAGCCACACCAGAGGAGACAAGAAGCCGATACCTGAGTGTATAGAGGAGCATCCACACCAGAGGATACAAGAAGCTGATACCTAAGTGTAGAGAGGAGCATCCACACCAGAGGAGACAAGAAGCTGATACCTGAGTGTATAGAGGAGCATCCACACCAGAGGAGACAAGAAGATGATACCTGAGTGTAGAGAGGAGCAGCCACACAGAGGAGACAAGAAGCTGATACCTGAGTGTAGAGAGGAGCATCCACACCAGAGGAGACAAGAAGATGATACCTGAGTGTAGAAAGGAGCATCCACACCAGAGGAGACAAGAATATGATACCTGAGTGTAGAAAGGAGCATCCACACCAAAGGAGACAAGAAGCTGATACCTGAGTGTAGAGAGGAGCATCCACACCAGAGGAGACAAGAAGATGATACCTGAGTGTAGAAAGGAGCATCCACACCAAAGGAGACAAGAAGCTGATACCTGAGTGTATAGAGGAGCATTCACACCAGAGGAGACAAGAAGCTGATACCTGAGTGGAGAGAGGAGCATCCACACCAGAGGAGACAAGAAGCTGATATCTGAGTGTAGAGAGGAGCATCCACACCAGAGGAGACAAGAAGCTGATACCTGAGTGTAGAGAGGAGCATCCACACCAGAGGAGACAAGAAGCTGATACCTGAGTGTAGAGAGGAGCATCCACACCAGAGGAGACAAGAAGCCGATACCTGAGTGTAGAGAGGAGCATCCACACCAGAGGAGACAAGAAGCTGATACCTGAGTGTATAGAGTAACAGCCACACCAGAGGAGACAAGAAGCTGATATCTGAGTGTAGAGAGGAGCATCCACACCAGAGGAGACAAGAAGCTGATACCTGAGTGTAGAGAGTAACAGCCACACCAGAGGAGACAAGAAGCTGATATCTGAGTGTAGAGAGAAGCATTCACACCAGAGGAGACAAGAAGATGATACCTGAGTGTAGAGAGGAGCATCCACACCAGAGGAGACAAGAAGCTGATACCTGAGTGTAGAGAGGAGCATCCACACCAGAGGAGACAAGAAGCTGATACCTTAGTGTAGAGAGGAGCATCCACACCAGAGGAGACAAGAAGCTGATATCTGAGTGTAGAGAGGAGCAACCACACAGAGGAGACAAGAAACTGATATCTGAGTGTAGAGAGGAGCAGCCACACCAGAGGAGACAAGAAGCTGATACCTGAGTGTAGAGAGGAGCATCCACACCAGAGGAAACAAGAAGCTGATACCTGAGTGTAGAGAGAAGCATTCACTCCAGAGGAGACAAGAAGATGATACCTGAGTGTAGAGAGAAGCATCCACACCAGAGGAGACAAGAAGCTGATACCTGAGTGTAGAGAGGAGCAGCCACACCAGTGGAGAGAAGAAGCTGATACCTGAGTGTAGAGAGAAGCATTCACACCAGAGGATACAAGAAGCTGATATCTGAGTGTAGAGAGGAGCAGCCACACCAGAGGAGACAAGAAGCTGATATCTGAGTGTAGAGAGGAGCAGCCACACCAGAGGAGACAAGAAGCTGATACCTGAGTGTAGAGAGGGGCAGCCACACCAGAGGAGACAAGAAGCTGATATCTGAGTGTAGAGAGGAGCAGCCACACCAGAGGAGACAAGAAGCTGATTCCTGAGTGTAGAGAGAAGCATTCATACCAGAGGAGACAAGAAGCTGATACCTGAGTGTAGAGAGGAGCATCCACACCAGAGGAGTCAAAAAGCTGATACCTGAGTGTAGAGAGGAGCAGCCACACAGAGGAGACAAGAAGCTGATACCTGAGTGTAGAGAGGGGCAGCCACACCAGAGGAGACAAGAAGCTGATACCTGAGTGTAGAGAGGAGCATCCACACCAGAGGAGTCAAGAAGCTGATACCTGAGTGTAGAGAGGAGCATCCACACCAGAAGAGTCAAAAAGCTGATACCTGAGTGTAGAGAGGAGCAGCCACACAGAGGAGACAAGAAGCTGATACCTGAGTGTAGAAAGGAGCATCCACACCAGAGGAGTCAAGAAGCTGATACCTGAGTGTAGAGAGGAGCATCCACACCAGAAGAGTCAAAAAGCTGATACCTGAGTGTAGAGAGGAGCAGCCACACAGAGGAGACAAGAAGCTGATACCTGAGTGTAGAGAGGGGCAGCCACACCAGAGGAGACAAGAAGCTGATACCTGAGTGTAGAGAGGAGCAGCCACACCAGAGGAGACAAGAAGCTGATACCTGAGTGTAGAGAGGAGCAGCCACACCAGAGGAGACAAGAAGCTGATACCTGAGTGTAGAGAGGAGCATCCACACCAGAGGAGACAAGAAGCTGATACCTGAGTGTAGAGAGGAGCATCCACATCAGAAGAGACAAGAAGCTGATACCTGAGTGTAGAGAGGACCAGCCACACAGAGGAGACAAGAAGCTGATACCTTGTTGTAGAGAGGAGCATCCACACCAGAGGAGACAAGAAGATGATACCTGAGTTTAGAGAGGAGCAGCCACACCAGAGGAGACAAGAAGCCGATACCTGAGTGTATAGAGGAGCATCCACACCAGAGGATACAAGAAGCTGATACCTAAGTGTAGAGAGGAGCATCCACACCAGAGGAGACAAGAAGCTGATACCTGAGTGTATAGAGGAGCATCCACACCAGAGGAGACAAGAAGATGATACCTGAGTGTAGAGAGGAGCAGCCACACAGAGGAGACAAGAAGCTGATACCTGAGTGTAGAGAGGAGCATCCACACCAGAGGAGACAAGAAGATGATACCTGAGTGTAGAAAGGAGCATCCACACCAGAGGAGACAAGAATATGATACCTGAGTGTAGAAAGGAGCATCCACACCAAAGGAGACAAGAAGCTGATACCTGAGTGTAGAGAGGAGCATCCACACCAGAGGAGACAAGAAGATGATACCTGAGTGTAGAAAGGAGCATCCACACCAAAGGAGACAAGAAGCTGATACCTGAGTGTATAGAGGAGCATTCACACCAGAGGAGACAAGAAGCTGATACCTGAGTGGAGAGAGGAGCAGCCACACCAGAGGAGACAAGAAGCTGATACCTGAGTGTAGAGAGGAGCATCCACACCAGAGGAGACAAGAAGCTGATACTTGAGTGTATAGAGGAGCATTCACACCAGAGGAGGCAAGAAGCTGATACTTGAGTGTATAGAGGAGCATCCACACCAGAGGAGACAAGAAGATGATACCTGAGTGTAGAGAGGAGCATCCACACCAGCGGAAACAAGAAGATGATACCTGAGTGTAGAGAGGAGCATCCACACCAGAGGAGACAAGAAGATGATACCTGAGTGTAGAGAGGAGCATCCACACCAGAGGAGACAAGAAGATGAAAGCTGAGTGTAGAGAGGAGCATCCACACCAGAGGAGACAAGAAGCTGATACCTGAGTGTAGAGAGGAGCATCCACACCAGAGAAGATGAGAACCTGATACCTGAGTGTAGAGAAAAGCAGCCACACCAGAGGAGACAAGAAGCTGATACCTGAGTGTAGAGAGGAGCAGCCACACCAGAGGAGACAAGAGGCTGATATCTGAGTGTAGAGAAGAGCATCCACACCAGAGGAGACAAGAAGATGATACCTGAGTGTAGAGAGGAGCAACCACACCAGAGGAGACAAGAAGCTGATACCTAAGTGTAGAGAAGAGCAGCCACACCAGAGGAGACAAGAAGCTGATATCTGAGTGTAGAGAGGAGCATCCACACCAGAGGAGACAAGAAGCTGATACCTGAGTGTATAGAGGAGCATCCACACCAGAGGAGACAAGAAGCTGATATCTGAGTGTAGAGAGGAGCATCCACATCAGAGGAGACAAGAAGCTGATTTCTGAGTGTAGAGAAGAGCAGCCACACCAGAGGAGACAAGAAGCTGATACCTGAGTGTAGAGAGGAGCATCCACACCAGAGGAGACAAGAAGCTGATATATGAGTGTAGAGAGGAGCATCCACACCAGAGGAGACAAGAAGCTGATACCTGAGTGTAGAGAGGAGCATCCACACCAGAGGAGACAAGAAGCTGATACCTGAGAGTAGAGAGGAGCATCCACACCAGAGGAGACAAGAAGCCGATACCTGAGTGTAGAGAGGAGCATCCACACCAGAGGAGACAAGAAGCTGATACCTGAGTGTATAGAGTAACAGCCACACCAGAGGAGACAAGAAGCTGATATCTGAGTGTAGAGAGGAGCATCCACACCAGAGGAGACAAGAAGCTGATACCTGAGTGTAGAGAGTAACAGCCACACCAGAGGAGACAAGAAGCTGATATCTGAGTGTAGAGAGAAGCATTCACACCAGAGGAGACAAGAAGATGATACCTGAGTGTAGAGAGGAGCATCCACACCAGAGGAGACAAGAAGCTGATACCTGAGTGTAGAGAGGAGCATCCACACCAGAGGAGACAAGAAGCTGATACCTTAGTGTAGAGAGGAGCATCCACACCAGAGGAGACAAGAAGCTGATATCTGAGTGTAGAGAGGAGCAACCACACAGAGGAGACAAGAAACTGATATCTGAGTGTAGAGAGGAGCATCCACACCAGAGGAGACAAGAAGCTGATACCTGAGTGTAGAGAGTAACAGCCACACCAGAGGAGACACGAAGCTGATACCTGAGTGTAGAGAGGAGCAGCCACACCAGAGGAGACAAGAAGCTGATACCTGAGTGTAGAGAGGAGCAGCCACACCAGGAGAGACAAGAAGCTGATATCTGAGTGTAGAGAGGAGCAGCCACACCAGAGGAGACAAGAAGCTGATACCTGAGTGTAGAGAGGAGCATCCACACCAGAGGAGACAAGAAGCTGATACCTGAGTGTAGAGAGTAACAGCCACACCAGAGGAGACACGAAGCTGATACCTGAGTGTAGAGAGGAGCAGCCACACCAGAGGAGACAAGAAGCTGATACCTGAGTGTAGAGAGGAGCAGCCACACCAGAGAAGAAAAGAAGCTGATACCTGAGTGTAGAGAGGAGCATCCACACCAGAGTAGACAAGAAGCTGATACTTGAGTGTAGAGAGGAGCATCCACACCAGAGGAGACAAGAAACTGATACCTGAGTGTAGAGAGGAGCAGCCACACCAAAGGAGACAAGAAGCTGATACCTGAGTGTATAGAGGAGCATCCACACCAGAGGAGAAAAGAAGATGATACCTGAGTGTAGAGAGGAGCAGCCACACCAGAGGAGACAAGAAGATGATACTTGAGTGTAGAGAGGACCAGCCACACAGAGGAGACAAGAAGCGGATACCTGAGTGTAGAGAGGAGCATCCACACCAGAGGACACAAGAAGCTAATACCTGAGTGTATAGAGGAGCAGCCACACCAGAGGAGACAAGAAGCTGATACCTGAGTGTAGAGAAGAGCAGCCACACCAGACAAGACAAGAAACTGATATCTGAGTGTAGAGAGGAGCAGCCACACCAGAGGAGACAAGAAGCTGATGCCTGAGTGTATAGAGGAGCATCCACACCAGAGGAGACAATAAGCAGATACCTGAGTGTAGAGAGGAGCAGCCACACCAGAGAAGACAAGAAGCTGATACCTGAATGTAGAGAGGAGCATCCACACCAGAGGAGATAATAAACTGATACCTGAGTGTAGAGAGGAGTATCCACACCAGAGGAGACAAGAAGCTGATACCTAAGTGTAGAGAGAAGCAGCCACACCAGAGGAGACAAGAAGCTGATACCTGAGTGTAGAGAGGAGTAGCCACACCAGAGGAGACAAGAAGCTGATACCTGAGTGTATAGAGGAGCATCCACACCAGAGGAGACAAGAAGCTGATACCTAAATGTAGAGAGGAGCAGCCACACCAGAGGAGACAAGAAGCTGATACCTGAGTGTAGAGAGGAGCAGCCACACCAGAGAAGAAAAGAAGCTGATACCTGAGTGTAGAGAGGAGCATCCACACCAGAGTAGACAAGAAGCTGATACCTGAGTGTAGAGAGGAGCATCCACAACAGAGGAGACAAGAAACTGATACCTGAGTGTAGAGAGGAGCAGCCACACCAAAGGAGACAAGAAGCTGATACCTGAGTGTATAGAGGAGCATCCACACCAGAGGAGACAAGAAGATGATACCTGAGTGTAGAGAGGAGCAGCCACACCAGAGGAGACAAGAAGATGATACTTGAGTGTAGAGAGGAGCAGCCACACAGAGGAGACAAGAAGCGGATACCTGAGTGTAGAGAGGAGCATCCACACCAGAGGACACAAGAAGCTAATACCTGAGTGTATAGAGGAGAAGCCACACCAGAGGAGACAAGAAGCTGATACCTGAGTGTAGAGAAGAGCAGCCACACCAGACAAGACAAGAAACTGATATCTGAGTGTAGAGAGGGGCAGCCACACCAGAGGAGACAAGAAGCTGATGCCTGAGTGTATAGAGGAGCATCCACACCAGAGGAGACAAGAAGCTGATACCTGAGTGTAGAGAGGAGCATCCACACCAGCGGAGACAAGAAGCTGATACCTGAGTGTAGAGAGGAGCAGCCACACCAGAGGAGACAAGAAGCTGATACCTGAGTGTAGAGAGGAGCATCCACATCAGAGGAGACAAGAAGCTGATACCTGAGTGTAGAGAGGAGCATCCACACCAGAGGAGCCAAGAAGCTGATACCTGAGTGTAGAGAGGAGCAGCCACACCAGACAAGACAAGAAACTGATATCTGAGTGTAGAGAGGGGCAGCCACACCAGAGGAGACAAGAAGCTGATACCTGAGTGTAGAGAGGAGCATCCACACCAGAGGAGACAAGAAGCTGATGCCTGAGTGTATAGAGGAGCATCCACACCAGAGGAGACAAGAAGCTGATACCTGAGTGTAGAGAGGAGCAGCCACACCAGAGGAGACAAGAAGCTGATACCTGAATGTAGAGAGGAGCATCCACACCAGAGGAGATAATAAACTGATACCTGAGTGTAGAGAGGAGTATATACACCAGAGGAGACAAGAAGCTGATACCTAAGTGTAGAGAGAAGCAGCCACACCAGAGGAGACAAGAAGCTGATACCTGAGTGTAGAGAGGAGTAGCCACACCAGAGGAGACAAGAAGCTGATACCTGAGTGTATAGAGGAGCATCCACACCAGAGGAGACAAGAAGCTGATACCTAAATGTAGAGAGGAGCAGCCACACCAGAGGAGACAAGAAGCTGATACCTGAGTTTATAGAGGAGCATCCACACCAGAGGAGACAAGAAGCTGATACATGAGTGTATAGAGGAGCAGCCACACCAGAAGAGACAAGAATCTGATACCTGAGTGTATAGAGGAGCATCCACACCAGAGGATACAAGAAGCTGATACCTAAGTGTAGAGAGGAGCATCCACACCAGAGGAGACAAGAAGCTGATACCTGAGTGTATAGAGGAGCATCCACACCAGAGGAGACAAGAAGATGATACCTGAGTGTAGAGAGGAACAGCCACACCAGAGGAGACAAGAAGATGATACTTGAGTGTAGAGAGGACCAGCCACACAGAGGAGACAAGAAGCTGATACCTGAGTGTAGAGAGGAGCATCCACACCAGAGGAGACAAGAAGATGATACCTGAGTGTAGAGAGGAGCAGCCACACCAGAGGAGACAAGAAGCTGATACCTGAGTGTATAGAGGAGCATCCACACCAGAGGAGACAAGAAGATGATACCTTGGTGTAGAGAGGAGCAGCCACACCAGGAGAGACAAGAAGCTGATATCTGAGTGTAGAGAGGAGCAGCCACACCAGAGGAGACAAGAAGCTGATACCTGAGTGTAGAGAGGAGCATCCACACCATAGGAGACAAGAAGCAGATACCTGAGTGTAGAGAGGAGCAGCCACACCAGAGGAGACAAGAAGCTGATACCTGAGTGTAGAGAGGAGCATCCACACCAGAGGAGACAAGAAGCTGATATCTGATTGTAGAGAGGAGCAGCCACACCAGGAGAGACAAGAAGCTGATATCTGAGTGTAGAGAGGATCTGTCACACAAGAGGAGACAAGAAGCTGATACCTGAGTGTAGAGAGGAGCAGCCAGACCAGAGGAGACAAGAAGCTGATACCTGAGTGTATAGAGGATCATCCACACCAGAGGAGATAAGAAGCTGATACCTGAGTGTAGAGAGGATCTGTCACACAAGAGGAGACAAGAAGCTGATATCTGAGTGTAGAGAGGAGCAGCCACACCAGAGGAGACAAGAAGCTGATACCTGAGTGTAGAGAGGAGCATCCACACCAGAGGAGACAAGAAGCTGATACCTGAGTGCATAGAGGAGCATCCACACCAGAGGAGGCAAGAAGCTGATACCTGAGTGTAGAGAGGAGCATCCACACCAGAGAAGACAAGAAGCTGATATCTGAGTGTATAGAGGAGCATCCACACCAGAGGAGACAAGAAGCTGATATCTGAGTGTAGAGAGGAGCATCCACACCAGAGGAGACAAGAAGCTGATACCTGAGTGTAGAGAGGATCTGTCACACAAGAGGAGACAAGAAGCTGATACCTGAGTGTAGAGAGGAGCAGCCAGACCAGAGGAGACAAGAAGCTGATACCTGAGTGCATAGAGGAGCATCCACACCAGAGGAGGCAAGAAGCTGATACCTGAGTGTAGAGAGGAGCATCCACACCAGAGGAGACAAGAAGCTGATATCTGAGTGTAGAGAGGAGCAGCCACACCAGAGGAGACAAGAAGCTGATACCTGAGTGTAGAGAGGAGCATCCACACCAGAGGAGACAAGAAGCTGATACCTGAGTGTAGAGAGGATCTGTCACACAAGAGGAGGCAAGAAGCTGATATCTGAGTGTAGAGAGGAGCATCCACACCAGAGGAGACAAGAAGCTGATACCTGAGTGTAGAGAGGAGCATCCACACCAGAGGAGACAAGAAGCTGATACCTGAGTGTAGAGAGGAGCAGCCACACCAGAGAAGATAAGAAGCTGATACCTGAGTGTAGAGAGGAGCATCAACACCAGAGGAGACAAGAAGCTGATATCTGAGTGTAGAGAGGAGCATCCACACCAGAGGAGACAAGAAGCTGATACCTGAGTGTAGAGAGGAGCAGTCACACCAGAGGAGACAAGAAGCTGATACCTGAGTGTAGAGAGTAACAGCCACACCAGAGGAGACAAGAAGATGATACCTGAGTGTAAAGAGGAGCATCCACACCAGAGGAGACAAGAAGCTGATACCTGAGTGTAGAGAGGAGCATCCACACCAGAGGAGACAAGAAGCTGATACCTGAGTGTAGAGAGTAACAGCCACACCAGAGGAGACAAGAAGCTGATACCTGAGTGTAGAGAGGAGCATCCACACCAGAGGAGACAAGAAGCTGATACCTGAGTGTAGAGAGGATCTGTCACACAAGAGGAGACAAGAAGCTGATACCTGAGTGTAGAGAGGAGCAGCCACACCAGAGGAGACAAGAAGCTGATACCTTTGTGCATAGAGGAGCATCCACACCAGAGGAGGCAAGAAGCTGATACCTGAGTGTAGAGAGGAGCATCCACACCAAAGGAGACAAGAAGCTGATACCTGAGTGTAGAGAGGAGCAGCCACACCAGAGGAGACAAGAAGCTGATACCTGAGTGTAGAGAGGAGCATCCACACCAGAGGAGACAAGAAGCTGATACCTGAGTGTAGAGAGGAGCAGCCACACCAGAGGAGACAAGAAGCTGATACCTGAGTGTATAGAGGAGCATCCACACCAGAGGAGACAAGAAGCTGATATCTGAGTGTAGAGAGGAGCAGTCACACCAGAGGAGACAAGAAGCTGATATCTGAGTGTAGAGAGGAGCAGCCACAACAGAGGAGACAAGAAGCTGATACCTGAGTGTAGAGAGGAGCAGCCACACCAGAGGAGACAAGAAGCTGATATCTGAGTGTAGAGAGGAGCAGTCACACCAGAGGAGACAAGAAGCTGATACCTGAGTGTAGAGAGGAGCATCCACACCAGAGGAGACAAGAAGCTGATATCTGAGTGTAGAAAGGGGCAGTCACACCAGAGGAGACAAGAAGCTGATGCCTGAGTGTAGAGAGGAGCAGTCACACCAGAGGAGACAAGAAGCTGATACCTGAGTGTAGAGAGGAGCATCCACACCAGAGGAGACAAGAAGATGATACCTGAGTGTAGAGAGGAGCATCCACACCAGAGGAGACAAGAAGCTGATACCTTAGTGTAGAGAGGAGCATCCACACCAGAGGAGACAAGAAGTTGATACCTGAGTGTATAGAGGAGCAGCCACACCAGAGGAGACAAGAAGATGATACCTGAGTGTAGAGAGGAGCATCCACACCAGAGGAGACAAGAAGTTGATACCTGAGTGTATAGAGGAGCATCCACACCAGAGGAGAGAAGAAGCTGATACCTGAAGGTAGAGAGGAGCAGCCACACCAGAGGAGACAAGAAGCTGATACCTGAATGTAGAGAGGAGCAGTCACACCAGAGGAGACAAGAAGATGATACCTGAGTGTAGAGAGGAGCATCCACACCAGAGGAGACAAGAAGATGATATCTGAGTGTAGAGAGGAGCAGCCACACCAGAGGAGACAAGAAGCTGATATCTGAATGTAGAGAGGAGCAGCCACGCCAGAGGAGACAAGAAGCTGATACCTGAGTTTAGAGAGGAGCATGCACACCAGAGGAGGCAAGAAGCTGATACCTGAGTGTAGAGAGGAGCATCCACACCAGAGGAGACAAGAAGCTGATATCTGAGTGTAGAGAGGAGCAGCCACACCAGAGGAGACAAGAAGCTGATACCTGAGTGTAGAGAGGAGCAGCCACACCAGAGGAGACAAGAAGCTGATACCTGAGTGTATAGAGGAGCAGCCACACCAGAGGAGACAAGAAGCTGATATCTGAGTGTAGAGAGGAGCAGTCACACCAGAGGAGACAAGAAGCTGATATCTGAGTGTAGAGAGGAGCAGCCACAACAGAGGAGACAAGAAGCTGATACCTGAGTGTAGAGAGGAGCAGCCACACCAGAGGAGACAAGAAGCTGATATCTGAGTGTAGAGAGGAGCAGTCACACCAGAGGAGACAAGAAGCTGATACCTGAGTGTAGAGAGGAGCATCCACACCAGAGGAGACAAGAAGCTGATATCTGAGTGTAGAAAGGGGCAGTCACACCAGAGGAGACAAGAAGCTGATGCCTGAGTGTAGAGAGGAGCAGTCACACCAGAGGAGACAAGAAGCTGATACCTGAGTGTAGAGAGGAGCATCCACACCAGAGGAGACAAGAAGATGATACCTGAGTGTAGAGAGGAGCATCCACACCAGAGGAGACAAGAAGCTGATACCTTAGTGTAGAGAGGAGCATCCACACCAGAGGAGACAAGAAGTTGATACCTGAGTGTATAGAGGAGCAGCCACACCAGAGGAGACAAGAAGATGATACCTGAGTGTAGAGAGGAGCATCCACACCAGAGGAGACAAGAAGTTGATACCTGAGTGTATAGAGGAGCATCCACACCAGAGGAGAGAAGAAGCTGATACCTGAAGGTAGAGAGGAGCAGCCACACCAGAGGAGACAAGAAGCTGATACCTGAATGTAGAGAGGAGCAGTCACACCAGAGGAGACAAGAAGATGATACCTGAGTGTAGAGAGGAGCATCCACACCAGAGGAGACAAGAAGATGATATCTGAGTGTAGAGAGGAGCAGCCACACCAGAGGAGACAAGAAGCTGATATCTGAATGTAGAGAGGAGCAGCCACGCCAGAGGAGACAAGAAGCTGATACCTGAGTTTAGAGAGGAGCATGCACACCAGAGGAGACAAGAAGCTGATACCTGAGTGTAAAGAGGAGCATCCACACCAGAGGAGAGAAGAAGCTGATACCTGAGTGTAGAGAGGAGCAGCCACACCAGAGGAGACAAGAAGCTGATACCTGAGTGTAGAGAGGAGCAGCCACACCAGAGGAGACAAGAAGCTGATACCTGAGTGTATAGAGGAGCAGCCACACCAGAGGAGACAAGAAGCTGATATCTGAGTGTAGAGAGGAGCAGCCACACCAGAGGAGACAAGAAGCTGATACCTGAGTGTATAGAGGAGCAGCCACACCAGAGGAGACAAGAAGCTGATATCTGAGTGTAGAGAGGAGCAGTCACACCAGAGGAGACAAGAAGCTGATATCTGAGTGTAGAGAGGAGCAGTCACACCAGAGGAGACAAGAAGCTGATACCTGAGTGTAGAGAGGAGCATCCACACCAGAGAAGACAAGAAGCTGATACCTGAGTGTAGAGAGGAGCAGCCACACCAGAGGAGACAAGAAGCTGATATCTGAGTGTAGAGAGGAGCAGTCACACCAGAGGAGACAAGAAGCTGATATCTGAGTGTAGAGAGGAGCATCCACACCAGAGAAGACAAGAAGCTGATACCTGAGTGTAGAGAGGAGCAGCCACACCAGAGGAGACAAGAAGCTGATACCTGAGTGTAGAGAGGAGCATCCACACCAGAGAAGACAAGAAGCTGATACCTGAGTGTATAGAGGAGCAGCCACACCAGAGGACACAAGAAGCTGATATCTGAGTGTAGAGAGGAGCATCCACACCAGAGAAGACAAGAAGCTGAAACCTGAGTGTAGAGAGGAGCAGCCACACCAGAGGAGACAAGAAGCTGATACCTGAGTGTAGAGAGGAGCATCCACACCAGAGAAGACAAGAAGCTGATACCTGAGTGTATAGAGGAGCAGCCACACCAGAGGAGACAAGAAGCTGATATCTGAGTGTAGAGAGGAGCAGTCACACCAGAGGAGACAAGAAGCTGATACCTGAGTGTAGAGAGGAGCATCCACACCAGAGGAGACAAGAAGCTGATATCTGAGTGTAGAGAGAAGCATCCACACCAGATGAGACAAGAAGCTGATACCTGAGTGTAGAGAGGAGCATCCACAACAGAGGAGACAAGAAGCTGATACCTGAGTGTAGAGAGGAGCAGCCACACCAGAGGAGACAAGAAGCTGATATCTGAGTGTAGAGAGGGGCAGCCACACCAGAGGAGACAAGAAGCTGATACCTGAGTGTAGAGAGGAGCATCCACACCAGAGGAGACAAGAAGATGATACCTGAGTGTAGAGAGGAGCATCCACACCAGAGGAGACAAGAAGCTGATACCTGAGTGTAGAGAAGAGCTTCCACACGAGAGGAGACAAGAAGATGATACCTGGGTGTAGAGAGAAGCTGTCACACCAGAGGAGACAAGAAGCTGATACCTGAGTGTAGAGAGGAGCAGCCACACCAGAGGAGACAAGAAGCTGATACCTGAGTGTAGAGAGGAGCATCCACACCAGAGGAGACAAGAAGCTGATACCTGAGTGTAGAGAGGAGCATCCACACCAGAGAAGACAAGAAGCTGATACCTGAGTGTAGAGAGGAGCAGCCACACCAGATGAAACAAGAAGCTGATACCTGAGTGTAGAGAGAAGCATCCACACCAGAGGAGACAAGAAGCTGATACCTGAGTGTAGAGAGGAGCATCCACACCAGAGGAGACAAGAAGCTGGTACCTGAGTGTAGAGAGGAGCATCCACACCAGAGGAGACAAGACGCTGATACCTGAGTGTAGAGAGAAGCATCCACACCAGAGGACGCAAGAAGCTGATACCTGAGTGTAGAGAGGAGCATCCACACCAGAGGAGACAAGAAGCTGATACCTGAGTGTAGAGAGGAGCATCCACACCAGAGGAGACAAGAAGCTGATACCTGAGTGTAAAGAAGAGCATCCACACCAGAGGAGACAAGAAGCTGATACCTGAGTGTAGAGAGGAGCAGCCACACCAGAGGAGACAAGAAGCTGATACCTGAGTGTAGAGAGGGGCAGCCACACCAGAGGAGACAAGAAGCTGATACCTGAGTGTAGAGAGAAGCAGCCACACCAGAGGAGACAAGAAGCTGATACCTGAGTGTAGAGAGGAGCATCCACACCAGAGGAGACAAGAAGCTGATACCTGAGTGTAGAGAGGAGCATCCACACCAGAGGAGACAAGAAGCTGATACCTGAGTGTAGAGAGGAGCAGTCACACCAGAGGAGACAAGAAGCTGATATCTGAGTGTAGAGAGGAGCATCCACACCAGAGGAGACAACAAGCTGATACCTGAGTGTAGAGAGGAGCATCCACACCAGAGGAGACAAGAAGCTGATACCTGAGTGTAGAGAGGAGCATCCACACCAGAGGAGAAAAGAAGCTGATACCTGAGTGTAGAGAGGAGCATCCACACCAGAGGAGACAAGAAGCTGATACCTGAGTGTAGAGAGAAGCATCCACACCAGAGGAGACAAGAAGCTGATACCTGAGTGTAGAGAAGAGCATCCACACCAGAGGAGACAAGAAGATGATACCTGAGTGTAGAGAGAAGCATCCACACCAGAGGAGACAAGAAGCTGATACCTGAGTGCATAGAGGAGCATCCACACCAGAGGAGACAAGAAGCTGATACCTGAGTGTATAGAGGAGCATCCACACCAGAGGAGACAAGAATATGATACCTGAGTGTAGAGAGGAGCAGCCACACCAGAGGAGACAAGAAGCTGATATCTGAGTATAGAGAGGAGCAGCCACACCAATGGAGATAAGAAGCTGATACCTGAGTGTAGAGAGGAGCATCCACACCAGAGGAGACAAGAAGCTGATATCTGAGTGTAGAGAGGGGCAGTCACACCAGAGGAGACAAGAAGCTGATATCTGAGTGTAGAGAGGAGCAGCCACACCAGAGGAGACAAGAAGCTGATATCTGAGTATAGAGAGGAGCAGCCACACCAATGGAGATAAGAAGCTGATACCTGAGTGTAGAGAGGAGCATCCACACCAGAGGAGACAAGAAGCTGATATCTGAGTGTAGAGAGGGGCAGTCACACCAGAGGAGACAAGAAGCTGATATCTGAGTGTAGAGAGGAGCAGCCACACCAGAGGAGACAAGAAGCTGATACCTGAGTGTAGAGAGGAGCATCCACACCAGAGGAGACAAGAAGCTGATATCTGAGTGTAGAGGGGGGCAGCCACACCAGAGGAGACAAGAAGCTGATACCTGAGTGTAGAGAGGAGCATCCACACCAGAGGAGACAAGAAGCTGATACCTGAGTGTAGAGAGGAGCATCCACACCAGAGGAGACAAGAAGCTTATACCTGAGTGTAGAGAAGAGCTTCCACACGAGAGGAGACAAGAAGATGATACCTGGGTGTAGAGAGAAGCTGTCACACCAGAGGAGACAAGAAGCTGATACCTGAGTGTAGAGAGGAGCAGCCACACCAGAGGAGACAAGAAGCTGATACCTGAGTGTAGAGAGGAGCATCCACACCAGAGGAGACAAGAAGCTGATACCTGAGTGTAGAGAGGAGCAGCCACACCAGAGGAGACAAGAAGCTGATATCTGAGTGTAGAGAGGAGCATCCACACCAGATGAGACAAGAAGCTGATACCTGAGTGTAGAGAGGAGCATCCACAACAGAGGAGACAAGAAGCTGATACCTGAGTGTAGAGAGGAGCAGCCACACCAGAGGAGACAAGAAGCTGATATCTGAGTGTAGAGAGGGGCAGCCACACCAGAGGAGACAAGAAGCTGATACCTGAGTGTAGAGAGGAGCATCCACACCAGAGGAGACAAGAAGCTGATACCTGAGTGTAGAGAGGAGCATCCACACCAGAGGAGACAAGAAGCTTATACCTGAGTGTAGAGAAGAGCTTCCACACGAGAGGAGACAAGAAGATGATACCTGGGTGTAGAGAGAAGCTGTCACACCAGAGGAGACAAGAAGCTGATACCTGAGTGTAGAGAGGAGCAGCCACACCAGAGGAGACAAGAAGCTGATACCTGAGTGTAGAGAGGAGCATCCACACCAGAGGAGACAAGAAGCTGATACCTGAGTGTAGAGAGGAGCATCCACACCAGAGAAGACAAGAAGCTGATACCTGAGCGTAGAGAGGAGCAGCCACACCAGATGAGACAAGAAGCTGATACCTGAGTGTAGAGAGAAGCATCCACACCAGAGGAGACAAGAAGCTGATACCTGAGTGTAGAGAGGAGCATCCACACCAGAGGAGACAAGAAGCTGGTACCTGAGTGTAGAGAGGAGCATCCACACCAGAGGAGACAAGACGCTGATACCTGAGTGTAGAGAGAAGCATCCACACCAGAGGACGCAAGAAGCTGATACCTGAGTGTAGAGAGGAGCATCCACACCAGAGGAGACAAGAAGCTGATACCTGAGTGTAGAGAGGAGCATCCACACCAGAGGAGACAAGAAGCTGATACCTGAGTGTAAAGAGGAGCATCCACACCAGAGGAGACAAGAAGCTGATACCTGAGTGTAGAGAGGAGCAGCCACACCAGAGGAGACAAGAAGCTGATACCTGAGTGTAGAGAGGGGCAGCCACACCAGAGGAGACAAGAAGCTGATACCTGAGTGTAGAGAGAAGCAGCCACACCAGAGGAGACAAGAAGCTGATACCTGAGTGTAGAGTGGAGCAGCCACACCAGAGGAGACAAGAAGCTGATACCTGAGTGTAGAGAAGAGCAGCCACACCAGAGGAGACAAGAAGCTGATACCTGAGTGTAGAGAGGAGCATCCACACCAGAGGAGACAAGAAGCTAATACCTGAGTGTAGAGAGAAGCTGTCACACCAGAGGAGACAAGAAGCTGATACCTGAGTGTAGAGAGGAGCATCCACACCAGAGGAGACAAGAAGATGATACCTGAGTGTAGAGAGAAGCTGTCACACCAGAGGAGACAAGAAGCTGATACCTGAGTGTAGAGAGGAGCAGCCACACCAGAGGAGACAAGAAGCTGATACCTGAGTGTAGAGAGGAGCATCCACACCAGAGGAGACAAGAAGCTGATACCTGAGTGTAGAGAGGAACATCCACACCAGAGGAGACAAGAAGCTGATACCTGAGTGTAGAAAGGAGCAGCCACACCAGAGGAGACAAGAAGCTGATACCTGAGTGTAGAGAGGAGCAGCCACACCAGAGGAGACAAGAAGCTGATATCTGAGTGTAGAGAGGAGCAGCCACACCAGAGGAGACAAGAAGCTGATACCTGAGTGTAGAGAGGAGCAGCCACACCAGAGGAGACAAGAAGCTGATATCTGAGTGTAGAGAGGAGCAGTCACACGAGAGGAGACAAGAAGCTGATATCTGAGTGTAGAGAGGAGCAGTCACACCAGAGGAGACAAGAAGCTGATATCTGAGTGTGGAGAGGAGCAGTCACACCAGAGGAGACAAGAAGCTGATACCTGAGTGTAGAGAGGAGCAGCCACACCAGAGGAGACAAGAAGCTGATATGTGAGTGTAGAGAGGAGCATCCACACCAGAGAAGACAAGAAGATGATACCTGAGTGTAGAGAGGAGCAGCCACACCAGAGGAGACAAGAAGCTGATACCTGAGTGTAGAGAGGAGCATCCACACCAGAGGAGACAAGAAGATGATACCTGAGTGTAGAGAGGAGCATCCACACCAGAGGAGACAAGAAGCTGATACCTGAGTGTAGAGAGGAGCATCCACACCAGATGAGACAAGAAGCTGATACCTGAGTGTAGAGAGGAGCATCCACACCAGAGGAGACAAGAAGCTGATATCTGAGTGTAGAGAGGAGCAGCCACACCAGAGGAGACAAGAAGATGATACCTGAGTGTAGAGAGGAGCATCCACACCAGAGGAGACAAGAAGCTGATACCTGAGTGTAGAGAGGAGCATCCACACCAGATGAGACAAGAAGCTGATACCTGAGTGTAGAGAGGAGCATCCACACCAGAGGAGACAAGAAGCTGATACCTTAGTGTAGAGAGGAGCAGCCACACCAGAGGAGACAAGAAGTTGATACCTGAGTGTATAGAGGAGCAGCCACACCAGAGGATACAAGAAGCTGATATCTGAGTATAGAGAGGAGCAGCCACACCAGAGGAGACAAGAAGCTGATACCTGAGTGTAGAGAGGAGCATCCACACCAGAGGAGACAAGAAGCTGATACCTTAGTGTAGAGAGGAGCATCCACACCAGAGGAGACAAGAAGTTGATACCTGAGTGTATAGAGGAGCAGCCACACCAGAGGATACAAGAAGCTGATATCTGAGTATAGAGAGGAGCAGCCACACCAGAGGAGACAAGAAGCTGATACCTGAGTGTAGAGAGGAGCATCCACACCAGAGGAGACAAGAAGCTGGTACCTGAGTGTAGAGAGGAGCAGTCACACCAGAGGAGACAAGAAGCTGATACCTGAGTGTAGAGAGAAGCATCCACACCAGAGGAGACAAGAAGCTGACACCTGAGTGTAGAAAGGAGTAGCCACACCAGAGGAGACAAGAAACTGATACCTGAGTGTAGAGAGGAGCAGCCACACCAGAGGAGACAAGAAGCTGATACCTGAGTGTAGAGAGGAGCATCCACACCAGAGGAGACATGAAGCTGATACCTGAGTGTAGAGAGGAGCAGCCACACCAGAGGAGACAAGAAGATGATACCTGAGTGTATAGAGGAGCATCCACACCAGAGGAGACAAGAAGCTGATACCTGAGTGTAGAGAGGAGCAGCCACACCAGAGGAGACAAGAAGCTGATACCTGAGTGTAGAGAGGAGCAGCCACACCAGATGAGACAAGAAGTTGATACCTGAGTGTAGAGAGGAGCAGCCACACCAGAGGAGACAAGAAGCTGATACCTGAGTGTAGAGAGGAGCAGCCACACCAGAGGAGACAAGAAGCTGATACCTGAGTATAGAGAGGAGCATCCACACCAGAGGAGAAAAGAAGCTGATACCTGAGTGTAGAGAGTCGCAGCCACACCAGAGGAGACAAGAAGCTGATACCTGAATGTAGAGAGGTGCAGTCACACCAGAGGAGACAAGAAGATGATACCTGAGTGTAGAGAGGAGCATCCACACCAGAGGAGACAAGAAGATGATATCTGAGTGTAGAGAGGAGCAGCCACGCCAGAGGACACAAGAAGCTGATACCTGAGTGTAGAGAGGAGCAGCCACACCGGATGAGACAAGAAGTTGATACCTGAGTGTAGAGAGGAGCAGCCACACCAGAGGAGACAAGAAGCTGATACCTGAGTGTAGAGAGGAGCAGCCACACCGGATGAGACAAGAAGTTGATACCTGAGTGTAGAGAGGAGCAGCCACACCAGAGGAGACAAGAAGCTGATACCTGAGTGTAGAGAGGAGCAGCCACACCAGAGGAGACAAGAAGCTGATACCTGAGTATAGAGAGGAGCATCCACACCAGAGGAGAAAAGAAGCTGATACCTGAGTGTAGAGAGTCGCAGCCACACCAGAGGAGACAAGAAGCTGATACCTGAATGTAGAGAGGAGCAGTCACACCAGAGGAGACAAGAAGATGATACCTGAGTGTAGAGAGGAGCATCCACACCAGAGGAGACAAGAAGCTGATATCTGAATGTAGATAGGAGCATCCACGCCAGAGGACACAAGAAGCTGATACCTGAGTTTAGAGAGGAGCATGCACACCAGAGGAGACAAGAAGCTGATACCTGAGTGTAAAGAGGAGCATCCACACCAGAGGAGACAAGAAGCTGATATCTGAGTGTAGAGAGGAGCAGCCACACCAGATGAGACAAGAAGTTGATACCTGAGTGTAGAGAGGAGCAGCCACACCAGAGGAGACAAGAAGCTGATACCTGAGTGTAGAGAGGAGCATCCACACCAGAAGAGACAAGAAGCTGATACCTGAGTGTATAGAGGAGCATCCACACCAGAGGAGACAAGAAGCTGATACCTGAATGTAGAGAGGAGCAGTCACACCAGAGGAGACAAGAAGCTGATACCTGAGTGTATAGAGGAGCATCCACACCAGAAGAGACAAGAAGCTGATACCTGAGTGTAGAGAGGAGCAGCCACACCAGAGGAGACAAGAAGCTGATACCTGAGTGTAGAGAGGAGCAGCCACACCAGATGAGACAAGAAGTTGATACCTGAGTGTAGAGAGGAGCAGCCACACCAGAGGAGACAAGAAGCTGATACCTGAGTGTAGAGAGGAGCAGCCACACCAGAGGAGACAAGAAGCTGATACCTGAGTATAGAGAGGAGCATCCACACCAGAGGAGACAAGAAGCTGATACCTGAGTGTAGAGAGTCGCAGCCACACCAGAGGAGACAAGAAGCTGATACCTGAATGTAGAGAGGAGCAGTCACACCAGAGGAGACAAGAAGATGATACCTGAGTGTAGAGAGGAGCATCCACACCAGAGGAGACAAGAAGATGATATCTGAGTGTAGAGAGGAGCAGCCACACCAGAGGAGACAAGAAGCTGATATCTGAATGTAGATAGGAGCATCCACGCCAGAGGAGACAAGAAGCTGATACCTGAGTTTAGAGAGGAGCATCCACACCAGAGGAGACAAGAAGCTGATATCTGAGTGTAGAGAGGAGCAGCCACACCAGAGGAGACAAGAAGCTGATACCTGAGTGTAGAGGAGAAGCCACACCAGAGGAGACAAGAAGCTGATACCTGAGTGTATAGAGGAGCAGCCACACCAGAGGAGACAAGAAGCTGATATCTGAGTGTAGAGAGGAGCAGTCACACCAGAGGAGACAAGAAGCTGATATCTGAGTGTAGAGAGGAGCAGCCACACCAGAGGAGACAAGAAGCTGATACCTGAGTGTAGAGAGGAGCAGCCACACCAGAGGAGACAAGAAGCTGATATCTGAGTGTAGAGAGGAGCAGTCACACGAGAGGAGACAAGAAGCTGATATCTGAGTGTAGAGAGGAGCAGTCACACCAGAGGAGACAAGAAGCTGATATCTGAGTGTAGAGAGGAGCAGTCACACCAGAGGAGACAAAAAGCTGATACCTGAGTGTAGAGATGAGCAGCCACACCAGATGAGACAAGAAGCTGATACCTGAGTGTAGAGAGGAGCATCCACACCAGAGGAGACAAGAAGCTGATACCTGAGTGTAGAGAGGAGTATCCACACCAGAGGAGACAAGAAGCTGATACCTGAGTGTAGAGAGGAGCAGCCACACCAGAGGAGACAAGAAGCTGATACCTGAGTGTAGAGAGGAGCATCCACACCAGAGGAGACAAGAAGCTGATATCTGAGTGTAGAGAGGAGCATCCACACCAGAGGAGACAAGAAGATGATACCTGAGTGTAGAGAGGAGCAGCCACACCAGAGGAGACAAGAAGCTGATACCTGAGTGTAGAGAAGAGCAGCCACACCAGAGGAGACAAGAAGCTGATACCTGAGTATAGAGAGGAGCATCCACACCAGAGGAGACAAGAAGCTGATACCTGAGTGTAGAGAGTCGCAGCCACACCAGAGGAGACAAGAAGCTGATATCTGAGTGTAGAGAGGAGCAGCCACACCAGAGGAGACAAGAAGCTGATACCTGAGTGTAGAGAGGAGCAGCCACACCAGAGGAGACAAGAAGCTAATATCTGAGTGTAGAGAGCAGCAGCCTCACCAGAGGAGACAAGAAGCTGATATCTGAGTGTAGAAAGGAGCAGCCACACCAGAGGAGACAAGAAGCTGGTACCTGAGTGTAGAAAGGAGCAGCCACACCAGAGGAGACAAGAAGCTGATACCTGAGTGTATAGAGGAGCAGCCACACCAGAGGAGACAAGAAGCTGATATCTGAGTGTATAGAGGAGCATCCACACCAGAGTAGACAAGAAGCTGATACCTGAGTGTAGAGAGGAGCAGCCACACCAGAGGAGACAAGAAACTGATATCTGAGTGTAGAGAGGAGCAGCCACACCAGAGGAGACAAGAAGATGATACCTGAGTGTAGAGAGGAGCAGCCACACCAGAGGAGACAAGAAACTGATATCTAAGTGTAGAGAGGAGCAGCCACACCAGAGGAGACAAGAAGCTGATACCTGAGTGTAGAGAGAAGCAGCCACACCAGAGGAGACAAGAAGCTGATACCTGAGTGTAGAGAGGAGCAGCCACACCAGAGGAGACAAGAAGCTGATACCTGAGTGTAGAGAGGAGCAGCCACACCAGAGGAGACAAGAAGCTGATATCTGAGTGTAGAGAGGAGCAGCCTCACCAGAGGAGACAAGAAGCTGATATCTGAGTGTAGAGAGGAGCAGTCACACTAGAGGAGACAAGAAGCTGATACCTGAATGTAGAGAGGAGCATCCACACCAGAAGAGACAAGAAGCTGATACCTGAGTGTAGAGAGGAGCATCCACACCAGAGGAGACAAAAGTTGATAACTGAATGTAGAGAGGAGCAGCCACACCAGAGAAGACAAGAAGCCGATACCTGAGTGTAAAGAGGAGCAGCCACACCAGAGGAGACAATAAACTGATACCTGAGTGTAGAGAGGAGCAGCCACACCAGAGGAGACAAGAAGCTGATACCTGAGTGTAGAGAGGAGCATCCACACCAGAGAAGACAAGAAACTGATACTTGAGTGTAGAGAGGAGCAGCCACACCAGATGAGACAAGAAGCTGATATCTGAGTGTAGAGAGGAGCTGTCACACCAGAGGAGACAAGAAGCTGATACCTGAGTGTAGAGAGGAGCATCCACACCAGAGGAGACAAGAAACTGATACTTGAGTGTAGAGAGGAGCAGCCACACCAGAAGAGACAAGAAGCTGGTACCTGAGTGTAGAGAGGAGCATCCACACCAGAGGAGACAAGAAGCTGATACCTGAGTGTATAGAGGAGCAGCCACACCAGAGGAGACAAGAAGCTGATACCTGAGTGTATAGAGGAGCATCCACACCAGAGGAGACAAGAAACTGATACCTGAGTGTAGAGAGGAGCATCCACACCAGAGGAGACAAGAAACTGATATCTGAGTGTAGAGAGGAGCAGCCCCACCAGAGGAGACAAGAAGCTGATATCTGAGTGTAGAGAGGAGCAGCCACACCAGAGGAGACAAGAAGCTGATACCTGAGTGTAGAGAGGAGCAGCCACACCAGAGGAGACAAGAAGCTGATACTTGAGTGTATAGAGGAGCAGCCACACCAGAGAAGATGAGAAGCTGATACCTGAGTGTAGAGAGGAGCAGCCACACCAGTGGAGACAAGAAGCTGATATCTGAGTGTAGAGAGGAGCAGTCACACCAGAGGAGACAAGAAGCTGATATCTGAGTGTAGAGAGGAGCAGCCACACCAGAGGAGACAAGAAGCTGATACCTGAGTGTAGAGAGGAGCAGCCACACCAGAGGAGACAAGAAGCTGATATCTGAGTGTAGAGAGGAGCATCCACACCAGAGGAGACAAGAAGCTGATACCTGAGTGTAGAGAGGAGCATCCACACCAGACAAGACAAGAAGCTGATATCTGAGTGTAGAGAGAAGCATCCACACCAGAGAAGACAAGAAGCTGATACCTGAGTGTAGAGAGAAGCATCCACACCAGAGAAGACAAGAAGCTGATACCTGAGTGTATAGAGGAGCATCCACACCAGAGGAGACAAGAAGCTGATAGCTGAGTGTAGAGAGGAGCAGTCACACGAGAGGAGACAAGAAGCTGATATCTGAGTGTAGAGAGGAGCAGTCACACCAGAGGAGACAAGAAGCTGATATCTGAGTGTAGAGATGAGCAGTCACACCAGAGGAGACAAGAAGCTGATACCTGAGTGTAGAGATGAGCAGCCACACCAGATGAGACAAGAAGCTGATACCTGAGTGTAGAGAGGAGCATCCACACCAGCGGAGACAAGAAGCTGATACCTGAGTGTAGAGAGGAGCATCCACACCAGAGGAGACAAGAAGCTGATACCTGAGTGTAGAGAGGAGCATCCACACCAGAGGAGACAAGAAGCTGATACCTGAGTGTAGTGAGGAGCATCCACACCAGAGAAGACAAGAAGCTGATACCTGAGTGTAGAGAGGAGCATCCACACCAGAGGAGACAAGAAGTTGATACCTGAGTGTATAGAGGAGCATCCACACCAGAGGAGACAAGAAGCTGATACCTGAATGTAGAAAGGAGCAGCCACACCAGAGGAGAAAAGAAGCTGATACCTGAGTGTAGAGAGGAGCAGCCACACCAGAGAAGACAAGAAGCCGATACCTGAGTGTAGAGAGGAGCAGCCACACCAGAGGAGACAAGAAGCTGATACCTGAGTGTAGAGAGAAGCATCCACACCAGAGGAGACAAGAAGCTGATACCTGAGTGTAGAGAGGAGCATCCACACCAGAGGAGACAAGAAGATGATACCTGAGTGTAGAGAGGAGCATCCACACCAGAGAAGACAAGAAGATGATACCTGAGTGTAGAGAGGAGCAGCCACACCAGAGGAGAAAAGAAGCTGATACCTGAGTGTAGAGAGGAGCAGCCACACCAGAGGAGACAAGAAGTTGATACCTGAGTGTATAGAGGAGCATCCACACCAGAGGAGAAAAGAAGCTGATACCTGAGTGTAGAGAGGAGAATCCACACCAGAGGAGACAAGAAGATGATACCTGAGTGTAGAGAGGAGCAGCCACACCAGAGAAGACAAGAAGCCGATACCTGAGTGTAGAGAGGAGCAGCCACACCAGAGGAGACAAGAAGCTGATACCTGAGTGTAGAGAGAAGCATCCACACCAGAGGAGACAAGAAGCTGATACCTGAGTGTAGAGAGGAGCATCCACACCAGAGGAGACAAGAAGATGATACCTGAGTGTAGAGAGGAGCATCCACACCAGAGAAGACAAGAAGATGATACCTGAGTGTAGAGAGGAGCATCCACACCAGAGAAGACAAGAAGCTGATACCTGAGTGTAGAGAGGAGCAGCCACACCAGATGAGACAAAAAGCTGATACCTGAGTGTAGAGAGGACCAGCCACACCAGAGAAGACAAGAAGCTGATACCTGAGTGTAGAGAGGAGCATCCACACCAGAGAAGACAAGAAGCTGATACCTGAGTGTAGAGAGGAGCATGCACACCAGAGGAGACAAGAAGCTGATACCTGAGTGTAGAGAGGAGCAGCCACACCAGAGAAGACAAGAAGCTGATACCTTAGTGTAGAGAGGAGCATCCACACCAGAGGAGACAAGAAGCTGATATCTGAGTGTAGAGAGGAGCAGCCACACCAGAGGAGACATGAAGCTGATACCTGAGTGTAGAGAGGAGCATTCACACCAGAGGAAACAAGAAGCTGATACCTGAGTGTAGAGAGGAGCATCCACACCAGAGGAGACAAGAAGCTGATACCTGAGTGTAGAGAGGAGCATCCACACCAGAGGAGACAAGAAGCTGATACCTGAGTGTAGAGAGGAGCATCCACACCAGAGGAGACAAGAAGATGATACCTGAGTGTAGAGAGAAGCATCCACACCAGAGGAGACAAGAAGCTGATACCTGAGTGTAGAGAGGAGCATCCACACCAGAGAAGACAAGAAGCTGATACGTAAGTGTAGAGAGGAGCATCCACACCAGAGGAGACAAGAAGATGATACCTGAGTGTATAGAGGAGCATCCACACCAGAGGAGACAAGAAATTGATACCTGAGTGTAGAGAGGAGCATCCACACCAGAGGAGAGAAGAAGCTGATACCTGAGTGTAGAGAGGAGCAGCCACACCAGAGGAGACAAGAAGCTGATACCTGAATGTAGAGAGGAGCAGTCACACCAGAGGAGACAAGAAGATGATACCTGAGTGTAGAGAGGAGCATCCACACCAGAGGAGACAAGAAGATGATATCTGAGTGTAGAGAGGAGCAGCCACACCAGAGGAGACAAGAAGCTGATATCTGAATGTAGATAGGAGCATCCACACCAGAGGAGACAAGAAGCTGATATCTGAGTGTAGGGAGGAGCAGCCACACCAGAGGAGACAAGAAGCTGATACCTGAGTGTAGAGGAGCAGCCACACCAGAGGAGACAAGAAGCTGATACCTGAGTGTATAGAGGAGCAGCCACACCAGAGGAGACAAGAAGCTGATATCTGAGTGTAGAGAGGAGCAGTCACACCAGAGGAGACAAGAAGCTGATATCTGAGTGTAGAGAGGAGCAGCCACACCAGAGGAGACAAGAAGCTGATACCTGAGTGTAGAGAGGAGCAGCCACACCAGAGGAGACAAGAAGCTGATATCTGAGTGTAGAGAGGAGCAGTCACACGAGAGGAGACAAGAAGCTGATATCTGAGTGTAGAGAGGAGCAGTCACACCAGAGGAGACAAGAAGCTGATATCTGAGTGTAGAGAGGAGCAGTCACACCAGGGGAGACAAGAAGCTGATACCTGAGTGTAGAGATGAGCAGCCACACCAGATGAGACAAGAAGCTGATACCTGAGTGTAGAGAGGAGCATCCACACCAGAGGAGACAAGAAGCTGATACCTGAGTGTAGAGAGGAGCATCCACACCAGAGGAGACAAGAAGCTGATATCTGAGTGTAGAGAGGAGCATCCACACCAGAGGAGACAAGAAGATGATACCTGAGTGTATAGAGGAGCATCCACACCAGAGGAGACAAGAAGCTGATACCTGAGTGTAGAGAGGAGCAGCCACACCAGAGGAGACAAGAAGCTGATACCTGAGTGTAGAGAGGAGCAGCCACACCAGATGAGACAAGAAGTTGATACCTGAGTGTAGAGAGGAGCAGCCACACCAGAGGAGACAAGAAGCTGATACCTGAGTGTAGAGAGGAGCAGCCACATCAGAGGAGACAAGAAGCTGATACCTAAGTGTAGAGAGGAGCAGACACACCAGAGGAGACAAGAAGCTGATACCTAAGTGTAGAGAGGAGCAGCCACACCAGAGGAGACAAGAAGCTGATACCTGAGTGTAGAGAGGAGCAGCCACACCAGAGGAGACAAGAAGCTGATACCTGAGTGTATAGAGGAGCAGCCACACCAGAGGAGACAAGAAGCTGATACCTGAGTGTAGAGAGGAGCATCCACACCAGAGGAGACAAGAAGCTGATATCTGAGTGTAGAGAGGAGCAGCCACACCAGAGGAGACAAGAAGCTGATATCTGAGTGCAGAGAGGAGCAGTCACACCAGAGGAGACAAGAAGCTGATACCTGAGTGTAGAGAGGAGCAGCCACATCAGAGGAGACAAGAAGCTGATACCTGAGTGTAGAGAGGAGCATCCACACCAGAGGAGACAAGAAGCTGATACCTGAGTGTAGAGAGAAGCAGCCACACCAGAGGAGACAAGAAGCTGATACCTGAGTGTAGAGAGGAGCAGCCACACCAGAGGAGACAAGAAGCTGATACCTGAGTGTAGAGAGGAGCAGCCACACCAGAGGAGACAAGAAGCTGATATCTGAGTGTAGAGAGGAGCAGCCTCACCAGAGGAGACAAGAAGCTGATATCTGAGTGTAGAGAGGAGCAGTCACACTAGAGGAGACAAGAAGCTGATACCTGAATGTAGAGAGGAGCATCCACACCAGAGGAGACAAGAAGCTGATACCTGAGTGTAGAGAGGAGCATCCACACCAGAGGAGACAAAAGTTGATAACTGAGTGTAGAGAGGAGCAGCCACACCAGAGAAGACAAGAAGCCGATACCTGAGTGTAAAGAGGAGCAGCCACACCAGAGGAGACAATAAACTGATACCTGAGTGTAGAGAGGAGCAGCCACACCAGAGGAGACAAGAAGCTGATACCTGAGTGTAGAGAGGAGCATCCACACCAGAGAAGACAAGAAACTGATACTTGAGTGTAGAGAGGAGCAGCCACACCAGATGAGACAAGAAGCTGATATCTGAGTGTAGAGAGGAGCTGTCACACCAGAGGAGACAAGAAGCTGATACCTGAGTGTAGAGAGGAGCATCCACACCAGAGGAGACAAGAAACTGATACTTGAGTGTAGAGAGGAGCAGCCACACCAGAAGAGACAAGAAGCTGGTACCTGAGTGTAGAGAGGAGCATCCACACCAGAGGAGACAAGAAGCTGATACCTGAGTGTATAGAGGAGCAGCCACACCAGAGGAGACAAGAAGCTGATACCTGAGTGTAGAGAGGAGCAGCCAAACCAGAGGAGACAAGAAGCTGATACCTGAGTGTAGAGAGGAGTAGCCACACCAGAGGAGACAAGAAGCTGATACCTGAGTGTAGAGAGGAGCAGCCACACCAGAGGAGACAAGAAGCTGATACCTGAGTGTATAGAGGAGCAGCCGCACCAGAGGAGACAAGAAGCTGATATCTGAGTGTAGAGAGGAGCAGCCACACCAGAGGAGACAAGAAGCTGATACCTGAGAGTAGAGAGGAGCAGCCACACCAGAGGAGACAAGAAGCTGATACCTGAGTGTATAGAGGAGCAGCCGCACCAGAGGAGACAAGAAGCTGATATCTGAGTGTAGAGAGGAGCAGTCACACCAGAGGAGACAAGAAGCTGATATCTGAGTGTAGAGAGGAGCAGCCACACCAGAGGAGACAAGAAGTTGATACCTGAGTGTAGAGAGGAGCAGCCACACCAGAGGAGACAAGAAGCTGATATCTGAGTGTAGAGAGGAGCAGTCACACGAGAGGAGACAAGAAGCTGATATCTGAGTGTAGAGAGGAGCAGTCACACCAGAGGAGACAAGAAGCTGATATCTGAGTGTAGAGAGGAGCAGTCACACCAGAGGAGACAAGAAGCTGATACCTGAGTGTAGAGATGAGCAGCCACACCAGAGGAGACAAGAAGCTGATATCTGAGTATAGAGAGGAGCAGCCACACCAATGGAGACAAGAAGCTGATACCTGAGTGTAGAGAGGAGCATCCACACCAGAGGAGACAAGAAGCTGATATCTGAGTGTAGAGGGGGGCAGCCACACCAGAGGAGACAAGAAGCTGATACCTGAGTGTAGAGAGGAGCATCCACACCAGAGGAGACAAGAAGCTGATACCTGAGTGTAGAGAGGAGCAGCCACACCAGAGGAGACAAGAAGCTGATATCTGAGTGTAGAGAGAAGCATCCACACCAGATGAGACAAGAAGCTGATACCTGAGTGTAGAGAGGAGCATCCACAACAGAGGAGACAAGAAGCTGATACCTGAGTGTAGAGAGGAGCAGCCACACCAGAGGAGACAAGAAGCTGATATCTGAGTGTAGAGAGGGGCAGCCACACCAGAGGAGACAAGAAGCTGATACCTGAGTGTAGAGAGGAGCATCCACACCAGAGGAGACAAGAAGATGATACCTGAGTGTAGAGAGGAGCATCCACACCAGAGGAGACAAGAAGCTGATACCTGAGTGTAGAGAAGAGCTTCCACACGAGAGGAGACAAGAAGATGATACCTGGGTGTAGAGAGAAGCTGTCACACCAGAGGAGACAAGAAGCTGATACCTGAGTGTAGAGAGGAGCAGCCACACCAGAGGAGACAAGAAGCTGATACCTGAGTGTAGAGAGGAGCATCCACACCAGAGGAGACAAGAAGCTGATACCTGAGTGTAGAGAGGAGCATCCACACCAGAGAAGACAAGAAGCTGATACCTGAGTGTAGAGAGGAGCAGCCACACCAGATGAAACAAGAAGCTGATACCTGAGTGTAGAGAGAAGCATCCACACCAGAGGAGACAAGAAGCTGATACCTGAGTGTAGAGAGGAGCATCCACACCAGAGGAGACAAGAAGCTGGTACCTGAGTGTAGAGAGGAGCATCCACACCAGAGGAGACAAGACGCTGATACCTGAGTGTAGAGAGAAGCATCCACACCAGAGGACGCAAGAAGCTGATACCTGAGTGTAGAGAGGAGCATCCACACCAGAGGAGACAAGAAGCTGATACCTGAGTGTAGAGAGGAGCATCCACACCAGAGGAGACAAGAAGCTGATACCTGAGTGTAAAGAAGAGCATCCACACCAGAGGAGACAAGAAGCTGATACCTGAGTGTAGAGAGGAGCAGCCACACCAGAGGAGACAAGAAGCTGATACCTGAGTGTAGAGAGGGGCAGCCACACCAGAGGAGACAAGAAGCTGATACCTGAGTGTAGAGAGAAGCAGCCACACCAGAGGAGACAAGAAGCTGATACCTGAGTGTAGAGAGGAGCATCCACACCAGAGGAGACAAGAAGCTGATACCTGAGTGTAGAGAGGAGCATCCACACCAGAGGAGACAAGAAGCTGATACCTGAGTGTAGAGAGGAGCAGTCACACCAGAGGAGACAAGAAGCTGATATCTGAGTGTAGAGAGGAGCATCCACACCAGAGGAGACAACAAGCTGATACCTGAGTGTAGAGAGGAGCATCCACACCAGAGGAGACAAGAAGCTGATACCTGAGTGTAGAGAGGAGCATCCACACCAGAGGAGAAAAGAAGCTGATACCTGAGTGTAGAGAGGAGCATCCACACCAGAGGAGACAAGAAGCTGATACCTGAGTGTAGAGAGAAGCATCCACACCAGAGGAGACAAGAAGCTGATACCTGAGTGTAGAGAAGAGCATCCACACCAGAGGAGACAAGAAGATGATACCTGAGTGTAGAGAGAAGCATCCACACCAGAGGAGACAAGAAGCTGATACCTGAGTGCATAGAGGAGCATCCACACCAGAGGAGACAAGAAGCTGATACCTGAGTGTATAGAGGAGCATCCACACCAGAGGAGACAAGAATATGATACCTGAGTGTAGAGAGGAGCAGCCACACCAGAGGAGACAAGAAGCTGATATCTGAGTATAGAGAGGAGCAGCCACACCAATGGAGATAAGAAGCTGATACCTGAGTGTAGAGAGGAGCATCCACACCAGAGGAGACAAGAAGCTGATATCTGAGTGTAGAGAGGGGCAGTCACACCAGAGGAGACAAGAAGCTGATATCTGAGTGTAGAGAGGAGCAGCCACACCAGAGGAGACAAGAAGCTGATATCTGAGTATAGAGAGGAGCAGCCACACCAATGGAGACAAGAAGCTGATACCTGAGTGTAGAGAGGAGCATCCACACCAGAGGAGACAAGAAGCTGATATCTGAGTGTAGAGGGGGGCAGCCACACCAGAGGAGACAAGAAGCTGATACCTGAGTGTAGAGAGGAGCATCCACACCAGAGGAGACAAGAAGCTGATACCTGAGTGTAGAGAGGAGCAGCCACACCAGAGGAGACAAGAAGCTGATATCTGAGTGTAGAGAGGAGCATCCACACCAGATGAGACAAGAAGCTGATACCTGAGTGTAGAGAGGAGCATCCACAACAGAGGAGACAAGAAGCTGATACCTGAGTGTAGAGAGGAGCAGCCACACCAGAGGAGACAAGAAGCTGATATCTGAGTGTAGAGAGGGGCAGCCACACCAGAGGAGACAAGAAGCTGATACCTGAGTGTAGAGAGGAGCATCCACACCAGAGGAGACAAGAAGCTGATACCTGAGTGTAGAGAGGAGCATCCACACCAGAGGAGACAAGAAGCTTATACCTGAGTGTAGAGAAGAGCTTCCACACGAGAGGAGACAAGAAGATGATACCTGGGTGTAGAGAGAAGCTGTCACACCAGAGGAGACAAGAAGCTGATACCTGAGTGTAGAGAGGAGCAGCCACACCAGAGGAGACAAGAAGCTGATACCTGAGTGTAGAGAGGAGCATCCACACCAGAGGAGACAAGAAGCTGATACCTGAGTGTAGAGAGGAGCATCCACACCAGAGGAGACAAGAAGCTGATACCTGAGTGTAGAGAGGAACATCCACACCAGAGGAGACAAGAAGCTGATACCTGAGTGTAGAAAGGAGCAGCCACACCAGAGGAGACAAGAAGCTGATACCTGAGTGTAGAGAGGAGCATCCACACCAGAGGAGACAAGAAGCTGATACCTGAGTGTATAGAGGAGCATCCACACCAGAGGAGACAAGAAGCTGATACCTGAGTATAGAGAGGAGCATCCACACCAGAGGAGACAAGAAGCTGATATCTGAATGTAGAGAGGAGCATCCACATCAGAGAAAATGAGAAGCTGATACCTGAGTGTAGAGAGGAGCTTCCACACCAGAGGAGACAAGAAGCTGATATCTGAGTGTAGAGAGGAGCAGCCACAACAGAGAAGATAAGATGATACCTGAATGTAGAGAGGAGCAGCCACACCAGAGGAGACAAGAAGCTGATAGCTGAGTGTAGAGAGGAGCAGCCACACCAGAGGAGACAAGAAACTGATACCTGAGTGTAGAGAGGAGCAGCCACACCAGAGGAGACAAGAAGCTGATACCTGAGTGTAGAGAGGGGCATCCACACCAGAGGAGACAAGAAGCTGATACCTGAGTGTAGAGAGGAGCAGCCACACCAGAGGAGACAAGAAGCTGATATCTGAGTGTAGAGAGGGGCAGCCACACCAGAGGAGACAAGAAACTGATACCTGAGTGTAGAGAGGAGCATCCACACCAGAGGAGACAAGAAGCTGATACCTGAGTGTAGAGAGAAGCATCCACACCAGAGGAGACAAGAAGCTGATACCTGAGTGTAGAGAAGAGCATCCACACCAGAGGAGACAAGAAGCTGATACCTGAGTGTAGAAAGGAGCAGCCACACCAGAGGAGACAAGAAGCTGATACCTGAGTGTAGAGAGGAGCATCCAAACCAGAGGAGACAAGAAGCTGATACCTGAGTGTATAGAAGAGCATCCACACCAGAGGAGACAAGAGGCTGATACCTGAGTGTAGAGAGGAGCAGCCACACCAGATGAGACAAGAAGCTGATACCTGAGTGTAGAGAGGAGCATCCACACCAGAGGAGACAAGAAGCTGACACCTGAGTGTAGAGAGGAGCAGCCACACCAGAGGAGACAAGAAGCTGATACCTGAGTGTAGAGAGGAGCAGCCACACCAGAGGAGACAAGAAGCTGATACCTGAGTGTATAGAGGAGCAGCCACACCAGAGGAGACAAGAAGCTGATACCTGAGTGTAGAGAGGAGCAGCCACACCAGAAGAGACAAGAAGCTGATACCTGAGTGTAGAGAGGAGCATCCACACCAGAGGAGACAAGAAGCTGATACCTGAGTGTAGAGAGGAGCAGCCACACCAGAGGAGACAAGAAGCTGATATCTGAGTGTAGAGAGGGGCAGCCACACCAGAGGAGACAAGAAACTGATACCTGAGTGTAGAGAGGAGCATCCACACCAGAGGAGACAAGAAGCTGATACCTTAGTGTAGAGAGGAGCATCCACACCAGAGGAGACAAGAAGCTGATACCTGAGTGTAGAGAGGAGCATCCACACCAGAGGAGACAAGAAGCTGATATCTGAGTGTAGAGAGGAGCATCCACACCAGAGGAGACAACAAGCTGATACCTGAGTGTAGAGAGGAGCATCCACACCAGAGGAGACAAGAAGCTGATACCTGAGTGTAGAGAGGAGCATCCACACCAGAGGAGAAAAGAAGCTGATACCTGAGTGTAGAGAGGAGCATCCACACCAGAGGAGACAAGAAGCTGATACCTGAGTGTAGAGAGAAGCATCCACACCAGAGGAGACAAGAAGCTGATACCTGAGTGTAGAGAAGAGCATCCACACCAGAGGAGACAAGAAGATGATACCTGAGTGTAGAGAGAAGCATCCACACCAGAGGAGACAAGAAGCTGATACCTGAGTGTATAGAGGAGCATCCACACCAGAGGAGACAAGAAGCTGATACCTGAGTGTATAGAGGAGCATCCACACCAGAGGAGACAAGAAGCTGATATCTGAGTATAGAGAGGAGCAGCCACACCAATGGAGACAAGAAGCTGATACCTGAGTGTAGAGAGGAGCATCCACACCAGAGGAGACAAGAAGCTGATATCTGAGTGTAGAGAGGGGCAGCCACACCAGAGGAGACAAGAAGCTGATATCTGAGTGTAGAGAGGAGCAGCCACACCAGAGGAGACAAGAAGCTGATATCTGAGTATAGAGAGGAGCAGCCACACCAATGGAGACAAGAAGCTGATACCTGAGTGTAGAGAGGAGCATCCACACCAGAGGAGACAAGAAGCTGATATCTGAGTGTAGAGGGGGGCAGCCACACCAGAGGAGACAAGAAGCTGATACCTGAGTGTAGAGAGGAGCATCCACACCAGAGGAGACAAGAAGCTGATACCTGAGTGTAGAGAGGAGCAGCCACACCAGAGGAGACAAGAAGCTGATATCTGAGTGTAGAGAGGAGCATCCACACCAGATGAGACAAGAAGCTGATACCTGAGTGTAGAGAGGAGCATCCACAACAGAGGAGACAAGAAGCTGATACCTGAGTGTAGAGAGGAGCAGCCACACCAGAGGAGACAAGAAGCTGATATCTGAGTGTAGAGAGGGGCAGCCACACCAGAGGAGACAAGAAGCTGATACCTGAGTGTAGAGAGGAGCATCCACACCAGAGGAGACAAGAAGCTGATACCTGAGTGTAGAGAGGAGCATCCACACCAGAGGAGACAAGAAGATGATACCTGAGTGTAGAGAAGAGCTTCCACACGAGAGGAGACAAGAAGATGATACCTGGGTGTAGAGAGAAGCTGTCACACCAGAGGAGACAAGAAGCTGATACCTGAGTGTAGAGAGGAGCAGCCACACCAGAGGAGACAAGAAGCTGATACCTGAGTGTAGAGAGGAGCATCCACACCAGAGGAGACAAGAAGCTGATACCTGAGTGTAGAGAGGAGCATCCACACCAGAGAAGACAAGAAGCTGATAACTGAGTGTAGAGAGGAGCAGCCACACCAGATGAGACAAGAAGCTGATACCTGAGTGTAGAGAGAAGCATCCACACCAGAGGAGACAAGAAGCTGATACCTGAGTGTAGAGAGGAGCATCCACACCAGATGAGACAAGAAGCTGGTACCTGAGTGTAGAGAGGAGCATCCACACCAGAGGAGACAAGACGCTGATACCTGAGTGTAGAGAGAAGCATCCACACCAGAGGACGCAAGAAGCTGATACCTGAGTGTAGAGAGGAGCATCCACACCAGAGGAGACAAGAAGCTGATACCTGAGTGTAGAGAGGAGCATCCACACCAGAGGAGACAAGAAGCTGATACCTGAGTGTAAAGAGGAGCATCCACACCAGAGGAGACAAGAAGCTGATACCTGAGTGTAGAGAGGAGCAGCCACACCAGAGGAGACAAGAAGCTGATACCTGAGTGTAGAGAGGAGCATCCACACCAGAGGAGACAAGAAGCTGATACCTGAGTGTATAGAGGAGCATCCACACCAGAGGAGACAAGAAGCTGACACCTGAGTGTAGAAAGGAGCATCCACACCAGAGGAGACAAGAAGCTGATACCTGAGTGTAGAGAGGAGCATCCACACCAGAGGAGACAAGAAGCTGATACCTGAGTGTAGAAAGGAGCATCCACACCAGAGGAGACAAGAAGCTGATACCTGAGTGTATAGAGGAGCATCCACACCAGAGGAGACAAGAAGCTGATACCTGAGTGTAGAGAGGAGCATCCACACCAGAGGAGACAAGAAGCTGATATCTGAATGTAGAGAGGAGCATCCACATCAGAGAAGATGAGAAGCTGATACCTGAGTGTAGAGAGGAGCATCCACACCAGAGGAGACAAGAAGCTGATATCTGAGTGTAGAGAGGAGCAGCCACAACAGAGAAGATAAGATGATACCTGAATGTAGAGAGGAGCAGCCACACCAGAGGAGACAAGAAGCTGATAGCTGAGTGTAGAGAGGAGCAGCCACACCAGAGGAGACAAGAAGCTGATACCTGAGTGTAGAGAGGGGCATCCACACCAGAGGAGACAAGAAGCTGATACCTGAGTGTAGAGAGGAGCAGCCACACCAGAGGAGACAAGAAGCTGATACCTGAGTGTAGAGAGGAGCAGCCACACCAGATGAGACAAGAAGCTGATACCTGAGTGTATAGAGGAGCATCCACACCAGAGGAGACAAGAAGCTGATATCTGAGTATAGAGAGGAGCAGCCACACCAGTGGAGACAAGAAGCTGATACCTGAGTGTAGAGAGGAGCATCCACACCAGAGGAGACAAGAAGCTGATACCTGAGTGTAGAGAGGAGCAGCCACACCAGAGGAGACAAGAAGCTGATACCTGAGTGTAGAGAGGAGCAGCCACACTAGAGGAGACAAGAAGCTGATACCTGAGTGTAGAGAGGAGCATCCACACCAGATGAGACAAGAAGCTGATACCTGAGTGTAGAGAGGAGCAGCCACACTAGAGGAGACAAGAAGTTGATACCTGAGTGTAGAGAGGAGCATCCACACCAGATGAGACAAGAAGCTGATATCTGAGTGTTAAGAGGAGCATCCACACCAGAGAAGACAAGAAGCTGATACCTGAGTGTTAAGAGGAGCATCCACACCAGAGAAGACAAGAAGATGATACCTGAGTGTAGAGAGGAGCAGCCACACCAGAGGAGACAAGAAGCTGATACCTGAGTGTAGAGAGGAGCAGCCACACCAGAAGAGACAAGAAGCTGATACCTGAGTGTATAGAGGAGCATCCACACCAGATGAGACAAGAAGATGATACCTGAGTGTAGAGAGGAGCATCCACACCAGATGAGACAAGAAGATGATACCTGAGTGTAGAGAGGAGCAGCCACACCAGAGGAGACAAGAAGCTGATATCTGAGTGTTAAGAGGAGCATCCACACAAGATGAGACAAGAAGATGATACATGAGTGTAGAGAGGAGCAGCCACACCAGAGGAGACAAGAAGCTGATATCTGAGTGTTAAGAGGAGCAGCCACACCAGAGGAGACAAGAAGCTGATACCTGAGTGTAGAGAGGAGCTGTCACACCAGATGAGACAAGAAGCTGATATCTGAGTGTAGAGAGGAGCAGCCACACCAGAGGAGACAAGAAGCTGATACCTGAGTGTAGAGAGGAGCAGCCACACCAGAGGAGACAAGAAGCTGATACCTGAGTGTATAGAGGAGCATCCACACCAGAGGAGACAAGAAGCTGATACCTGAGTGTAAAGAGGAGCAGCCACACCAGAGGAGACAAGAAGCTGATACCTGAGTGTAGAGAGGAGCATCCACACCAGAGGAGACAAGAAGCTGATATCTGAGTGTTAAGAGGAGCATCCACACCAGAGAAGACAAGAAGCTGATACCTGAGTGTTAAGAGGAGCATCCACACCAGAGAAGACAAGAAGATGATACCTGAGTGTAGAGAGGAGCAGCCACACCAGAGGAGACAAGAAGCTGATACCTGAGTGTAGAGAGGAGCAGCCACACCAGAGGAGACAAGAAGCTGATACCTGAGTGTATAGAGGAGCATCCACACCAGAGGAGACAAGAAGCTGATACCTGAGTGTATAGAGGAGCATCCACACCAGAGGAGACAAGAAGCTGATACCTGAGTGTAGAGAAAAGCAGCCACACCAGAGGAGAAAAGAAACTGATACCTGAGTGTAGAGAGGAGCATCCACACCAGATGAGACAAGAAGATGATACCTGAGTGTAGAGAGGAGCATCCACACCAGATGAGACAAGAAGATGATACCTGAGTGTAGAGAGGAGCAGCCACACCAGAGGAGACAAGAAGCTGATACCTGAGTGTAGAGAGGAGCAGCCACACCAGAGGAGACAAGAAGCTGATATCTGAGTGTTAAGAGGAGCATCCACACCAGATGAGACAAGAAGATGATACCTGAGTGTAGAGAGGAGCAGCCACACCAGAGGAGACAAGAAGCTGATATCTGAGTGTTAAGAGGAGCAGCCACACCAGAGGAGACAAGAAGCTGATACCTGAGTGTAGAGAGGAGCTGTCACACCAGATGAGACAAGAAGCTGATATCTGAGTGTAGAGAGGAGCAGCCACACCAGAGGAGACAAGAAGCTGATACCTGAGTGTAGAGAGGAGCAGCCACACCAGAGGAGACAAGAAGCTGATACCTGAGTGTATAGAGGAGCATCCACACCAGAGGAGACAAGAAGCTGATACCTGAGTGTAAAGAGGAGCAGCCACACCAGAGGAGACAAGAAGCTGATACCTGAGTGTAGAGAGGAGCATCCAAACCAGAGGAGACAAGAAGCTGATACCTGAGTGTAGAGATGAGCAGCCACACCAGAGGAGACAAGAAGCTGATACCTGAGTGTAGAGAGGAGCATCCACACCAGAGGAGACAAGAAGCTGATACCTGAGTGTAGAGAGGAGCAGCCACACCAGAGGAGACAAGAAGCTGATACCTGAGTGTAGAGAGGAGCAGCCACACTAGAGGAGACAAGAAGCTGATACCTGAGTGTAGAGAGGAGCATCCACACCAGATGAGACAAGAAGCTGATACCTGAGTGTAGAGAGGAGCAGCCACACTAGAGGAGACAAGAAGCTGATACCTGAGTGTATAGAGGAGCATCCACACCATAGGAGACAAGAAGCTGATATCTGAGTGTTAAGAGGAGCAATCACACCAGAGAAGACAAGAAGCTGATACCTGAGTGTTAAGAGGAGCATCCACACCAGAGAAGACAAGAAGATTATACCTGAGTGTAGGGAGGAGCAGCCACACCAGAGGAGACAAGAAGCTGATACCTGAGTATAGAGAGGAGCAGCCACACCAGAGGAGACAAGAAGCTGATACCTGAGTGTATAGAGGAGCATCCACACCAGATGAGACAAGAAGATGATACCTGAGTGTAGAGAGGAGCATCCACACCAGATGAGACAAGAAGATGATACCTGAGTGCAGAGAGGAGCAGCCACACCAGAGGAGACAAGAAGCTGATACCTGAGTGTAGAGAGGAGCAGCCACACCAGAGGAGACAAGAAGCTGATATCTGAGTGTTAAGAGGAGCATCCACACCAGATGAGACAAGAAGATGATACCTGAGTGTAGAGAGGAGCAGCCACACCAGAGGAGACAAGAAGCTGATATCTGAGTGTAGAGAAGAGCTTCCACACCAGAGGAGACAAGAAGATGATACCTGGGTGTAGAGAGAAGCTGTCACACCAGAGGAGACAAGAAGCTGATACCTGAGTGTAGAGAGGAGCAGCCACACCAGAGGAGACAAGAAGCTGATACCTGAGAGTAGAGAGGAGCATCCACACCAGAGGAGACAAGAAGCTGATATCTGAGTGTAGAGAAGAGCTTCCACACCAGAGGAGACAAGAAGATGATACCTGGGAGTAGAGAGAAGCTGTCACACCAGAGGAGACAAGAAGCTGATACCTGAGTGTAGAGAAGAGCAGCCACACCAGAGGAGACAAGAAGCTGATACCTGAGTGTAGAGAGGAGCATCCACACCAGAGGAGACAAGAAGTTGATACCTGAGTGTAGAGAGGAGCATCCACACCAGAGAAGACAAGAAGCTGATACCTGAGTGTAGAGAGGAGCATCCACACCAGATGAGACAAGAAGCTGATACCTGAGTGTAGAGAGAAGCATCCACACCAGAGGAGACAAGAAACTGATACTTGAGTGTAGAGAGGAGCAGCCACACCGGAAGAGACAAGAAGCTGGTACCTGAGTGTAGAGAGGAGCATCCACACCAGAGGAGACAAGAAGATGATACCTGAGTGTAGAGAGGAGCAGCCACACCAGAGGAGACAAGAAGCTGATACCTGAGTGTATAGAAGAGCATCCACGCCAGAGGAGACAAAAAGCTGATACCTGAGAGTAGAGAGGAGCAGCCACACCAGATGAGACAAGAAGCTGATACCTGAGTGTAGAGAGGAGCATCCACACCAGAGGAGACAAGAAGCTGATACCTGAGTGTAGAGAGGAGCAGCCACACCAGAGGAGACAAGAAGCTGATACCTGAGTGTAGAGAGAAGCATCCACACCAGAGGAGACAAGAAGCTGATACCTGAGTGTAGAGAAGGGCATCCACACCAGAGGAGACAAGAAGATGATACCTGAGTGTAGAGAGAAGCATCCACACCAGAGGAGACAAGAAGCTGATACCTGAGTGTAGAGAGGAGCAGCCACACCAGAAGAGACAAGAAGCTGATACCTGAGTGTAGAGAGGAGCATCCACACCAGAGGAGACAAGAAGCTGATATCTGAGTGTAGAGAGGGGCAGCCACACCAGAGGAGACAAGAAGCTGATACCTGAGTGTAGAGAGGAGCATCCACACCAGAGGAGACAAGAAGCCGATACCTGAGTGTAGAGAGGAGCAGCCACACCAGAGGAGACATGAAGCTTATACCTGAGTGTAGAGAGGAGCATCCACACCAGAGGAGACAAGAAGCTGGTACCTGAGTGTAGAGAGGAGCATCCACACCAGAGGAGACAAGACGCTGATACCTGAGTGTAGAGAGAAGCATCCACACCAGAGGACGCAAGAAGCTGATACCTGAGTGTAGAGAGGAGCATCCACACCAGAGGAGACAAGAAGCTGATACCTGAGTGTAGAGAGAAGCAGCCACACCAGAGGAGACAAGAAGCTGATACCTGAGTGTAGAGTGGAGCAGCCACACCAGAGGAGACAAGAAGCTGATACCTGAGTGTAGAGAGGAGCATCCACACCAGAGGAGACAAGAAGCTGATACCTGAGTGTAGAGAGGAGCAGCCACACAAGAGGAGACAAGAAGCTGATACCTGAGTGTAGAGAGGAGCAGCCACACTAGAGGAGACAAGAAGCTGATACCTGAGTGTAGAGAGGAGCATCCACACCAGATGAGACAAGAAGCTGATACCTGAGTGTAGAGAGGAGCAGCCACACTAGAGGAGACAAGAAGTTGATACCTGAGTGTAGAGAGGAGCATCCACACCAGATGAGACAAGAAGCTGATATCTGTGTGTAGAGAGGAGCATCCACACCATAGGAGACAAGAAGCTGATATCTGAGTGTTAAGAGGAGCAGCCACACCAGAGAAGACAAGAAGCTGATACCTGAGTGTTAAGAGGAGCAGCCACACCAGAGGAGACAAGAAGCTGATACCTGAGTGTAGAGAGAAGCATCCACACCAGAGGAGACAAGAAGCTGATACCTGAGTGTAGAGAAGGGCATCCACACCAGAGGAGACAAGAAGATGATACCTGAGTGTAGAGAGAAGCATCCACACCAGAGGAGACAAGAAGCTGATACCTGAGTGTAGAGAGGAGCAGCCACACCAGAAGAGACAAGAAGCTGATACCTGAGTGTAGAGAGGAGCATCCACACCAGAGGAGACAAGAAGCTGATATCTGAGTGTAGAGAGGGGCAGCCACACCAGAGGAGACAAGAAGCTGATACCTGAGTGTAGAGAGGAGCATCCACACCAGAGGAGACAAGAAGCCGATACCTGAGTGTAGAGAGGAGCAGCCACACCAGAGGAGACATGAAGCTTATACCTGAGTGTAGAGAGGAGCATCCACACCAGAGGAGACAAGAAGCTGGTACCTGAGTGTAGAGAGGAGCATCCACACCAGAGGAGACAAGACGCTGATACCTGAGTGTAGAGAGAAGCATCCACACCAGAGGACGCAAGAAGCTGATACCTGAGTGTAGAGAGGAGCATCCACACCAGAGGAGACAAGAAGCTGATACCTGAGTGTAGAGAGAAGCAGCCACACCAGAGGAGACAAGAAGCTGATACCTGAGTGTAGAGTGGAGCAGCCACACCAGAGGAGACAAGAAGCTGATACCTGAGTGTAGAGAAGAGCAGCCACACCAGAGGAGACAAGAAACTGATACCTGAGTGTAGAGAGGAGCATCCACACCAGAGGAGACAAGAAGCTGATACCTGAGTGTAGAGTGGAGCAGCCACACCAGAGGAGACAAGAAGCTGATACCTGAGTGTAGAGAAGAGCAACCACACCAGAGGAGACAAGAAGCTGATACCTGAGTGTAGAGAAGAGCATCCACACCAGAGGAGACAAGAAGATGATACCTGAGTGTAGAGAGAAGCTGTCACACCAGAGGAGACAAGAAGCTGATACCTGAGTGTAGAGAGGAGCAGCCACACCAGAGGAGACAAGAAGCTGATACCTAAGTGTAGAGAGGAGCATCCACACCAGAGGAGACAAGAAGCTGATACCTGAATGTAGAGAGGAGCATCCACACCAGAGGAGACAAGAAGCTGATACCTGAGTGTAGAGAGGAGCAGCCACACCAGAGGAGACAAGAAGCTGATACCTGAGTGTAGAGAGGAGCAGCCACACCAGAGGATACAAGAAGCTGATACCTGAGTGTAGAGAGGAGCATCCACACCAGAGGAGACAAGAAGCTGATACCTGAATGTAGAGAGGAGCATCCACACCAGAGGAGACAAGAAGCTGATACCTGAGTGTAGAGAGGAGCATCCACACCAGAGGAGACAAGAAGCTGATACCTGAGTGTATAGAGGAGCATCCACACCAGAGGATACAAGAAGCTGATACCTGAGTGTAGAGAGGAGCAGCCACACCAGAGGAGACAAGAAGCTGATATCTGAATGTAGAGAGGAGCATCCACATCAGAGAAGATGAGAAGCTGATACCTGAGTGTAGAGAGGAGCATCCACACCAGAGGAGACAAGAAGCTGATATCTGAGTGTAGAGAGGAGCAGCCACACCAGAGAAGATAAGATGATACCTGAATGTAGAGAGGAGCAGCCACACCAGAGGAGACAAGAAGCTGATAGCTGAGTGTAGAGAGGAGCAGCCACACCAGAGGAGACAAGAAGCTGATACCTGAGTGTAGAGAGGGGCATTCACACCAGAGGAGACAAGAAGCTGATACCTGAGTGTAGAGAGGAGCAGCCACACCAGAGGAGACAAGAAGCTGATACCTGAGTGTAGAGACGAGCAACCACACCAGATGAGACAAGAAGCTGATACCTGAGTGTAGAGAGGAGCAGCCACACCAGAGGAGACAAGAAGCTGATACCTGAGTGTAGAGAGGAGCAGCCACACCAGAGGAGACAAGAAGCTGATATCTGAGTGTAGAGAGGAGCATCCACACCAGAGGAGACAAGAAGCTGATATCTGAGTATAGAGAGGAGCAGCCACACCAGTGGAGACAAGAAGCTGATACCTGAGTGTAGAGAGGAGCATCCACACCAGAGGAGACAAGAAGCTGATACCTGAGTGTAGAGAGGAGCAGCCACACCAGAGGAGACAAGAAGCTGATACCTGAGTGTAGAGAGGAGCAGCCACACTAGAGGAGACAAGAAGCTGATACCTGAGTGTAGAGAGGAGCATCCACACCAGATGAGACAAGAAGCTGATACCTGAGTGTAGAGAGGAGCAGCCACACTAGAGGAGACACGAAGTTGATACCTGAGTGTAGAGAGGAGCATCCACACCAGAGAAGACAAGAAGCTGATACCTGAGTGTAGAGAGGAGCATCCACACCAGAGAAGACAAGAAGATGATACCTGAGTGTAGAGAGGAGCAGCCACACCAGAGGAGACAAGAAGCTGATACCTGAGTGTTAAGAGGAGCATCCACACCAGAGAAGACAAGAAGCTGATACCTGAGTGTTAAGAGGAGCATCCACACCAGAGAAGACAAGAAGATGATACCTGAGTGTAGAGAGGAGCAGCCACACCAGAGGAGACAAGAAGCTGATACCTGAGTGTAAAGAGGAGCAGCCACACCAGAGGAGACAAGAAGCTGATACCTGAGTGTTAAGAGGAGCATCCACACCAGAGAAGACAAGAAGCTGATACCTGAGTGTTAAGAGGAGCATCCACACCAGAGAAGACAAGAAGATGATACCTGAGTGTAGAGAGGAGCAGCCACACCAGAGGAGACAAGAAGCTGATACCTGAGTGTAAAGAGGAGCAGCCACACCAGAGGAGACAAGAAGCTGATACCTGAGTGTATAGAGGAGCATCCACACCAGATGAGACAAGAAGATGATACCTGAGTGTAGAGAGGAGCATCCACACCAGATGAGACAAGAAGATGATACCTGAGTGTACAGAGGAGCAGCCACACCAGAGGAGACACGAAGCTGATACCTGAGTGTTAAGAGGAGCATCCACACCAGAGAAGACAAGAAGCTGATACCTGAGTGTTAAGAGGAGCATCCACACCAGAGAAGACAAGAAGATGATACCTGAGTGTAGAGAGGAGCAGCCACACCAGAGGAGACAAGAAGCTGATACCTGAGTGTAAAGAGGAGCAGCCACACCAGAGGAGACAAGAAGCTGATACCTGAGTGTATAGAGGAGCATCCACACCAGATGAGACAAGAAGATGATACCTGAGTGTAGAGAGGAGCATCCACACCAGATGAGACAAGAAGATGATACCTGAGTGTAGAGAGGAGCAGCCACACCAGAGAAGACAAGAAGCTGATACCTGAGTGTAGAGAGGAGCAGCCACACCAGAGGAGACAAGAAGCTGATATCTGAGTGTTAAGAGGAGCATCCACACCAGATGAGACAAGAAGATGATACCTGAGTGTAGAGAGGAGCAGCCACACCAGAGGAGACAAGAAGCTGATATCTGAGTGTTAAGAGGAGCATCCACACCAGATGAGACAAGAAGATGATACCTGAGTGTAGAGAGGAGCAGCCACACCAGAGGAGACAAGAAGCTGATATCTGAGTGTTAAGAGGAGCAGCCACACCAGAGGAGACAAGAAGCTGATACCTGAGTGTAGAGAGGAGCTGTCACACCAGATGAGACAAGAAGCTGATATCTGAGTGTAGAGAGGAGCAGCCACACCAGAGGAGACAAGAAGCTGATACCTGAGTGTAGAGAGGAGCAGCCACACCAGAGGAGACAAGAAGCTGATACCTGAGTGTATAGAGGAGCATCCACACTAGAGGAGACAAGAAGCTGATACCTGAGTGTAAAGAGGAGCAGCCACACCAGAGGAGACAAGAAGCTGATACCTGAGTGAAGAGAGGAGCATCCAAACCAGAGGACAAGAAGCTGATACCTGAGTGTAGAGAGGAGCAGCCACACCAGAGGAGACAAGAAGCTGATACCTGAGTGTAGAGAGGAGCAGCCACACTAGAGGAGACAAGAAGCTGATACCTGAGTGTAGAGAGGAGCATCCACACCAGATGAGACAAGAAGCTGATACCTGAGTGTAGAGAGGAGCAGCCACACTAGAGGAGACAAGAAGTTGATACCTGAGTGTAGAGAGGAGCATCCACACCAGATGAGACAAGAAGCTGATATCTGTGTGTAGAGAGGAGCATCCACACCAGAGGAGACAAGAAGCTGATATCTGAGTGTTAAGAGGAGCATCCACACCAGAGAAGACAAGAAGCTGATACCTGAGTGTTAAGAGGAGCATCCACACCAGAGAAGACAAGAAGATTATACCTGAGTGTAGGGAGGAGCAGCCACACCAGAGTAGACAAGAAGCTGATACCTGAGTGTAGAGAGGAGCAGCCACACCAGAGGAGACAAGAAGCTGATACCTGAGTGTATAGAGGAGCATCCACACCAGAGGAGACAAGAAGCTGATACCTGAGTGTAGAGAGGAGCATCCACACCAGATGAGACAAGAAGATGATACCTGAGTGTAGAGAGGAGCAGCCACACCAGAGGAGACAGGAAGCTGATACCTGAGTGTAGAGAGGAGCAGCCACACCAGAGGAGACAAGAAGCTGATATCTGAGTGTTAAGAGGAGCATCCACACCAGATGAGACAAGAAGATGATACCTGAGTGTAGAGAGGAGCAGCCACACCAGAGGAGACAAGAAGCTGATATGTGAGTGTTAAGAGGAGCAGCCACACCAGAGGAGACAAGAAGCTGATACCTGAGTGTAGAGAGGAGCTGTCACACCAGATGAGACAAGAAGCTGATATCTGAGTGTAGAGAGGAGCAGCCACACCAGAGGAGACAAGAAGCTGATACCTGAGTGTAGAGAGGAGCAGCCACACCAGAGGAGACAAGAAGCTGATACCTGAGTGTATAGAGGAGCATCCACACCAGAGGAGACAAGAAGCTGATACCTGAGTGTAAAGAGGAGCAACCACACCAGAGGAGACAAGAAGCTGATACCTGAGTGTAGAGAGGAGCATCCAAACCAGAGGAGACAAGAAGCTGATACCTGAGTGTAGAGATGAGCAGCCACACCAGAGGAGACAAGAAGCTGATAGCTGAGTGTAGAGAGGAGCATCCAAACCTGAGGAGACAAGAAGCTGATACCTGAGTGTAGAGAGGAGCATCCACACCAGAGGAGACAAGAAGCTGATACCTGAGTGTAGAGAGGAGCATCCACACCAGAGGAGACAAGAAGCTGATACCTGAGTGTAGAGAGGAGCAGCCACACTCGAGGAGACAAGAAGCTGATACCTGAGTGTAGAGAGCAGCATCCACACCAGAGGAGACAAGAAGCTGATAGAGGAGCAGCCACACTCGAGGAGACAAGAAGTTAATACCTGAGTGTAGAGAGGAGCAGCCACACCAGATGAGACAAGAAGCTGATACCTGAGTGTAGAGAGGAGCAGCCACACCAGAGGAGACAAGAAGCTGATACCTGAGTGTAGAGAGGAGCAGCCACACCAGAGGAGACAAGAAGCTGATAGCTGAGTGTAGAGAGGAGCATCCAAACCAGAGGAGACAAGAAGCTGATACCTGAGTGTAGAGAGGAGCATCCACACCAGAGGAGACAAGAAGCTGATACCTGAGTGTAGAGAGGAGCATCCACACCAGAGGAGACAAGAAGCTGATACCTGAGTGTAGAGAGGAGCAGCCACACTCGAGGAGACAAGAATTTGATACCTGAGTGTAGAGAGGAGCAGCCACACCAGAGGAGACAAGAAGCTGATACCTGAGTGTAGAGAGGAGCAGCCACACCAGAGGAGACAAGAAGCTGATAGCTGAGTGTAGAGAGGAGCATCCAAACCAGAGGAGACAAGAAGCTGATACCTGAGTGTAGAGAGGAGCATCCACACCAGAGGAGACAAGAAGCTGATACCTGAGTGTATAGAGGAGCATCCACACCAGAGGAGACAAGAAACTGATACCTGAGTGTAGAGAGGAGCAGCCACACCAGAGGAGACAAGAAGCTGATACCTGAGTGTAGAGAGGAGCAGCCACACCAGAGGAGACAAGAAGCTGATATCTGAGTGTTAAGAGGAGCATCCACACCAGATGAGACAAGAAGATGATACCTGAGTGTAGAGAGGAGCAGCCACACCAGAGGAGACAAGAAGCTGATATCTGAGTGTTAAGAGGAGCAGCCACACCAGAGGAGACAAGAAGCTGATACCTGAGTGTAGAGAGGAGCTGTCACACCAGATGAGACAAGAAGCTGATATCTGAGTGTAGAGAGGAGCAGCCACACCAGAGGAGACAAGAAGCTGATACCTGAGTGTAGAGAGGAGCAGCCACACCAGAGGAGACAAGAAGCTGATACCTGAGTGTATAGAGGAGCATCCACACCAGAGGAGACAAGAAGCTGATACCTGAGTGTAAAGAGGAGCAGCCACACCAGAGGAGACAAGAAGCTGATACCTGAGTGTAGAGAGGAGCATCCAAACCAGAGGAGACAAGAAGCTGATACCTGAGTGTAGAGATGAGCAGCCACACCAGAGGAGACAAGACGCTGATAGCTGAGTGTAGAGAGGAGCATCCAAACCTGAGGAGACAAGAAGCTGATACCTGAGTGTAGAGAGCAGCATCCACACCAGAGGAGACAAGAAGCTGATACCTGAGTGTAGAGAGCAGCATCCACACCAGAGAAGACAAGAAACTGATAGAGGAGCAGCCACACTCGAGGAGACAAGTAGTTAATACCTGAGTGTAGAGAGGAGCAGCCACACCAGAGGAGACAAGAAGCTGATACCTGAGTGTAGAGAGGAGCAGCCACACCAGAGGAGACAAGAAGCTGATACCTGAGTGTAGAGAGGAGCATCCACACCAGAGGAGACAAGAAGCTGATACCTGAGTGTAGAGAGGAGCATCCACACCAGAGGAGACAAGAAGCTGATACCTGAGTGTAGAGAGGAGCATCCACACCAGAGGAGACAAGAAGCTGATACCTGAGTGTAGAGAGGAGCAGCCACACTCGAGGAGACAAGAAGCTGATACCTGAGTGTAGAGAGGAGCATCCAAACCAGAGGAGACAAGAAGCTGATACCTGAGTGTAGAGAGGAGCATCCACACCAGAGGAGACAAGAAGCTGATACCTGAGTGTAGAGAGGAGCATCCACACCAGAGGAGACAAGAAGCTGATACCTGAGTGTAGAGAGGAGCAGCCACACTCGAGGAGACAAGAAGCTGATACCTGAGTGTAGAGAGGAGCATCCACACCAGAGGAGACAAGAAGCTGATAGAGGAGCAGCCACACTCGAGGAGACAAGTAGTTAATACCTGAGTGTAGAGAGGAGCAGCCACACCAGAGGAGACAAGAAGCTGATACCTGAGTGTAGAGAGGAGCAGCCACACCAGAGGAGACAAGAAGCTGATAGCTGAGTGTAGAGAGGAGCATCCAAACCAGAGGAGACAAGAAGCTGATACCTGAGTGTAGAGAGGAGCATCCACACCAGAGGAGACAAGAAGCTGATACCTGAGTGTAGAGAGGAGCATCCACACCAGAGGAGACAAGAAGCTGATACCTGAGTGTAGAGAGGAGCAGCCACACTCGAGGAGACAAGAAGCTGATACCTGAGTGTAGAGAGGAGCATCCAAACCAGAGGAGACAAGAAGCTGATACCTGAGTGTAGAGAGGAGCATCCACACCAGAGGAGACAAGAAGCTGATACCTGAGTGTAGAGAGGAGCATCCACACCAGAGGAGACAAGAAGCTGATACCTGAGTGTAGAGAGGAGCAGCCACACTCAAGGAGACAAGAAGCTGATACCTGAGTGTAGAGAGGAGCATCCACACCAGAGGAGACAAGAAGCTGATAGAGGAGCAGCCACACTCGAGGAGACAAGAATTTGATACCTGAGTGTAGAGAGGAGCAGCAACATCAGAGGAGACAAGAAGCTGATACCTGAGTGTAGAGAGGAGCAGCCACACCAGAGGAGACAAGAAGCTGATAGCTGAGTGTAGAGAGGAGCATCCAAACCAGAGGAGACAAGAAGCTGATACCTGAGTGTAGAGAGGAGCATCCACACCAGAGGAGACAAGAAGCTGATACCTGAGTGTATAGAGGAGCATCCACACCAGAGGAGACAAGAAACTGATACCTGAGTGTAGAGAGGAGCAGCCACACCAGAGGAGACAAGAAGCTGATACCTGAGTGTAGAGAGGAGCATCCACACCAGAGGAGACAAGAAGCTGATACCTGAGTGTAGAGAGGAGCAGCCACACTCGAGGAGACAAGAAGCTGATACCTGAGTGTAGAGAGGAGCATCCACACCAGAGGAGACAAGAAGCTGATAGAGGAGCAGCCACACTCGAGGAGACAAGAATTTTATACCTGAGTGTAGAGAGGAGCAGCCACATCAGAGGAGACAAGAAGCTGATACCTGAGTGTAGAGAGGAGCAGCCACACCAGAGGAGACAAGAAGCTGATAGCTGAGTGTAGAGAGGAGCATCCAAACCAGAGGAGAGAAGAAGCTGATATCTGAGTGTAGAGAGGAGCAGCCACACCAGAGGAGACAAGAAGCTGATATCTGAGTGTAGAGAAGAGCAGCCACACCAGAGGAGACAAGAAGCTGATACCTGAGTGTAGAGAGAAGCATCCACACCAGAGGAGAGAAGAAGCTGATATTTGAGTGTAGAGAGGAGCATCCACACCAGAGGAGACAAGAAGCTGATACCTGAGTGTAGAGAGAAGCATCCACACCAGAGGAGACAAGAAGCTGATATCTGAGTGTAGAGAGGAGCAGCCACACCAAAGGAGACAAGAAGCTGATACCTGAGTGTAGAGAGGAGCATCCACACCAGAGGAGACAAGAAGCTGATACCTGAGTGTAGAGAGGAGCAGCCACACCAGAGGAGACAAGAAGCTGATATCTGAGTGTAGAGAGGAGCATCCACACCAGAGGAGACAAGAAGCTGATACCTGAGTGTAGAGAGGAGCAGCCACACCAGAGGAGACAAGAAGCTGATACCTGAGTGTAGAGAGGAGCATCCACACCAGAGGAGACAAGAAGCTGATACCTGAGTGTAGAGAGGAGCATCCACACCAGAGGAGACAAGAAGCTGATACCTGAGTGTAGAGAGGAGCAGCCACACCAGTGGAGACAAGAAGCTGATACCTGAGTGTAGAGAGGAGCATCCACACCAGAGGAGACAAGAAGCTGATACCTGAGTGTAGAGAGGAGCAGCCACACCAGAGGAGACAAGAAGCTGATACCTGAGTGTAGAGAGGAGCAGCCACACCAGAGGAGACAAGAAGCTGATACCTGAGTGTAGAGAGGAGTATCCACACCAGAGAAGACAAGACGCTGATACCTGAGTGTAGAGAGGAGCATTCACACCAGAGGAGACAAGAAACTGATACCTGAGTGTAGAGAGGAGCAGCCACACCAGAGGAGACAAGAAGCTGGTGTGACGACATGGGTTAAAGTTTCTTAAAATCCAGCCAGACAGCATGATAGATTGTCTGTAGACGGGGGAGAAGTCCCTCATTGTTTTTACAAGACTCTTGTTGACTCAATGTACTTGTGTTGGCCACTGAAAGCTAGACGTATTGTAGTTGTGTATTGATAATGTAATTACCTTAGTAGCAATTGTCTTGACGGTGACTCCCAGTTTACATGTACACCCTCAGGCTTTCTACCCATATCATTTAAATGAACATTGTCCATGCAGCTTGAAATTCCTCCAATGGGAGAAGCAATCTTGTCCAACCAATCGATGAGGACACAGTGTACCCAAGTGGAAGGTTGTGGCTATAAAAAGGACTTCTTTAAGCCACCAGGGGTTGTTGATGGTTGTTGGATTTAGTCTAAGCTCTTTGGAGCTGACTGGAGGATCAGGACATCTTATGGCTTCAATCTAGGGACTCCGGATCCGGTTGGAGACCATATCCACAGCCTAGGGATTTCGACTCCGGCTGCCAGGATTGTAACAGCAAACCAGGACTACCTAAGGAGGACACGCAGGTTGGGACAGTTCAGTCACCTGTTACAGACTTTGCAGACCTCAGACAGCTTGGAACCTGTGAGGCATGGACATTCTAATCCCTGGTGAGCCAGCGGAAGGGTGAGACTCTGTTGCCTGTTACATTTGTGTGTTTTGCTGGTTATGTGTTATGTGCTGTTAATTGTTTGGGGATCCAATAAAGTCTAATTATTGTGGTTCCCTCACCCTGTGTTGTCTGAGTAGTGTTACGCCCACGGTTAAGGAGGCCGGCGTTCAGTTGGGATGAGCCCTGAGCCTTGCTGTCTTTCTAAAGGCGGTGGGTTTTAGTGGACGAGAGCGCCCACTGAGCCCCGTGTCTCCACAATTGGTGGCAGCAGTGGGATACTACTCAGCCTGGTTTACCCAGGGGAGCTGCAGTGGACTGGTGTTTTCGGACACCGTCCAGGGCTCAACAACCAGGGAGGCACATAAGCATACCCAGCAGGCCATAGGGGAGGCATTCAGGTTTCGGACGCTGCCATGTCCAACCCCACCAGCTCAGCCATGGGACAAGGACCAGAGAGGAGTTACGACCGCTGCAGTAAATGGATGCTACAGGATCTGTGCCAGATGCGAAATATTGACTACAGGAACACTGACACTCGGTCAGACTTGATCCGGAAATTAGTCTGTTGGGATGCCCAGAATGATGCAGAGGATGATGAGGACACTGCCGTTGTGGTATCAGAGGAGGTAAACCCTGTATCTCATCCTAGATACAGTGACAGTCTGGAAACAAACCAAAACCAAGCAGACCGAGTCAAGGAATTGTTTACTGCATTGGGGCCTGAAGCTTCAAGGGAAGAGAGGGCTGGTGTTCTGCAATTTGTGTTTGGATTTCCAATTTCCTCACCATCAGCACCTACCTCCAGGATAGACCACCACCAAGGAAGTCATCTTCGCTACAGGGATGTGCCAGTGTTTAATGATTCCAGCACTGAGATAGATGAACACTTGCAAAACTTTGAGATGCTAATGCGTATGCACCAGGTGCCCACAGATGAGTGGTCCAAATACCTGTGGACAAGCTTGCCGGTCCGGGCCCAGGAGGCTGTCCGATCACTTGGGCCTCAGGACTGCTTGGACTACGGAATTATTAAGGACACTTTGTTGGCCCTTTTTACCATAACACCCGAGAGACATCGCACTAAGTTCCGGACTATGTCTCGCCAGGGTGTCTCGTACGTCGAATTTGGCAGTCAACTCCGACGACACTGTAATCGCTGGCTCGATGGACGGGCTGCCCACTCCGCTGCTGCCCTCCGTGATGTGATAGTGCTTGAACAGCTGCTGGTGCAGATGGACCCGGAAATCCGAGAATGGGTAGCTGACAGGAAGCCCGACACCCCAGAGCAAGCAGCGCGATTGGCTGACGAATTTATAGCCAACCGACCCAGCTGGAGGCCCAATAGGTCCCTCAACCATGGATCCAAGCGACCCCCAGACTCACGTGCTGGACTAACTCGTTACCCCACAGAAGCCCCAACAAGACAAAGGTTTACCAACAGGGTGGGTGACTTGTCTAACCCACGGCGCTGTTATACGTGTGGGCGCCTTGGACACATGGCCAAAGAGTGTCTACAAAACCGGGGCCCCATGCCTGGAGCCCGTCTACCAGTCAACATATGCCGAGATGAACCAACGAGACCTGAGGAATGCTACTCCCGAGAAACACCAATAGCTGAGGAAGTGGTTTATCCAGTCCACACCCTACGGCAGGCCGGACACCGTACACCAGCTAACCTCCATCCCCACATCCAGACGGTCAAGGTCGGTGATATACAGGCTCAGGGACTTCGAGACTCGGGATCTTCCATCACCCTGGTCAGCCCAGATATTGTTCCCACAGAACATCATTTACCTGGCCGCCAAGTGACCATCATCCTTGCTGGGGGCCAGCGCTCGAACATCCCTCTGGCACGAGTGCAGTTGGACTGGGGAACTGACCAAGGAGAGGTTGAAGTGGGGCTCATGGACGGCCTCCCCACCCCTGTAATTTTGGGAAATGACCTAGGACAAGGACTATCCAGCCAGTTTGTCACCGCCATCACCCGCAGCCAAGCCAAACACCATCCTGGTGCAGGTCTTTCTTCCAGCCCATCAGAGGAGAACCCAACTCCTCAATCTTCAGCCTCCTCATCAGAGCCAACAAATGTGAGTACATCAGACCCAACTGTGGCCATTGATTGGGGGGAGATAGATCGTAAAGAGTTCAGGGAAGCTCAACTGTCAGACCCCACCTTAGAGCATATCCGTAGTGCGGCCACCCAACCTGGGGGAGGAAATCAGGGGGAGGTATATAGATGGGAAAAAGGCCTCTTATATCGGGAGAAGCCCGCATCCTGCCCAGAAAAACCCTGGACCCGTGTACATCAGCTTGTGGTACCCCAGCCATACCGACCCCAACTGTTGCGTTTAGCTCATGATGTTCCTGCGGCTGGGCACATGGGGACCAAGAAGACTCGGGCCCGCCTGCTGCGTAGTTTTTTCTGGCCAAGGGTCACTCAAGAAGTGCAAAAATACAGAGCCTCTTGCCCAGTGTGTCAGCGTATGGGGGGAGCCCCATGCCGTGCCCCACTTCAACCCATGCCCTTGATAGGAGAACCGTTCCAGAGAGTTGCCATTGATATAGTAGGCCCCTTAGCCATCCCCAGCCGCAGTGGAAAAAGATTCATCCTCACCCTGGTAGACTTTGCCACCCGTTACCCAGAAGCCGTTGCCTTAACCTCCATAGATGCAGAGCACGTGGCTCAAGCTCTACTGGACATCTTTAGCCGGGTAGGGTTTCCACAGGAAGTATTGACTGACCAGGGGGCACAGTTCCAAAGTGAACTGATTCACACCCTGTGGGAAAAACATGGAGTCCGCCCCATGCGCACAACCCCCTACCATCCTGAAACAAATGGATTGTGTGAGCGCTTCAACAAAACGCTCAAACAGCTCATTAGCCGATATGTGGAGTCCGAGGGGGGGGACTGGGAGAAAAACTTGCAGCAGCTCCTTTTTGCTTACCGGGAGGTGCCGCAGGACTCCACTGGGTTCTCTCCCTTTGAATTGCTGTACGGCCGAAAAGTACGAGGGCCCCTAGAGCTGGTACGAGAGAGTTGGGAGGGCACCTTCCCCACAGAAGAGGTTCCCATACTGGACTATGTTCAAAAGTTTAGGGAAAGGATGAGGCACCTCATGGCGTTAGCCCATGGGAATTTAGAAGTGGCTCAGGAAAGGCAAAAACGATGTTACGACCGCACTGCCCGGTCCCGAGAATTTGCCTGTGGACAGAAGGTCCTAGTACTAGTACCAGTGCGGAAAAACAAGCTGCAAGCCATGTGGGCGGGTCCATTCACCATTACCAAGAAATGTGGCAATACTGACTACACCGTGGCCCTGGATCGAGCAGGTGTTCGTGAGCGTACCTACCACATCAATAGGCTAAAAGCTTATGAGGAACGAGAAGTCACCAATTTAGCAGTTTGCTGTCCAGAGTTAGATGATCCAGAGTTGGACCAGATCCCAGACCTATTAGTGGACTCCAAAAGGGAAATGGGGGTAAAAGATGTATCACTAGGGGAGCAGCTTTGTCCATCACAGAAGCGACAGATATCAGACATACTCGGAACATATGAAACCCTGTTCACAAGTCAGCCTGGTAGAACCCCCCTGGTCCAGCATTATGTCAATACAGGGGCAGCCACACCACTAAGACAACCCGCCTACCGGGTGACCCCTCCTGTGTTGGCAATGATGAAGGCCGAGGTGGATGACATGTTAAATATGGGAGTCATAGTCCCCTCCCATAGCCCATGGGCTGCCAGTGTGGTATTGGTGCCAAAAAAGGACAAGAGTACTCGTTTCTGTGTGGACTATAGACGGCTCAATGAGGTCACGATTACAGATGCTTACCCCATGCCCCGGGTGGATGAACTACTAGATAGGTTAGGGGGGTCTCGGTTTATATCTACCCTCGATTTGAGCAAGGGATACTGGCAGATCCCACTCACAAAAGACGCTCAAGAGAAATCGGCCTTCATAACCCCTTTTGGCCTCTTTGAGTTTACCAGCATGCCTTTTGGGATGAAAAACGCCCCAGCCACCTTCCAGAGGATGGTAGACCATTTACTAGAGGGATGTCAGGGGTATGCCCAGGCCTATTTGGATGACATCGCTATCTTCAGCGACACTTGGGAAGAGCATCTTCAGCATGTGTCCCAGGTGCTGCAGAGGGTAGCCAAAGCCCAGCTCACCATCCGACCTGACAAATGCCAAATGGGGATGGCCGAAGTGCTATACCTGGGACATCGGGTGGGAAGTGGGTGCATTCGTCCCGAACCTGCAAAAGTAGAAGCCATTATCCAGTGGCCACGCCCGGTCAATCAAAAACAGGTCCGTGCATTTCTAGGAACCGCAAACTACTATCGAAAGTTTATCCCCAATTACAGTACCATAGCAAAACCGCTCACTGACCTCACAACCAAAAGATATGCCCGTAACCTTATCTGGACCCCAGAATGTGAAACTGCGTTCCTCCAATTGAAAGACCGGCTAGCCCAAAGCCCAGTCTTGACTGCTCCTGACTTCCGTCGCAGATTCATTGTCCAAACAGACGCATCGGACACAGGACTAGGAGCTGTACTTAGCCAAGTGGGGGACAACGGTGAGGAACATCCGATAGCTTACCTCTCCCGGAAACTGTTGGACCGAGAGAGGGCTTATGCCACCATAGAAAAAGAATGCCTGGCCATAGTCTGGGCCCTAAAAAAATTGCAGCCCTACCTCTATGGCAGGGGTGGGGAACCTTTTTTCTGCCAGGGGCCATGTGGAACTTTCTACCAAACTTCGGGGGCCGCAAAAAATTAGCTTGAAAATTACCCTAATATATTTTGTCAAACAATTAACTCACCCCTACTGTAGTGGCTGAAGCTGCTTCTCTTTGATGCGGCTGTGATGTTCGGCGATACTGATCATGTTACTTCTCACAACTGCTTTTCCAGGTTTGTCTCAGTCTGGAGCGCAGTCAGATTGGTAATTCATATACTGGACATCACATAGGGGACACTGGAGGCACATATATCACAGGAGTGGCTGGGGGCATATACACATGACAGGAGGGGTTGGGGATCGGAAATCACTGGGGCGGGGGTGGGGGGGGGAGGTCACAGACATTACTGGCGGCAGCAAACATCACCGGGGGCAGCTCACAGTACTGGCGGGAGGCTCACAGTACTGGCGGGAGGCTCACAGCACAGGGCGGCATCTACAAAAGCGAGGCTGGTAAACCTGATGCCTCCTCTTGGTCTGTGGGATGGGAGCGCAGCGCATCTCACACTTTCCCCAACAAAAAAGTACATCCTCAGGAGGCTGGGGACCTAATGGCATGTGCATCACACATGGTGATTTAAAGGGCCAGCAGCCGACTGGACCGCAGCTGCCGCCTGAGTACTGCAGTCCCTAGGAATGTGCCCAGGGGCCACATAAAAAGTCATCAGGGACCGCATACGGCCCGCGGGCCATAGGTTCCCCACCCCTGCTCTATGGCAATGAGTTCACAGTCCTCACTGACCACAATCCATTGAGTTGGCTAAATCGCACTGCCGGGGACAACGGACGCTTGCTCAGGTGGAGTCTGGCATTACAATCTTACAATTTTTCCATCTCCCATAAACAAGGCAAGAACCATGGAAATGCGGATGGGCTTTCCCGACAAGAGGAGAAGGATGATCGGAAGCCTATCATGTCTGGCTAATATTAAGAAGGGGGAGGAATGTGACGACATGGGTTAAAGTTTCTTAAAATCCAGCCAGACAGCATGATAGATTGTCTATAGACGGGGGAGAAGTCCCTCATTGTTTTTACAAGACTCTTGTTGACTCAATGTACTTGTGTTGGCCACTGAAAGCTAGACGTATTGTAGTTGTGTATTGATAATGTAATTACCTTAGTAGCCATTGTCTAGACGGTGACTCCCAGTTTACATGTACACCCTCAGGCTTTCTACCCATATCATTTAAATGAACATTGTCCATGCAGCTTGAAATTCCTCCAATGGGAGAAGCAATCTTGTCCAACCAATCGATGAGGACACAGTGTACCCAAGTGGAAGGTTGTGGCTATAAAAAGGACTTCTTTAAGCCACCAGGGGTTGTTGATGGTTGTTGGATTTAGTCTAAGCTCTTTGGAGCTGACTGGAGGATCAGGACATCTTATGGCTTCAATCTAGGGACTCCGGATCCGGTTGGAGACCATATCCACAGCCTAGGGATTTCGACTCCGGCTGCCAGGATTGTAAAAGCAAACCAGGACTACCTAAGGAGGACACGCAGGTTGGGACAGTTCAGTCACCTGTTACAGACTTTGCAGACCTCAGACAGCTTGGAACCTGTGAGGCATGGACATTCTAATCCCTGGTGAGCCAGCGGAAGGGTGAGACTCTGTTGCCTGTTACATTTGTGTGTTTTGCTGGTTATGTGTTTTGTGCTGTTAATTGTTTGGGGATCCAATAAAGTCTAATTATTGTGGTTCCCTCACCCTGTGTTGTCTGAGTAGTGTTACGCCCACGGTTAAGGAGGCCGGCGTTCAGTTGGGATGAGCCCTGAGCCTTGCTGTCTTTCTAAAGGCGGTGGGTTTTAGTGGACGAGAGCGCCCACTGAGCCCCGTGTCTCCACAGCTGGTACCTGAGTGTAGAGAGGAGCAGCCAAACCAGATGAGACAAGAAGCTGATACCTGAGTGTAGAGAAGAGCATCCACACCAGAGGAGACAAGAAGCGGATATCTGAGTGTAGAGAGGGGCAGCCACACCAGAGGAGACAAGAAGCTGATATCTGAGTGTAGAGAAGAGCATCCACACCAGAGGAGACAAGAAGCTGATGCCTGAGTGTAGAGAGAAGAAGCCACACCAGAGGAGACAAGAAGCTGATACCTGAGTGTAGAAAGGAGCATCCACACCAGAGGAGACAAGAAGCTGATACCTGAGTGTAGAGAAGAGCATCCACACCAGAGGAGACAAGAAGATGATACCTGAGTGTAGAGAGGAGCATCCACACCAGAGAAGACAAGAAGATGATACCTGAGTGTAGAGAGAAGCATCCACACCAGAGGAGACAAGAAGCTGATACCTGAGTGTAGAGAGGAGCAGCCACACCAGAGGAGACAAGAAGCTGATATCTGAGTGTAGAGAAGAGCATCCACACCAGAGGAGACAAGAAGATGATACCTGAGTGTAGAGAGGAGCAGCCACACCAGAGAAGACAAGAAGCTGATACCTGAGTGTAGAGAGGGGCAGCCACAACAGAGGAGACAAGAAGCTGATACCTGAGTGTAGAGAGGAGCATCCACACCAGAGGAGACAAGAAGCTGATACCTGAGTGTAGAGAGGAGCAGCCACACCAGAGAAGACAAGAAGCTGATATCTGAGTGTAGAGAAGAGCAGTCACACCAGAGGAGACAAGAAGCTGATGCCTGAGTGTAGAGAGAAGAAGCCACACCAGAGGAGACAAGAAGCTGATATCTGAGTGTAGAGAGGAGCAGCCACACCAGAGGAGACAAGAAGCTGATACCTGAGTGTAGAGAAGAGCATCCACACCAGAGGAGACAAGAAGCTGATACCTGAGTGTAGAGAGGAGCAGCCACACCAGAGGAGACAAGAAGCTGATACCTCAGTGTAGAGAGGAGCAGCCACACCAGAGGAGACAAGAAGCTGATATGTGAGTGTAGAGAGGAGCAGCCACACCAGAGGAGACAAGAAGCTGATACCTGAGTGTAGAGAAGAGCATCCACACCAGAGGAGACAAGAAGATGATACCTGAGTGTAGAGAGGAGCATCCACACCAGAGGAGACAAGAAGCTGATACCTGAGTGTAGAGAAGAGCATCCACACCAGAGGAGACAAGAAGCTGATATCTGAGTGTAGAGAGGAGCAGCCACACCAGAGGAGACAAGAAGCTGATACCTGAGTGTAGAGAGGAGCAGCCACACCAGAGGAGACAAGAAGCTGATATGTGAGTGTAGAGAGGAGCAGTCACACCAGAGGAGACAAGAAGCTGATATCTGAGTGTAGAGAAGAGCATCCACACCAGAGGAGACAAGAAGCTGATGCCTGAGTGTAGAGAGAAGAAGCCACACCAGAGGAGACAAGAAGCTGATATCTGAGTGTAGAGAGGAGCATCCACACCAGAGGAGACAAGAAGCTGATACCTGAGTGTAGAGAAGAGCATCCACACCAGAGGAGACAAGAAGATGATACCTGAGTGTAGAGAGGAGCATCCACACCAGAGAAGACAAGAAGATGATACCTGAGTGTAGAGAGAAGCATCCACACCAGAGGAGACAAGAAGCTGATACCTGAGTGTAGAGAGGAGCAGCCACACCAGAGGAGACAAGAAGCTGATATCTGAGTGTAGAGAAGAGCATCCACACCAGAGGAGACAAGAAGATGATACCTGAGTGTAGAGAGGAGCAGCCACACCAGAGAAGACAAGAAGCTGATACCTGAGTGTAGAGAGGAGCATACACACCAGAGGAGACAAGAAGCTGATACCTGAGTGTAGAGAGGAGCATCCACACCAGAGGAGACAAGAAGCTGATACCTGAGTGTAGAGAGGAGCATCCACACCAGAGGAGACAAGAAGCTGATACCTGAGTGTAGAGAGGAGCAGCCACACCAGAGGAGACAAGAAGCTGATATCTGAGTGTAGAGAAGAGCATCCACACCAGAGGAGACAAGAAGATGATACCTGAGTGTAGAGAGGAGCAGCCACACCAGAGAAGACAAGAAGCTGATACCTGAGTGTAGAGAGGAGCATACACACCAGAGGAGACAAGAAGCTGATACCTGAGTGTAGAGAGGAGCATCCACACCAGAGGAGACAAGAAGCTGATACCTGAGTGTAGAGAGGAGCATCCACACCAGAGGAGACAATAAGCTGATATCTGAGTGTAGAGAGGAGCATCCACACCAGAGGAGACAAGAAGCTGATATCTGAGTGTAGAGAGGAGCATCCACACCAGAGGAGACAAGAAGCTGATACCTGAGTGTAGAGAGGAGCATCCACACCAGAGGAGACAAGAAGCTGATACCTGAGTGTAGAGAAGAGCATCCACACCAGAGGAGACAAGAAGCTGATAACTGAGTGTAGAGAGGAGCAGCCACACCAGAGGAGACAAGAAGCTGATATCTGAGTGTAGAGAGGAGCAGCCACACCAGAGGAGACAAGAAGCTGATACCTGAGTGTAGAGAGGAGCAGCCACACCAGAGGAGACAAGAAGCTGATATCTGAGTGTAGAGAGGAGCATCCACACCAGAGGAGACAAGAAGCTGATATCTGAGTGTAGAGAGGAGCAGCCACACCAGAGGAGACAAGAAGCTGATATCTGAGTGTAGAGAAGAGCAGTCACACCAGAGGAGACAAGAAGCTGATGACTGAGTGTAGAGAGAAGAAGCCACACCAGAGGAGACAAGAAGCGGATATCTGAGTGTAGAGAGGAGCAGCCACACCAGAGGAGACAAGAAGCTGATACCTGAGTGTAGAGAAGAGCATCCACACCAGAGGAGACAAGAAGCTGATACCTGAGTGTAGAGAGGAGCAGCCACACCAGAGGAGACAAGAAGCTGATACCTCAGTGTAGAGAGGAGCAGCCACACCAGAGGAGACAAGAAGCTGATATGTGAGTGTAGAGAGGAGCAGCCACACCAGAGGAGACAAGAAGCTGATACCTGAGTGTAGAGAAAAGCAGCCACACCAGAGGAGACAAGAAGCTGATACCTGAGTGTATAGATGAGCATCCACACCAGAGGAGACAAGAAGATGATACCTGAGTGTAGAGAGGAGCATCCACACCAGAGGAGACAAGAAGCTGATACCTGAGTGTAGAGAAGAGCATCCACACCAGAGGAGACAAGAAGCTGATAACTGAGTGTAGAGAGGAGCAGCCACACCAGAGGAGACAAGAAGCTGATATCTGAGTGTAGAGAGGAGCAGCCACACCAGAGGAGACAAGAAGCTGATACCTGAGTGTAGAGAGGAGCAGCCACACCAGAGGAGACAAGAAGCTGATATGTGAGTGTAGAGAGGAGCAGTCACACCAGAGGAGACAAGAAGCTGATATCTGAGTATAGAGAGGGGCAGCCACACCAGAGGAGACAAGAAGCTGATATGTGAGTGTAGAGAGGAGCAGCCACACCAGAGGAGACAAGAAGCTGATATGTGAGTATAGAGAGGGGCAGCCACACCAGAGGAGACAAGAAGCTGATATCTGAGTGTAGAGAGGAGCATCCACACCAGAGGAGACAAGAAGCTGATACCTGAGTGTATAGAGGAGCAGCCACACCAGAGGAGACAAGAAGCTGATATCTGAGTGTAGAGAGGGGCAGCCACACCAGAGGAGACAAGAAGCTGATATCTGAGTGTAGAGAGGGGCAGCCACACCAGAGGATACAAGAAGCTGATATCTGAGTGTAGAGAGGAGCATCCACACCAGAGAAGATGAGAACCTGATACCTGAGTGTAGAGAGGAGCATCCACACCAGAGAAGATGAGAACCTGATACCTGAGTGTAGAGAGGAGCAGCCACACCAGAGGAGACAAGAAGCTGATACCTGAGTTTAGAGAGGAGCAGCCACACCAGAGGAGACAAGAAACTGATACCTGAGTGTAGAGAGGAGCAGCCACACCAGAGGAGACAAGAAGCTGATACCTGAGTGTAGAGAAGAGCATCCACACCAGAGGAGACAAGAAGCTGATACCTCAGTGTAGAGAGGAGCAGCCACACCAGAGGAGACAAGAAGCTGATATCTGAGTGTAGAGAGGGGCAGCCACACCAGAGGAGACAAGAAGCTGATACCTGAGTTTAGAGAGGAGCAGCCACACCAGAGGAGACAAGAAACTGATACCTGAGTGTAGAGAGGAGCAGCCACACCAGAGGAGACAAGAAGCTGATACCTGAGTGTAGAGAAGAGCATCCACACCAGAGGAGACAAGAAGCTGATACCTGAGTGTAGAGAAGAGCATCCACACCAGAGGAGACAAGAAGATGATACCTGAGTGTAGAGAGGAGCATCCACACCAGAGGAGACAAGAAGCTGATGCCTGAGTGTAGAGAGAAGAAGCCACACCAGAGGAGACAAGAAGCTGATATCTGAGTGTAGAGAGGAGCAGCCACACCAGAGGAGACAAGAAGCTGATACCTGAGTGTAGAGAAGAGCATCCACACCAGAGGAGACAAGAAGCTGATACCTGAGTGTAGAGAGGAGCAGCCACACCAGAGGAGACAAGAAGCTGATACCTCAGTGTAGAGAGGAGCAGCCACACCAGAGGAGACAAGAAGCTGATACCTGAGTGTAGAGAAGAGCATCCACACCAGAGGAGACAAGAAGATGATACCTGAGTGTAGAGAGGAGCATCCACACCAGAGGAGACAAGAAGCTGATACCTGAGTGTAGAGAAGAGCATCCACAACAGAGGAGACAAGAAGCTGATAACTGAGTGTAGAGAGGAGCAGCCACACCAGAGGAGACAAGAAGCTGATATCTGAGTGTAGAGAGGAGCAGCCACACCAGAGGAGACAAGAAGCTGATACCTGAGTGTAGAGAGGAGCAGCCACACCAGAGGAGACAAGAAGCTGATATCTGAGTGTAGAGAGGAGCATCCACACCAGAGGAGACAAGAAGCTGATACCTGAGTGTAGAGAGGAGCAGCCACACCAGATGAGACAAGAAGCTGATATCTGAGTATAGAGAGGGGCAGCCACACCAGAGGAGACAAGAAGCTGATATCTGAGTGTAGAGAGGAGCAGCCACACCAGAGGAGACAAGAAGCTGATACCTGAGTGTAGAGAGGAGCATCCACACCAGAGGAGACAAGAAGCTGATACCTGAGTGTAGAGAGGAGCAGCCACACCAGAGGAGACAAGAAGCTGATACCTGAGTGTAGAGAAGAGCATCCACACCAGAGGAGACAAGAAGCTGATACCTGAGTGTAGAGAGGAGCAGCCACACCAGAGGAGACAAGAAGCTGATATCTGAGTGTAGAGAGGAGCAGCCACACCAGAGGAGACAAGAAGCTGATACCTGAGTGTAGAGAAGAGCATCCACACCACAAAAGACAAGAAGCTGATACCTGAGTGTAGAGAGGAGCATCCACACCAGAGGAGACAAGAAGCTGATACCTGAATGTAGAGAGGAGCATCCACACCAGAGGAGACAAGAAGCTGATACCTGAGTGTAGAGAGGAGCATCCACACCAGAGGAGACAAGAAGCTGATACCTGAATGTAGAGAGGAGCATCCACACCAGAGGAGACAAGAAGCTGATACCTGAGTGTAGAGAGGAGCAGCCACTCCAGAGGAGACAAGAAGCTGATACCTGAGTGTAGAGAGGAGCAGCCACACTAGAGGAGACAAGAAGCTGATACCTGAGTGTAGAGAGGAGCATCCACACCAGAGGAGACAAGAAGCTGATACCTGAGTGTAGAGAGGAGCATCCACACCAGAGGAGACAAGAAGCTGATACCTGAATGTAGAGAGGAGCATCCACACCAGAGGAGACAAGAAGCTGATACCTGAGTGTAGAGAGGAGCATCCACACCAGAGGAGACAAGAAGCTGATACCTGAGTGTATAGAGGAGCATCCACACCAGAGGAGACAAGAAGCTGATACCTGAGTGTATAGAGGAGCATCCACACCAGAGGAGACAAGAAGCTGATACCTGAATGTAGAGAGGAGCATCCACACCAGAGGAGACAAGAAGCTGATACCTGAGTGTAGAGAGGAGCAGCCACTCCAGAGGAGACAAGAAGCTGATACCTGAGTGTAGAGAGGAGCAGCCACACTAGAGGAGACAAGAAGCTGATACCTGAGTGTAGAGAGGAGCATCCACACCAGAGGAGACAAGAAGCTGATACCTGAGTGTAGAGAGGAGCATCCACACCAGAGGAGACAAGAAGCTGATACCTGAGTGTAGAGAGGAGCTGTCACACACGAGGAATCTGGAAACAGATGCTCAAGTATATAAGGAAGAGCCATCCCAAGTACGGCAGGAGACTGGTGATTGATGATAGGGACTGTAATTTGTTAACTGTGAAGGGTAAGGCTCAGTAGTGTGCAGATCCCCAGAGAAGCTACTGCAGGCCGCTGTTACCCTAGGTGAATGCTAGAGCTATGGTGACCCGCTCTGCAGATGTATAATGTACAAGAATGACAGAATCTCTGCAAGAATGAAGAGCTGCTCCGAGGACGCTGCCTGCAGACTGCCACGAGTGTCAGAAAATCGTCAAAATGTCAGAAACTATGATAAGTGCATTACCAACATCCGTGTAAGTGTGTTACTTTAGATAATTCTGTAACTATTAAGCTCATTGCCTAATAGTGAGTAATGTTATTCAACTGCAACCTCTTAACTTTCCTAATTAAGTAGAGGCGAAGTCCTAGTCCCGGGAAATGGGCGGAGGCCGGCATGACAAGGGGACGGAGGGAGGTGGGGGCAAATCTTAGTGGAGTAGGAATATGGTAATTGGGGTTCCCTTTATAAGGCTGGCTCATGGATGGAGTCTTCCATTCTCCCGCGCTCTCGGTCACAGCCCGATTCCCATCTGCTTTCCCTTCATTTCAAAATCATTACTGGTGTGTTGGTAGTTTTTGGGTGACGTTGGCTAGTGATGTTTGGTTGCTTTAAACCTGTTTGGGGGATTCATCAGGATATGGATCCCTAACTAATAAGTTTGGTTATTTGGTCTGTTGAATTGTGGACCTTCCGGAAAGGGAGCGTGAAGTCTCTAGGTATTGCTTATTCGTGAAGGAACCCTTTTGGTTAAGGTGCACCAAGCCTGTAGGTTATGGCCGGGAGTAACCGCGTTTACTCAAGGCCTTTACCACTTTTTACTAAATGTGTTTTCCTAAATGTTCATATTGGTCATAATGAAGGCTGTTGTGGCCAATATCATCCAAAATATTGAGTCTGTCTTAATTGGGGCAAGTGAGTAGGTTGTTAGTGATGGGGAAGAAGGAGAGAAGGTATCTTGACCACCGAATGATCGACACTACCAGAGTCAAGGATCCACGATACATCCTATATTTATTGGGGCACACCATCCTGCATCTCTACTTAGGACTGACACTTCTGCTAGAACAACATCAATCCTGACTCCCGAGGGACCAATATTGCAGGTAATGGGTAAAATTATAAGGTTGGGACGTGTTGTGCAGTTGGAGTTGCACTTTATGTTCACATGAATAAATTCTGCTAATACTCACATCGTACAGAAAGCCCAATGACAGCAGCCGTAAGAGTGCAGGACATGAGGATGAGAGGGATCTTCACATGAGGAGGAAGAGCCTGGAAATCTGAACACAAACCACCAGACGGGATCATTGCATGTCCTACAACTGCTGTATATAAAGACTGCAGCAGAGTGCCTAGCTATATATAATATACAGATTGCAGTGCAGTATACAGCTATACAGTGCCTTGAGAAAGCATGCATATGAAGCGATGGACCAAGGTCCCGCCGCTCCGCAAAGCAAGTCACAGGATCACCTTGGCGTGGTTTTGGGGCTCTTTTGCATTGATCAATACAATGGCTAAACATCTCCTGTATTCCTATTATTCATTGCAGTTATGCATATTCCATTTTCATGTTTTTCATTTTTTCCGATAGTTCATTGTATTTTTCATTCTAGTATCCCCATATATACATTGTGACTGGTGTGCAACTCTTTATCCTATTGTTTAGTTGTATATTTTTGAGTCTTGCACCTTGTTCACACCATTGGTGTTCCAGACGTACACTTTTTAATTAAGTCACCGGATCAGACTGACTTAACAGGTAAACCAAGAAGAAAGTTTATTTATCAGGGCAAGAAAAGCAAGCTGCAGAGCAGTGGGATGGGGCAAAAAGGAACAAACGGTAAAAGAGACAAGTCCAGATACAATCGTGTATAGTATAGCTGAGGAGGACAGGTCAGGTCGCCACAACTAGTACAACAAGCAATACCAGTTCAAATAGCAATACAACGATATGCACATATACAAGATTAGCCAATCCTACTCTATCCACTAACCTGGCTGGTATCCTCTAAAGGAACCGTGCAGATACTGCACTCTCACTATAGAGGGTAGTTCCCTCACCGCCATACCCAGGTACTCCCGGCTCTCTCTCTCTATTTCTTTGTCTGTCTCTGTCTCTTTCCCTGTCTGTCTCTTTCAGTGTCTGTCTCTCTTATTTCCCTGCCTGTCTCTCTGTCTCTTTCCCTGTCTGTGTCTGTCTCTTTCCCTGGCTGCATTGTGACATGTCAACATTCCATATAAGGGCGTGGCTGCGCATTCTTCTGAAGTTCTCGCTGCACTGTATATCCCAGCTCCATTCACTTTAATGATTGCAGTTTTTTTGGCGAATAACTGTAAAGCGCAGGATTTAAATTTCCCCTCAAAACATAGTCTATGACTTTCCCTGAGTCAAATGGAGTGTCTGTGCAAAATTTCGTGATTGTACATGCGACGGTGCAAAGTCCTTTAGCGGACATACACAAACACACATACACTCCGCTTTATATAATAGATAAGTCTTCCTTGGCTCCCATCTCCTCCCTCTCCTGTGCAGACTCGGCAGTGTCACATTATAATAAGACATTGCAGAGTGCCCTGGATGAAGCTGCACCAGCTACATGCAGAAAAAGACCACACAGGCAGCGACAGCCCTGGCACACGCTTCACACACGTGTCCTCCAGCGCTGTTCTAGGTGCGCAGAGCGTCTGTGGAGAAAATCCTTCTCAGCTGAAGACTTCATCCACTATAAGTTCATGTGTCACGGGCGGCGGGGCGCTGCGCTCGCTAACGCTCGGGTCCGGCGCTGCGGCTGCTGCTTGGTGGCTCGAACGGTGGGCCGGATCCGGGGACTCGAGCGGCGCTCCTTGCTCATGAGTGAAAAGGGGGTGGTTTGTTTGGGGATTTAGTCCGTGACGCCACCCACGGGTTGTGGTGAAGATGGGCACCACCGCTGCTGGTGACGGGGATCCTGGGAGCGATGGTATGGAGCAGCTGGGATGTTGTTTTCCCCCGCAGTGGGTAGGGGTTGGTGGTCCCGGGGCCCGGTGGTGTGATGGGGAGGCAGGGTCGGTGAGGTGCAGGGTTGCAGGGACAGCGCGGCGCGGTGCCGGATGGCACGGGTGTACTCACTCAGCAATAGATGCACAAAGTCTCCGGTAAACCAAACGGCTGGATTGATGGGTCCCGCAGCTGGCTGCAGTGTCTCTCCCTGGACAGGTGATGGTGGCTGTCTCTCCCTGCACCTTTGTGTACTGTGTTGACTCCAATGGCTTCCCAATGGTAGTCCGTTCCCCGGTGTATAGATACCGGAGGAGCCCGTTTTGCCCGCAGGCACTGGCCCTTGGATTTATAGCCGGTGGCGGTGGCTGTGTATCCTCACGGTGTGAGCGGTTACCTTCAATCGGGACTTGGTTGTTACGGAAACCCGGGGGTTCCTGTCACATTCGGATTTGACTATTGACGGCGGCTCCAAGCCTGGTCGGGGTGCGATGGCCCTGCCTGTGTGCTTAGCTTCACTCCGTTCCCCGGTCCGGTACCGGTGGGCCACTGCCCAGCCCCGGTCCTTACGGCTCTGCGGAGTTCCACCAACTCCTGCAGACGGCCACCACCGTCTGCCAACCTTGCTCTCAGTGCCTGGGCTCCAACCCAGACACTCGCAGTACGTGACCTCTCACTTTCACCTCCTGAACTAAACTACTGCTTTTCCCGCCTCCAGGCCTGTGAACTCCTCGGTGGGTGGGGCCAACCGCCTGGCTCCGCCCCACCTGGTGTGGACATCAGACCCTGGAGGGAGGCAACAAGGGTTTTTGTCTGACTAATGTAACTGTCTGGGGGGTGGGGGTGTGTGTGTGTTTTGTCTGTGGCTACCTGGCTAGTCCAGGGCGCCACACATGCTTAAAACCTATAACTCTGCTCTCCATCTGGCTAAACAAGTCTACTTTACCACTCTCATCACTTCACTAGCCAACAATCCTAAACGACTCTTTGAAACCTTCCACTACCTCCTGAGCCCTAAAGCCCAGACCCCGGTTACCAACCTAAGCTCTGACGATGTGGCCACTTTCTTCTTACAAAAGATCAACGACATCCGTAAAGTAATCTTTGAAAAATCCCCTCAGAGCCTGGATCCCCTCCTCTCCCGCACCTCAAGCTCACTATCAATATTCGAGCCGGTCACTGAAGAAGTGACTCCTTGCCTCTTCCCGCCCAACAACATGCACCAGTGACATTATTCCCTCACATCTCCTTCAGGCTCTTGTACCGCCCTGAGAGGGGCCCGGCCACTTCCTCCGCTTGCTCGGGCCAAGCCGCTCGAGGTCCGGGCACGGGTTCTCGGTGGCACTAGCGCCTCCGGACCGGGGGCTACGTCGCTCTTGTTAAGGGGAGGCAGTGTGGGTTTTGGTGGTCGTGTAACGGGTTGTGACGCCACCCACGGGTCGTGGTGAAGGGGGATGCACCACCACTGTGGCTGGAGTGATGGTGGGCTCATCCGGGGTCGGTGTTGCGGCCACAGCTGAGATGTTAGCCCCTCCGTGGGTAGGGGCGGTGTGTCCCGGGGCCCCCCGGTGTTGGGGACTGGATGAGGGGAGTGATGTCGTCGTCGTGCAGGATGCCGTGCCGCGGTGTAGCGTCGTGCCCAGATGGCACTGGTGTACTCACAAATGATTCACACTCAGAGTCACTGGTAAACCAAAGTTCGGTAGTGGTCGGTGCCCGCGGCCGGCTGCTGATGTCCACTGTTGGGTTGATGGTGGCCCCTTTTCCCGTGCACCTCTAGATGTTTGTGTTTCGGCCCCCCCTGCCTAAGCAGTGGTGGCCCGCTCCCCGGCGTTGAGCTGCCGGAGGAGCCCTCGGTTGCCCGCAGGCACTGGCCCGTCGGGTGTTTGGCCCTTGGCGGTGGCGCTCACCCGGACTCGGTGGGCTTTTGCCTTCTTTCGGGACTTTGGGTGTGGATGAACCCGTGAGGTCCGGCCAGCAATCAGTCAATTTTCCTATACTCAGTGGTTTGTAAGCTAGGACGGGGTCTGAGTACCCTCCTGTTGGTGCTCCTGTACATGGTTGACTCCCCGGTTCGGGACCGGCGGGCTCCAACCCAGGCCCGGTCCGTACGGTTCCGCCAGTTGCTGTACCAGTACTCCTGCAGACGGCCACCACCGTCTGCCTGCCTGACGTTCTCTAAAGGGGCCCAGGCTCCTACCCGGGTCCCTGACAGCTGCTCCTCTACCACTCACTGTCAACTCAAAACTTATCTGTTTAAACTTCTTGCCCCAGGAAAGTAGTCTCCTCGGTGGGCGTGTCTTTCCGCCTGACTCCGCCCACCTGGTGTGCTCTACTAGCCCTGAGGGAGGCATCAGGTCTCCCTTTCGGGTGACATGTGTGTGACCTCACAGGGGGCGGGGGGTGTGTGTGTATGTGGCAGGTGTAATTACCTGTGACCCCTGGGGTCCAGGGCATCACACTCTCTCCCCAGCTGTCACTACCTATCTAACCAAAATGTTTAACCTCTCTCTTTCATCAGGTATCTTTCCTTCATCATTTAAACACGCCATCATAACCCCTCTACTTAAAAAACCTTCCCTGGTCTGTGCCGCTAACTACAGAGCAGTCTCTAACCTTCCCTTTATCTCCAAGCTCCTGGAACGCTTGGTCCACTCTCGGCTAATCCGCTATTTATCTTTAAACTCACTTCTTGATCCCGCTCAATCTGGTTTCCGCTCTTTACACTCCACCGAAACGGCCCTCACCAAAGTCTCTAATGATCTATTAACAGCAAAATCTAGCGGCCACTATTCCCTATTGTTTCTCTTGGATCTCTCAGCTGCTTTTGACACTGTGGATCACCAACTTCTCCTCACCATGCTCCGCTCTATTGGCCTCAAGGACACCGCTCTCGCCTGGTTCTCCTCCTATCTCTCCGACCGTTCCTTCACTGTTTCCTTTGCTGGCTCTGACTCCACTCCCACTCACCTTTGGGGTTCCTCAAGGCTCGGTCTTGGGCCCTCTCCTTTTCTCCCTATACACCTATACACATATACATTATTGGACAAACCATCAGCAGATTTGGTTTCCAATACCACTTCTATGCTGATGACACCCAACTGTACACATCTTCTCCTGATATCACCCCTGCATTATTACACAATACCAGGCATTGTCTGTCTGCCGTCTCCAGCATCATGTCCTCCCTCTAGCTAACACTGAATTTCTTCAAAACCGAGTTTCTTGTGTTTCCTCCCTCTACTACCAACCTACACCCGACATCTCAGTTACCTTCGATGATTTAATCATTACACCAGGCGGCCGCTCACTGTCTTGGGGTCATATTTCACTCAGAACTTTCCTTCATTCCCCATATACAATCACTCGCTCAGGTCACCTGCATTTTAAAACATCTACAGAAGCCGACCATTTCTCACCTTTTAAACTGCAAAACCCTTACTGTCGCTCTTATTCATTCCCGCCTGGATTACTGCAACTCTTTACTGATCGGTCTCCCTCGGACCAAACTCTCCCCTCTCCAATCCATCCTGAATGCAGCTGCCAGGGTCATATTCCTGTCCAGCCGCTTCACTGATGCCTCCACCTTGTGCCAGTCACTACACTGGCTACCTATAAGCTACAGAATACAATACAAACTCATATCCCTCACCCACAAAGCTCTCCACAGCTCTGCACCACCATATATCTTATCCATCTTCTCTGTTTATCATCCTACCCGCCCTCCCCATTCTGCAAATAATCTTAGACTAGCATCCTCCATTATCCGAATCTCACACCTCATCTCCAAGACTTTTCTCGTGCTGCACCAGTTTTCTGGAATGCACTACCCCAAAGAATGAGACTAATATCCAGCCCCCAAGTTTTTAAGCGTGACAAGCTTATCATAACTTACTAACCTAACTCTCTCCTGTCCCGCTTTCTAAATGCTATTCACAACCTTCTCCTCCTATTTCTGTCCTCACAGGCTCCATACAACCAATAGCACGTAAATGACTGGTTCATTCATCTTTACATGAAATCAATAAATTATCATAACGATGGCTTTCGAGCAGGGCCCTCATCCTACTGGAGCTGCTGAACTATCTGCTATTTTATTTTTGTCTGTACATGCCCCCACTTGATTGTACAGTGCTGCGGAATATGTTGGCGCTATATAAATAAACGTCATCATCATTATTATTAGTCTCTTGTAGTCAATACAAATAGGGTGCGGCCCCTTCTCGCTGAGCCGGGCATTTCATCTAGAGCTTCCTATGGTTGTCTGTCCATAGTCGGGACAAAGCCACTCTCTGCCTTATTCACATTGAGTTCTATTAGGACCCATGGTGAGGTCTTAATATCAGCGAGTGTAGATCCGGACCTGGGCACACCTTGTCGCGGTGGGATGGCTTTATGCTTCTCTGATCATAAACAGTGTTTACCAAGTCTCCTATGTTTATTTATATGCACTGTGCTTTTATTTAGTTACAGCAGAGTATACGTCCATATTATTTTCATCTTGGGTCTTATTTAAAAATGGAATGAAGATGGCACAACTGCAAACCGAGAGGGCCATAGTCACTGCAGGAGCAGCAGAGATCACAGATCCAGGGGGAGAATCTGTCCAGAGGACGAGCAGAGATTACAGATCCAGGGGGAGAATCTGTCCAGAGGACGAGCAGAGATCACAGCTCAGGAGGAGAATCTGTCCACAGGATGAGCAGAGATCACAGCTCAGGAGGAGAATCTGTCCACAGGACGAGCAGAGATCACAGCTCAGGAGGAGAATCTGTCCACAGGACGAGCAGAGGTCACAGCTCAGGAGGAGAATCTGTCCACAGGACGAGCAGAGATCACAGCTCAGGAGGAGAATCTGTCCACAGGACGAGCAGAGATCACAGCTCAGGAGGAGAATCTGTCCACAGGACGAGCAGAGATCACAGCTCAGGGGGAGAATCTGTCCACAGGACGAGCAGAGATCACAGCTCAGGAGGAGAATCTGTCCACAGGACGAGCAGAGATCACAGCTCAGGAGGAGAATCTGTCCACAGGATGAGCAGAGATCACAGATCCAGGGGGAGAATCTGTCCACAGGACGAGCAGAGATCACAGCTCAGAGGGAGAATCTGTCCACAGGATGAGCAGAGATCACAGCTCAGGAGGAGAATCTGTCCACAGGACGAGCAGAGATCACAGCTCAGGAGGAGAATCTGTCCACAGGACGAGCAGAGATCACAGCTCAGGAGGAGAATCTGTCCACAGGACGAGCAGAGATCACAGCTCAGGAGGAGAATCTGTCCACAGGACGAGCAGAGGTCACAGCTCAGGAGGAGAATCTGTCCACAGGACGAGCAGAGATCACAGCTCAGGGGGAGAATCTGTCCACAGGATGAGCAGAGATCACAGCTCAGGAGGAGAATCTGTCCACAGGACGAGCAGAGATCACAGCTCAGGAGGAGAATCTGTCCACAGGACGAGCAGAGATCACAGCTCAGGAGGAGAATCTGTCCACAGGACGAGCAGAGATCACAGCTCAGGAGGAGAATCTGTCCACAGGACGAGCAGAGGTCACAGCTCAGGAGGAGAATCTGTCCACAGGATGAGCAGAGATCACAGCTCAGGGGGAGAATCTGTCCACAGGATGAGCAGAGATCACAGCTCAGGGGGAGAATCTGTCCACAGGACGAGCAGAGATCATAGCTCAGGAGAGAATCTGTCCACAGGACGAGCAGAGATCACAGCTCAGGAGGAGAATGTGTCCACAGGACGAGCAGAGATCACAGCTCAGGAGGAGAATCTGTCCACAGGACGAGCAGAGATCACAGCTCAGGAGGAGAATCTGTCCCCAGGACAAGCAGAGATCACAGCTCAGGAGAGAATCTGTCCAGAGGACGAGCAGAGATCACAGCTCAGGAGGAGAATGTGTCCACAGGACGAGCAGAGATCACAGCTCAGGAGGAGAATCTATCCACAGGACGAGCAGAGATCACAGCTCAGGAGGAGAATCTATCCACAGGACGAGCAGAGATCACAGCTCAGGAGGAGAATGTGTCCACAGGACGAGCAGAGATCACAGCTCAGGAGGAGAATCTGTCCACAGGACGAGCAGAGATCACAGCTCAGGAGAAGAATCTGTCCACAGGACGAGCAGAGATCACAGCTCAGGAGAATCTGTCCACAGGACAAGCAGAGATCACAGATCAGGAGAAGAACCTGTCCACAGGACGGGCAGAGATCACAGCTCAGAGGAGAATCTGTCCAGAGGACAAGCAGAGATCACAGCTCAGAAGGAGAATCTGTCCACAGGACAAGCAGAGATCACAGCTCAGGAGGAGAATCTGTCCACAGGACGAGCCGAGATCACAGCTCAGGAGGAGAATCTGTCCACAGGACAAGCAGAGATCACAGCTCAGAGGAGAATCTGTCCACAGGATGAGCCGAGATCACAGCTCAGGAGAGAATCTGTCCACAGGACGAGCAGAGATCACAGCTCAGGAGGAGAATCTGTCCACAGGACGAGCAGAGATCACAGCTCAGGAGAGAATCTGTCCACAGGACAAACAGAGATCACAGCTCAGGGGAGAATCTGTCCACAGGACAAGCAGAGATCACAGCTCAGGAGAAGAATCTGTCTACAGGACGAGCAGATGTCGCGGGCAGGGAGGTGTGCCGCCGCTGCGCTCACTAACTCTCGGGTCTGGCGTTGCTGTGGCTGCTGCTGCTCGGTGGCTCGAGCGGTGGGCCGGATCTGGGGACTCGAGCGGCGCTCCTCGCCCGTGAGTGAAAGGGGGGGTTGGTTTGGGGGATTTAGTCCGTGACGCCCCCCACGGGTAGTAGTGAAGATGGGCACCACTGCTGCTTTCGACGGGGATCCCGGGAGCGATGGTAGGGAGCAGCTTGATTGTTGTTTTCCCCCCTCCGTGGGTAGGGGTCGGTGGTCCCGGGGCCCGATGGTGTGACGGGGAGACAGGGTAGGTGAGGTGCAGGGTTGCAGGGACAGCGCGGCGCGGTGCCGGATGGCACCGGTGTACTCACTCAGTAAGAGATGCACAAAGTCCTCGGTAAACCAAACGGCTGGATGGACGGGTCCCGCAGCCGGCTTCAGTGTCCCTCCCCGGACAGGTAATGGTGGCTGTCTTTCCCTGCACCTTTGTGTACTTGTTTGACTACGGTGGATCCCCAACGGTAGTCCGCTCCCCGGTGTAGGGATGCCGGAGGAGCCCGTTTGCCCGCAGGTGCTGGCCCTTGGGTGTCTAGCCTTAGGCGGTAGCTGTATACCCTCACGGTGTGGGCGGTTGCCTTCTATCGGGTCTTTGGCTGTTAGGAAACCCCTGGGGTCTCTGTCACACTCGGATTTGACTGTTGACGGCGACTCCAAGCCTAGTCGGGGTCCGATGGCCCTGCCTGTGTGTGCTGGCTTCACTTCGCTCCCCGGTCGGTACCGGTGGGCAAACGCCCGACCCCGGTCCTACGGTTCCGCATCAATTCACCACTCCTGCAGAGGGCCACCACCGTCTGCCAACCTTGTTGTCCGTGCCTGGGCCCCAAACCCAGATACTCTTCACTTCAACCTCCTCCACTGAACTCCTGAACTCCACTCTTCCACTCCTAAAACTGAACTGTCACTTTTCCCGCCTCCAGGCCTGTGAACTCCTCGGTGAGTGGGGCCAACCGCTTGGCTCCGCCCCACCTGGTGTGGACATCAGACCCTGGAGGGAGGCAACAAGGGTTTTGTGTTTGGCTAATGTTACTGTCTAGTGGGGGTGGGGGTGTGTGAGTGTTACCTGTGACGACCTGGCTAGTCCAGGGCGCCACACAGATATCACAGCTTGGGAGGAGAATCTGTCCACAGGACAAGCAGAGATCACAGCTCAGAGGAGAATCTGTCCACAGGACAAGCAGAGATCACAGCTCAGAGGAGAATCTGTCCACAGGACAAGCAGAGATCACAGCTCAGAGGAGAATCTGTCCACAGGACGAGTCGAGATCACAGCTCAGGAGGAGAATCTGTCCACAGGACGAGCAGAGATCACAGCTCAGGGGGAGAATCTGTCCACAGGACGAGCAGAGATCACAGCTCAGAGGAGAATCTGTCCACAGGACGAGCAGAGATCACAGCTCAGGAGGAGAATCTGTCCACAGGATGAGCAGAGATCACAGCTCAGGAGGAGAATCTGTCCACAGGATGAGCAGAGATCACAGCTCAGAGGGAGAATCTGTCCACAGGACGAGCAGAGATCACAGCTCAGAGGAGAATCTGTCCACAGGACGAGCAGAGATCACAGCTCAGGAGAGAATCTGTCCATAGGACGAGCAGAGATCACAGCTCAGGAGGAGAATCTGTCCACAGGACGAGCAGAGATCACAGCTCAGAGGGAGAATCTGTCCACAGGACGAGCAGAGATGACAGCTCAGAGGAGAATCTGTCCACAGGACGAGCAGAGATCACAGCTCAGGAGAGAATCTGTCCACAGGACGAGCAGAGATCACAGCTCAGGAGGAGAATCTGTACACAGGACGAGCAGAGATCACAGCTCAGAGGAGAATCTGTCCACAGGACGAGCAGAGATCACAGCTCAGGAGAGAATCTGTCCACAGGACGAGCAGAGATCACAGCTCAGGAGGAGAATCTGTCCATAGGACGAGCACAGATCACAGCTCAGGGGGAGGATCTGTCCACAGGATGAGCAGAGATCACAGCTCAGGAGGAGAATGTGTCCACAGGATAAGCAGGGATCACAGAACTGGGGGGAGAATCTGTCCACAGGACGAGCAGAGATCACAGCTCAGGAGGAGAATGTGTCCACAGGACGAGCAGAGATCACAGCTCAGGAGGAGAATGTGTCCACAGGACGAGCAGAGATCACAGCTCAGAGGGAGAATCTGTCCACAGGACAAGCAGAGATCACAGCTCAGGAGGAGAATCTGTCCACAGGACGAGCAGAGATCACAGCTCAGGAGAGAATCTGTCCACAGGACGAGCAGAGATCACAGCTCAGGAGGAGAATCTGTACACAGGACGAGCAGAGATCACAGCTCAGAGGAGAATCTGTCCACAGGACGAGCAGAGATCACAGCTCAGGAGAGAATCTGTCCACAGGACGAGCAGAGATCACAGCTCAGGAGGAGAATCTGTCCATAGGACGAGCACAGATCACAGCTCAGGGGGAGGATCTGTCCACAGGATGAGCAGAGATCACAGCTCAGGAGGAGAATGTGTCCACAGGATAAGCAGGGATCACAGAACTGGGGGGAGAATCTGTCCACAGGATGAGCAGATATCACAGCTCAGGGGGAGAATCTGTCCACAGGACGAGCAGAGATCACAGCTCAGGGGGAGAATCTGTCCACAGGACAAGCAGAGATCACAGCTCAGGAGGAGAATCTGTCCACAGGACGAGCAGAGATCACAGCTCAGGGGGAGAATCTGTCCACAGGACGAGCAGAGATCACAGCTCAGAGGGAGAATCTGTCCACAGGACGAGCAGAGATCATAGCTCAGAGGGAGAATCTGTCCACAGGACGAGCAGAAATCACAGCTCAGGGGGAGAATCTGTCCACAGGATGAGCAGAGATCACAGCTCAGGGGGATAATCTGTCCACAGGACGAGCAGAGATCACAGCTCAGGAGGAGAATGTGTCCACAGGACGAGCAGAGATCACAGCTCAGAGGGAGAATGTGTCCACAGGACGAGCAGAGATCACAGCTCAGAGGGAGAATCTGTCCACAGGACAAGCAGAGATCACAGCTCAGGAGGAGAATCTGTCCACAGGACGAGCAGAGATCACAGCTCAGGAGGAGAATCTGTCCACAGGACAAGCAGAGATCACAGCTCAGGAGGAGAATCTGTCCACAGGACGAGCAGAGATCCCAGCTCAGAGGGAGAATCTGTCCACAGGACAAGCAGAGATCACAGCTCAGGAGAAGAATCTGTCCACAGGACGAGCAGAGATCACAGCTCAGGAGGAGAATCTGTCCACAGGACAAGCAGAGATCACAGCTCAGGAGGAGAATCTGTCCACAGGACGAGCAGAGATCACAGCTCAGGGGGAGAATCTGTCCACAGGACGAGCAGAGATCACAGCTCAGGGGAAGAATCTGTCCACAGGACGAGCAGAGATCACAGCTCAGGGGGAGAGTCTGTCCACAGGACGAGCAGAGATCACAGCTCAGAGGAGAATCTGTCCACAGGACGAGCAGAGATCACAGCTCAGGAGGAGAATCTGTCCACAGGAGCAGCAGAGATCACAGCTCAGGGGGAGAATCTGTCCACAGGACGAGCAGAGATCACAGCTCAGAGGAGAATGTGTCCACAGGACGAGCAGAGATCACAGATCAGGAGGAGAATCTGTCCACAGGACGAGCAGAGATCACAGCTCAGGAGGAGAATCTGTCCACAGGACGAGCAGAAATCACAGCTCAGGAGGAGAATCTGTCCACAGGACAAGCAGAGCTCACAGCTCAGGAGGAGAATCTGTCCACAGGACGAGCAGAGATCACAGCTCAGGAGGAGAATGTGTCCACAGGACGAGCAGAGATCACAGCTCAGGAGGAGAATGTGTCCACAGGACGAGCAGAGATCACAGCTCAGGAGGAGAATGTGTCCACAGGACGAGCAGAGATCACAGCTCAGAGGAGAATCTGTCCACAGGACGAGCAGACATCACAGCTCAGAGGGAGAATCTGTCCACAGGACGAGCAGAGATCACAGCTCAGAGGGAGAATCTGTCCACAGGACAAGCAGAGATCACAGCTCAGGGGGAGAATCTGCCCACAGGACGAGCAGAGATCACAGCTCAGGGGGAGAATCTGTCCACAGGACGAGCAGAGATCACAGCTCAGAGGAGAATGTGTCCACAGGACGAGCAGAGATCACAGCTCAGGAGGAGAATCTGTCCACAGGACGAGCAGAGATCACAGCTCAGGGGGAGAATCTGTCCACAGGACGAGCAGAGATCACAGCTCAGAGGGAGAATCTGTCAACAGGACGAGCAGAGATCACAGCTCAGGGGGAGAATCTGTCAACAGGACGAGCAGAGATCACAGCTCAGGGGGAGAATCTGTCAGCAGGACGAGCAGAGATCACAGCTCAGGAGGAGAATGTGTCCACAGGACGAGCAGAGATCACAGCTCAGGAGGAGAATGTGTCCACAGGATGAGCAGAGATCACAGCTCAGGAGAAGAATCTGTCCACAGGACGAGCAGAGATCACAGCTCAGGAGGAGAATCTGTCCACAGGACAAGCAGAGATCACAGCTCAGGAGGAGAATCTGTCCACAGGACGAGCAGAGATCACAGCTCAGGGGGAGAATCTGTCCACAGGACGAGCAGAGATCACAGCTCAGGGGAAGAATCTGTCCACAGGACGAGCAGAGATCACAGCTCAGGGGGAGAGTCTGTCCACAGGACGAGCAGAGATCACAGCTCAGAGGAGAATCTGTCCACAGGACGAGCAGAGATCACAGCTCAGGAGGAGAATCTGTCCACAGGAGCAGCAGAGATCACAGCTCAGGGGGAGAATCTGTCCACAGGACGAGCAGAGATCACAGCTCAGAGGAGAATGTGTCCACAGGACGAGCAGAGATCACAGATCAGGAGGAGAATCTGTCCACAGGACGAGCAGAGATCACAGCTCAGGAGGAGAATCTGTCCACAGGATGAGCAGAAATCACAGCTCAGGAGGAGAATCTGTCCACAGGACAAGCAGAGCTCACAGCTCAGGAGGAGAATCTGTCCACAGGACGAGCAGAGATCACAGCTCAGGAGGAGAATGTGTCCACAGGACGAGCAGAGATCACAGCTCAGGAGGAGAATGTGTCCACAGGACGAGCAGAGATCACAGCTCAGAGGAGAATCTGTCCACAGGACGAGCAGACATCACAGCTCAGAGGGAGAATCTGTCCACAGGACGAGCAGAGATCACAGCTCAGAGGGAGAATCTGTCCACAGGACGAGCAGAGATCACAGCTCAGAGGGAGAATCTGTCCACAGGACAAGCAGAGATCACAGCTCAGGGGGAGAATCTGCCCACAGGACGAGCAGAGATCACAGCTCAGGGGGAGAATCTGTCCACAGGACGAGCAGAGATCACAGCTCAGAGGAGAATGTGTCCACAGGACGAGCAGAGATCACAGCTCAGGAGGAGAATCTGTCCACAGGACGAGCAGAGATCACAGCTCAGGGGGAGAATCTGTCCACAGGACGAGCAGAGATCACAGCTCAGAGGGAGAATCTGTCAACAGGACGAGCAGAGATCACAGCTCAGGGGGAGAATCTGTCAACAGGACGAGCAGAGATCACAGCTCAGGGGGAGAATCTGTCCACAGGACGAGCAGAGATCACAGCTCAGGAGGAGAATGTGTCCACAGGACGAGCAGAGATCACAGCTCAGGAGGAGAATGTGTCCACAGGATGAGCAGAGATCACAGCTCAGGAGAAGAATCTGTCCACAGGACGAGCAGAGATCACAGCTCAGAGGGAGAATCTGACCACAGGACGAGCAGAGATCACAGCTCAGGAGGAGAATCTGACCACAGGACGAGCAGAGATCACAGCTCAGAGGGAGAATCTGTCCACAGGAGGAGCAGAGATCACAGCTCAGAGGGAGAATCTGTCCACAGGAGGAGCAGAGATCACAGCTCAGAGGGAGAATCTGTGCACAGGACGACTATTATAAATCTGCCCTTTATGGAAGAGCAGCAAGAAAAAAACATGTAGGGGCCACAGCAAGCAGTGGAGGAAGAGACTCCGGTCAGATCAAAGGAGAGCAGAGTTAAATGCAAAATACTGTGTGTGGCACATCACCCTGAGAAACCCATCCCCCCAGTCACACATGGTGGAGCCAGCATCCTGCAGCTAGAGGCTGCAAAAGACTTGAGACCTTCCAGCAGGACAACGTCCTTAAACATCCTGCATATCTACAAAGGAGGGTTCAGATCAGAGCATATTCTTGTGTGTGAGCGGCCGAGTCACAGCCCAGACCCAAATCCACCGAGAATCAAGACGAAAGTACTGATCACAGACGTCTCCATCCAACCTCACTGAGTGAGAGTGAGTGTGCAAAGAAGAGGTACATTTCACATCTAGATGAGCAAAGGTTGTGAGACAGAGTCCAAAAGACAGAGAAAGGTGGTCCTACAAAGTGGTGACTCCAGGGGCTGAATACAAATGGAAGACAGAGATAGGTGGTCCTACAAAGTACTACTGTGAGGTAGCGACTGGCTATAAAGTGAATGGCCCTTATGTATCGCAGAGGCTGGGGTCCTCTGCAATTTAGACCTGGAATGTTAACTATGGGACATGTAGTTCCACAAGGGTTGTTAATTTTTGCTGGGCCAGGCTTAAGAATAGCCAGAAGTGTGGGTGGCTCTGGTTATTCACATACCTCCACTCCTGTTTTATCTCAGGTGTTATAATGAGACTGTGTGTCTGAGCACATGGGTACCCTGTATTTGAGAGCTTCAGTTTTCTTGGGAGACACTGGAGGGGATAGCGTGCCCTTTGTGGTTGGAGCTGGGAGACTTTCTGGAAGACACTGGAGGGGATAGCGCGTCCTCTGTGGCTGGAAGCTGGGAGACTTTCTAGAAGACACTGGAGGGGATAGTGCGCCCTCTGTGGTTGGAAGCTGGGAGACTTTCTGGAAGACATTAGAGGGGATAGCGTGCCCTTTGTGGTTGGAGCTGGGAGACTTTCTGGAAGACACTGGAGGGGATAGTGCGCCCTCTGTGGTTGGAAGCTGGGAGACTTTCTGGAAGACACTGGAGGGGATAGCGCATGCTCTGTGGTTGGAAGCTGGGAGACTTTCTAGAAGACACTGGAGGGGATAGCGCGCCCTCTGTGGTTGGAAGCTGGGAGACTTTCTGGAAGACAATGGAGGGGATAGCGCATGCTCTGTGGTTGGAAGCTGGGAGACTTTCTAGAAGACACTGGAGGGGATAGCGCGCCCTCTGTGGTTGGAAGCTGGGAGACTTTCTGGAAGACATTAGAGGGGATAGCGCGCCCTTTGTGGTTGGAGCTGGGAGACTTTCTGGAAGACACTGGAGGGGATAGCGCGCCCTCTGTGGTTGGAAGCTGGGAGACTTTCTAGAAGACACTGGAGGGGATAGTGCGCCCTCTGTGGTTGGAAGCTGGGAGACTTTCTGGAAGACAATGGAGGGGATAGCGCATGCTCTGTGGTTGGAAGCTGGGAGACTTTCTGGAAGACAATGGAGGGGATAGCGCATGCTCTGTGGTTGGAAGCTGGGAGACTTTCTAGAAGACACTGGAGGGGATAGCGCGCCCTCTGTGGTTGGAAGCTGGGAGACTTTCTGGAAGACAATGGAGGGGATAGCGCATGCTCTGTGGTTGGAAGCTGGGAGACTTTCTAGAAGACACTGGAGGGGATAGCGCGCCCTCTGTGGTTGGAAGCTGGGAGACTTTCTGGAAGACACTGGAGAGGATAGCGCGCCCTTTGTGGTTGGAGCTGGGAGACTTTCTGGAAGACACTGGAGGGGATAGCGCGCCCTCTGTGGTTGGAAGCTGGGAGACTTTCTAGAAGACACTGGAGGGGATAGTGCGCCCTCTGTGGTTGGAAGCTGGGAGACTTTCTGGAAGACACTGGAAGGGATAGCGCACCCTCTGTGGTTGGAAGCTAGGAGACTTTCTGGAAGACACTGGAAGGGATAGCGCGCCCTCTGTGGTTGGAAGCTGGGAGACTTTCTGGAAGACAATGGAGGGGATAGCGCATGCTCTGTGGTTGGAAGCTGGGAGACTTTCTAGAAGACACTGGAGGGGATAGCGCGCCCTCTGTGGTTGGAAGCTGGGAGACTTTCTGGAAGACATTAGAGGGGATAGCGCGCCCTTTGTGGTTGGAGCTGGGAGACTTTCTGGAAGACACTGGAGGGGATAGCGCGCCCTCTGTGGTTGGAAGCTGGGAGTCTTTCTGGAAGACACTGGAGGGGATAGCGCGCCCTCTGTGGTTGGAAGCTGGGAGACTTTCTGGAAGACACTGGAGGGGATAGCGCGCCCTCTGTGGTTGGAAGCTGGGAGTCTTTCTGGAAGACACTGGAGGGGATAGCGCATGCTCTGTGGTTGGAAGCTGGGAGACTTTCTGGAAGACACTGGAGGGGATAGCGTGCCCTCTGTGGTTGGAAGCTGGGAGACTTTCTGGAAGACACTGGAGGGGATAGCGCATGCTCTGTGGTTGGAAGCTGGGAGACTTTCTGGAAGACATTAGAGGGGATAGCGCGCCCTCTGTGGTTGGAAGCTGGGAGACTTTCTGGAAGGCACTGGAGGGGATAGCGCGCCCTCTGTGTTTGGAATGGGGCATTAGGGTACTCGTCACCGGGCCAGTGGTTCCTCGCGATAGCTGTGACTGGCCTGACCCAGTTCCGCTACATGAAAACTGAACAACAAACAAACAAGTGTTCCGTACAGATGGGGATGGAAGGAGGGTGACAGGCTCCTGGGAAGCGTGTCACCAGTTGCAGCAGTTTACTGGGGTCTCGGCCTCCTCCGCTGCCGACCCTTCCTGTGATTAGTGCTCCCCCAGGAGCAGTACTGGATGAGGAACGGAGATGCTTTGCAGCGCCACCCATATGCGGCCAGGGATTAGCCACCGCTGCATAGTCTCTCTCTGGGGTAGGTGTTAGGTGCAGCCGGGATGATATTGCTCCACATGGACAGAGCGGGGAACCCCAAGAGGTTGGTGAGAACGGGGGCGGTAGTCCACGGGAGCGCCAAAGAGCAGGGCGGCGGCAGTTACTCACAGAGTCACCGGGTACGGGTTCCAGTCACTTTATTTACTGGCTCAGGTGGTATTGTAGCGCCTCTGAGCCACTCAGGGCACTACTGGGTACTGCATCCCCACAAGGAGGCAGGGCCCACCCTCTGGGAGGAGGTCGGGGAGGCCTGCCAAGCCACCATATGGCAGCTGAACCAGGAGCAGCAGGCTCGGGCTGCCAAGAAAAGGCAAGTGGCAGCTTGGGATTTGCAGGAGAAAGAAAACCTGTGCCAAGCCAGCTGGGGAGCCCGTGGAGTCCAGTACCAGGGCACCGTCGACAAGTTTGACCAGCAAAAAGGTTGGGGGTTCATAAAGGATGCCGGTATGCATGCAGGCATATTTGTGTCCGCAAGGATGTGCTTGACCACTTGAAACAGGGACATCCCAACCGTGACCTGCACCTGGGTGACGTGGTCACGTACACCAGGCACCATGGAGAGAGGGGCTGGTATGCTCTTGATGTGCAAAAGATCCGTGGTCTGTCCCTGCCAGCTACCCCTACTCCTCCACCATTTCCCAGATTATCCACTCTGTGGTAGCAGAACCAGGCTACCCCAGCAGTTAAACTGTTATTATTGTTTGTTTGATATTTTTATTGAAAAGCTGCTGCAAAAGTTTAGTGTTTACATAATAATCTGAACAATGTTTTGAAAATACTTGAAAAATGTTTTTTTAAATGTTGATAAAATTGCCTACATAATCCCTGAAGAAGTCACCTGATTGTCTACAGTGTTTGAAAAGTTGATATAAATATGGACCACTGGTCATTGGACTGGGAATGACCCAAACTCTCGCAGTGTAAATAGTTGCACCAAGTGTGCCTCCCACAGTAACTTTTTTTGCCATCAGTACATTGACACCACTACCAAGGAGAGGACGATTGGAGGAAAGGTCTGGGATAGAGCTAGCCCAGACCTGGTCACCAAAAGGACCGGTGACCTGCCTCCTTAGAGGGTTCTGGGGACCAGGACCTTTGGGTGGTGGGTTGATGGAGGGATACTCATGCAATGTTAAAGTTTGAACCTCCCCTGCGCATGAAGAATGTTATTTAATGTTTTCCTTTGCTGTTTAATAAACCCTTTATTCTCTTTACAGCCCGAGGATGTGCTGTGTTTAACCAAGGGGGAATGTAGCACCCATGAGCCACTCAGGGCACTACTAGGTACTGCATCCCCACAAGGATGCAGGGCCTACCCTCTGGGACCTAGAACACCAGTGCCAGTAACACCAACACACAACTAAATTCCTAGTTCCCACAGCACACTATGGGGCACTGCTAGTAATATAAGGGGAGGGTCACCCAGTGGGCAGAGCCTGACTAGGGAACTAGACAGCCTGATGGGTGTGAATTAGAAGCAGTCTGTTAGAATGTAGTGAGGAGAGCAGACATGCTTCTAGCTGGGTCTGTGTAACGGTAACCCGAGGGCATGGGAAGCAGGTTGCCAGCATAAGGGCACTTAAGGACCTCTGGGCCAGAGTCAAGACCCCAGGGACGGTTTGAGGGAGCACCACTGGAACCTGGTCACGCATGGGGCACAGGGCCTTAGGTCAGGCAACAGTTTCAGACGGCCTGGCACATCCTGCACAGTGAGGGTCATCCACAGGCCTCACTGACCTACAGATCCGGGGGCATCAGCAGTAAAGCGAGGATCGGGGTTTGGACACATACCTCCCCACAGAGTCCACACTGCCAGCCGAATGGACAGAACGCTGTATCACAGATGAGGGACCCCCTAAGTTTCAAGCTTCGGGGTCTCAACTACACTGAGAGTGCTGGGGACAGAGCAACTGGGTCATTAAATTGGCACTGGAAAGACAGGGACCTGAACCAGCCGTCCACAGGTTAAAGTGAGTGGAGACTGTTCATTACAACCCCAGTGTGGTCTCTTTCATTATAAAGTGCAAAGCTCCCATCTCACAAATCCCCTAGCTCAGCCCTGCCTGCGGAGGGCCTACCACCATAGCTGCTATCACCATCAGCCCAGGGGTCATTCCACTAAGCAGCGGCGGTTCCATCTTATTAACCGCAACCCGCAGGTGGCGTCACATGAACATTAACTCTTATCTCCCATGTAAATAAGCCCCTTTATAAAAAGCATCCAGGGCATAAGACTGGGCAACGGCCACCACAGTGACATCCCCAATTGTATATACTGCCTGGAACCGAGTACCCCATTCCCTGGGTGACACATTATTGCACCCCGGGTGCTGGTCCTCGCCATCAGAGACTCTGGTTGATCCCGGGCAGGTCAGAGGCTGGATCTGGTTTGGTAATCTGTGGCCTTTCTCCTCCATGCACAACTCTGCACTCTCCCCTGGCCCGTACGGCCGGCAGCCTGGGCCTCTTGTGGGTTGAACCTCTGTCCCGTCTCCCGGGCTCCCTTTCTGCTGCCGCGCCGCGGCCGATTGAACTAGGGCTCTGTACCTCTCTTGTGCTCAGTCCCATTCTCTGGTGACTGCGCGCTTTTAGTCCACGATTACAGGTGCCGGGTCCCGTCTCTCTAGGTGTTACTGGCTCCGACTTGGTTGTCCAGTCTCTATGGTGTTACATCCAGACAGCTGTGTTCTGCCTCCCTGAGGAGCCTGGCAGCCCTCACTTGGGGAGCTACACACCGTGCTTCCACTCTGTCTCGTGTCCAAGCTGTTCTGCCTGACTAAAAGTGAAACTGCTTTATTTTCCACTCCTTACTGCCCATGCCCCCACCTTTGCAAGTTGCTATGGCAACCACTCTTGTTCTAACTAGTGGAGGCCGAGTCTGCCAGGAACTGTGTGTGTAGAAACATTGTTAACCCTTTCCTAGTGACTGCTTCTCCCTGCTGTATGGCGGTGTGAGGTGTGTGTAAACTTACCGGACCAACCTCTCCCTGACTGAGAAGGATATAATAATATACCCTATAGCGACCAGTCTCAGCGGCACTACAGGAAGCTGGGAGACTTTCTGGAAGACACTGGAGGGGATAAGGCGCCCTCTGTGGTTCGAAGCTGGGAGACTTTCTGGAAGACACTGGAGGGGATAGCGCGCCCTCTGTGGTTGGAAGCTGGGAGACTTTCTGGAAGACACTGGAGGGGATAGCGCATGCTCTGTGGTTCGAAGCTGGGAGACTTTCTGGAAGACACTGGAGGGGATAGCGCGCCCTCTGTGGTTGGAAGCTGGGAGACTTTCTGGAAGACACAGGAGGGGATAGCGCGCCCTCTGTGGTTGGAAGCTGGGAGACTTTCTGGAAGACACTGGAGGGGATAGCGCGCCCTCTGTGGTTGGAAGCTGGGAGACTTTCTGGAAGACACAGGAGGGGATAGCGCATGCTCTGTGGTTGGAAGCTGGGAGACTTTCTGGAAGACACTGGAGGGGATAGCGCGCCCTCTGTGGTTGGAAGCTGGGAGACTTTCTGGAAGACACTGGAGGGGATAGCGCGCCCTCTGTGGTTGGAAGCTGGGAGACTTTCTGGAAGACACTGGAGGGGATAGCGCGCCCTCTGTGGTTGGAAGCTGGGAGACTTTCTAGAAGACACAGGAGGGGATAGCGCGCCCTCTGTGGTTGGAAGCTGGGAGACTTTCTGGAAGACACAGGAGGGGATAGCGCGCCCTCTGTGGTTGGAAGCTGGGAGACTTTCTGGAAGACACTGGAAGGGATAGCGCGCCCTCTGTGGTTGGAAGCTGGGAGACTTTCTGGAAGACACTGGAGGGGATAGCGCGCCCTCTGTGGTTGGAAGCTGGGAGACTTTCTGGAAGACACTGGAGGGGATAGCGCGCCCTCTGTGGTTGGAAGCTGGGAGACTTTCTGGAAGACACTGGAGGGGATAGCGCGCCCTCTGTGGTTGGAAGCTGGGAGACTTTCTGGAAGACACTGGAAGGGATAGCGCGCCCTCTGTGGTTGGAAGCTGGGAGACTTTCTGGAAGACACTGGAGGGGATAGCGCGCCCTCTGTGGTTGGAAGCTGGGAGACTTTCTGGAAGACACAGGAGGGGATAGCGTGCCCTCTGTGGTTGGAAGCTGGGAGACTTTCTGGAAGACACAGGAGGGGATAGCGCGCCCTCTGTGGTTGGAAGCTGGGAGACTTTCTGGAAGACACTGGAGGGGATAGCGCGCCCTCTGTGGTTGGAAGCTGGGAGACTTTCTGGAAGACACTGGAAGGGATAGCGCGCCCTCTGTGGTTGGAAGCTGGGAGACTTTCTGGAAGACACTGGAGAGGATAGCGCGCCCTCTGTGGTTGGAAGCTGGGAGACTTTCTGGAAGACACTGGAGGGGATAGTGCGCCCTCTGTGGTTGGAAGCTGGGAGACTTTCTGGAAGACACTGGAGGGGATAGCGCGCCCTCTGTGGTTGGAAGCTGGGAGACTTTCTGGAAGACACTGGAAGGGATAGCGCGCCCTCTGTGGTTGGAAGCTGGGAGACTTTCTGGAAGACACTGGAGGGGATAGCGCGCCCTCTGTGGTTGGAAGCTGGGAGACTTTCTGGAAGACACTGGAGGGGATAGCGCGCCCTCTGTGGTTGGAAGCTGGGAGACTTTCTGGAAGACACTGGAGGGGATAGTGCATGCTCTGTGGTTTTAAGCTGGGAGACTTTCTGGAAGACACTGGAGGGGATAGTGCGCCCTCTGTGGTTGGAAGCTGGGAGACTTTCTGGAAGACACAGGAGGGGATAGCGCGCCCTCTGTGGTTGGAAGCTGGGAGACTTTCTGGAAGACACTGGAGGGGATAGCGCATGCTCTGTGGTTGGAAGCTGGGAGACTTTCTGGAAGACACTGGAGGGGATAGCGCGCCCTCTGTGGTTGGAAGCTGGGAGACTTTCTAGAAGACTCAGGAAGGGATAGCGCGCCCTCTGTGGTTGGAAGCTGGGAGACTTTCTGGAAGACACTGGAGGGGATAGCGCATGCTCTGTGGTTGGAAGCTGGGAGACTTTCTAGAAGACAATGGAGGGGATAGCGCGCCCTCTGTGGTTGGAAGCTGGGAGACTTTCTAGAAGACACAGGAAGGGATAGCTCATGCTCTGTGGTTGGAAGCTGGGAGACTTTCTGGAAGACACTGGAGGGGATAGCGCATGCTCTGTGGTTGGAAGCTGGGAGACTTTCTGGAAGACACTGGAGGGGATAGCGCATGCTCTGTAGTTGGAAGCTGGGAGACTTTCTAGAAGACACAGGAAGGGATAGCGCATGCTCTGTGGTTGGAAGCTGGGAGACTTTCTGGAAGACACTGGAGGGGATAGCGCGCCCTCTGTGGTTGGAAGCTGGGAGACTTTCTGGAAGACACTGGAGGGGATAGCGCGCCCTCTGTGGTTGGAAGCTGGGAGACTTTCTGGAAGACACTGGAGGGGATAGCGCGCCCTCTGTGGTTGGAAGCTGGGAGACTTTCTGGAAGACACAGGAGGGGATAGCGCGCCCTCTGTGGTTGGAAGCTGGGAGACTTTCTGGAAGACACTGGAGGGGATAGCGCGCCCTCTGTGGTTGGAAGCTGGGAGACTTTCTAGAAGACACAGGAAGAGATAGCGCGCCCTCTGTGGTTGGAAGCTGGGAGACTTTCTGGAAGACACTGGAGGGGATAGCGCATGCTCTGTGGTTGGAAGCTGGGAGACTTTCTAGAAGACACAGGAAGGGATAGCGCATGCTCTGTGGTTGGAAGCTGGGAGACATTCTAGAAGACACTGGAGAGGATAGCGCGCCCACTGTGGTTGGAAGCTGGGAGACTTTCTAGAAGACACAGGAAGGGATAGCGCATGCTCTGTGGTTGGAAGCTGGGAGACTTTCTGGAAGACACTGGAGGGGATAAGGCGCCCTCTGTGGTTGGAAGCTGGGAGACTTTCTAGAAGACACAGGAAGGGATAACGCGCCCTCTGTGGTTGGAAGCTGGGAGACTTTCTGGAAGACACTGGAGGGGATAGCGCATGCTCTGTGGTTGGAAGCTGGGAGACTTTGTGGAAGACACTGGAGGGGATAAGGCGCCCTCTGTGGTTGGAAGCTGGGAGACTTTCTGGAAGACACTGGAGGGGATAGCGCGCCCTCTGTGGTTGGAAGCTGGGAGACTTTCTAGAAGACACAGGAAGGGATAGCGCATGCTCTGTGGTTGGAAGCTGGGAGACTTTCTAGAAGACACAGGAAGGGATAGCGCATGCTCTGTGGTTGGAAGCTGGGAGACTTTCTGGAAGACACTGGAGGGGATAGCGCATGTTCTGTGGTTGGAAGCTGGGAGACTTTCTGGAAGACACTGGAGGGGATAGCGCGCCCTCTGTGGTTGGAAGCTGGGAGACTTTCTGGAAGACACTGGAGGGGATAGCGCATGTTCTGTGGTTGGAAGCTGGGAGACTTTCTGGAAGACACTGGAGGGGATAGCGCATGTTCTGTGGTTGGAAGCTGGGAGACTTTCTGGAAGACACTGGAGGGGATAGCGCATGTTCTGTGGTTGGAAGCTGGGAGACTTTCTGGAAGACACTAGAGGGGATAGCGCATGCTCTGTGGTTGGAAGCTGGGAGACTTTCTGGAAGACACTGGAGGGGATAGCGCATGTTCTGTGGTTGGAAGCTGGGAGACTTTCTGGAAGACACTGGAGGGGATAGCGCGCCCTCTGTGGTTGGAAGCTGGGAGACTTTCTGGAAGACACTGGAGGGGATAGCGCATGCTCTGTGGTTGGAAGCTGGGAGACTTTCTAGAAGACACAGGAAGGGATAGCGCGCCTTCTGTGGTTGGAAGCTGGGAGACTTTCTGGAAGACACTGGAGGTGAAAGTGCAGCCAGGATAGAGATTCTGTGCTGGGAAGAAGTAAGCTCCCAAAGCTATGGACTGACAGGAGTCAGCGTGAGTAGCATGGCTGCTGAAAGGTAGCCTCACACATGGGGTTGTGTGCTGCGGTCAGGGAGGGGCTGTTGCAATACTTCTGCTGGGGTATCTATGGGGTTTATCTGAAGCCGTGCAGCCGCATCCACGGATGAAATGGACTGTATGTTACTTTCATTTCTGTAAAGCTGAAGGAAGGTTCATGCATTGTTTCTGGAAGATGGTTTATGTGCTAAATAAACTGGCCAGACTATTAAATATGAAATATATATAAAATTAAAAAAAACATGTAGCGTTTCCTTTACACTTCACCAATACTTGTACTCAGTGTTGGTGTCACATACAATCCCAATAAAATACATATAACTTTGTAGGTTTTACATGAAAATAGATGGAAAGGTTTAGAGGGTATGAATACTTTTTCAAGGCACTGTGTATTATATTCACATTACAGTGCAGTATAAGCTTTATCCTCTGATTACGGCAGGTTGCCGGGGTCTCTTACCTCTGGGACACGTCCTCAGTGGTTGGGTTTGATCCCTCGGTCTCGGGACGGTCACATTTTCATATGTTATGTCCCAGTTTTCATCCTCCCGCTCCTGGGTGACACCTGTGAATGAGAAACCCAAGATGGCGCCATCTGTCATCATTCAATGTTCTGGGGAGATCACGGATCCCTTTGTGATGTGGTGTAGGGGTCCGGCTTCCCCTCGGTATAGTTATTACTGTATATAATGAAGCATTCACCCTATATTTGTAGAATATGGCTCCTCCATAGCTCCTGGAGCACCGACCTCACCAGCCCCCTATGGCTCCCACTTAAAGACCCAATTCTGTACTATACAGGGGATTCCAGAACAGGTCTCTCCCCCCCCCCCCCCATAGGAAGTGATGGGTCCTACTGACCTGGGTCCTGACCGGGGGCTCTGGTAAATCTCAGGTCAGCATAGACGACGGCCATTAATGATCAGATCACTTGTCTTCAACAGTGAGAAGAAAAAGGGAAGACTGATGACGAGAAGGAAACCAAAAACTGAACCCATGAGCGGTCAAGTGTGAGGAGACAGATGGTGAAAACGCCTCATTATCACAGGAGGGGGCGAACATCACTGACACAGCCAGAGAATTAAGAAGAGATACAATTAAACAAGTATTCACAGTGCCCCCCTAACACCAGCGACCTCTACAATGCCCCCCTGTGATAGCGGCAACCTCCACAGTGCCCCCCTGTGATAGCGGCAACCTCCACAGTGCCCTCCTGTGATAGCTGCAACCTCCACAGTGTCCTGTAACAACGATAACCTCCACAGTGCCCTCCTGTAACAACGATAACCTCCACAGTGCCCCTCTGTAAAACCGGCGACATCCACAGTGCCCCCCTAACACCGGCAACCTCTACAGTGCCCCACTGTGATAGCGGCAACCTCCACAGTGCCCCTCTGTAACACCAGCGGCCTCCACAGTGCCCCCCTAACACCGGCAACCTCTACAGTGCCCCACTGTGATAGCGGCAACCTCTACAGTGCCCCTCTGTAACACCAGCGGCCTCCACAGGGCCCCCTAACACCGGCAACCTCTACAGTGCCCCTCTGTAACACCAGCGGCCTCCACAGTGTCCCCCTAACACCGGCAACCTCTACAGTGCCCCCCTTTGATAGCTGCAACCTCCACAGTGCCCTCCTGTGATAGCTGCAACCTCCACAGTGCCCTCCTGTAACAACGATAACCTCCACAGTGCCTCTCTGTAAAACCGGCGACATCCACAGTGCCCCTCTGTAACACCAGCGGCCTCCACAGTGCCCCCCTAACACCGGCAACCTCTACAGTGCCCCACTGTGATAGCGGCAACCTCCACAGTGCCCCTCTGTAACACCAGCGGCCTCCACAGTATCCCCCTAACACCGGCAACCTCTACAGTGCCCCCCTTTGATAGCAGCAACCTCCACAGTGCCCCTCTGTAACACCAGCGACCTCCACAGTGCCCTCCTGGAACAACGATAACCTCCACAGTGCCCCTCTGTAAAACTGGCGACCTCCACAGTGCCCCCTGTAACAGCGGCAACTTCCACAGTGCCGCCCCTGACACCAGCAACCTCCATATTGTCGCCCCCCACACCGGCAATCTCCATATTGCCACGCCCGACACTGGCAACCTCCACAGTGTCCCTCTGTAACACCAGCAACCTCCACAGTGCCCCCCATAACACCAGCGAACTCCACAGTTCTCCCCCCTTGACACCAGCGACCTCCACGGTGCCCCCACATTGAAACCGGTGACCTCCACAGTGCTCCCCCCATGACACAGGTGACTCGCCCCCCCCAGGGTCGGGGTACTCGGAACTGGGCCAGACTAGTCTGGAGATGTCAGCGGTAGCGGTGCTCGGCTCCGTGACCCTGGCGGAGTCCATTTATAAATGAAGGGGAGATGATGATGGGAGTTATAGTTAATATTAAGTAAAGTTCGTGACGCCACCTGTGGATTGCGGCTTTGGAGCCGTGGCTGCTGGACGGGACACCCGGGGATGGTGTTATGGCAGCTGAGGTATTTCTGTTCCCCACAGGTGGAGCGGGTAGCCCCGGGGCAACCGTTAGGATAGTCAATGGAAGGGATCAAGTAAACTTCAGCGGCAGGAGCGGGATGTCTGGGAGTTGTAGTACTTCTAGCAGTAATTCTTCAGGACTGACAGGGCGCGCGAAGAAGTAGGCGACACAAGGGCTGCAGTTCAAGATGTCTTTACGCACATATTATCTGATTGCCCGCAGGGTGCCGGTCTCTACCAAGATGGGCTCCAGGCGGTCCCGAACTCCTCGGATCCCGGTGCTGGTATTGTGACTGGTGGGCCCTTCCTCAAAGCACTTTGTTGTTTCCGGGTCCCTGTGGTTTGAAGCTACTTGGGGTCCCCTCCTGGTCTTTTGTGTAAAAAGTCCTGGTTCGTTCGCAGGCAGCGCAAACCTGTCAATGGGTTGGACCTCTGTCCCAATTCCCAGGTTCTAGGTCTGCTGCTGTGCCCCGGACACTTTGATATGCCAAGAAACATAAAATCTTCTCTCCCGGTAGATTTATTAGGCGAGCCTAAAGCATCCCCTAGTCTAGCGCTCTACACCCCGTCTGTGCTCGGTCCTGTGAGTACTGACACCATACTCTCTCAGCGACCGTACTCCTTTTTTCTCCAAAATCACTAAGTGAGCTCGTCCCTAGACCGAAGTCCCTTCCTCCCTCTGCGTCAACTCCTGACTGACTCTGTCAACTATAACTTACCAACTTATCTCCGCCCACTAGATGGTTCTAGATACAGTGCATGGGGATTAAGTACCATAACCAGGTTACTGGTCGCAATGCATTAATGGGACCTGCCCAAGCCCTGATCTAATGTGTGAGCTAATAATGGGATGTGGTGCTGTGTGATACCAGCACTGATCACCCAGGAATCCGGGAAGAGCACAGCACCTAAAATCAGGTGCCGTACCCTGTGGAGACTGAAGCCTCAGGGGTGCCACACAGGCGACCACCACAGTGCTCCCCCATGACACCGGTGACTTCCACAGTGCTCCCCCCATGACTCAGGCGACCGCTACAGTGCTCCCTCATGACACCCGGACACCTCCACAGTGCCGTCCTCAATTTTGGCAACCTCCACTGTGCTGTCCTGACTCCGGTGACCTCTACAGTACCCGCATAATAGCAGTGATAGCCACAGTGACTATATAAAAGGATCCTATTCTGAGCTGTGTCCTCCTCAGTTTCCTTTGCGCTGAGTCCACAGTCACTTTCTTAGTCCCATAATTGAACCGCAGGAGGAAATGAGAGGCCTTTATAGTGAAGTGAAGGTAGAGATGCTCAGGATGTGGTCTGGACGGTCACAAATACTGTAACATTTCACTGACTTTTCTTGTGTAGGAGGCAATTGCAAGAAATGGAGGAATTTGTGTCAGAACCGATGATGTGGTGTCATCTGGATAAAGCAGAGGAGATGTGTCAGCTCCGCAGTGGACCGGTCCGGGCTTCAGCTGTATATGGAGTCTTTGATCAGCTCCTAGTCTGGGGAAGAGCAGGTGGAGCCGGTCAGTCTGGCCATCACCACAGCAGGAATGGGGTGGACAGTCTCACCACAATAAGAAGGTTATGCAAATCTTGCCCAAAAATGGCTGGGCTTAGGCAGTTTAGGGGCATTCCTAGGTGGTCCCAAGGTGCATAATAACTGATCTACCTTTAGTAGAGCGCCATGTAAAATAAATCTGTGTAGAAGCCTGGCAGCCCTTCTTCGGACTTCCATGGATGGACTTCACACTAGCTACTCCGCTTAGCAGACTGACTCGCCCACCCCAGGGCTATGGGACACCCGGTGCCGGGCCGGACTAGTCCGGGGGTCATCAGTGGTGGCGGGGCCCGGCTCCGTGGCCCTGGTGGGTGTCAGTTTAAATATGGCTGGTGACTTGGGGTTTGAATAAAGTTTGTGTTCGTGACGCCACCTGTGGTATGCGGCTATTAAGCCGCCGCTGCTCTATGGGGCCTCCGGGGCTGTTGGAATGGCAGCTAGGATGGTCCTGCTCCCCACAGGTGGAGCGGTACCCCGGGGCAACAGTTGGTGTTCATGAGAGTCTATGGTGTGAATAACACGGTGCAGAGCCGACAGGCAATGAAAGAAACAGGCACAAACAGTAGTCTCTTTACCTTCTCCTCTTTTACTCGGCAGCAGTATAGTCCAGGGAGACCGTCACAGATGGTAAAGATGGTCCGGCCGGCCTGGAAGTGCCTGGGGGTGATCTTTGGCCAGTTGAGTATGAGGCCTACTCCCTAATCCTTCTTTTCTTTACTATTAGAGGACCCTGCACTCTGAATTTAGCAAAGGCCCTCCTGCTGCTGGGACCAGTGGTTTGTCCCTTTTTCTGTGTGGTAGACTGCGCAGGCCCTCTCTGGTGCTTCTCTGCTGGAGTCCACACCGGGCCCTTGGGATGCAGCTGTACCTTCAGATTGCTTCTGGGCCAGGGGGCTTGCAGCTCTCCTGCCCTCCGGATTTGGCTACCAGGGAAGGATTTTATACCCTGGCAACCACAGACTCCGATGTCTGAGTCTCTTCTGTGCCTCTCTGCACTTCTTGCTTCACTGGGCCAAGCTATTCCAGCTCTAGGCCCCAGTTCCACAAGGCAGCACTACTCTGCGTCTGTTCCCTTTGCTTCCTTTCTACAGACTGAACCCTACTTCCTCCCTCAGGTCAGACTTAAGGAATACTCCCTGGAATTCCAGGTTCAAAGCTCCCCCTGCTGGCCGGAGGGAGAACTGCGTTGGATGTTAAACTTACTGGCCAATAGATCTCCCAATTACCTCCAGGCTCAGCATTAACCCTTTGAGAGGGCAATGCTGTTGTGGTGACCAGGTCCTGGGGCGCCACACTCTCCCTTAGTTAAATTCAGTACTCCCGGACTGTAGAAACAAACATAACATGTTAGAACATTTCATCCCATTATGGGAGGCGCATTACTTAAACGTTACAAACTTAAACACTACTATAAGAGTCCAGTGTGGCTCCCTGCCGGGTGTCCATTACGCTGCTCCATGGGGGACCCGCCGCGATCAAACCCCCAACATAGGCTCTGGGCGTGCATCAGAGCATTGATGACCCCACTCTATGCACGCCGGACGGGTTTTTCTTCAGGGGTGTTGAGCACACTGGTGCTAACTATGTACAATTAGAGTGTTGGCCACCCATAGTCCAGTGGCCCAATTGTCCATTTACTTAACCACCTTAAACAAAACATTACATACAAGACATTTTCACATAACTATTTACACTCTGTTAGGTATTTTACTTTCTATGTTCTATACCTTGGAAGGGGCTGTCCCCGAGAGCTACGTTGGGACCGGCGTAGCTCTGGGGTTTGTCCCTGACTACTTGGAGTGTCTGCCCCCCCCCGTGTTATTGGTAGGCCTAACCCTGACAGGGATGCATGTTGGTTGCCTACGGGGTCTCAGATTCGCCAAGGGTACAGCAGGTTCACCACTAGCAGGGGGTTGAGCCTCCTGTTCTACTGCTGGCGTGTCATCTTGTGTTGGAGCGGACGGTTCTTTAGGTGGATCTGGAACCTCTTCTGTTTCTGGCTCGACCAACTGCGGGAACGTCAAGACTGGTACCACTATGGCATTGTTTATTCGGGTCCAAGTTTTGGGGAATTTTCCAAGGATTGTTTGGATCATCTCTTCCTCTTTTTCTTGACTTTGGGGACTTTCTTGTACTTCTTCTACTTCTTTTTGGATTCTGCACCGTTCAGGGCACGCTTTCAGGCGGTCTCGAGAAACTGCTTGATAGGTCTTGCTTTCATCTTTGCTTATGAGGCATACCTTACTATTCTCAAAGTTGTAGGGAATAATGGTGTAGGGTTCATTCTCCCACTGATCATCTAATTTATGCACCCTCCGCTTTTTCTTGAGGACCTGTTCTCCAGGTGACAAGGGAGTTGCTGGGGCTGTTTGATTGTAGTTCTGCTCTTGTCTCGTTCTTGCTTGGGACAGGCTCCTTTCTACGCATTCCTGGACTTTGCGGTACTGCTGTTGTAGCTCTGCATCCCAATCTTCTATCTCCTGAACCGCTTCAGGTGACACAGTCCCCATCTCAAAGTTTACAGGTAACTTGCCAGGTCTTGCTCGCATCAGGTAAGCAGGGCTGCAGTTGGTAGGTGAACAGTCGTCCCCTCTCCTTCCACAACTGCTGGGCTTCTTGTGGAACGTCTGGACCGAGATGGGTCTCAGCTTGTGCTAGCTTTTTTTTGACCAATCGCACGGCCGGGTCACCGTTCTGTGTCTCTTCCCAATTATAGTGGAGTAATGGGTTGACCGAGACCTCGTGCGGGCTCAAGCGCTTCACTCCTACAGCATGCTCACACTGGGAGACACCTTGGGGATGGAAAGCCGGTAACTCTATCTCTTCGAGTTCATCCAGGTCTTCTCCAGACTCGGGTAAGTGAGGCATTCTGGACAGCGCATCAGCATTGTTATTCTTCTTGCCAGCCCGGTACTTGATGGTAAAGTCAAAGTTAGACAGCCGGGCCATCCATCGCTGCTCCAACGCACCTAACTTGGCTGTTGCCAGATGTGTCAATGGATTGTTGTCCGTGAAGATGGTGAACTTGACGCCAGATAGTGCTTGAAGCGTTCAGTCACTGCCCAAACAATAGCGAGGAACTCCAGCTTGAAGGAACTGTAGTTTTCTGGATTCCTTTCTGTGGGCCGAAGCTTCCTACTGGCGTACGCTATCACCCTCTCTCTACCTCCCTGCACCTGGGACAGAACTGCTCCCAGTCCCACGTTGCTGGCGTCTGTATACAGTACAAACGGCTGGCTGTAGTCAGGGTAGGCCAGAATTTCTTCTCTCGTGAGAGCCCCTTTCAGCCGGACAAAAGATGTTTCTATTTGGCTGTTCCATTCAAATGGAGGGCTCTGCTTCTTAGCCTGCTTTGGCTGGCCCACCAGGAGATCTTGAAGAGGCGCTGCTATCTTTGTGAAACCATCAATGAACCTTCGGTAGTAGCCCACCAGCCCAAGGAACTGCCGCACCTCCTTTACCGTGGTGGGTCTTGGCCAGTCCTTGATTACGGTGACTTTCTCCGGATCAGGTGCCACACCTTCTGCGCTGACCACATGACCCAGGTACTGTACCTTTGGCTTCAAGAGGTGACATTTGGACGGCTTTATCTTCAGGCCATACTCCGACAGGGACTCAAACACTTCTGCTAAGTGCCTCAGGTGATCTTCGTAGGTCTTTGAGTAGACTATGACGTCATCCAGGTACAACAGCACGGTTTCAAAGTTGTGGTGGCCCAAGCAGCACTCCATCAATCTCTGAAATGTCCCTGGGGCATTGCAGAGCCCGAAAGGCATACAGTTGACCTCGCAGAGGCCCATTGGTGTCGTGAATGCAGTCTTCTCCTTGTCCGCCTCTGCCACGGGAACCTGCCAATACCCACTGGTGAGATCCAAGGTGGAGAAATAGTTAGCTGACTTTAAGGCTGTTAGTGACTCCTCTATTCTGGGCAGTGGATAAGCATCTTTATGTGTAATGCGGTTAATTTTCCTGTAATCTACGCACATTCTCATTGTACCATCTTTTTTCTTTACGAGCACTAGTGGAGCTGCCCAGGGGCTACAACTATCTCTGATAACCCCAGCCTCCTTCATTTCCCGTAGCATTTCTTTGGCACGCTGATACTGTGCGGGGGGTACAGGGTGGTATCTCTCTTTAATGGGATGGTGATCACCCGTGGGGATTTGATGTTTAACCCCTTTTACCTGCCCAAAATCTAGGGGGTGTTTGCTCAAGACCCGCTCGTACTCCTGTACCACCCGGTAAACCCCATGCTTTTGGTGTGAGGGGGTGGAGTCGGTGCCCACATGTAATTTTTGGCACCAGTCTTCCAGCTGTCCCTTGGAGCCATTGTCTTCCGCCTGGTCGGACGGGATCAAGGGTTCCACTGCTTTGATGGTATTGTTACTGACAGTGTACAGTTTTGCTACAGTGGCGTACCGGGGCAATTTGGCTTCCTCCTCCCCACAATTCAGGACACGGACGGGCACTCTTCCCTTGCGGACGTCTGCTACCCCTCTGGCTATCAGGACACCAGGCCTACTTTCTGAATACACAGGTTCCACCAGGGCCTGGTAATCCTGACCCTTGAGGCCTATTGCTGCCCGACACCATATCAACATTTCACTTTTGGGGGGAATTGCAATGGGGAGAGGGTCACTTACCCTCACACTGCCAATTTCTCCTCCGGCCAGCTCTACCTGCTGCCTCCTCACCAGGGCTCTGATCTCCCTCTGTAGGGCACGCTGCTGCCTGGAGCTGGCAGTTTCAGACGGCTGTTGCAACAAAATTATCACTTCGGCAATACAATTTTCTATCACATTTGTACCAATGGTTAGCAGTGGTTCGGATTCTTTGCAATCAATATCTACAATTATCATCCCCTGACATGGCAATTCTACCCGCCCCACTTTAATGGTTACTTCCTTGTACCCAATTTGAGGCAAGGGCTGACCATTACTGGCCACAATTGTTAAATCATCATCTGGGCCATGGTCAATGTCTGAATCAGCCCAATATCTTTTGTACAGTTTATAAGGGATGGTTGTTACCTGGGACCCCGTATCCAGGAGGGCATTCAAAGGGATCCCGTCCAGCACAATAGGAAGGACCGGGCGTCCTCCCACATACTTGCTGCGGCTGGGGGTTGAGCCGGGCTTCCTCACACCTGGGGGTTGGCTCCTGGCCCCAGGCTCGGCCCATTTAAAGGACAGTGTCGTGCAATGTGGCCCGCCTGGCTGCAGCGGCGGCAGATCGGTTGTCCCGTTGAATCATACCAGTCTGTGTCTTTTCCTCGGGTCGGCGGAATCCTCCTCTGTCGCATCCATGGGACGTCATCTGGGCTGGAGGCCAACTCGATTATTGCAGGCGATGGGGGTCACTTGTAGAGACTGCACGGTCTTGGCAAGGGCAGCCACTGTCTTGGTCAGCTCCTGGACCTGCTGTCTGAGCTCTGCAGCGGGATCCTTATCCAGGGACTGCGCCTCAGCCCCTGCAGCGGCTCGTGTTGCAGGCACCACCCCGGGGTACGTGATAGCAAGAGGCCGGAGGGGTACTGGGTCATTCGGTGTAGATTCTCTCAGTACCCGGATGGCCTGGTCCTTAAACTTTGCAAAGTTCAGAGCAGGGTTCTGCAGGACCATGATACGCAGCTGGGTCCTGTGGGCGTCTGACAGGAGCCCTTCTATGAACTGCTCAGTTAGGAGTTTGTCTTCTTCACGTACACTCTCTGGGTCCACCTGTTTAACTGCTCTCAGGGCCTCCTGCAAGTTTAAGGAATAGTCCCTTATGCTGTCTGTGGCCCGTTGTTTGCACCCAAAGAATCTCATCTTAATTTCTGCTGCGGTGCGGGTGTCGAAAGTACTCTTTAACTTGGCCAGTATCTGGGTTGCTGTCCCTTTATCTGTATCAGGCCAGGACTTCACTTCACGCTGGGCCGCGCCGGCTAGCTGCCCCATTAATATGCCCACCTTCTGGCTCTCAGTCAGCGGATACACTATGAAAAAGTCGTGCAGCCTTTCTCTGAAGTCGCTCAGGGTATGTGACTCCCCGGAGTACTGCGGCAGCCATTCTGCTCCCGGGATGTACGGCATTGTGATCGGCATTACCGGCGCTACCGCGGGGGCTGGGGCGACGGCGACTGGGATTACATCGGCCGGCGCTGCTGCGTCTTGAACTACTACAGCCACCGGCTCTCCATTGGTGTCGGACAACTTCCTCCCCCTTAGTGAACCTTACCAGGCTCCGCTTTCTTTTACAATCTCTTCCGGGTAGCGCGAGGTTAACAACCCTCCGCTCTGATGGCGCGCTCCCTTCGCGCTCTTTTTCGGGCACGCCCCCCTTTTTCCTGCACTCAGCGAAGCTAATGGCGGCGGCAGTCTTCAAACAGTAAACACACAGTCTTTTCAAAGGCGCACAGTACCCGGTGGGCGCCGGGCACGAAATCCTGTTCGTGACGCCAAAGTTGACTCGCCCACCCCAGGGCTATGGGACACCCAGTGCCTGGCCGGACTAGTCCGGGGGTCGTCAGTGGTGGCGGGCCCGGCTCCGTGGCCCTGGTGGGTGTCAGTTTAAATATGGCTGGTGACTTGGGGTTTGAATAAAGTTTGTGTTCGTGACGCCACCTGTGGTTTGCGGCTATTAAGCCGCCGCTGCTGTATGGGGCCTCCGGGGCTGTTGGAATGGCAGCTAGGATGGTCCTGCTCCCCACAGGTGGAGCGGTACCCCGGGGCAACAGTTGGTGTTCATGAGAGTCTATGGTGTGAATAACACGGTGCAGGGCCGACAGGCAATGAAAGAAAGAGGCACAAACAGTAGTCTCTTTACCTTCTCCTCTTTTACTCGGCAGAAGTTTAGTCCAGGGAGACCGTCACAGATGGTAAAGATGGTCCGGCCGGCCTGGAAGTGCCTGGGGGTGATCTTTGGCCAGTTGAGTATGAAGCCTACTCCCTAATCCTTCTTTTCTTTACTATTAGAGGACCCTGCACTCTGAATTTAGCAAAGGCCCTCCTGCTGCTGGGACCAGTGGTTCGTCCCTTTTTCTGTCTGGTAGACTGCGCAGGCCCTCTCTGGTGCTTCTCTGCTGGAGGCCACACCGGGCCCTTGGGATGCAGCTGTACCTTCAGATTGCTTCTGGGCCAGGGGGCTTGCAGCTCTCCTGCCCTCCGGATTCGGCTACCAGGGAAGGATTTTATACCCTGGCAACCACAGACTCCGATGTCCGAGTCTCTTCTGTGCCTCTCTGCACTTCTTGCTTCACTGGGCCAAGCTATTCCAGCTCTAGGCCCCAGTTCCACAAGGCAGCACACTCTGTGTCTGTTCTCTTTGCTTCCTTTCTACAGACTGAACCCTACTTCCTCCCTCAGGTCAGACTTAAGGAATGCTCCCTGGAATTCCAGGTTCAGAGCTCCCCCTGCTGGCCGGAGGGAGAATTGCGTTGGATGTTAAACTTACTGGCCAATAGATCTCCCAATTACCTCCAGGCTCAGCATTAACCCGTTGGGAGGGCAATGCTGTTGTGGCGACCAGGTCCTGGGGCGCCACAAGACTCCAAAGGAATCTTTACCCTTTAACCCCTGTACTGGGATCTGGACTTACAACATATTTCCTCTGGGTGATGTCCACGAAGTGTCTGCTGGCTGGTGGAGCAAGCTGGCAAAACAGATTGTCTAGTTGGATCAGAATCAAAGAAGATACAGGACAAACTCAGAAGTCAGGAGAATTGTGTCAAAATCAGAATCACCAGCAAAGTCAGAAAGGGGTCAGGATCCACCAAAAAACATTCCGGGGTCACAATAAGCTGAATACTGGCAACTCATACTGAAGGTACTAAGAAAGAGTAAATTGCTCCAGAAGAGTGGGGAATCGGAGGCCAGGAGTGGGGTGCAAGGCTCACAGAATACTCCAGCAGCACATAGCCACCCGACCAACCTTATCTTACAAGTCTTATGTGAGGATATCAAAGGAGCTCAAAGAGTTCCTTGTAGAGATGACTGGACCCGTGGATGTTCAAGTTTGACCAGACTAAAAAAGTTTGGACCCAAACAACAAACCCCATACAAGTCAATGGGGACCTGAATTTTATTGCTGAAAAATGGATGTAAAGTGGTCATAATAAGGGCTAAGTGGCTGCAAAAGGAAGATAAATGGAGGTAAGTGCAGGACAATTGCCTGCACACAAATGTGCCTGGGAAATGACTTAAAGGGCTTCTGTCACCAGAACAGTCCTGGTTACATGGCAAGTAAGTGGAGAAAGTAAACATTTTCACAGTGACCCCACAGAGACGGATTTCACCATTTCACCATAGAGCAAAAATGTTTCAAAAAGCCTCCAACAAAAGCCCGTTTCCACAGTTGACCCACACATTCAAGAAACCTAACCAAAACTTGTCTGCCAAGCAGGCAGCCGTGACTGACTATGACAGCTTGGTTTCCATTTTGGGTTTGGTTGTTCTGAAGCCGTGATGAAGAGGCGACTCGGCCACACTTCAGTGATGGAATTAACTATGGCACCTTATCCTACTAGAAGCGGGCATCCAGCATGGTGTTCACCCAGTAATCAGCACTGCTAACAGTCAGGGGAACAAAATGGTCACTTGACTGTCACGGCATCAAGGATTTGCCCACGTTAGCCACGTTGCCCTCAGGCAACAGTAAGCTGTCATCGGTGGGAGTGTACCGCCCCGCGGGCTCGGCTACAGCTGCCGAGCCGCTCGGATCCGTGCTCGTGTACTGCGGGTGGTGGCTCGAGCCTCTCGCGGACCCGGGGGTCATGTCGCTCTGCAAGGAGGTTGGCGCTACACAGGGGATGCGGGGGTGTTTGGGTTTGAGGTGATAGTTCGTGACGCCACCCACGGGTTGTGGTGATCGTGGACACCACCGCTGCAGTGAACGTACGGGGACTCCCGGGAGCGATGTAGTGGCGCAGCTAGGTGTTGACCCCTCCGTGGGTAGGGGATGTTGGTCCCGGGGCCCGGTTGTGGGGGCCAGGGTGCAAGGCGCGGTGTTGCAGTGCAGCGTGGTGCGGTGCCTGATGGCTAACTCTGACACAAGACACTGGAGTCACTGGTAAACCAAACGGAGTGATGAACGGGGCCCGCAGCCGGCTGCAGCTTTTCCTGTTAGGTTGGTATTGTCCGCCTTTCTCCTGCACCTATATATGTGAATCTTGACTCCTGTGCCTAGGCACCGGTAGTCCGCTCCCCGGCGTATAAGTGTCGTAGGAGCCCGTTTGCCCGCAGACGCTGGCCCTTTGGATCTCTTGCCTTTAGCGGTGGCACTTATCCGGAATGGTTGGGCTGTTGCCTTCAATCGGGACTTAGGTGGGAATGAACCCCTGAGGTCCAGACCGCAATCAGTTAATTTGACTATGGTGGTGGCTTATAGCCTAGTTCAGGGTCTGAGTACCCTGCTTGGTGCTCCGGTATCCAGTTGGCTCCCCGGTTCAGTTCCGGCAGGCCACTACCCTGTCCCGGTTCCTTACAGTTCCACTGGTCGTATTCTCGGTCACCATCAGGCGGCCACTACCGTCTGCCTGCCTGACTGATCTGGGGTCCTAGGCTCCGACCCAGGCCCCACACAGTTCTGAGCTCCTCTCTCTCCTCTCTCCTCACTTCACTCTCCTAACTTCACTCTTTGTGTTTTTCCTGCCTAAGGCCAGCAGACTCCTCGGAGGGCGAGTCTTTCCGCCCAACTCCGCCCACCTGGTGTGCCTGTCTGACTCTGAGGGAGGCAATCAGGTCTTTTGGTTGATTGTTGGTACCTTACTGGGGTGGGGGTGTATGTGGTGAGTGTAATGACCTGTGGCCCCTGGGGTGTCCAGGGCGTCACATTCCCCCTTGGTTTAATGCAGACCATCCGTGAGCTGCCCGTCCATCACCGGTTTTTATTTTCTGTAAAGATATAAACAGATTAAAACATTCAAAAGCATTTTTCATTTTTTCCCTTACGGGAGGCACATTACTTGAACTGTTGCAAACTGGAACATTTTTTTTAAACATACGGGAACAGGTCCATGTCCTTCCGCTTTCCCACCCAAGCAACCTAGACCTTGATGCTGCCCCTAAGAAATGGGCAGCACCCCTTTTCCCCAGTCCGGAAACAGGAACCTGGCCAGGCTACCCAAGCGGGAACGGGTACGGTGCTTCGCACCCGGCAGTCATTCAGAGGCCCCACATCCAAGGGGACCCTTGCCCGGAGGATGGTCACCGGTTCTGATGGTGACTGGACCCCAGCCTGCTCTGCTGCGGGTCCTTTCTCCAACCAGCCTCTCCGGAGACTGGCAGTTGCGGAAAGGGCAGTTTGGCAATATTTACAAGCCCAATAGTTATTGGGTGGCTTGCTAGTTCTCAGCCGTGTCTTTAGGGAAAAGGGGACATCATCAGTTCCAACCGGGAAGGGCACTTCAGCAGCCAACGGGCTACCACAAAACTAACTGTTGGGTAAAACTTCGCTGCTGGCGCAGCCTCTTCCAGTCACTTTCCCCTGTCTGCCACAGGGCAGCACGGGTTCCCAATGCCACACTCACTCGCGGTGGCACTGTCCATAAAGACCCCGTCTTCCACTGCCTGCAGTGCGGGTACGGTGTACCGGGCTCCACTTGCAGAACTGTCCTTGCTCCTCTAACTCCCTGCCGTCCTCCACCAGGGGCTCCGACCCCTGATGGTGCCCACTGGGGTTCCGGCCCCAGCGACGTTCAACAAGTCAGGCAGGGTCCGGCTCCTTCCACCCGGCACACCGGATGGCGCCCCACGGGAACATGGGGGCGTTCAACAAAGGAAGACGGTGATGCAGGAACGGTACCTTTAAAAGTTCAACTTTAAAACATCAAACTTGAAACTTCAGGGGTTAATTCTTGTATGTAGTGCGGCTACCACAGCAGGGGACTGGACTGGCCGACGGTCTGACGATCGATCGGACTTCCCATCCAGGTGCAGCGGGTTCTGGGGCTTTAGGCCGTTAATAGGAACGTACACTGGACCCCCTCCTCCATAAGCTGCGCCACCTCGAGCTCACTGGTTGCGGTACTGGCGGGCTCCAGCTCCCAACTGATCAGGGACAACATGGGGGTTTGCGTGGCCCCTTGCTCACGGGCCCATACTATGGCAACTAGTCTGCGGACCTCTGCCCTCCAGTCGAGTAACTGCTGCAGACTCTGCGCCCTTGCTTTCATGCAGAACCGACCCAGCTCCCGCTCCAACCAGGCAGCGGTTCCAGCGGGAAACTCACCCGGGCCACAGTCCCCGAAGACTACTCCTCTGCCTCTTCTGGGCCCCGCGGCTCCGGCAGCAGGTGCCTCGCCGCTCCCGTCCGGGAACGCAGACATTCTCCTTTTTCTTCTCCCGCGAGCATCAGCAGCCGCTGGCTCACCCGCTCCCCCCCTGGTTTTTCTACCGCACTTCTCTCTTTGGGGGCGGTGCTTCACTTTCGCGCCTTCACTGCTCGGGGAAGACGACTCGAGCAAGAAACTTTCGCTCCCAAGATGGCGGATCTTCAGATTTTTCGGCGGGACGCCACTGACGGGAACCACAAGGCGCACGTCTACCGGTAAGTAGACTCGTTCTATCCTGTTCGTGACACCAGAAGAGTCAATGTATACCACCCCGCGGCCTCGGCTGCGACCGCCGAGCCACTCGGGTCCGGGCTCGCGTGTGTCGGTGGCTCGAGCGCCTCCGGACGCGGGGGCCACGTCGCTCTGGAAGGGTGTAGTGGTGGTGCACGCAGGGGTTGTGGAGTGGTTGTGTTGTAATGTTCGTGACGCCACCCACGGGTTGTGGTGATGGTGGCCACCACCGCTGCGGCAAAGGTGCGGGGAATCCCGAGAGCGGTGTAGGGGCGCAGCTAGGTGTTGACCCCTCCGTGGGTAGGGGATGTTGGTCCCGGGGCCCGGTGCAAGGGCAGTATTGCGGTGCAGCGTGGTGCGGTGCCTGATGGCACTGGTGTACTCACGATTAAACCACACAGAGTCACTGGTAAACCAAACGGGGTGACGAACAGGGCCCGCAGCCAGCTGCAGTTTCTCCAGATAGGTTGGTAATGTCCGCCTTTCTCCTGCACCTGTATGTGATCTTGGCTACCGTGCCTTGGCACTGGTAGCCCGCTCCCCGGCGTGTATGTGTCGTAGGAGCCCGTTTGCCCACAGATGCTGGCCCTTGGATCTCTGGCTTATAGCCTAGTTCGGGGTCTGAGTACCCTGCCTGGTGCTCCGGCATCCAGTTAGCTCCCCAGTTCGGTTCTGGCGGGCCACTACCCTGTCCCAGTCCCTTACAGTTCCGCTGGTCGCATTCCCGGTCACCTGCAGGCGGCCACTACCGTCTGCCTGCCTAACTGATCTGGGGTCCTAGGCTCCAACCCAGGCCCCACACAAAACTGAGCTCCTCTCTCTCCTCTCTCCTCACTTCACTCTCCTAACTTCACTCTTTGTGTTTTTCCTGCCTCAAGCAAGCAGAGTACTCGGAGGGCGTGTCTTTCCGCCTGACTCCGCCCACCTGGTGTGCCTGTCTGACTCTGAGGGAGGCAATCAGGTCTTTTGGTTGACTGTTGGTACCTTACTGGGGTGGGGGTGTTTGTGGTGAGTGTAAGGACCTGTGACCCCTGGGGTGTCCAGGGCGTCACATATACACCAGCATAAATAAAGATGTAGCACTCACGGGGCAAAATTATTATCTGAACCTTAGTGCTAAAAATATAGCAAAACATATAGTCCCAGGTTACAGTGGTCCGGTCAGCCGGGGAGCAGTGAGAAGTCCCTTATCTGCCAGGTACGTTGAAGGCCTTCCTTAATGCACTCTCAATGTGGGTCACTGTGGCCTGGAGCAGCGCAGCATCCCTCTGTCTAAGTGCAATTTGCCTTGTCCCTTGTGGCGGGCAGCGCGAGACGGATATAGGGCCCATTGGTACTTCTGCGGCCCTGGGCTCTATTATGCTGCTGCACCTTGGGAGTCTCTGTTGGGCCAGGCGATGTGGAATCTCCTGCCTTCCGGGTTTACTGCTAGGCCGTTAGTACCCAACAGTCGAGAACCCCGGTGTCCTGATTCAGCTCTCGGTCATGGAAAGCTCAAGACAGCTCTCAAACAGCGATTGCTCTCTTTCACTGCTACTAGAGTTCTCAGGTCTCTCTTCCTGTTTAACTTTCTCTAACGCCTCCACAGCCCAGAATGCACAGGGAAGCTCGCCCCAAACAGGACTTGAGCTCCCCCTTCTGGCCTGGATTATGAAGTGTCTTGTGTGATTGTACCTTGCATAGATGTCTCCCCGCTGCCTTCAGGCATAGCATTGCCCTCCAGTGAGGAGAACAACGCCACTGTGGCTCCCATGACCACTGGGGTTCCACAAAGAGATCTATAGAAAAAGTATTTCTAAAGATCTTTACTGTATGCAAATGAGCACAGTGACTAGCCATCTAGTCGGCTCCATTAGCATGTTAGTACACCCCTGTGGGTCCCTGTGGGTGTGCTAACATGATAATGAACGCACAGCGTCACAGGGTGATCTCACTCACCTCTTCACCGCCATCGCGTCCAACACTGGATTTTGGCTTAATGATCCCAGACTTTCGGTCATGCGCACTACTTCAGTTTGAAGCCATGACACGTACACCTGGCTTCATAGTGCGCATGACCGAAACTCCGGGGTCATGCGCACTAAGCTGAAATTCAGCGACGGGCATGGTGGCAGTGGAGAGGTAAGTGAGATCATCCTGTGACGCGTATTCATTAGCAAGTTAGCACATCCACAGGGGAGTACTAACATGCTAATGGAGACAATTAACCAAGGGAAGTAACGCCCAGGGGACTAGTCCCCGTGCTCATTAGCATACGATAAAAGATCTTTAGAAATCCTTCTTCTATAGATCTCTTTATCTATACTAGTTTATACAGGGACGGTTAGGCAGGGATTAGCAATATGCACCCAGAACTGCCCATTGTTCTGGGTGCATATTGCACCTGACAGGTTCCCTTTAAACCAGGAGTCTCAAAGACGTGGCCCCCAAGGCTCATTCTTGTGGCCCACAGGCACATAGACCTCTTGACGATTGCTCTCTGCAAACTATACCAATGGCAGCTGCCAGTCAATCAGAGGCCAACAGCTGATGTCATACACCAATGTCAGGTGCTTGCCTCTGATTGTCTGATTGGCGGCTGCCATTGTTAAAGCTCTGTGCAGACAGCATCTCTGTACGGTGCCGCTAATATGCTGAACTGAAATGAAATGCTGTCTCTACACTGGCCCTGATCATCAAGGGGGTCTATGTGACTGCGGGCCACAAGAAGCAGGAAAGAGGACACAGAGGGAATGGAGGAGAGGTGATAAGAAGCCTTATTTTCTTCTTTTCTTTATGTGTATGTGAAGAGCGGCATATTAAGGGAAATTATTACAGGATAGGACATTGCTAGAAGATGGGCATAAGGATGACCATATTACTACAAGATGAGCACATTACTATAGGATCGGACAAGTATGGTCACATTGCTACAGTATGCGGGACATTACTACAGGACGGGGACAAAGATGGGCACATTACTACAAAGAGACAAAGATGGGCACATTAATACAGGATGGGGACAAAGATGGGGCACATTACTACAGAATGGGGATAAGGATGGGCACATTACTACAGGATGAAGAGGGAAGAGTTCTGCCCAGCGCAAGAAGGAGAGATACGTCAGTAAATTTCCAGGTGCTTTACTCATTATTATTATTCACTGAATAAAGCACCTGGAAATTTACTGACGTATCTCTCCTTCTTGCGCTGGGCAGAACTCTTCCCTCTTCATTATACACAGGTAACAGCACCTGCAGCCCGAGCAGCAGAAGGATATCTGAGCACATGGAATGGGTGAGCTGAAAGTTTCTCTTTTTATTACTACAGGATGGTGACAAGGATGGGAACATTGCTAAAGGATGGTGACAAGGATGGGCACATTGCTACAGGATGGGGCATATTACTACAGGATGGGGCACATCACTACAGGACAGGGACAAAGATGGGAACATTACTACAAGGGAACCAGGATGGGCACATTACTACATGATAGGGGCAAGAATGGGCACATTACTATAGGATGTTGACAAGATGGGCACATTAGTACAGAGGACAAGAATAGGCACATTACTACAGGATGGGCTTATCACTACAAGGTGACAAGGATGGGTACATTACTACAGGATGGGGACAAAGATGGACACATTACTACAGGATGGGGACAAAGATGGACACATTACTACTGGATGGGGACAAGGATGGACACATTGCTACAGGATGGGGGCAAGGATAAGCAAATTACTACAGGATGGGCACAAGAATGGGCACATTACTACAAGACATTGGCCAAAATGACAATATGGCTCAAAGAAAGTTAAAAAAAAATGATCTAAAGGTGTATAAAGGAATTGCAGCTGTATATTGCTCAGGCCAAAAGACTACTACTACTCCAGGAGGATACAGCTAAACCCCCACTAGGTGGAGGCAACACAGGTGCAGGTGGAGCCATTCACACTCACAGCCATTCACACTTACTTCCAAATATGGAGGAGGTAATGGCTGGATGGTAAAACTGCACACTGGTGGCTTGCATAGAGCACTGTTCACACTAGCAGATGCACAGTCACAAACCCGCAGCCTATTGGGTGACGCCCATACTATTAGATCAGGCGGGCCGCCAAGCCGTACCCCCACTGCGCGCTACGTAGGGACAGAAACTCTGATAGCAAGGCCTAACAAAAAGGGGCCTGGCTGTATCCTGTACAAAAAAAGTTTTTGAGGTTTTTTGTTAGCGTTATGGCCATAAGACGTAAGCCTACAACCCTCGTCACGGGAACCTCATGCTTGTAGGTCCCTACACTATATATAATATAAAAAAGCAAAAAAGAAAATACTTACAGCAAGATGGAATTGCAGCTGTATATTGCTCAGGCCAAAAGACTACTACTACTCCAGCAGGATAGCTAAACCCCCACTAGGTGGAGGCAACACAGGTGCAGGTGGAGCCATTCACACTCACTTCCTCAACTTCAAAAACTTTTTTTGTACAGGATACAGCCAGGCCCCTTTTTGTTAGGCCTTGCTATGAGAGTTTCTGTCCCTACGTAGCGCGCAGTGGGGGTACGGCTTGGCAACCCGCCTGATCTAATAGTATGGGCGTCACCTAATAGGCTGCGGGTTTGTGACTGTGCGTCTGCTAGTGTGAACAGTGCTCTATGCAAGCCACCAGTGTGCAGTTTTACCATCCAGCCACCACCTCCTCCATATTTACAAGTGAGTGTGAATGGCTCCACCTGCACCTGTGTTGCCTCCACCTAGTGGGGGTTTATCTATATCCTGCTGGAGTAGCAGTAGTCTTTTGGCCTGAGCAATATACAGCTGCATTTCCATCTTGCTGTAAGTAATGATATTCTTTTTTGCTTTTTTTATAACGGTGTATAAAAAAACAAAATAACAAAGAATGTGGCCCCTCAAATTAAAGAGTTTTTTTATATGTGGCACATGTACCCAGCTGAGTTTGCGACCCCTGCATTAAACTCTACATAGAGATCAGATCCCCAAAAAATTCCCAAAAAGTCCCATAGAGAGCCTGTTTTCGGTGTTCCCCCTTCACAGCCTAATTTTCTGATCTTGTGGTGTAAACTATAGCGGTTGCAGTTATAAAGCTTGTCACTGTATTAACGATTGTGCTGGCGGTCTGGCAGATAGCCTTGTGTCACAGGGTGCTTCTCACATATCACACAATCAACAGAGCGAGAGATTGAACAATCCAAAGAACATGTATTCCAAGCAAGTTAGAAGGTCCATAAAAATAATCCACCACACAGAGGGTAAAATAGTCAGTAATGGCATAAATGTCCCAAGAGGTTCGTCATAATCCTCCAGCAGTCCTTTTCCATGGAAATCGGGGTTTCTCACAGTCTCTCTGGGGTGTCAGCTTCTCCGTCAGAGGATCAATCTTACTCCTTCTCTCTTGTCTTTCTCAGCCAGACTGAATAATCTCCCAGGTAAACAGAGAGTTTAGGTGGATCCCAGGCCCCCTTCCCCCAGACATAGGGACAAAAGCCCAGCAGGGGGTGATTAACCTGCAAACAGGACAATGTACACACAAGGAATACACAGAATGGACAGAGCACCACACCTAAAATATGAACCTACACAAAATTATACACAACCCCCCATATTCCACTGTAGCGCCCCTGAGACCTTCAGGGCACTACAGGGAACTGCATCCTCTTGGGGATGCAGGATCTACCCCCTGGGACCTGGAGTACCAGTGCCGATTCCATCAAAACACGACCAAAATCCTAGTTCTCCACTCGACACTGAGCATAGAGGGTTAACCATGGAAGGGGATGGAACGAATCCCTGCGTATAGCCAGCCTAGTGGGAGGGGTCATTCAGTCGGTAGTGAGTAGTGAGTCGAGTAGCACACAGAAGAGGTGTGCGGACGTGCCTGAGCTGGGTCTGTGTAACGGTGACCCCGGGGTCACAGGAGAGGGGTCACCAGGATGGGTACCGGCACAGGGCCCTAGGTCGAATGTCACTTTCAAATGGTTTGATAAATACCTGTCCGCTGAGGACACCTTCACGGACTTCACTGAACCAAATAATCCGGGGGCATCAGCAGTAAACTAGGATCGTGGTTCTGACACTTACCTCCCCGCAGGGTCCGCACTGCCCGCTGTACAGAGAAGGAGACTGTACCCGAAAGGGACAGTCAGGGCTCCCAAACGCTCCATGCTACAGGGACCCAATCAACTGAAAGTGGCGGGGTCAGAGCAACCTGGGTCACTACATTGGCACTGATACTCCTGGGACTGGAACCAGCAATCCCTGGGTCCACAGTGAGTAGAGACTGTTAAAGACAACCTTGCATGGTCTCCATTATTGCCCCCGTTACATCTCCCAGGCACAGCCCTACCTGCGGAGGACCTACCATCACAGTTGCTACTACCACCAGCCCTGGGAGTACCCACATTCAGCAGCGGCGGTTCTCCATCCTTAACCACAACCCGCAGGTGGCGTCACATGACAAAAACTCTTATCTCCCCTGTAAATACCCTCCATTACAAACGGGGCCCAGGGCACGGGACCGGGCAACGGCCACCAGAGTGACATTCCATTTGTTACTGCCCGGGACCAAGTACCTCATATGCCTGGGCGCTACACCACCATCACACCTTGATATTGACAGTCCTAGCCCCTTTGCCTTTGTGGTCTCCCCGATGCTGATCACTGAGTGTCCCGGGTGCCTGAAGTGTTTATTTAAAAAAATTATTGTTCAAGGCAGCCAGCCTCGTCTGAATACAAGAGCTTTGAATAACAGACTAGCGCGCCATTGTGATTGCTTATTGTAGTTAATGGTGCCATGATTAACCCCTTAATAACCTTGGACATATCTATACGTCTCAGGTTGTATCTGACCCTTTAAGGCGGCTCGTGTGGTGAGCCCGCATTATTCCCCACACGTCAGCTAATCTGAAAAGCAGACATGTGCAGCTAACAGGCGTGGGTTGATCAGAAATAAGAGATCCACCCGCGTCTGATAACTAGTTAGATCCCGATGTCAAGTCTGACAGTGCAATCTAATGCACTCCAATGGGGATCTCGCCATTCATTGCCTCGTAAGACGGTCATAGGGCACCTATAGGTTGCCATGATAGCATGGGGTCATCTCATGACCATTGTCGCTACCAAGCCATGTTTCCTGCGAATGTCAGTAGAGCGCCACCATCACAGGAGAGTCACATTTCTCCTGATCAGAGCAATGTAGATGCTGATAAAGATGAGGATGAAGCATCGCTGTGATCAGGAGAAATGATCGAACAGTGTGAGTTTCAAGTACCCTATGGAGACTACTAAAATCAATAAAAAGTAAAAAAAAAAAACAAAAAAAAACACGCTCACGTTTTTAAAAATATGAAATAAAACAAAAACCCTAAATGAACAAATCCCACTTTTTTCCCCATTGAAAATAAAACAATGAGAAAATACCCCTTTCCCCACATTTTTGGTATCACTGCCCTCAAAAATGCCCCAAAATTTCAAAATATAAAATCAATTAGTCAATGGGTGCACGGTGTGGCGAGAAAAAAATCTTTTTGTTTTTGTGGCCACTGCACTATTGTATTAAAATCTTATAACAAGCGATCAAAATATCGTATTTACTCAAAAATAATTAAAACATCAGCTCAAGACACAAGAATAATCCATCACTGAGCTCCGGGTCCCAAGAAATAAGAACGCCGCGGGTGTCGGAAAATGGCGACAAAAACACTATTCTTTTTTTGACAAGTTTCAGAATTTTTTTCACAGCTTAGATAAAAGTAAAACTCTACATGATTGATATCTACAAACTCGTACAACGTGAGGCATCATACTGACGTGTCACCTTTACCATACAGAGAACATGGTACGGTAAATAAAAAAACCCAAAAAACTGTGAACACGTTCTTAACCCTTGTCTCACCCTCGGCGTGTGTGCACTTCGTGGTTATTGTTGTTTTGTGTTATACTATTGTCGCGGGCGGGGAGGAGGGTGTCAGCACACCGCGCTCACCCCTTCTGCTCGGGTCCGGCAGTTGCTCCTGGTGGCTCGAGTCGTGGGCCGGATCCCGGGGTGTCTCGAGCGACACTCCTCGCCTGTGAGTGAAAGGGGGGTGTTTGTTGGGTGTGGGGATTGTTAGAGTTCGTGACGCCACCCACGGTTGTGGTGATTGCACCACCGCTGCTCAGTGTGGGGGTCCCGGGGATGGTGATGCGGAGCAGCCAGGTGTTGTGTTGCCCCTCCGTGGGTAGGGGTTGGTGATCCCGGGGCCCGGTGATGAGATGTGAAGTGTAGGGCCTGGAGGGCGCAGGGGCGCGGGGGCAGCGCTGTGCCTTGCGGCACTATGGTACTCACTCAGCCTGACACACGGACACAGTTTGTACGGTAAACCAACGGCTGGTAGGACGGTCCCACAGACGGCTGCACCTGCACTCCCGGTAGGTGACGGTGACGTTACTCTTCCTTGCACCTATGTTGTCTGATGGTAGCGGTGGATTCCCTCCGGTTACCCACTCCCAGACTGCAATCTGGGCCGGAGGAGCTCTACACTTTGCCCGCAGGCGCTGGCCCTGGGGAAACTTGTGCCTTGGCGGTGGCGGTGTCTCCCCGGTAATGGTCGGGCTGTTGCCGTCAATCGGGACTTGGTTGCTGGGGGATCTGCGTCCCCGTCACTGACGGATTTGGCAAATCTGGCGACTCCTAGCCTTGCCGGGGTCCGAGAGGCCCCTGCCCTGGTGCTGACTGTCCTTCGGAACACTGCTCCAGACCACCGGGCACACAGCCAACGGGGTCCTTCCAGGAACTTCCAAACTGTCCCCCTCCAAACAGTCACCGCCGTCGCTGACCTTGCTGTTCTGGCCCTACACAAAGCTGGGCTCTCAGGCTTTCTTTCCTTCTGTCACTTTGCTTGCTTTCCTCCTTTACTCCCTTCACTTTCACTGTGTTGTTTACTTTAGCCCCTGCCTGGGCTACTCCTCACTCCTTCCACTTCCTCCTCCCTGACTAGACTCTCTCTCGACTCTAACTGGACTCTCACTGCCTGGTTACTTCCTGCCTCCAGAGTTGTGAGCTCCTCGGTGGGCGGAGCCAACCGCCTGGCCCACCCCCTGGTGTGCATCATCAACCTCTGGAGGAAGGCAACAAGGATTTCTGGTTAGCAGGTGTGCCTACCTGGAGTGTGGGGTGTGGTGGTGTTGTGACCTGTGTCCCCTGGCTTGCCCAGGGCGACACATTCCCCCTTAGCAAAATGCAGACCGTCCGCGGGCTGCCGTCCTACACCGGTTTTATTTTTCTGTAAAAGGGGGTAACAAGGGTTAATCAAACATCAATAACATTTTTAATCATAAACTCTTCCCAAGACGGGAGGCACATTTTCTTAAACGTTGCAACGGTGTACGGTCACGGTTTCCGCTCTCTCCCACCCAAGCAACCTGGCCCTGATGCTGCCCCTAAAACCCGGGCAGCACCCCTTGACCCACAGTCCAGCACAAGTTACCCGAGCGGGATCTGTCCTTCCCCTCCAGAGGGTGGCCACCGGTTCCTTTGGTGGCTGGGCCCTGGCCTGCTCTGCTCAGGGCCCTCCCTCCAACCTGCCTCTCCGGAGGCGGCATAGCGGAAACGGTAACGGTACCCAACATATTTACAAGCCACTTAACGTTTGTGGTTGCCCTGCAGAGTTCACGGGCTTGTCCATGGATAGTTCCCATGCGAATAAACTTAAACGGTCCCCACGGGGACAACGGTGCCGGCTCCAGCCGGTTGCAAATCACACGGTGAATCAGGTGAAAACTCGGTTCAATCAGTGTTTTTCCATTTTTCAAAACTTTCAACTTTTTCAAACAAACAGCAAACTTCTGGTGGTCCCCACGGGGACGGTGCAACGGGCATCCGCTGCCCTACTCCGGTCCGTCTGCGGCTTCTTCCGAGGGAGGGGGTGCAGAGCTCACCTTGCTCTCCGGGCTGCCCCTCAGCTTCACATCCAGGGCAAACCACCCCCTCTCTCCGCAGTGCCGAGTATACCGCACCATGTCTCCCGGTATCAAATTGCGGCCAGGATGCTCTTCGGGCAGGTGAGCATGTACATCCCGCCGGGCTACAAACACCTCGGCCTCCAGGCCCGGTTCGTATATGAACCCGTAGCCCCGGCGGATATCGAATCGCCTCACCTGCCCCTCGTAGAACGGGCCCCGGACACGGAAGGTCGCTTGCCGCAGGTTTTCCTTCTCCCTTATGGCTCGGGCCACCAGCTCGGCTTTCCTTCGCTCCCTCTCCGCGATCTCCAGGCCCAGCTTGGTCGGCTCCCTGTCCCAGTATGGCTCCGGCGCACGGGTTGAGCCCCGCGGGACATCCAGCACGTTACCCACTGTCAGGAAGGTGGGTAGCGTATCCCGCGGTGTCATGGCCTTGGGCGCTGC